>NW_026623147.1:2400000-3600000 GCF_028827395.1 Penicillium hordei | reverse complement strand
TCACTCCCCAAGTAGTCGGAGAGAAGACTATAGAGAAGTCCGTGTTCCGCATAGCTAACAGAACGTCGCCAGCAAGAACACGTCCAACTCCAAATCACCCCAAACCCTCCTTCTCCTAATCCCCAAACCCTCGTACCCTTTACGCCACAGCCATTGGTTGCCAACCCGTCCTCATGGAAGTGAAGCGGACACGGCAACCCCAGATAGCGGCGCCACCTCCCCGTTTCCCATACTTTCTCGCGCCATAGACACGACACCGTACACGCTATCACCATAACACCCCAGGATAAGATCCTGAGGCGGTCCTCAAGCAATCAACACCGCAATATACAGGGATATTACAGCAGTCGAAAGCGAGCTCTAAGCGATGCGCACACGCGCCAAGCCCAGTTGCGGTACCGGTTTAGGACGGGTAGAGGCATAGATGTACACAATGTCTCCCATGATCCAGGACTAACGCCACTTTGTCCGGCGTGGCCACGAGCCATGGAAGTGCTGGCTAGGATCTTGCTGCTACCAGCATTCTGATGGGAGACGTATGTGTCCTGCTGGAAGAGTGGGGAGAATGATGCAATGTGAAGTTGGTTGTTGAGAGTGTGATCGGAGGAGGGTGTCGTCGTGGTCTGGGCACAGTGCTGTGATGCTGTGGCACCATCATGGCTGGTCCGATAGACGCGGAGTCTGGAAAGAGATGGTTGGTTCGTGCGCGCCGGGTAGTAGCTCTTGAAGTTCGCTCCGCGGTCGGTTTGTGGAGTTTTGCGTGGGTTTTGGAATTTGCGGGAGTACCATCGGGTTTGCTGGGTGAGTATTCTTTTGTGGTGTTGTGTGGTATTGGTCTGACCTTTTACCAGAGTTCGCATCATTGGAGAGGGAGGGCAACTTGTGTCGCTGGTTGAATTGTGTACTGTGTGTACACGCATGGGTAAGGGAATGGCGGACTTACTGGTCAATCAATAGGATTGTCGACTGTCGACTGGTGTGTGGGTGAGTGTTGGCTGGAAGAAAATAAGTTCAGTGGGTTGAGTATCGTAAGTTTCAGTGTCATTCGGCGACAAAATTAGACGCGTGGGATCGTGGCATGGAGATGAAGAAAAGAAAGATAAAGCGGAGCTTTATTTATAGGAGCACGTGGTGGCCTCAGGCAAGAACTGTTTATCACGATAAGGCGGGGTGAAAGGAGTTTGGCGTTCAATGGGTCTGGCTATTCTGACTTACAAGAACATTGTATCTGGTCTCTGATCATTTTTCAGTCACTATCTAGAGCTATCGATCTAATCATAAAACCCGGCCGCATATCGACCCCTTGGCCATTGGCCGCCCCGACTCGCGCACCCCGGACACCCCAAACAACTTCCCGAGCTGCCACATTGGCCACACCGCGGCCATGGATTTCCTGAAATCAGCCATCGGATCCGCCATCGCAAAGGGTGGAGGGCTCCCGTTCTCCCTCGGCGACAGAGTCGACATCGGTGATTCGGTTTGGGCTCTGCACAACGGTACGAAACGGGTACGGTGGCTTTTTGGTTTCTTCTCCATGCGGGACGAACTTCAACGGCTGACGATGCCGTGGCACATATAGGATGACGGTTCCGCTTGCAGTGTCTTTGTGTTTGATGTCAATGCGAACAAGTCGCGCCTCCCTCTTGCGAAAAATGCGGTGCGCAAGTCTAGGACGTTGCGGCATCCTGGTGTTATCAAGGTTTTGGATACGATTGAGGTATACTTGGCTCTCGGACCTTTAGTCTGAATGTCGGAATATAGTGCAGAAGCTTACATGTTGATAGACCGAGCACAATCTTTATATTGTCACAGAACGAGTCGTGCCACTCAGCTGGCCGGTGAAGCGACGGAGCTTGAGTGAGGAGACGGCTAAGTGGGGGTTGTGTACTGTGGCGGTATGATATTATTCAAAATCTGGTACTATGATATTGCTGAACAGGATTTTTCTGGACAGACTACCCTCAAATTCATCAACGACGATGCTTCCTCAGTTCACGGCGCCGTGCGCGCATCCTCGGTGTTCACGAGCGAGAGCGGCGAATGGAAGCTGGGAGGATTCGACATTCTGAGCTCTATGAAGGAAGACGATGCGATTATATATGTGAGTGGTCTTGGTTCGGGCTTTTTCAGGACACACTCCGAATGATGCCATATACTGACTCAATGCATAGACGTACGGAAGTAGTGTGCCCGATGCCGGTAGATACACGCCCCCGGAAGTTGTCAAAACAGGCTGGGATACTATCAAGCGCAATCCTTTGGCAGCAGTCGATGCCTACGGGTTGGGTATCTTGATATTTGAGGTTTTCAATGGGGGTTTCTCAGGCGGCGACCAAGCTGGCAAGACCACGAATATTCCTCCTAGCATGCAGCCAAGCTATAAACGTCTTTGCACCGCCAACCCAAAGCTTCGATTGAGCCCGGGGCATTTCGTGGAGCAGGGAAAGAAACAAGGTGGATTCTTCCAGACACCACTCATTCGAATGACTGAAGACATCGATAGCTTGGGGCTCAAGAGTGACGCTGAGCGTGAAGAATTTATTAAGTGCGTATATTCCACAGATCTGAACAATTTTGCGGCTAACATGTCGCCGCTTGCAGTGAGCTTGAAAATCTTTCTGATGACTTCCCAGAGGAATTCTTCAAGATGAAGGTGCTTCCCGAGCTACTCAAGTCTGTCGAATTTGGCGGCGGTGGGCCGAAAGTTCTTTCAGCCACCCTGAAGATTGGAGAAAAGCTGTCGGCAGAAGAATTCAATGCTAAGCTGACTCCTGTTATTGTGCGCTTATTTGGCAACCCTGATCGAGCATTGCGGGTTTGCCTCTTGGATAGCCTTCCATCAATGATCGACAACCTCCCCCAGAGGGTTGTCAACGACAAGATCTTCCCTCAAATGGTAATCCATTCGATTTTTAGGTATCGCACATTGTACTAACATGTCATAGACTTCTGGTTTCACCGATGTTGCCCCGGTGGTTCGAGAACAGACAGTGAAGGCTGTTCTGACTATCATCAATAAACTCAATGATAGGATTGTCAATGGAGAACTTTTGAAGTTCCTTGCCCGCACTGCTAACGATGAGCAACCTGGGATCCGGACGAACACCACCATTTGCCTTGGACGGATTGCAAAGAACCTAAGTCAAAGTGTAGGTGATTTATCTTCCATGCTAGGTCTTGCCGCTGACATTACATGCAGACCCGCTCCAAAGTACTTATCGCGGCATTCACGAGATCTATCAGAGACCCCTTTGTCCACGGTCGAAATGCCGGACTCTTGGCTCTATCCGCGACTATCGATGTATTTAGCGAGGAAGATTGTGCTGTTAGGATTCTACCTGCCATTTGCCCTGGACTTTTGGACAAGGAAAAGTGAGTAATGCGCTATGTCCCAAACTCTGGCCTGATTCTTACTGTTGGACAGATTGATTCGCGACCAAGCAAACAAGACACTTGATTTGTATGTCCAGCGGACACGGAAATATGCCAGCACGATGCCAGACACCGTCATACCCCCGGCCGCACCCGCTGAAGTCAACAAACCCGATGCTCGTGTTGGGACCCCCAATGACAACTCCTGGGCCGGCTGGGCCATTTCATCATTCACAAACAAAATCGCAACTGCCAACGGCGAGATCGAACCCACCGCCAACATTACCAAGGCTGTTGATCCCGATATTACCCGTTCAGCGTCGGTTCCTCGTCCCGCCAAACCATCACCCTCAACCCCAGCTGAACTACCAAAAACTCTCCTTCGTCCCGCAGCTCAGCCTTTGAACCGGTCAATGTCAGACCGCCCGGCCCCGGTAGTCCACGACGAGCCTGAAGAAGAGGGCGATGACGTCTTCGATGCCTGGGGTGCTATGGACGACGATGAAAAAGACGAAGATCCATTCACTGCCGCTGTAACCTCTCCCAAACCCACATCCCCTGTCCCCTCATCGACCAAAGCCCCCGCGGTGCCCTACGATGACGGCGGTGAGCCCGATTTCGCGGGCTGGCTAGCTGCGAAGTCTCAAACCAAGGCCAAAAATCCCCTGCCAAAGGGTCTGACCAAGGCCGCTTCTACCAACAGCGTTACCACACGATCAGCGCTGAACACCGCTAAGCCTCGGACTGTGGTTGCTTCTAAGAAGATCGATACTAAACCCAAAGACGAGGAGGTTGATGATGATTGGGGAGATGCATGGGAGTAATTTGGAAACACACCTTGCTCTCTCTTTTTTTTTTGGCTGTTCATGTCCATATCTCCGTCTAATGCAAGTGTAACGTGTCAATATCTGACAACCTTGGCATCGAGGGTGTTTTGGAGTCTGTACCACACTTGGCCCGGTGGTGTATTGATGATATCCCCTGTACTAGTCCCTAATAGATCTACCAATACTATCCCGACTATTCTTTTTTTCCCTTTCCCAATTCGAGGGTGTTAATTCCTATTGTACATATTATTTCTCAGCATCTGATGATACCACCATTCCCTAGTTCTTCAGAATTCTCTATCTCCTATTTCCCTTTCCTTTTCCCTTTCCTTTTCCCATTCCTTCTTTTGTGTCAACAACTTGACTCAATCCATAGCTATTTGTAACGCCTCCCGCCGCGCAATAACTCCGAGTCCCTCTGAATTTAGACTGAGTCTGGGGACCTGCAGTCCTCTTCTCCTCGTCCAGCATCTCCCGCAACATTGATAGCACGTCTTTCGGCTCTTCCCCTGCCCTTGCTCTCGCCCTCCGTCGTTCAAACTCCTTCCTATCTTGGCTCTCCTTCTGCTGCCTCTTCTGTGCCTCTCTCTCCGCCCTTATCTTTCGCTCTTCCATTGCCTTTTTTTCGCTTTCTCCCGTGCCTTTTCTGTTTATCCCTTTCCATCTCTTCTTTCATCTCTTGCTCCTGAGTGGAGATGCCAGAACACTGCCTCGACGGGCTCCTAGAAATCAGTGAAGAAATGCCCAAAAGATGATATTCATTGACTAAACCCATTCCTATAATGCGACTAACACAAGAATAATCCTAGCCAAGTCTCAAAGAAGTCATGTGCGTCCAAAGATTCAGATATAAAATCCAATTTTCCTGTCACTTTTACCCAAACCTCAAGATATCCACCAGCGAAAGAAAGTCCCTTAATCAAATCCCCCATTTCACCAATTCCTCAATATCTCCCCAGCAACCCGTTCCCCCGAACTGATAGCTCCATCCATATACCCAATCCACCTTAGCGAAGTCTCAGTTCCAGCAAAATGGATCCCCCCAACCGGAGCCCGTAAATAAGACCCATACTGCGTCAAAACCCCCGGTGGCATGAAAGCACTAGGACCACCATGGGAGAACTCCTCAAGATCCCACCGCTGAATGATAACATCGGTAGCATTTTCCACACGCGGACCAAACAGGTTCGCAAAACTCTCCTTGACTTGGTGCTTGACCTCGTCCTCGCTCGCAGTATCCAGCTTGCGCATCTCGTCCGCCTCGATGAACCCCATTATAGCCCCGAACGATCCATCGGCCGGCGAGTTGTCGTATGTCACTCGGATCGCTCCGGTGTCACTAACACCTTCTCCGTTGAGACCCTCGTCCCGCCACCAGGGGCTCGGGAAGATCGCAATCGCTTTGCCGAGTGCACCCAATGGCATGCGCTGGTTTAATTGGTCACGTTCGGCGGGCAGGAGGGCATCGAATATGATGCGGCTTGCTAGAGGCGGGGACATGGCGACGACGACATGTCGGGCTGAGATGGTGACTTTATCTGATGAGACTAGATAGCGGGATTCTTTGAGCTGGACTTTGCGTACGGGCGTGTTAAGGTAGATGTTTTGCGAACCAAGTCTCTCGGCGAGTAGTGTTGCAAGTAATTGTGTTCCACCACTCACTCGACTGTCCTGTGCACCGCCGTCGACGCCAATGAGACGATTGATGGTTCCAGGCCCGGTTTCATCTCCGGCAGCGGCTATGCACCATAATGAGTAGAGCAGAGATGGCTCCCTCAATTCTGTTGATAGGATGGCTGGGATGGCAACATTGAGGAGGACGCGAGAGTCGGCTGTCGATAGTCGAGAGTTAACGTATGTTTCTAGAGTCATTGAATCCAGCGCCGCGGCGTTCGGGGTATTCCATGGTGCTTCCAGGTCGACTATGCTAGCCAGAGTATTGATGTCGTTCATGAAGACTGCAAGTTCAACTAGGGAGTCTAGTCCCACGGGAGGAATACCGCCTAGGCTGTCTTGATAATGACGCGCCGTGCCGTTTCGATAGAAAGTTGATTTTCCCACTGTGTATGTCTTGTAGGTTGGTAGACCCAGTTCGGTTGCGAGAGCCAGCACGCGGTTTTGTGTTGGTCCAATGTATTCGGCCCCTAGTTCTTGGATGATATTTCCTGTGAGGTTGGCATTGAGCACGCGGCCACCGACTCGGTCTCGTGCTTCTAGTATGGCGAAGGATTTGTTCGCTGCTGCGAGACTTTTGGCGGTGGAGAGTCCTGATAGGCCACCACCTATTATGGCGACGTCGACTTCAGGGATGGAGGGTTCTGCAACCAGTGCATGGCAAAGGGGGATTACTAGCAGCAATAGGTGCATCACCCCGAAGGATAATCTAGAGTAAATTAGGCGCATACTTATCTTGGTATTTGACTGATATATGGTTGGATGTATCACTTCGATAACTTGCAATTGTCTGCATTCATCTCGAGGGATATTCAACGGACGGGTCTTATTTATCACTTGATTCACTTTACTGCCGACTACTACCCAACGTCAGAAAGTACAGAATACTACAATTAAACCGACCTAACGGGCCTAGAAGCAATTTCTTGTGATTAGAGTAGTACAAGCGACAGAAGGGGACAGACCAGAGAACATAGCCTTGTAGGTGTAGCCGTCGAAGCAAAATAAAAGCCAGCAAATGTTCAAACCCTCTCTGCATTACATTATGGTTGCTGGCATAGATATTTGCCCCATTCTCATCTTCCGAACCACACGACGAACAGCCTAGCAACGACCGACAAGAGGAGCAGTTGATATCTCACCCTATGTCTTCATCTCCGAGTCTTCTTCGGAAGATTCGTCTTCTGATGACTCCGTGGAGGATTCATCACTTGTTATTTTAATCGGCCATTCGGGATTTTCTTCGCATCTCAGTTGAGACTCGACTTTTCTCACCGGTTATTTCTCTGGCTCCTCTGGTTAGTCCTTTGACTCTTCGTCTGAAGATTCATCGTCTGACAGCTGAATCAGTCCCCTCGAATTGTCCTTGGGTTCCTTTGTCAGCTCTTCTTCTTCGGAGTAGTCGTCCTCATTCTCTTCTGATGATCAATCCTCCAAGGATTCTTTCTGTGTGAAAGACACGAGGATTCATCATTTCCCCCCCCCTTAGGTGTGTCATGTCTTCGCCTGTCGATTCATGCGCGACTGGAAACAGATCCGAAGTTTTGATAGACGAGCTTTCTTGCCTACTAATTGGTATTGTGATTTGCGTCGCTCTTCTTTAGATGACAACGAAGACTCCCCGTTTTCCGCCACCGCTCTGTGGTCATTTTGTTCCTGTTACAGAACCCTTTCCCCTCCGTAGACTCTCAGCACTCCTCCTCGTCGCAATTCCTGTAACTGTCGCCGTTTGAACGTAGGTTACTCCTCATCAATAGCATGATATGCTCGCTTTAAACCGACCTGCTGCTGTGGTAAGTCCGCAATTGGGGATAATAAAGGCATTTCAAATGACTCGGATGTCTCATAAACTGCATCCTCAAAGCGCTCGTTTTTTATTGGGGCATTGCTATTTTGTGTCAGAATGGAATAAGGCTCCTCTAGGCCATAAACAGGAACCTTGGTTTTTGTTGTGGTCTAGTGGTAAAATAGCCTGTGTTTTTCCAACAAAAGCTCCAAATTTGGTCCACATCTGGGTGACCCACATAGGCATCGACATACCTAGGTAGCTAAACAACTACTACAGCTTATGGGTTCCAAGATTTGCAGACCTCTTTCCCTTTTAACATCTTCTTCGGTCACTTACTTTTTCTCTATCATCTTCTTCGCCATCCACCATATGCTTTCTATTCTTTGCTTGGTCTCGCCTTCTCAATTTGGTAATGCCAATAACATTCAAGTCCAAATAGACTTTCCTAGAACCATGGTACAACACGTGCTTCATTACCTTATCATTGATTGGTTATTTTGACCCCGGGATTTTAACGAGCTTACTAAACGTCTTGGCTTGTTTCAAATTTCCGCTCAGGCAAGGTGACCTGGAAGGTACGGTGAACGTTCACATACAGCAACACTCGTGCACGTTTGAGAAGATTTAACCCTCCTTATATCTATTACCATTTGTACTTGGCGAATCCGCGCAGCTGTCAAGGAGGAGTATGCCACTTCTCTCCCCCTTTTCGCAATGCTTCTCTTCTCTCGTCCAGCTGAATTCCAAATGGAGAAGCCGCGGGGGTTTGAGGGGAAATGAGGGACCGGAAAAACCTATGTCAAGTCGTTTGTGGGACGTCTTTCTGCGTACTTGGGATCTAGGCTTTACTGCCTTCGGCGGGCCACCAGTACACTTCCAGATCCTACATAGTAGGTTCGTGGAGGGAAAGGGCAACAAGGAAAAATGGGTAGATGAACAGACTGTGAGAATCTTACTTCCATATTATTAAGCGCCATATGGCCTTCTAACGGATCTCCTAGTATCAAGAGCTCTTTGCTGTTTGTCAGGGCCTTCCGGGTCCCGCTAGCACGAAGATGATTTTCTGCCTAGTATTATTACATGCAGGATTTATTCCTGCCATGCTTGCATTTTTTCTTTGGAGGTGATTTATACCATTAAGTTACTAAGCCCGTCATCTGCTGATCTTCAACTAACAATGTCAGTCTTCCTGGTGCAATTGGCATGTATGCTCTCTCGCTTGGGGTGCAAAATATGAGTGAAACCCTACCCAAACCTGTCTACTCTTTACTTTCCGGTCTCAACGCCTCCACAGTAGGTATTGTTGCACTTGCAGCCGTACAATTGGCCGAAAAAGCTATTCGCGACAAACTATCCCGCATCCTTGTGATTTTTGGCGCATGTGCTGGTCTCTGTTACAATGCACTCTGGTATTTTCCCGTGCTGATGACTATTGGTGGCTTTCTGACGAGCGTCTGGGATGGATGGTTATATCAACAAATTCGGAGAGCAAAGATCGCATCGAAGGATAGACATAGTCGCCCAGAACAAGACGTGACAAATGGGGCCCCTATAGCCATGGACGATATAACTTTAGAAGAGAACGGATTGCAGAGGAGTGAGACGACGCGACAGCGAAGGATGGATCCTAGAACCGAAGGACTCCCACATAGTACAATTGATACCACAAGATCAGCGCAGTCCGCGGAAGCTGCTTCACAACAGCATATTATTCGAATTCGGGTCGGAGCTTTAGTCATGGGGATCTTCTTTGGTATATACATACCCCATCTAACAAAATTTCCGCGAATCAATACTAATATAGCTAGCTTCCTTCATCGGAATTCTTGTTGCCAGAGCCCAGATCACCACACCCCCATTAGTCCTCGACCTCTTTGCTAATATGTACCTTGCTGGCACTGTTATCTTTGGCGGAGGACCTGTTGTCATTCCCCTTTTACGCACCTATGTCGTCGATCCCGGCTGGGTCTCTAGTAGAGACTTCTTAATCGGCCTTGCTATTATCCAAGCTTTTCCCGGTCCTAACTTCAACTTCGCTGTCTTCTTGGGGGCACTAGCACTACAGAACTCGCGCTTTCCGACAGCCCTCGGTGCGTTTCTCGGCGGTTTAGGAATCTTCCTTCCGGGAATTACACTGGCCGTTGCAATCCAAGGCTTCTGGCGTGTATTGCGGAAGAAGAAATATGTGGTCGACTTTCTTAGAGGAGTGAATGCCACTGCGGTTGGGCTAGTATTTACAGCTGTATACCGCTTGTGGGAGATCGGATACCTGACTCATGAAAGAAGTGATGGACAGAGTCTGGGGAAAGAACCATGGTGGGTGGTTGTTGCAACGGTGACATATGCAGGGAGTGCATGGTTCCATGTGCCCCCACCTGTGGCGATTGTAATGGGTGCCATTTTAGGGTTATGTTGGTTTGGGGCTGTGGGGCGATGAATATATTCTGGCAGCCATCCTTGTTCATCTTTGTTGGAACACTCTCAGATAGTTCAGCTAAGGGCAAAACTAGCTCCACCGCTTTGCACTCTCCAGTCTCGCCCAGCGCCAAGGCGCTAGTTTGAAGATTGTAGACATTTTGTCGAATACCAAGTCCGAATACATGGTAGAAACCAGGTATTATACCGGAAACATCATATGAAATTAGGTACCAGGCATACTATACAAAAGTGCGTATTACAGTTAGTCATCATGGTCCGTATAGATTATTGAAAAAGCGGGTTTTGTCAATTTAGTTAGAGTCTTCAACATTGGTCATCTATACCATACATTGTTCGTACACCAGCTTTCTGTCACATTTGATTTGAATATTAGGACCTTATACTTCACGTGACTGTAAATCACCCTCCTATATCCCCAAATCGAGAACAACCTGAAGGAAGCCGCGTTCACACCCGTGGACTGAGGTCTCCTCGGCTGATTTCTGAGCAATATGTTATTTTTCGGTCTCGTGTTTTTCATAGGCCGGTCCATGGCTGCTTCTAACTCAACAGCTCTAGTCAGCTGGCAGTTAGAGGATAACAGCCGCTCCACATTTGCTCTGGTGTGGTCCTGTTTGTCAACGGTATTTGCCTGCACCTGGACAGTATTACACCCCGCTCTCCCTCGACGAAACTCGCCCACTGTGCGAATGATCATATCGAATTTCGCATATTGGCTCCTCGCTATCTTTTTCCCAGAGTACGTGTTCGTAAACGCTTCACAGATGCGTTACCGAGCAATGCTATTGAAGAATGTGTGCAATGAAGCGCAGAAAACCCGGTATCTTGAGTCGGTGGACCCGGAGGCTTGGTTGTCTAAACGGGCTAGGCCACTAGATCAAGTGCAAAACCAAGACTCTACTGGTCCCCATCCATTCCGCACCGAGTGGACACTTCGAAAATGTTTCTGTATTATTGCTGGTGGACTTGCCTTACAGACCCAGGATGGGTGGATTTACATCCTGCGACGAAGCGATATGAAACCCTTCATTGAGGCCGGGATAGTGGAAGACATAGACTTTCACGATCGTGAGGTTGAAGATCATGCCAAAGCAGATTCTTTAGGGAAGACCTTCACTGTACTCCAAACTAGTTGGTTCCTTTTCAACACAATAGCAAGATGGGCAACATCTCTGCCGGTTGCACCAATCGAACTAGCGACAGTCGCTTATGTTCCCTGTGCTGTACTGATGTACGCTATGTGGTGGTACAACCCTAAGGATATGACCACACCAATCACGATCTATGTGAGATGCGATCTAAACAATTTACCGACCCACCTTCTCGATCAAACGGCCACAAATCCGTATGGTTGGGTTCACCGTCATGCACAAGAAAAGAAACAGACCATGTTGTCTGTTTTTGCACAGGCTTCTGAGTGGTTTTTTGATGCAGCTGCAGGTCCTGCTGATACGTCAGGCGAATTGGCCTATGATGGTTTCTATAAGCCATCTCATGGATGCATTATAACCGCTGTCAATACCTTTGTTGCTTTCCTTTACTGTGGTATTCATCTCGCCGGGTAAATATTAGTCTACCCTTAACTAACTATATAGTCAGTTTCTTACTGTTGATTTACTAACATATATTCTTCTTCTTTCTAGATGGAATTTCCCATTCCCCACTGGAGCTGAACGAATTACTTGGCTTGTCTCATCGCTTGCCTGCGTTGTCATCGTTGGTATCTACAGTTTCGCGAGTACCATACCTATGTATGTGATTTGGTTTGAGTCAAGAAAGCTGTTTCCTTTCTATACTAAAGCATTCAATGCACGAAAGGGCTTTTGGTATCGGGTAATCCTGCTTGTTGAATTGATTTGCTTCGCCATATACGGGATTTTGCGTCTGGCTATGATGGTCCTAGCTTTCACATCATTGAGAGCTCTTCCGGTCGGCTCGTATACGACTGTCGAATGGGTGATGAGCATTCCACATGTCTAAAACTGGCTGATTGAATTGGATTTCTGGAGTTTGTGGAGCAATTGAGAAGATGTTGAGTCGACTACACGAAAGGCTAGGGGAAAATGGGTTGTTGGCACCTGGTTGTTGGTGCCTGACTCTTTGACCCTTCGGGCGAGGTTCTGCTCGTCTCTTCGCCTTTCTCCCGTTCTGTCCCATCTTCCAGCTTTTCGTTAACTTCTCATACGATCGACTGACGCCGCTTCTTTTCGCCGTTGAGGTTATAAGCCCCCGACATTCTTTCTGAGGATCCATTGGATGATCATCTCATGGAATTTTATAAAAGTGCCGTTTCGTGGATACCCTGTCGCATCACGACGTAGTGGACATCTGCGGATTTCTAGCTGCAATCTCTGTGTGAAACAAGCCTCTTTGGTCACTGACCCGGTCCTTGACTGAACCTCGGCCTCTATGTCCATTGTTGAGAAACAGCCGAGTGATGCATATGCCTTATGCCATCGGGTCGAGTACAAACAGCCTAGAATCAACTAGGTTTGCATACTCTGGACTGGCCCGGGTATGTAGGCTACCAGTGAATACCTAAGGAAAGTCTCCGTTGACCGCCATGATCTGGGCTTCCCCTGGTTCCATTGATATCTGTACGCACTGTTCAAGAATAGTCGGTTGCTTTGCTGCGTCTGTCCTTGACGGCATAAGACTTTACTGATGTATATGAAGGCGATGCAAAATTAGAAACCGTGTATATAATCAGGGATATAATCAAAATTGATAGAATTGAGTCAATCGTGAACAAAACAGGCAATAGCAGGCTTTTATATCCCACGATGTCTCACAAAGTCAAGCAAACGAGTTATTACGCCTTATCTCCATTGTCGCAGACCGCATCTTCCTCTTTCTTCGTGGATTCATTTTTTCCACTTTCTCCTACTTTCTCATCCACAAACTCATCTCATAACTTTCCTTATTATCCAATTACCTTGCTGTCACTGACCTTCTTCTATCGCGATTCGGGTCCCAGGCTTCAAGTCACTCAACATCAGGCTCAGCCCAACAGTGACACGGATCAAACGATAATCATGGGTCGATGGGGATGGCGTGAGTATCGTCCCTTTTACTCTCCCTCTGGTTTAACTAACGTCTATCTTAGGTCTGTTTGAAGGCGACCAGGATTTTGACATCGTTATCTCCATTTCCGACGACACTCTAGGCATCAAGACAGGTCAGTGGGAGTACAGGTTGAGTGCAATGGTTCATCAAAGTGACATGTTGGCTCCACCGGAGGCTGCTGTTGTCTACAGGACCGCCGAATATGCCTATGAGCTAGCCAACGTCATTGTCCCGTACATCCGCCAGAAACTCAACACTAGCAACTTCGGAGAACGGATGTTCGCTGCTAGTCGCGCCAAGGAATCGGACCCAGATGACCTCTTCCAAGAATCTAAGTACCGCACTATCATCTTGGGTGCTCTCATGATGCGAGCCGGTGCTCGCATCAACACAGCGGATCTCCAGCATCTGCGTGATCTAGTGCCCCAAATCAACTGTACCTCCCGTCACACACTCTTCAACGACCACGGCTTTAGAGCTCCGGGAAGGGCTCAGTTCCTGGCTGCCTTAGATCACTACCGCCCCGGGGTTGCACGTAGTTTCCAGGCGCCTAGGTGAGTTTGACTGGAAGACTGATGGATGAAGACACTTCATGCTAACGACCTTGATAGCTGTTTCAAGTGTGGAAATATCGAGGAAGACATCGGTCGCAAGCTTCTGCAATGCAAGAAGTGTATAGTTGCAACGTACTGCGGCAAGGTAAGCAAGATACAAACGAGTCGTCTAACTTGTGTTCATGGGTATTGATTCTTCATAGGACTGCCAGCGTGACCAGTGGCGCGAACATCGAGTGAGCTGCATTCCCCCAGGACAACGCCGGATGCTGAACGTCTGATCGCACCTTTCGATGAGTTCCAATAACACTGGGGTTGAAGGGGATCAAGGTTCATGTCTCTCACTGCGTTGTGAAGGAATGTCTACCTCATTATCCTCAATATCTGAGACCTAGCGTTACCTGACATATTTGTCGACTTTCTTCCTCCTCGGGGGATTTTTAATTTGCTCTCCTAGGTGTTGACGTAACCAATGAAGTCTCCAATTCAATTTACCCACTGGTGCTATTATATCATGGGAAGATTGCTAGAAAATAAGAGCATTGAAGCAAGAATTGCATCAACCAGACACAGAAATGGCACAAAGGATAGTCGAAGTATGAATTTGTAGATATCTGCATAATTATTATGCATAATCCACTTATGTCAAGTTATGCAGATATCGCACCTTAAATCCGCCGATCCCGTCGTTCCACGACATCAAAGCATCGAAGCAATGTCTTCCAATGAGAAAAAGCGCCTTCGAGATCGTCGCTCACAGAAAACTCTCCGAGAAAAGAAGCTGCGACATACATCCCAGCTTGAAGAACAGGTGGCGTACTGTGAACAGCATCACAACGACCAAGGCGTGCAACGCCTTCTCCAAGTAATTGAAGGGCTCCGCAAGCAAAATGAAGCTCTTCTCAAGCGCCAAAAGAGCTTGAAATCTCTGGTCAACTCCTGGGAGACAGAACTGGAGGAACCGGCCGCCACCGATGACTCCAGCCATGACCTGTCATCTCTGTATAAGGAGATGAGCAATCGAGAAGCCCAATTCTCCCTCCAAACGAACTTCAATGATTCAATACCCCCGCATGGTATAAGCAGCCTTCTCAACGCCCCCATCTCGGCTGCATCAACGCCACGCCAAAAACGATCCCCCTCTTTGGAGCCTCTTTCCGCCGTGACCACGCCTCTGTGGAACCAAATCCCGCCACACACTGACGACTTCGGCACACGCACCATGATCTCCTGTCCGTGGTTCCTCTACCCGGAGCTGGTAATCCCATGCCCAGATGTTCCCAATTCACCTCTTGACTTCATATACGGCACGAAAACAAACGCGCTAGCAGACCAGATTCATATGGCCCTGCAACGCCGCCCAGTCCGGGGTCCGGAGCGACTGGGTACTGGCTGGCTGACTTACCACTTCTCGAGATGGGTCATCGCGCCCAGCCCGGAGACTTATGGTCGACTCCCTGCATTTCTCAGGCCTGTGCAGGGCCAGATGACCATTCCGCATCCGCTCGTGTTGGATTTCATACCGTGGCCAAGGTTGAGGCTGAATTTAATTCGGCGGTGGCATGTTTACGGCAAGGACCGGGATGGTTTGTTCGGGTTCATGGCTTGTTGTGTTAAACTTCGATGGCCTTGGAATGAGACGGTTCTTGAACGCAATGAACAGAACGAGTTATGCATGAAAAAGGAGTTTTATGAGACGATCATGAGTGAGAGTGGGTGGGGGCTTACGGCAGAGTTTATTAGACGGTATCCAGATCTTGTGGAGGGGATGGATATTAATAAAATCGTGGTTGAACTTTTTTGATGAATGACCATAGTCGTGTACAAGAATTAATTTTCTATTAAGCTCTACTATATGAATTGCGCAGATGCACCTTCTAGTGGGTCGTTGAAACATTATCCCGATCATGGAGAGAGACAAGGTGGATGTGTAGGGAGTAAGATTCCCCTGAATATAGTAGCAGCTCAAGCCTTTTTGCCATCAAGATCCACAGGCCACTTCTCCCGAATCACCTTGCCGTACTTGATGAAGAGGATAGGAACCGGGATGAATGCCAAAGCCAAGAACCCAAGCAACGAGTTGCCCCATCCGATACCCAGATTACCAAACATCTTCGGCCCAGCAAGGGGAAGCAGAGCTCCAACCAGGGAGCGCGTGGCTGTCAAAGTGGCGTTGGCGGATGCTGCATATTTGGGATAGCAATCGATGATATATGTCTGGATGGGCATATACACGCCCATCATGCCGACACCAAATGGAAACATGCCAATAATAGGCACGATCCAAAACACGTGCTTATCGGCAGTCCACCCGTACCAGAAGAAGCTAATTGGAAGGATGCAGGCGAAGATGATCATCGTTGGGAGGCGCATCTCGGGTTCAAACTTGCCGCCGTTCTTTGCTGTAGCTGCCGAAACCATCCGGTCGTTTGTGAAGGCGATCATTGCTAGACCGCCAATAAAACCAAAGCCAATACCGAGATATGCAAGTCCTGATAGCCCAACGGAGAAGCCATATGTCTTAGTGAAGACGCTTGGGATAGTTGTGAAGAAGAGGTAAAGCAGGCCGTAGATGAAAGCCTAGAGATAGAATGTTAGCGAACTACATTTTGGAAAGGAGTTTTTGTGTATCACGAAGCTCAGACTCACCATATAAATGCAGAGAAGGAAGACAATCGGCGACTTCACAAACAGCAAAATAGGCCTCTTGAAACTCTGGACCAGAATCTGTCCCAAACCAGCATGCTCCGCATCCGTGTCATAAGCACTCCGCAAATCCGTTCTCCCCGTTTCCTTGGCTACTTTCTCAGTCTTCCACCGAATAAGAACATCGGCATAGGTCTCTTTGTTCAGAACCTCAACCCCGAACGACACCACACCCCCCAGAATAAGCAGTAACCAAAATACCCAGCGCCAGCCAGCTTCCATTCCGAGGAATCCACCTGCAATAGGCCCAATCACAGGTCCAATCAGTGGTCCCATAGCCCAGACGGATGTTGCCATGCCGCGCTGCTCCCGCGGGAATAGATCTGCGATTACACCCGCGCCGAGTGTTATACATCCTGACCCGCCGATTCCGGCGAACAGACGGCAGACGATAAGGGTCTCGATGCTGTTTGCACGTGCGCAGCCGATTTGCCAGACCACGAAGAACCAGTTTGCACCGCTGAGGACGACGCGGCGGCCGTAGACTTCGCTCAGAGGGGCAAGTAGAAGGGGGCCAAACTAGATCGGTCAGGTTAGATGGGTTGGATTTCATAGAAGATGGGGTTGGATTGGCTCACTGCATATCCGAGGATATAGATGCTGACACTGAAAGACAATATTGTCTCATTCGTTACTCCGAACTCTATCGCCACGTATGAGATGGCGGGTGAGAACATGCTCGAGGCAAGAGGGGAGATCAGAGTCATAACACTGATCAGAGCGAGCAAGGACCATTTTTTGCTGGGGGCGAAGTTCTGGGGATTATTGGGATCATCTTGTCCGTCCCAGCCTACTATTCCGCGGCTGAGGTCGGTTTCTGGGAATATTTGTTTGGTTTGTGTTGATGTCTCGGCGGTTTGGTTTGTTGACTGTTTTTCGAGGTCCGGGGTTAGGTTTCTGACACTGTCCGCCTCGTTGAGGGTTCCATGATTTGAGATGGACTCTTTCTGGAGAGTATCCATGATGAGTGACAAATGTTTGTCGGTATATAAACAGGAATGAATGTCCTTGGTGTTTGGGGGTAGTATAGAGGGAAAGGAAATAGATGGGCGTGCCAAGGAGAAGCAAGGTTAAATAGTCCAAAATGAGTGGCAAAGAAGGAAGGATCGATCAGATATAAAAGCAAAAATTCTAAGAAAAGATACACTTCAGGTTATGATCAGCAGGGCGATATCCGAGGGGCTTTGTATAAATTCCCGGAGGATGCCCGTTTCTCTGATTCATTCGCCGACATTGGCATTCCTACTGCTTGTATTGAATCATAAATGCCCTTATGCTTATGAAAGTGGTTCATAAATTGACAAAATTCGGTCAAGCCGGCAAAGTGTTTAATTTAGGGCCTCCATTGCATGGACAACGTGATGGACAACACGGAAGCTTCCGCCAAACGATGATTCAGTGCTCTACTATTCATAATCAGCAGCCAATCATAGCCCCTCAGCTTGGCAAATCTCTTGGCGCTGAATCATTGCTTGGTGCCAAGTGCCGTGGTTTCAGTGTGGGGCGACTTTCATATCGCAGGGAACCTTGAGTTTATTTTAATGCGCATAATTGTGTTGAATAAACTTGACAAACTTCATTTGATGTAAACTACAAGCAATTGATGGTGTGCCTTCACATTTTGTCCTCTCGGGCTGATCAACTGTTCGAAACAACCTTTTGGAGAACATCCTCCATATCGTGGCCATCGTCCCCTTCTCAAGCTCGTCACACTTTGCATTTCATCTTCATGGCCGAATAAACACTCCTTTGTAGGGCCAGTGGCCACCCCTCGACAAAGGCTAGCCATGTCTTTCTTGTGCTCTGGTGTCGGTCTCAGACTTCCATCATCTATCATCATCACACACCATCATTCAGTCAATGGATGAAAAGCCTCCTCAGCTGTCTGACCCATCGAGTCAAGGTGCTCCAAGGCATCGAAGTAAACGTTTTCAAAGTGTTCCTTGGTGACATCCTGGGCAACGTTGTTCATACTCTCCAGCTGATCGTATCTCTCATTGACAAATGCTTCTCCCACATCACGCTGAATTGCGTTCAACAAAAGCAGCAGAGGAACAAAAGGCGGAATTCCCATTTTCATATTCAAGGTGTGTGTGTAATACTCCATAATACGGTGAACGAACTGCCGGGCGCTAGAATAATCACTTCGCTCGCATCGAATGAGACTGAACAAACCATCGGAGACATCTCCTGAGTCCTGCTCGGGACTGCGGGCAAGCTCCCGAAGGACCGTGTCGGCCCCCAACATGAACTCGTCAGCCAGCTCAGCTCGAGGAATCTCTTTCACAATCATGCGCACAAGGATTGGATTCAAGTTCCACGAGATCCACCTGCGGACCTCAATCGACATCTCTTGCCATCTTCTAGCATTGGGTGAGTCCTTGTAAGGGCGGGCAATGCCAGGGTCGATAAGGCGATGGAGCTTGTGCACTTTAAGAATCTGGTAGATGTCATTGCGCCAGGTCACATAGCTGGAAGGATGTTCCAGAGCACAGCGAAACTGGTACAGCGTAAAGCAGACAATTTCCGGCAGCTGAAATGCCTGGTCAATTTGACCAGTTGGTCTCTCAGCCGGCAGAAGGGTCGACCAGTTGCGAGTGTGCTCCGCAGACATTTTGGCGTGTCGTTGTTAAGACCTCTTGTCGACTGAGTTCCCGTTGTTGCAAAGTGAGAGATACTTCGGCTGGAACTATACGGAAACCCACCACGTTAATTCATAACATTTCTTCAAAATTCCCACAATACAGACTGGAGTGCTTACTGTGTTGATGAATCGAATAAAATATTTGACTACGCCTCGGGGGCGTAAATCAGTAGTGCGGGCGTGTCTTGTTGTCTTTCAGTCGGCAGTCGAAGATCAGACAATAACAGGTTTCCTACCACAGTTGACACGACTGGGTAGCCTTTTGAATGAATCACAACCTTTCGAGATGTTAGCAACTGTATTTTGCCCGTAGTTTGACAAATAAAAAATTTGAGGTGTGTGGGAAAAGGGAGAGAAGGGAGGAGAAGGTAAAAGCTGATAAAGATTCTACGATGGCGGGGATAGTAGCTAGAATATAACCTCGCTTATAAGTCACTACGTAAGAACTAGCTTAGCCGAATATATCTAAAGACATTGCGTATACTTAATTTAAAAAATAAATATAAGTAGTCTACGCACCTTGACTGAATCGAAAAGCACTAACATGAATTACCCATGCCTAGCATCTAGTATAATCTGGTATAGTCTGAATCCATCCATTTACTTGGGATGAAACAATCCTGGCCTGGGAATAATATAATGTTGTTTGCTCTTCGAACTCATCGTCGGATGCAAAAATATAGCGAATATAAATGCACGCCAAGAGCACTTCTGAGAGCCCCACTCAAAGGATCAAATATACCATATATGTGGCGAGGATCTACTATATGAGATGATCATTCATGTACCTATCGCCTTAGAACCGAACGAGATTACCGCGCGGAGGAAACCAGATCAAATGTTGATACTGGTTAACCTTGCACTTGCAACTTTCCTAACATAAGTAGTTACAATTTATTAGTCTTACAGAACATGATAGCAGGATATAAGAGGTTAACGAAGTTGGTGTGTTCAATAAAAATTCAATCACCATCGTTTATGGTTTGAGGGAAGAACATGAGGTAAGCTAAGGTATACGCAGCCAGGATACAGACAGAAAGAGCACTACACACATAATTATCACCTAAGATCCCCACAGTTTGTCGGGACAGATGGTAAAAAAGAGTTTTACTAATGAACATTGCTTACAAGAGCAACGACGCAGGGCTACATGTCATCAAGGGATATCCATCCCGCCGCATATTGCATGCATTGTTAGCGTCGATAGGCATTCAGTGGTAAATCTCTAGGATACTCCTTGTATCCCCCTAGATCAAGTTCTAAGGATGTACAACTGAATGTGTATAATGTTCATCCACTATCCTCTCGAGAATCTCTTTGATAGGCCTTCTACCTGTGGACCCTGACAAAATACTTGTCTAGTAAACCGGGGGACATTAAGTCAGCTTGATTAGGTTCCTGTTGTCGTGCTGCAGAGCTTCACTCATGGACGCGCTATTAGGGATCCGGATAGGACGAAAGTTACATCATGCAGCCTGAACAGACCAGGCCGAAAAGGTTGATTGGGACAGGAGTCGTATGAATCGCACAGTCGGTTAAGACGGACCAAAGGTCGGTATAAGAACTCAATTACCAACGAATATATAGATCGGGCTTTAGATGTCTTAGGTGTTGGGAATAGAGGGCCGGGGAAATCTATCGAGTGGAGTTCTGAAGGATATTAGTTATGGTACAAAAGATTATAGTACATACGGAGTACATCGAGCATGGTAATGGACGGTGTCATTCAAATGCAGCCACTTTAGGGTCTAAAGACGAAGATCGTGTGGTGCTCTTTAAAGTCCAGCTAGTTTGACTGTGTCGAATGGTAGATGACAATTCCAATACAACCAGCATGGCCCCGGTACTTCAATATTGTTGGGATCAAGGATTTGGTCAGGACTGCCAAGTAGCTAGTTTGCTCCTGTTCCCTTCGCCTTCTTTTCTCCAATCAGTCAATCAACACAGTGACACCCCTCTCTTTCTCCTCTCCTAGAATTCCATTGGGACTCAAGGCGTTGAGGCTGATTACCTATGAGATTTAATCTATAATGACGTATTGCTATTATGGTTTATATGCAACAAAACTAAGGGGTACCTTTTACATATTGTAATTTGAATTAAACCATTTGATAGAAATGACATTTACATATATTCTCGTGAAATATATATAGTTCCTCAGCCTCATCCATGTATACAATTTGAAAGGATCACCGACACCCTATTTTTTCGGGGTTAAAATGGGTGTATGATAGCCATAAAGGCCACTTTGGTATTTGATTTCCTAACATGGGATCATTTCTTGGAAACACATGTATTCCAACATTGGAGGTTTGCGTATGTCCACAGATACATACACACACCTAATCGATATGGCTTATCCGGCCTTATCCGTCTTATCGTCTCCACCAATCTCCCGATGTCAACTTTGTTCACTCCTCCACCTTCTTCCTCGTCTGTCCTCCTTCATTAGGGTCTCAGCATACATTTATCATTGCGAGTCACTCATCTGATCTATAGGTAGGACATGACGTCTCTCAAAAATGATATGCGAAGTCTTGTACGCTGACAGTCCCCCATTGATAGTAATCCTGCTGCCTTCCACCGCCCCCCAGGGCCTCGTTATCTTATCACAGCATGGGGATTCAGGTCTGACAGAAGATCTTTAGCCCTTCTTAGGCCACTGCATTCTTGCTGCCCTTTTGCTCTTCCCAGGCCGACCGTAACCGCCTTCTCAAAATGGATCAAGAGGAAGCTCCACCACCCCCGTACTCGGCCGTCGACCCGTTACTCGCACCAACGAACAGCCGCAATAACAACTCTTCTCAGGCCTCAATCCCTTCTGGAGTGAGTGTTTCTCCGCCGCAAGATGCCAGTAGTTCTCGTGTCCCAACGCCGCCGACAGTCGTGCCGACGCATTTCAGATCCGCCGCTGCGTACTTTGAGGAACGGCTTCCCTCGGCCCTAGATGAGAGCCGGGGTGTTCTACAACATCATATGACAATCTACCCCCGGAGTGAAGCCAAGGATTTTCCACGACGGCCGCGGTGCTGGGCCTCGCGCTTAAACGAGATTACCCAGCAGGACTGGGATACCTTCTTGAAGTATCTATTTCCGCCGCAATTAGGGCTGGCTGCGTCCTCTCAGCATCTCCCACGCCAATTGCGAGCGGAAATTAGACGGGACCGCAAAGATCGCCCACAAGAGACTGATGAGCAACGGAAGGCCCGAATTGCTGCCGTTGTCGCCGAATGGAACGAATGCTTTTTCGAGCTCCGGGCTACTCTGATTGTCTTTGTCTATGTGGGTGAACCTGATTCTGCACCGTCGTCCGCTTTATGTCCCCGATGCTATCCAGCGGCAACGGGTTCAATAGAAGGACAGCCAATCCGAAATTCAAATGCCCCGTCGCCTGTACCTGGGCAGCACGCCTCTTCGCCGACCCCATGGTCGGTGCCTCCTCCTATGCTCCACAATCCCCAAATACATGTGCCTCCATCTCCATACGGAGTATATGGTGTTCCTCCATACCCTCCCCCCATATCTCCTAACCAGCCACCTCAATACTACCCCCATCCTCCACAAGGCACATGGCAATGGAGCAACTGGAACTATCCGCAGCAACAACCGCAGTATCCCAATAACGGCACCCAGAAGAGTGGGTCCCTTGGGTGGATTTCACAGATCGCATCACAAGCGCAGAAATATGGAGAGCGTTTCAGCGAACAGGCGATGCAATACGGAGACCAAATCAGTGCACAGGCACAGCATTATGGACGGCAGGTTGAGGAGCAGGCTCTTGCACATGGCCGCTGGATCGAAGAGCAGGCAAGGCTTCATGGCCGGAAAGCACCAATAGCTGGACCTCAATACGGTGGTGGCTACTACCCCCGGCCGGCCTGGGATAACTCGCCTCGTCCCATGATTAATATCCCAATGACACCCATTCAACGGCCTAGCCCTGTGACAAGTCCTAATCCGACGGGTCGGTCCGAGTCAATCAACCAGGACGATAGCAACAAACCTAAGTCCCCAACAGATCAGCTTTTGATAGAGCCTCCCACGACGGAACACACTAGACGAGCATCAGTGAGCTCCGTCTCATCCGAATCCTCTTTCAGCTCAATTGACTCCATCTCGACAACATCGGACCTAGGCGTTACAGACCTTGCGACAGTGCGCACTCAGTTGGAACTTCTAGACGATCGTCATGATCGGGTATTATACGACGCCGCCGTCGATCTCCGCCGGCAACTCTCTGTCCTGCAAGAGTCCCGCCGAGAAGCCAAGTTCTCCGGTAAAAATAACTGGCGAGCCGGTTTCAACCAAAATCAACAAAACAACCAACAATCTGGCGACGCCGACTGGGGTCGCTGGGACTCACCCGAACGACAGCAACGCAACTCAGTTGACAGACGCGCCATGAAAGAAGAAATGCGCGCCACCAAGAAAGCGTTCCGAGACACGCTGCGTCGAGCACGAGACGAGCAACGCGAACGTCAACGTACTCGACGCCGCCAGGTCCGACAAGCTCGCGCTAATGACGGCGATAAGGCGAAGCATATGCATGACCAACCGCTAGACCAGCAGCTTGGGACGTTGCGGCTGGAAGATCCCCGGCAATCTAACCCGCCTTTGCCTGCACGTCCGGTTAGCACACGAACACAGCCTAGTCCGGTTTCTACACCGAATAGCTCGAATGTCGGCTTTGGATTTGCTTCCAATCCCCCTTCCCCTTCTGTCTCACGGCCAAGTACGCAGGACTCGATGCCTACTGGGGGCTCTTCCGCCTCTGTGAAGCAAGTGAAGTCGGCAGATACGTCGAGTCGGCTAAAGGACATGCTGTTGTCGCGCAAGGTGAGGAAGCAACAGTCGAAGGAGGATGATGATGCGGGAAGTAAATGATCTGGAAAAGCTTGGTATTGTTGATCTTTTTTCTTTTTCTTTTCTAGTTCTCTTTTCAGCCTGGAGTTCAATATTTCCTTGGGAGGACGGGCAAACATGATTTTGCTTCTCGATGTATAGTTCAAGTCTCGACCACAGCGAAGTCGACGAAGTTACGATTCACATTGATACATACTACATTTACGAAAAAAAACTTACAATTCGCATCTCAATCTACGCACACCCCAAATACATTGAAATAAAACTTTTTTTTTTGCAAAAAGAGATCTATACATACAAAGAGCACTCATCCCCATTTGCATCTATATTCACATTCACGTCCATATCTCCCCCTAAGCCTTGGACTCGTTCTTCTCAACCAAATCACCAACTCCAAGTCCCCTCCCAACCTTAACCCGAATCATCTTTTCGGCATCCTTCTTCCCAAGCTCCCCAACCTCTTCGCCCTCATCCTCATTCCCTTCCTCGTCCCCATTCTTCTCCTTATTATTCTCCGCATCCCGCTTCTCGATAGCCTTCCAATCAAGCCACATGTTCTGAAGATTCAACCGCATAGCATACGCATCCTCGCCATCAGCGTAGTATCCATCCTCAACCTTCTCAACCTCGAAGCCGAGCGTGTCGCGGTACAGACGCAGTGCGGCAACGTTCGACATGCGCACGTGCAGAGAGACGAAATGCGCGCGGTGGGATTCGGCCATTGCGCGTTCTATAGAATCATAGCAATTAGCATCCATACCGTAAACCGTAATTGTCCCGCAAATGCAAGAGCAAAATCCATGTAAGACCATGCGGATCCAAATCCAAGTCCAAAATCCAAAATCAGGAAGAAAAAAAAAGGATATCACTCACGACTCATCCGCATAAGCCTCTCCGCAATCCCAAGCCGTCTATGCGTGCGCATAACACTCAAACTGGTAATATGGCCATGTTGATTCCCATCTGTTGGCTCCTCTTCCATCTTCGCGAGAACATATCCAACGACCTTGGGATACTCCCCGGAGACATCGCCTGCGATTCCAGCGCCTGTCGAGCTGGTCTTGTATCCTGCGCGTGGACGCACGATGGCCACGAAGCTTAGCTGCGGCCAGGTCAGGGCGTGGTACAGGTAGTATTTTAGGAAGTAGTTCTCGGGGAGGTTTGTTATGTTGCAGGTTTGGATTGAGGGGAGGAGGTCGATGTACGAGGGGTAGCTGCTTAGAGGGACGATGTCGACCATTTTGGCGGTTGTGCAGCTGAGGTTTGAGGTGGTGGAGGTGGTGAGGGGGTGGTTTTGGTTTGAGGGTATGGTGGAGTTGGTTTGCGGTGCGGTGGGGAGGTCATGTGATGTCGGGGAGATGGGGTGTAGAATGGGAGATGGGAGATTGATATTGGTTTTGGTATTTATGTTGGGTTTGTTGGTTTGAGAAGGAGTTGAGAAGTTCTTTTGAATTATTTTATTTTCATTAGAGTTCGAGTTTTGAAAGGCATGTCTACCGACTCTGCTGTTATGTATAGATCAAATAACTACAACATTGTACATATGTAAGTGCTATATCAAAATCATATCCGGTATAATGTAATATATATGGCCAGAAAGAAGAAAAAAGAGAAACCTAGCGCCGACGACCGATCTGGTCATGCACCCAAAATAATCATAGATATCGTGGAAATCAGAACACAGACATCACCATTTGCACTCCCACTATCACCAGAAGCACCGTTGACATACCAGCGACAGAGACCTCGCGCAGAGCGCCAGAGGTCTTGCCACAGCATTGACCGTTATAAGTGACATTGTTCATCCGAGCAGCGACCTCGAACACCGAGCCGTTGAAATTACCATAGTTGTAGTAATCAACCAGAAGCATGTTGGGAGGACGGCCCCAGATTGCTGTTACAAGTTAGAAAAGCAATAAAAATCCAAATCCAACACAAGTCAAACTTACCGGTACAGTTCTCAGCCATTGCACCCAGACTGCCACTGCCGTTCACGGCATTGGTCTCGTCAAGCTGAGCAGAATTAGGAATCAACAAGCTCAGAGAACCAAGGTTCAACTGCAAATTGAGATTGTGGTTGGCCATGTACATGCGGTTCTTGGCGGCTGCTACAGACAGACCGGGTGGGCGTTGCTGCGTGCAAGGGAAGGTGGGATCGGTGGGTGAGAAGGGCGTCTCCCACACCTGCGAGAACTCATCCATCAACCATGGGTACGCGGTCTGGTTGGCCTGGTAGTCCATGAAGAAGACTGCGCGCTTCTGCTTGAGAATCATCTCTGAGAGCGTGGGCCAGTCATTCAGAGCCATCGGCACCTTGGTTGGGGTGTAGATCAGGTCCTTCAGACCGGAGTTGTAGATCGGGGTGGTGAAGTTCTCGGGCGAGACATAGTCGAAATTGCCGATGATGAAGGTCACCACGTCGTAGGGGTTCTTCCGCATCCACGTGTTGACATCGGTTAGGTATTTCTCGAGGGTGCCGACGCCGAGCAATTGGCAGGTTGTGTGACACAGGTACATTGTGCCATTCTCGTAGTGGGTCTGGAATTGCACTAGTTCATAGGTTAATAAGTGTTCCTTTTTGAATAATAAATATCTCGTGACTCCGACTCCACTTACGCGTGCGAATTCCATCATTCAATTGTGTCGTCACGTCCAGCACCTGGTTAGCGGCGATGTTGTTCTTGCGCACGAACGGGCTGTTGTGCGCTGCGACCATGGTAATGTTGGAGTACTTCCTAGTACATAACTCGGGGTAGTTGTTGCAAGGACGGGTATTGACGACAGGGGTATTCGTAGCTGTGCTAGTCGTAGTCGCAGTCGCGTTCATACTATTGTTCCCGATCACTGTTGTTCCTCCGCCGCCCACCAGCAAAGTCAAGGAGTCGGAAGTCGTGGTGACCGCCGTGGTGTTGGAGGCGGTCATTGTGCCATTGTGCCGGGTGGTCGACGTAATGATCGACTTGTCGCCATCACTCAGTGTGATTGTTGTACTGGGGTCTTGGTAGGTACCCGAGGGAATGGCCACAGGAGTTGTGACTGACACAACCGTGATTCCATCGGTGGTAGTCTGCCCCGACGCCGTGGCGTCCGTGGAGGAGGATTCGGTAGTCGAGTCCTGGGCCACGGCAACGGCGAGGAAGCCGAGAAGAATAGTAGGCCACCTCATACTTGTGTGATAGGGATAACTATGTCCCAAAATAGGAGAAGATGTCGGGAAATACTTCAACTTACCTAATCGGAGGGCATGTGGAGATTTTTACCAATGACGTTGACCACCAAAGGAACAAAATGATGGGCCAATGATATTTTTATATCCCAAAGGACATTTTGGGACATTTTGGGACATTTTAGGGGGGCGAAGTGGGAAGTGGGCAGCGATCTCCGGCCTCTGGGCTCTCATGCCGATTGCTGCCTGTTACATATTTAGTTGGGCTTAGACTCTTTTGTCTCACAACATATAGGCAACGTACTATTAATACGAGAGATTATGGTATATCATTATTTCTGATCTGCTCATTGGCCATGATATTCCCCTTTCTCATTTCAATCAACTCCATTCCTTTTTCTGTACTACTATTAAGTCTACATGATCGTCCACGTAGGCCAGGGGCCATGCCACTAGCGTTCAGCCACTGACGATCGCACGAGAAACGCGACGATCTGGTGAAATTTCTTAAATTTGAACCAAATGGACCCAAATGGACCCCGATAAATCCACTAAATCAAGGTAAACTCCAAAGCTAAAAACACCTATCTTTTGCCTGAGCTACAAGGTAATCGGGAGATTTCATGGCCTAACGTCATCCTCCCGAGAACCCTAATTCCTCTTCTCTTTTCCTTTTGGGGACCTGGACTTTTCTCTCCTTTTCCCTTTTCATATTTTTATCATGAATGGGAACAATGGCAAGCGAAAGCTTCCCTTTTTCAAGTCCACTAGCCCAGTCGACCGTCAGCAAAAATCCACCGTTCACTGGCATCGCCTACTACGGTCGCTGTTATATTTGATCGCTTGGATCTTTTTGGTACTGGTAGTCATTGGCAACACCTCTAATAAACCAGTCCTACGCAGTACCTACTTTCTCTACCTCGATCTTTCCAATATCATCCCCGTATCCATTCCAAATGCCGTCCTGATCAACTCCATCGCCCAAACCATCGGATTGCACGATTTCTACCAGGTCGGCTTATGGAACTTCTGCGAAGGATACAATGGACTGGGAATCACTCACTGCTCCAAGCCGGAGACTCTCTATGCCTTCAACCCAGTTGAGATCATCCTGAACGAGCTGTTGGCCGGTGCTACAAGTACGTTGCACATATATCCCCGCATGCAAGGACCCCTGGTATGCAAATATTAACACCCCACCCAGTCGCCCTCCCAGCCGATATCGAAAGCCCGTTGAAACTAGCCCGCACCGCCTCCCACTGGATGTTTGGACTCCTCCTCGCCGCAGCAGTCCTCAACTTCGTCCTGATCTTCGTCACCCCGCTCGCCGTGTCCTCGCGACACCCACGGAGCATCAAAGCCTGGGCAGCAGGCTATAGCGATGGCCACCCACCCGCGGGTAATCCGCCCCACCGTCGACGCACCTTCTTCTGGCTGCGCGCCCTGCCCATGTTCATTCTGACATTTTTCACCGCGCTGGTGACTGTCGTCGGGTCGGCTGTCGCGACGGTCATGTTCGTGATCTTCGCCAATGTCTTCTCAAACGCAGACCCGAGCATCAATATCAAGGCGCATGTCGGCACCCAGATGCTGGTCTTTATGTGGATCGCTTCGGCGTTCAGTTTGATCGCTTTTATTATTCAGATCGGCTCTTGCTGCGCGGCTTGTTGTCGTGGCCGTAAGGCGCGTAAGCAGCTCAAGTTGGAGGGTGTGAACTGGCACGAGAAGGGCGCGGTTACACCCGTTGCGACTGATCGCGCTGTCTCATCCTGCAGAGATGGTGCTGGCCATGCTGGGGAGCGTCGGCTCAGCTCCAGTGACCAGGCGTTTGAGAATGGGCATGAGCAGAAGTTTGGTAATGGACATGCTTCGAACCAGTATTACTCTTCGACTGAACCCCATGCGATCTCGAACTGATCTCGAACTGAGCTCGATCGGGATTTTGCTCCATTCTGGTATTCTTTCGGACATATTTTCCTTTCTACAATTCTTTTCATATTTGTGGGGGTTTGTCTCAATATCCAAACCCGTGTGCTATAGTGCTCCCATTTCTGGACATTTACCCATATTTTATCTATCATTGTTTACTTAGGTATGATTTCACGATTTGACTGTAAAGAAATAGAGGCTTGGCATTTCTTGTTTTATACTTTCATACAACATATATCTCACGGAATTTGTTCTGAATGTTGATTTTGAATATTAAATCTCAATCCTGCTCCACATAAGGTCTTTTGCCCTTTTTCGTTCCCCGCATTGGATACGTCACAGAGCTGTCGTAAGCTCGATATCATCATTGCCACAAGTCCCAATATCTATTGAATTCTCAATCTCTGTAAATAACTCAGTTTCCATGCACATCAGATCAACATTAGCCGACTTGTACACCACCTACCCCGTATTCGCAATCAACTCCACTGATTCAACAACCATGTCTTGATAACCAGGGATCCACCCGGTAATGCCGTGGCAACCCGGGGCCTTAAATCCCGAGGGCCTAGATCGGTTACCCCGGAGGCCTTCGAGCTGGTTCTTATTGATATATTGCCCGTATATTAATCTTATTTACAATATATATTATATAACCCAGGATAGCCGAGAACTGTCCCCGAATACCTCGTATAAAATTCTCAATCTTCCCAGTCATAGGGAATTTTCGCTTCAATTTTTTCTTAACCCAAGAATAGACAATTCGAATCTCCAAATTCATTGAACTTCGGTCTATATTGTTTATCTTTCGGCACATCGATAACGCCGGTTCCGTCGCACGTTGAACAAGTCTCTTGCGACTCGTCTGTGGTAAATGCTAAGCCGCACAATTTGAACACCAAGGTTATGATGGTCGGGGCGAAAAGGATATGAATGAGAACGAAGATGGTGAAAGTTAGGAAAGGCGCAGTCTGTAGTGAGTCGGTGATAAAAGTGGTGGGCGAGCGTGGAACTGTGTCCAGGTACGTCACCGGTGTCAACATCCTGGAAGAGTATGAGAGAATAAACATATTAGACAAAACGAGTTTGATAGCACTGCCAAGGTTGCTTCGAAGGCCGGGTTATAACCTCACGGTTAGTATTGGAATGCTTCTGCCTAAATAATCACTGGTTAACTAGTTTTGGTTCTTTGTTTTTTGCTTAGCCACGCTTTTTGTAAACTACCTACCCAGTAGGTAGTTATCATCCAGGATTAGTGTATCATCCTAAGTCATGAGTTGGGCCGTCATCCGGAGTCATCTGGTTATCTGTATTGCCTTAGCCCACGCTCTTCTATGTACCCTTATCGTGGTATTATATAAGGCACATACCCTTCAGTCTAATAGTATATGTTTAGTATTTGGGTATATTTACTAGAGACGATGGACAACAGTCTACGTATGTAAATGTATGTACCAGATTTTAGGCCGCGGATGCGAATTTCCCAATCGGGATGCGGCGCGTTATAAGGGCTGTCGAACTAGGAATATGGCCTCCTTAGGCCCTAGACAGGAACCGATTGTTTTTTGTTATGGTATAGTGGTAAAATGGCTGTATTATTCCTGTCGAGGGCGCTTAGGGCCCAAGTATATTGTTACTTAGTGATATTTAGGATAATAGTCTTTAAGGGAGTCACTAAAGAGTCACCTGTAAGCTCTAAGGCGAAATGAACCTACTATGCCTAATTGGGCAAAATGTCGTGAGCTACATGTAGATTTATGGCTTCAATTATTATGAGAACTTCCTATACAATCACCCGACATTCAAACTATCATTTCATCAAACAACCACTACTCTCGTTAATACTACCCGGCTACCACCTCACCTTCATTTTCCACTTGTTCAGTCAACTTTGACTTCAACTCTATCTGCGTGAGCTAAAGATCTCCTCTAACATGCAGGCAATCCTCGATATTTGCGCTTCAGTGGTGTCTCGATCATGGCGAAGGCGTACTCCACCTTGTGAGATTCCCATGATGAATACGCTAGCCGGTCTCCCTGTCGAGCTATTGTTATGAATAACCGACTTTCTCCCTCTGAGTGATCGTATTTCCATTTCACTCTGTAATCGTCGGCTCTTCGCCATGCTCAACCATCAAACCAATCCGCTCAGCTATCAAGAAAAACCAAACTGCGCGTTTTACGCCGATTGGAACGAGATATACCGAAATACTTCGTTTGCTACATTTGCCATGTTCTTCACAAGTATGATGGTTCAGAATGCTTTGGTCTATCTGGCGTGACATACAACCAGCAAAAATGTCCTCTTCGATGCTTCCTACAAGATAATGGTGGCCCTAGTTTAAGATTGGGAGATCAAGACCTGAAGGAGCTCCATGTTCACCGAGTATTCTACTTTATCCGTCTTCAGCTTGCTATGAGGAGATTCTACCATGGTAAAAAGTTTGGAATTAGCACTGAAGCGTTATCTTACACCCAAGTTCGCACCCACCCTGGACCATCATCGTGCCCTGAAATCACCTCTCTCTTTTCGATAGATGCACAGATCTGTCCAAAGACACCGGGTCTTTGTTTAAGAAACCAGCAGATGATGTTCGTTAACGGTAGGAAACCAGAACTAACACGTTATGTTTATCTGCGTACACATCTCGCGTCAAAGACGTGCCAAATTATATGATGCCGTGGTGAAAGCCTACATTAGTGGAAGAAATATCCCAGTTCCACTTATACCTGCCGCATAAGCACCGCAGAGCCCCATGTCGAAGTTTGTGAATATGGATCTGATTTGGCTCTGGTTCTTACAACATGGACTAATCTTGGCCCTGGTTTGACACCAGATGACCCTCGATGGATAGTCCATTCCTGTAGTTGCCATCGGAAAGACAGTTCGTGGGTCTGTTTTGAAAATGTATCGCCTCGGTCGTTAGAGGCCTTGCGGTCATGCAACCTTTCTTATCTTAAGGACTAGCGATTTCAGTAGTTTATGCATCAAATCTATTGGGGGAGAGGCGTCTGGTATCTACTACCTAATGTCACGATCCACCTGATCATAACCTTTGTCCTATGCTTGCTTAATCTCTTTGCTTGCCTTCTTTATTGCTTTTTCTTTCTTTCTTTATTTGCTTCTTTGTTCTACAGGTTTCTACGGTCCTTGTCAGGAAAGAGAGCTTATTTCCTACGTGGATACTTTACTATTTAATCCCTAGAGATCCCCCGCTTACTCTTTTTTCTCTCTCTCTCTCTCTTTCTTCTCTAGATTTAGGATTTTAGTTGGAATGCATCTGTATTCCAGGCGTTGAAGTTGGCAAGCGTGATTGCTGCCGGAGGCCGCCCCATGCAATGGGGTTTACAATGTCTAAGACTTTTTATATATGAGAAAAATAAAAGCACTTGAGCAGTTATCTCACACATCTCAAGATGCTAAACTCTACCTCTGCGACATCTGTTGCGAGTCAGCTATAGATAAGCTAACCACTCTATGAAAGATAGTTTATATAGTGGAAGTTATGTTGAATTGATGGTCAGGGATTGTAAATGCCCAATTTTACTCTAAATACTGGAAAATTTTCATTTTTTCTATATCAAACCTGTTAGGATCCCCCATAGAGCGTCCCATATATGTAGATGCATGTTTGATGACAGACTGAGCTGAATGACTGGGACCAAGACGGTGCAGGGAATTCTGACATGTAATAAGCATTTCGACATGCAGTTCATCGCATCTTCTTGCAAGTCTTTGCTTGTTGGCCATGATCAATAATAGGAGCCCAACCTGGGCTCTGTACAATCGCTTGTTGAAAGGGGCCCAGCTGAGATGGCTTTTAGCCCCTAAAAGTGCTGTGGCACAGCCCCCATTATATGGATATCTACATGTCAGTGAAAATATTGAGGTTGACCAATTAAGTGGTCTCGCACCCATTACCTAGAGTAGCCTAGTTCGTGGAGAGAGGCTGAGTTGCCGATGTGGATCACTTCAATCCGTCAGCATCAAACAGCCTTACGGGTGATCTTAGGGCTCCTTTCAGTTTCATCGTCTTTGATTCGCTGCTACGGGATTTCTCCACTAGCTCAACGATTGCCTACTTGGGAAACCTCTTCGTGCTAGCAACTAGCGATAATATCTTACTGGTCAATCTTAATGGTCTACCATTGCGTTCTCTCAGCCTCAGATAAAGCTGCGGTAAGATAGCTAATTGGATAGTTTGTAGCCTGAAATATACATTGTGCTTTTGTTAATTAGTATAATCTGACAACTTGGTTGTCTTTTAAATGGGGTTGGTGACCAGGGAGTGATAATTTATTCTTTCCAGATAATAAAACCTTAATCACTTTGGATAATACCCTCACTATGTCCACAGCAGACGATGCTTCGAACCCCTACTATACGTACTACAAACCCTCCATTCCTGCAGCGTTCGCAGTTGCCATCCTGTTCTGTGTGGTCAGCCTGGTTCAAATATGGAGGATAATAAGGACGCGACAATGGTTTGGCATTGTGATCCTTGTTGCAGCAGCGTGTATGACCCCCATGTTTCTCCTCTAAAATAAAGTGCGACGGCTAATCTCTCTACCATCTTATAGTTGAGGTCGTTGGCCTGCTCGCACGAGCTGATTCAAGCAAGCACCTCCAGAAGAAGTCACCATACGAAATCCAAACTATCCTGATCCTCCTCGCACCCATCCTATTCGCCGCTTCGGTCTACATGTTCCTCGGTCGTCTGATCCGTAAATCAGGGCACCCAGAGTTATCCTTCATCCGCATAAACTGGGTCACCCCGATTTTCGTCACGGGCGATATCTTTTGCTTTTTTGTTCAAGCCGTCGGCGTCGTTATCCTGCTCCGTGCCGAGTCTCAATCCAAGCTCAACTTGGCCAAAGCGATAATTCTCGCTGGTCTCGGCCTGCAAGTGTTCTTCTTTGCTATATTTGCCTTGGTTGCCGTTCTTTTCCACATCCGATTGAGTTCCCGTTCCCGCCGCGGAGGGCAAGTCGTTCACCAAGGCGTGAATGTGACTATCAGGCTGTGGAATCTCTATCTCTGCAGTTTGCTCATCACTGTCCGAAATATCTACCGGTTGGTGGAATATGCGACTGGTACAGACGCCTATCTTTCGAGGCACGAATGGCCTGCTTATGCCTTGGATATTGGGCTGATGTTTATCATCATGGTTATCTCCAACTTCTGGTATTTCCGCAAAGCTAAGGATATTTACGAGCCCCCTGCTTTCAGTACGAGTTCCGAATATCCTCTGGCTGAGCAACGGCTCCTTGAGCCAGAGTTGGCCCACGGACAATCCCGTAACTTTGGATATCACCAGCCTCCTGGATATTCCCATGCTTGAAAGCGCTGCCATTAGGATAGTTTGAGGATACCCTTGGGTCAACGGGAACTTGGCCTGCACTTTTTGTGATTTAAATATTTCGATAATAGTCGACGTCTTATGCGGCATTTTGTCTTTTTGGTCTTTCTGATAGTCTTTTGGCGGTCTTTAGATGTTTTTTCAGATGGTCTTTTTAGATGTCTTTTGAGGTGTATACGAAGGCGGCTAAAAAAAGCAAACTTTGTGCAAGAGACTTTTCTATATATAACTGTCAGGGTGGAATAAGGGTCCCCCTAGGCCATAAAAAGGAACCTTGTTTTTGCTGTGGTCTAGTGGTAAAATAACCTGTATTGTTCCAACAATAACTTCTGGTTTTTATTTAATAGTCAACTTCTTTTTCATGTGCGCAGTCAATGGTATAGAAGAGATGTATGTCTAGATGGATAATGACTTTATATAATTAATTTGATGTAGTTTTGGTGGAGATATATACATTCCAATGTACTAGGTTGAATTAGGTGCGCTACGGTAAGTTAAGTTAACTGTCAAGCGGTGCTAATCCAGGTATACAGGTATCACACCCGCTCTAGTGACCATATCTTTTCCAACTCAAAACCCATCCGAAAAAAAAAAAAAATACTTTGTGTCATTTCCCTTGACTTCCTGCTCACGCGACCTACCGGCACCCTGGAAAATCAACCAAAAACTATAAAGGCGCTCTCGGCCCACTGGTTCCATGGTTGGAGTCCAGTAGACTTTAGCCCCGCTGCCTACTTTATTATCCCAACATCTACTCATTTAATTATCATCCCTTTACCAATATCAAAATATCCAAATATCCAATGCCAGCCGAAATCGATATTTACACCCATGTTCCAACTCACCCCGTTCACCTGGACCACAACACCCAAATCCCCGACTTCAGCCTAGCAGGCAAGGTAATCCTAGTCTCGGGCGCCGGTAGAGGTCTAGGTCTAGCGCTAGCAGAGGCTCTGTTAGAAGCGGGGGCAAAGGTATACGCTCTGGATTATCTGAAAGAGCCGGTACGTGTGTCACTATCGTGATACAATCTCAACACCCAGAAAGGAATACCCCCCGATAACTCATAACCCATTCCTACAAAAGGCACCGGAGTTCATCGAAGTCCAGCAGCATGCCAAGGTATGGTGTACCGAGTTGCAGTACCGCTGCGTCGATGTGCGCGACACAGACTTGCTCAATATTGTCATCGAGGACATCGCCAACCGCGAGCGTCGTCTAGATGGCCTGATCGCGGCTGCTGCTATTCAGCAGGAGACATCTGCTCTGGAGCACTCTGCTGCAGATACTAATGCCTTGCTCGAGGTTAATGTCACGGGTGTGTTTATGACTGCCCAGGCTGTTGCGAGGCAGATGATTCGTTTTGGGAATGGGGGTAGTATCGCTTTAGTCGCTAGCATGAGCGGTACTGTTGTTAATAGAGTACGTTTTGTTCCTTTTTACGTCTGGTTTTCTTATCGAGCTTTCATGATGCCGTGTGCTCTTCCCTATAACATCATTCATACCCTAGCATGCGACTCGCTATATTCTCAACAGTCCTATGATATTTCCATCCACGCTAACAGGTCTAAACAGGGTCTAATCTGCCCCGTCTACAACGCAAGCAAAGCAGCCGTCATCCAACTAGCCCGCAATCTCGCCGCCGAATGGGGCCAGTATAACATTCGGGTCAACACCCTCTCCCCGGGCTACATTCTCACCTCGATGTTGGAGATGCTCTTCATCGAGTATCCTGACCGTCGCGAGCAATTTGCTACAGAGAATATGCTTGGCCGTTTATCCCATCCCTCGGAGTACCGCGGTGCTGCTGTTTTCTTGCTTTCTAATGCTAGTAGTTTCATGACTGGTAGTGATCTCCGTATAGACGGTGGTCATGCTGCGTGGTAAATGCCTTTTGTTATAATAACGCGTGTATTGGTTGTCTAGGTTGTTTTTATGACCTATCTTTGGCATCAAAAGTTTTGCTGGGGCGGCTCTCTTTGGCATGTGGCAGTCGTTACTTCTTGGCCATTTTGATATCTGTATCTTTTGCATCTATGGCACTTACTTTCCTCATTTCCACTAGGGGCTGACCCGGTTCACAAGGCTTCCTGTGTTTGCTTGTAGTTATACAGGAACCCCCATATCTCATGAGATTGGACCAAGTTGTTGATATATCTCGACATAGGAGACCAGAACTTGGCAGTTGTACTAGGTGTATGAGTTGGTCACATCGATGCTCATGTCTAGAAAGATATACTATCGTTGTGGTGTGATGGCGGAGCATATTAGAGTAAAAAATCGTTCTCTATTATCCAATGCTAGCATTGTTTTTCATAACATATTTTGTTCAACATTTTACATTGGTGTTCAATTTTCTCCCCTAACATCTTTCCCCAACAACGCTACAAGTCCTCTCCTTCTCTCTTCTACAACCTGGTTTCCTTCACTACCTAGCGAGCTTCTTCAGCACGAGACTGTCTCAAACAAATCTCCTTGCGCTACGTCACCTCTTCAGTCGAAGCGAAACAGTCCGCAAATTTCACTCAACTCTCACCTCACGCCGCATCACTCACTCCAATCTGAGAACAACTCTGAGAACCACATGCCAACCACCAACTACTATTTACCCGCACCTCAAATGCCCATATGCTATGCGATTACAGAGATCATAGATTGATTGATAGATACTCGGCATCATGAGAAGCAAAAGGGGGTATTAGGCAAGATGCAATCACGTTTATTCTGCAACAATGCCAAAACATATAGAATCAGAGAATAGAGTAGTGAAATAATGAAATGATGGATTGAAGAGAGGCAGAATCAAATTTCAAAACTCAGTATGGGCTCTGGACACAAATAGATAAAAAGGGCATGCACAGAAGTGATCGAAACCATGCCTTGCCCGCTATCCGAAGATGGGGCCAATGGCGTAGCTCAAGGCCAGAAGTAAAGATCAAGGAAATAGACAGGGTATCGATATGGAATAAGAATAAAGCAGGGTAAGACCGAAATAAGCACACAGGCCCCAGAGAAAAAGCAAGGTGGAAAAGAAGTGAGAAAGAACTAAAATCGTACTAACATGGATGCCTGAAGTAATGACAACGTAAGAAAGAAACATCAAAGAGAAAGAAGAAAAAAATTATGGGCCCGTTGTCTTTCACTCCTGGTACGCCGATTAATCGGTCCCCGCATTAATACGCCGTGTATGCAAAGGTCAACACAGTTGACCAAATCAGAGAAGACATAAACGAGCCACCTAGCCCATATCCATGCCGTACTCGTCCTCCTCCTTGAAGCTCATAGCAGCATGACCAGCACTGTTCCAGTACTGGGGTTGGCCAGCGCCGTTGGCACTGCTGGTGCCGCTGTGGAATGAAGGACTCAGGCTGGGAGGAGTCAGGCCGGACATGTCGCCGCCCTGCACGGCATCGCCGGCGATGTTAGTGTGCTTGGGGACACGCAGACCGCTACCAGGGCCGCGGGTGTAGCTGAAGGAAGTTGGGTCATTCCTCTCCAATGCATCGAGGATCTCGCTGCGCATGCGCTTCTCTTCTTCGGTTTGCTCGAAGGGCCAAGTTCCACCCAGGCTGCCGATCAGCTCGGCGAGTTCTGCTTCTTGTTGGTATTTGACATGCAGGGCCCACATCAGATCGCGGGTCCAGCTGACAGCACCGTTGAGAATGTCACCTTTGTTAGGACCCTTCTCCTTTTCTTCGATGGGGAGACCCATTGTGATATTACCCGCTGTCGCGCGGCGGCCATTGCCTCCAGCGAGAAGAGAAGTGGCGGCACTTCCGCCTGCGCCAGGCATGGAAAGAGCACTGCTATTCACAAGTTGCTTCCGGACCTTGTCGTCTTCTAGCCGGTGCTGAGGAACCAGGTGGGAGAGATCCTGGATGCGTTCATTGATGTTATCACGCCGGCGGCGTTCAACCAGGTTGTGCGAGGCACGGCGACGTCGGCGCTTGGCTTCCTGGGATTCGAGATCTCCACCGCCACCAGGCAGATGGGCATCAACCTTAGCGGGCAGCGAGGCGTGCTTCCCGGACTTGAGGATCTCGGAGATGCCAGCATGGTGTGACTGGTGAGGCGGAGATGAGATGGGAGAGGACTCGACGTACGACTGTGCACTGCCGGGCGTTCCGTCCCACTGGTTGGACAGGGACTTCTGATGACGAGCCTGCAGTCCGGTCCGGATGGGCTGGGACGGGAAGCTGCCAGAATCAGGGGTACCCAATGTCAAGGAGCCCAATGCTGGGGTCTTTGGAGTCATGGGACTGCGGCCATCAGAAGAAGGACGGTCCATGCCTTGCAAGCTCTGGCGCCTGGTGCCGAGGTAGTTCTGGTCGAAAGAGCTGGCATTGTGCATTGGGGGATTTTGCTGGCTCATGCGGTACTGCTCATAGTTGAAGCTGTTCTGGACGAACGGGCTGGCCATGGGAGGATTATCCGGGGTGTTGGAGTACATATGCGACATCTGGCTTTGGTGACTCATCGCGACACCACCAGCAGACTGGTCCTGAAGGTAGTTCACATTATCGCGTTGATGACCGTTCTGACCGCTGATCTCGAGATCTAACAACTCGTCTGTGTCGATGCCGGAGTTTCCGAAGTTGAAGCTGGATGACATGTTTTGTTGCGAACCATAGGAGTAAGGCATGAAGCCATTCTGCTGCTGCATGGTCAAGTCGGATGGGTCGACCCCATCGGGGAATTGGTTACCCATCGAGTAACCGGAGTGTGACATGATGAAAGGGGTATAATCGTCGGATTCGTGTTTGATGAAAAGACTTGCTTCAGCCATAGCCCGGTGAAACAATCTGGGGGGTTTCGTATGGGGCGCAGATCGGCGAGGGGCTAAAGGAGGAGTCGTAGTGTCGATCCTACTAACTCTCCGCGACAGTTGTCAGAGTTAGACGGTTCGAGACGGCCGACACTGGAGAGTGTGGATGGAAAAGGTGTTGGATGTGAGAATGCCGCGATCTGTGTGTATGGAAAAGATGTTAGTTAAGACTCAACCCCGCCCGTGGGCGATTCGAAGATGTCGTAGCCTCCGTGCGCAAGGCAAAACAGGCAACCCAATAAAATGCAAAACAGATTAGAAAAAGTAGAGGAATGCAAATAATTACCCTTGAAACAAAGAGGATTGCAGGAATGAAATCCGGGGAGATTGTGAGACGTGCCAATAAGCCGGGGAAATTTCCTCGGTCTTAAAGCCGAGATGAGTCGACAATCGAGGGGAGGACTGAGAGGACTGTGTAGATCACCACGAGTCTTGGGACAATCGCAATCGCAAGGCACAAGGCACCTAGTGACAGAAAAGTTCTAAAGAACTGTGTGAGCGATGAAAGAGCGATAGAGAAATAAAGCCGCGCAAATGCGAGAAATGAAAGAAGATCAAGGATCAAGGAGATAGACCAGAAAAAAAAGGACCAGAAACGAGCAGGGAAAAGACCAAGCCCGAAACAGGCACTCAACCCCAGTTTAATCTTGGTTGATCCCAGTTGGTATCCTAGATAGTTTGATCCCAGTTGTCCTTTCGCAGATATGAAGCACAAAGTCTGGAGAAGAGTGGGGGAACAAGCGGTGGGAGGGCGGTGAGCTGTGGCGATCCGGGAGGCACGTTGGTCTTGTATATATAGATCAACGTAGTTCATACTTCAACCTTCATCCTTCACCCACAGTGGTGTATTTGCCAGATTGGATCTGAATCCCGCCTTTTGCGCCTTGACCCCTGGGTGTTTGCTCGGGATTTGATGCCTGCGCTCGGATTGCAATCGGAATACGAGTTGACGCAAGCGCTTACTTCCCAATAACAAAAGAAAAGAACATGGTTGGGCTTGGTCTTGAGGCTGATGAAATACTTTGACACTTACCAAATCAAGATGTGTATATGAAGTTGGTACAAGTGAGTATACCTCGGTATAGACCTGTGTCGACATTAGCAAAAGATCCAAGAGGATACATCCCAAGACATATCAATATAAGCATGCAGGTCAAGACGTGTAAACCGTATCATGAGCAGAGCCTCATTCACATGTGAGAAGCTGGCAATAAGACATACATCACAGACGCAGGAACAAAGGGAATATGCAATATATGGAGACTTGACACGTACCCTTGATCTGTATTTCGAACTAGGAGCTCACGGGGTATAAAGTCTTTGTAAATCAAAGGTTCGAGAACATAAGTATGCAGTGACAACTCAGAGAGAAAAGCACTTGCAGGTTTCGCAGACGGACACCGAGGGGATGGAGACTTTATGAACTCAAGCGGCACTCTCCTGCATCTCTCATTTGATATATTACAACATCGGTCATGCAGCCCGTCGATCGGGGGAAATCGATAAGATTCACCTACGCCATCGGACATGGAATTTTATTTTTATTTTAATATTAAGTTGACTACTACCATCTGGATCAGAAAGAAAAAAGGGTGTGAGTGGGTTTTGGTGAAGGAGGGGTGGCAACGGTAAACCCCCGAGCCTCTTTTTTTTCCTTTTCTCTTTTTGTACTATACATAGATAATAATGATAATAATAATAACAATAAAAAGGGAAATACTACTTGGATAAGTAAAAAAAAAAAAAAAAAAAAAAAAAAAAAGATTATCATATTCACAACCTAAAATAAAAAAAAACAAACTTGGACAAAGGGGGGAAGGGTGATACAACCGGATCAAGTAAAACGGCGGCCATCCCATGATACAAGCTGGGATATTTGTCACCTGTTACTACGATCATGACTCACGGGTGTCTTGAACAGAGCAAGCAAGAATGTATCATATGAGGTCTTGGGGTTACAAGCATACCAAAACCTATCTTCTAGGAAACCCTAATCTATCATTCAGAGTGGAAGTCTGCAGAATATATTCAAGATCCTCGAATGAGGCCATGTGGACATGGTTGATCTCCGGCAACTATGCAGAGTACTAGTACTCAAAACACCGAAGATGGTAGAGATCGACTAAACATTCGAAAATGACTACGAGTCGCAGATATCATCCGGAGAACATAACATGCATAATCCCATTACCTTGGCAATACCAGAGATAGAGAAGAGTGGGCAAGATCCTAGTGTATATGTATTGAAAGAAAAATAGAAAATAGAAAATAGAAAATAGAAAATAGAAAAGCTAAAAGTAGCCCACAGACCGCATCCATAAGCACTATCAATCTGCGAGAGGATCAGTGCGGTCTGCTCTTCATGTGGGATGTCGTGCAGGGGAGTCTGGAGTGGTGATCATATCTGTGATCGTCAAGGAAGCTTGGACCTTCCATATTGCTCCGCTCCTGCGCACTTGGGGTTGAATCGCTATTATTTTTGTTCTACGTAAGGGGCAAACTCGTGGGTATTGATCTGGGTTACAGCGGCAAAGAAAATAATAACATACTTCAATATTTGGAAACCGTTCAGAATGTTCAAGACAGTTGGTAACTTCGGATTTCGGACTTAACCGTTTGGTCTCCGAAGGACAAAAAAAGTAGAATAGAATGTGGCAAAGAGAGATAATTGGAGGGGTTGGAATGTGTCTTCAGACCTCCCTCCACCAATAGTGAATCAAAGCAATACACCTCACTTTGATATGACTGTGCTGAGCCACATCGCCAAACTTTCCCCTCTTTATAAGCCACTCCGGTTTAGGAGATGATGATATTCTGGGATCGACAGATGGGGATTGATCTCCGGGATTCGTTTTGAGGGGAAATATGGATCTGACGTCCCGTCCCGTCAAGGTTCGGCGACACACGCCTAGTAATCCACGGTCGACGCAAGGGAGAGAAGTTTGTATTTCAAGATCTACTTTGGTAGTATTCAACACAAAGAGGTTTGAGACTATCGATGTTCTACTCGAAGCACCTGTGCACAGGACCCTGATATGACGACATCGTACGTGGTCAAGGTCGCACTCAAATTCCGGGGGGTCACGGATGAACCGACTCGTGTGGATCGGACATTCTATAGAGTACCACTGCAAAGTAAAGCAGACGTGAAAAAGCAAGAAAAACAAGGAAACAGGAAAAAAGCAAAAGCCGAAGCCAAATTTGGAGAAACAATGAGGCTAGTACCAATGTTACCCACGGTGCAGTCCGGAGTGCATATTAGCGCCCTTATGGTTATCGGATAATTCCCCTAGGTGGTACACGGGTAGCTACATGAATACAGTCAACAGGTAAAAAGGTTATATAATGGGTATGTAACATCATCTGGAGTTCTTCCGATACGACTGCGGGCAACTATAGCCGTTGTAGCCGTTATCGATAAATGCTTCTGCAGGGCTGTCCAATACCAGAACCTGACCGTCACTCTACTATTACAGTTACGGCCGATCGCTACAGGGTGCGCACCAGCCATGAAGGATCGACAGTGGGACGGCAACCAATGATTGAAAGTTGCAGATAGGGAGGGGGGGCTATTAATGGTCATGCGTCCAAATCAAGTATATAAAAGGATAGATTATAGTAAAGAATGGACTGTGAGTACATTGTAAATTAATAGTCTATTAAACAAGTCATCTGGCAACTCCACCTAAAGTATATCGATTCGATTTAATATGCAACAAGTTTGAACCTACAAACAAGTATAGTTCTGGATGTCCTTAAGGGATTTGAGGTTTAACAAATTCCAGCGGATATAGCGCAAAGCATAGTATTTGCGTATTTAAATGTTATAATAATATCTACATATGTGAGAATAAATGAAAACAATATAAAAAATACATAAAATGATATGTGAAGTTGCTTATAGGTGGGTTATATAGTTACTTGATGCTACATATCTTGCGCTATACCACATTAGGCATTAGCCTCCTTTCCCCAACTTCATCGCAGAACTGGAAGACTGCCACTATACAACTATACCTCTACACGCCACCTAGGCAACATTGCACCCTCTTGGTAAGCGGCATGTCTTTCTTTTATGTATCCCATCTTTCTATTTGGGGGGCCCCTCTTGGTCAATAACCCCACAGGGGCTCGGTCCGAAGCTTTGTACTCCAACACTGGAAACCATCATCTGACAGCTTCAGCACTTAACGCCGATCGGGTTGGTCGCATCGGTAGCTTCACGCCATCTCGTCATTTTGCTTGATTCCCCTCGTTTCCCTACCCTCCTTTACCGATAGCGCAGCGCTTCCTTATCCAATCAGCATCCATCGAACCCCCTACACCGTGTTCGCTTCCTATCCCTTCTCGGATCCTGCCCGCAAGGTTCAACGCTTCCCACCTCTCTTCCGCTTGGTTGGCTTATCTCGCCGCATTCTTGCGCCGCCTATCCTCGATTAATCCACCTGCGCCGCGCCATAGGACCTCCCAAGCTACCCCCGGTAGCCATCGCCGACTCCGCAGAGATAGCCGTAGATCCCGCTGGGCTGACGCGTTATCGCAGTGCAACAGGCAGCCTTTTTCTTGGTTGGGGAGGTTGTCCATACATTTTATCTATCAGCCTGCCATATTCAAAAGAAACCTTTAATCTTTTGATCCTGACAGCATATTTTCGAGTCGAAAGTGGCCCCCTCATTCGACCCGACTCACGGCGTGTCCCAGCTCATCAAAAGCCGAATCTACGTTCGACACAGTCGTCATCTGCCCCTCCGTTGGCTTCACTAGGCCCCCGCTTCTAGCCAATCCTTAAGGATCATCCACCACCCGGCGCAGATCATCTGCACTCCATCTCGCATAGTCCCTGCAGACCGTTCTCTTGGTCTTGACTTCCTGGACCACGGGCCTTCTCTGCAGACGCAGAAGTGCACGCTCCTCTTCTCCACGTTTCATTCAGGATCTAAAACTTGACTAAAACTAGTCTCAAATATGGCGAATAACTCGTTCCGAGACTCTGTTAACTCACTAGGGTGGTCGCGTAGAGATCCGGATCTCCCCGTCAACACTGGCACGTCATCGACCACTCCGTTCTTATCCCGTCTACAGTCTTATAACCCGTTCAGCGATGGCGGTTATGTTCAACTGCCTACTCACAATGAAGGTCCTGGGGCCCCATTGCCCGCAGCTACTCGACGGGAAGAAGAAGAGGGCTTCTTTGCTTGTAAGTATTTTTTTTCTTCTTTCTGTCTTGTGACCCTCCGATCTCCAGATCCTCCCATACACCGTTGCGTGATCCAGGTGATGAGACTGTAGTTCCTGCGCCGGGAGGGTTCATTCCCACCATGCTTGTTTATGTAGTAGCCGATAGAAGAAGAGAAACACACTAACACGGACTACATATAGTGAGTCGGTGGGACCGTATGCTCATCTTCGGCGCATGTAATTTGGGCGCCGCCGTCTGTTTCATGATCTGTTTCTTCTTGTTCCCCGTCTTGTCGCTCAAGCCCCGCAAATTCGCGGTCTTGTAAGTTGCCTCCGCGATGGTCCGCATAATGTGGACTATGTTCCCCGGCTTTCTATTGCCCTCCCAGCCCTCTTTTATTTTTCTGGCTATCTCATGCTCTCGGACGACCGAGCAAATCCCGAGCTGGATAAACCTGGTCATCGGTCAATTTTGGTTAGGGCCATGTGCGCCTTTGTACTTCACACTTCAAGCTGATTGGTCCTGAGCTTGACCTATATCTGCGCCTCATGCCAAGAACCTTCGTCTCCGGTATTGGGTATCTCTTGCTAACAAGTTTCTGTACTAGATGGTCCGTCGGCTCAGTCTTGTTTTTGTTATCATGGGCGGTTCTCATGGGACCGTGGACTTACGCTAAGCATTTGGTCTCGGGAACACGGTTGCCATTCACAGCGGCCTATTTCGGAGCGATCGCTTTGACGCTCTACTTCGCCATCGGGGTAAGCAAAATCGATTTCTTTATCTTTCTTTTATTTTTCGTTCTCGTTTTCGGATTTGGATTTTGTGTTTGGTCTTTGCGCTTCATCCTATGGCCCACCGACGATCCCTCCCCTCCCTATGATACTTCCCTCTCGATTTCCTTTGTCGCACACTCGCTCTCCCTCGCTCTACCCGAGTTCGTATGGTCGCACTGCACGACCTGGAAAAGGGGAATCTTGCAGCCTTTACATCCATCGCGCAGTACAACCTGAAACCACGGCTTGTCATGCTTGCTTGTTGGCTGCAACCACTTTAGCTCATTCGATTCCATCCCACCCTGTACTCGGCCGGCCTCTTTGCTTTGAATCTTGCGTCTGTGCTACGTCCCACCACGGCGCGGGACTTGGATGTCCTTTCCCTTCCCCTTGTCCGACACATCCCGGTCTCACAGAGCGCGGAGTCCAGAGCCATCAAGATCAATCTATGTCTCACCGTCCCTGACGACTCGGTCATCCTGTTCTACCTGCATATCACAACTACACACCATCCACTTGCCACATTTGGCAGCACATCCTCTTCGAGAAACTCTGGCTGACTGACTTCTCTTTTTTTTCCGTGAATTATAGCGTCAGAACCTCTTCCTCACTCTCGTCTCCTCGATCTTCCAGCTCGCTGCCCTCGTCTGGTACCTCGTCAGCTATTTCCCCATGGGCAGTACCGGCCTGCAATACGTGGGTCGTTTCGGAGCATCGCGTGTTACAGCTTGGATTAGTGGTTAATTTGTTTACTTGCTCGTGCCTGATACCCTGCGCTTTGTCGGACCTCGCATACATCGCACGGTGTGCTTGTGGTTACTTGGATATCGGGCGCGGCTGGCTCACTTTCGTTGTGTATATGTATCTAGCCATAACTACAGTGTTTGGCGCTTTGACTTCCTTTTCTGTCTTCCAATTACTCATGTTGGCATACGGACTGGGTTTCTTGGTAGTACATTGCTAAATATTAATATCAGACAAAAAGGGAACTTGTAGGTTACTAGTACATGTACGTCGGATTTCAGGCTGCGCTTGATAAATTTCCCATTCCATTTTAGTTGCTCACCCCTCGCTGCTTTTCGATCACTGAGTGATGTCGAGCATGCCCTAAGTGTTAAGCATTACCTATGTCCCCGGATAGGCAACCCTAAAGGTAAACTCACCCAGTCATTGAGACTTGAAAAAAGCGAGAGTAGCCGAGTTAGTAGCCCACATCTATGAAACGCACCAAGCTAGCCTCATCTGAATACCATCGACAACCTCAGTTCTAGGATATCACTCTGTAAAAACAGGTGAGCGTACTATATAAACCCATACTCCTCTCTAAATCTGTGACTAGCTTTATCATCACTGAGCGGTCTATTATGCTACAAAGAATTCATAGAGCCAGTCCCTCCCCTTTCCAATACCGCCGCCTCCATTTCAACACTCCCTCTGCCCCAACAGCAAGTCTCCCCACAGGAGCTTCCGGCTCCGCATCACCAATGTACCCAGGAAGCAAATCTAGAAGTTCTTCCCTCTTCCTCGAATCCTTATCCCAGTCCTCAGACGATGGCAAACACTCAGAAAGCGCCACACTCATCTTCACAATCGCGTGACTATCAAGGGACCCAGCCCAAGCAACCTGCGTAAGAGTCATGACACACAGGAAAACCAACAAAAAGAGAAAAACACCAATCAAAACAGAGAGACCGATGACCGTGCCAGTTGAAATCTCCGGCCTCAAATACTCCAGATGACTTCGACTCTGGATGAACAAAGACGACGAACCAGCCGCCGCCTGCAGAATAGCCTGATTCGCCAAAAAGGCCGCTTGATTCAGGGCCGGTATTGCCCTTTGCGGTCTGCTAAAAGCATCGACCCATTCCGCGCCGGGCATAATGTAACCAGTATTGCACGGTAGTCCTTTTTGACCCAAGAGAAGGGCCAGCGGGGCATACTCGTAGCAGACGGAGTTGAGCGGACTACTTGCGTCTCGGACTTTGGTGAGATTATGACTTTTGGTATCGATGAAGGCATCTTGACCGAATAGCGCTAATGTAATTAGAGCGAGGGGGCCCTTGGACGCTACGAATTCGAGATAGAAGGTCCCGTTGTATGTCCCATTAGGGTAGGTCTCTGGAAGCACATCTCGTTTGGATCTATATAGAGGAAAATGGAAATGTTAGCTGGAAAAGATCGTTCGAGAGGGGGATGTCGGGATCCTTACGTGGTCGGTTCATCGTTAGATTGTGGCTCGCACTCGGGTCGGGAGCATGTTGCTAGAGGGTCACTGTCTAGTAATGGACCGTACTTTGGACCAAGATGATCATTGGGTAATTCGAAATATCCCAGAGTTGTAGATAGTGTTAATTTAAACGTCGTTTGGACGTTCTGACTGCCTTCAGCAGTGACGTACAAAGTCTCGTTGAAATCCTGTCGATTGCGAGTGCGTTTGAACGGTGTTTCGGTCAGATTGCCAAGCATACAGACACTGATCTGATACTCATTAGCGTTTATTATCTCTTCTTGATGGCTCACTGTGTAATTCCGGAAAAATGCGATCCCAGAGCAATTGCTTGGGAATTTGCTGTTGTCGAGTGATTCCCAGTGCACAGAAGAATTGAATCTCGGAGCAAATTGTCGTATCAGACCTGTACTGGTATTCACTCTAACATCAGACATGAACAGAATCTGTTCGTGCGGCGTGACATTTTTAGGTAATGATAGATTTTCGACGTCGACCTTTGTGGATGGACAATTAAACGGAGTGTCACTGCATGTGGCATTTGCTCCCCACAGGTTCTCATACGAATCTGTTGAACGTGCAATACCGAGGTTCGAGCGTAATATCCCGACGTCGTCGCCCAAATCATTTGTTTCGAGGGAGACTGGATCCGTCAAGGCAAAGATATCCTTCACTTCAGTGATGGCTCCGAGATTGAGAGGGACTTTAACGTAGCTTTGTCCGACAAGTAGCTCCTGTAGCGGGGATATAGAAGCACCTAATTAGAATAGTTAGCAACGGACATACCTTGTCAGAAAGAAGGTTAAGATTTGACCTAAGATATGGAGTAACATGGCAATCAAGAGGATTGAACTACCGTGTTTCTTTGGACTCCATAGCATTGGAAAAATGACATTCGGACTCTTCCAGCCTCGATCAGCAAGGTTGAGTGTTTGTCTTAGAGTGAGGTTGGCCTTGCGATATCGTTGCGATTGAATGTACCCCACTGCTGCATATCCACAGACGGAAGAAGCCAACGGTAGAGTCAAGACGCCGACAACACTCCACATCACTCGGGCAGCCCGCCACCATTGTTGGGTTCGATCAACATAACCCTGAACCCATGATTCGTGGATGTAATCATACGAATCCCCATTCGGGATGGATACGATCAGATTTCGACTTGATAGACAGAGGATTGACCACGCCGCGAGTAAAAGTCCGGTATAGATGAGAACTAGGATGGGGACGTAAAGTTGTGGCCGGAAGCGAACGGTGTTTGCTTTAGTTGGATGTCGATATTTGGGGTTTGGCTTGGTTTCTTCAGTGCTGGGGCTTTCTGCAGGGCCTGACTCGTTTGTGGCGTTCAAGAGTCGCTCTAAGACAACGCCTTCATCTTGGAGGCTTGGTTGAGATGTCATGGTAGGTGGCACCCTCGAAGCACGGCGAATATAGAATCATACAAAGGCTTTTATAAATTAGAAAATATTTGGAAAAGCAGGTCCGAAAAGATAAGAAATGGCCCCCAAAAGATCTGCAAGGTGTTCTCCGATGCCGATGCGGCTGATGCAGGGGTCAGCCCCCGCTGAATGAGTTAACCCCGACGGGGAGGGGGCGATAGTATGTGGCTATGCTTGTTGGTTATAGAATTGTATACACAGCCCCTAATAGAAGCATGAATAGTAGGAATCCATTCAATATCAAAGCTAGTTCAATGAATAAGAATGAGACATAATATCTACAATGGAATGCTAAAAGCACCCTAAAATGCAATTCAGCAAAATCATAGCCATAGCTGTAACCATAGCTGTAGCCAAAGTAAGCACAAGCAATTGCCCCGGTTTCAATAATCCACTGCATTCCATTTCATAATCATTCGGATCAGAAGAAACAGCTCAATACTTCCCCCGGCTCATAACCAAGCCAACAACTCCATTAACAACCTTAACACCTTCAACCTCCGCCTCATAAATCCCCGTCTCACCACCAGACCCAACTTCAACCCACCGCTGCAGCAAATCATTACTCTCCTTCGGCTTAACATCCGGTGCCGCAGTGCCGACAGTGATGTGCGGGATATGGTTCGCACACGGCCACTCAGACTCGGCAGACTCGACACCCTCAGCAGGCAGGATGCGCGCGACAAAGGCCATGATACGGTTATCCCAGACAAGGCGCTCGATGCGCACGCGCGCTGAGCCCAGGGTCGGCGGGTACTGGATTGGGTCTTCGACGGGACTTTTGGTCTGGGTTTCAATGTAGCGGGTTGCTAGCTGGTCCCAGGTCTCTGGGTTGTCTTTCTTCGAGGCACGGTGGATGAGGGTGACATGGAAGGTTGGCTGTAGGCGGCGGGAGTTTACGAGTTGGTTATAGAGGCGGGCTGTTTCGGGAGGTGTAGTTGGCGGGAAGAGGGAGTGGAGGAGCGAGGTGACTTCGGTTGCTGGGAGGGAGATGTTGAAGTATTCGATCTTTGTGGCGAGGGCTTGTGGGAAGAAGGGGGAGTCTGTTAGTTCGGCGATGAGGGCGTTGCTCTCTTTGTTTTTGGGCTTTTTGACTCTCGGCTTCTGTGGGGACCCGTAGCTGTAGCTGAGATCTTTTGTCACAGTGTAGTCATTTAGGGCTGCGTCGATAGCTTGGTCGAGATCTGCTGCCGTTGGCATGGTCGGCACTAGGAGGGGGTAGGCGGCGTGTAGGGCTTTGACAACTGTCTCGAGGTTCTCGCGAGACGAGGCGCACACGTCGAGGTCAATGACGTGATCGAAGGTCTCATCTGGCAAGCGGGTGGTGTCGACGCCTTCGAAGCGGCCGAGGAATCCCTCCATAATTCCGACGGTCTCTTGCTCAGCGTTGGTTCCAGCCCGGATGGATTGGTGGTTGTCGCCACGCTCTAGCACACGCTTTCGAGTGACTTCTCGGATGGCGGGGAGCATGTCTGCCTTGGGCTCGTGGACGTAATGTAGAGCGACGAACTTCGCATCCGGAAGCACAGGGTAGATATCCTCCATGAGCTGCTTCCTTTCGCGCCGTTGGTGGTTGTTGCGATCGGCGATGACAACACTGTGCTCTCCCAGAGCATGGCTGACGTCGAAAGCGAACTTCTTCGGCTTATTCTTCTGTTTGGGAATGTTGTCGTTCTGAACATGTCCCCATCCAAAGAGCTTAACCAGAGCCAAGGCGACTGTCGTCTTGCCACATCCCAGAGAGGCAACCGGTTCGAGGATGATATTTTTGTTGGTTTCCTGCGCATCGCTCTGCTTCCGAGCCTCCAGAGCGATAAGCTCGGCTCCATTCAATCCCCGTTCCTTAAGGAACTGCTCCCGCAAAGCGATGATACCGTGGTTTTTCATATACTCATTTGCCATGTTAGGGTTCTTCACCAGAACCCGTCGAGCAAACTGCAAGTATTCTTCGGTGATCTGCTCATGCTTCCTGATCTTGGGGTGTTTCCCTCCGATAACGGCTTTGGTGCACTCACGCCACTGGCGGTACATCAAGTACGGCTCTTCGAACTTGTACTTGAAGAACCAATTTCGGTAGGGCTCGGTGCCGTTATCACTCAACTGGCATCGGATGACGAAGCCCTCGGTCTCACGTCCATCCCACATTCCTGTCTCCGCGCATCCTTCCAGGAAGCTCTGCACTCTGAAAATGTCATCGAAGACCTCGAACTTGGCCTTCTTGAAACCCCAGTCGTCAGCAAACTTGTGCACATCTTCACACGACATTGTCTTAAAGTCAGGCTGGTTGTAGTTGAGACCGTGAAGGTAAATGCCCGAAGAAGCTTCGTCGTAGGCCAGGACATGCTCCTCAAAACTGTCATCACATAGTTCTCCAACGGCTGTAACATTCATCTCGCGCAACGTCCGGGCAAGGTCCTTGACAGATCGATTCACGGACGAGACATGGCGTTCCGTCCAGCGTTCTCCTGCCTGCGCGTGGGTAACTATTGTATCTTCGCGGGGTCCAGTCGAGTGTTTGCTGCAGACCAGCAATGTGTCGTCCTCCAATGCTGAGATGAAAATAATGCATCCATTCTCTTTCACGCTCAGCTCATAGGGACCTCTTGTGTTTTTCTCGACGTTGCGCCATTCCGTGGCCCTTGTCTCGCCTACGTTGAAGAACTTGTCGTATCCGCGCGCTGCGATTTCAGGTATGTTGTCTTTCCGTTTGGTGGTGAAAAGACCTCGCGCATATGTTGGTAGACCGGCCCGCTTGTAGTCCCAGTCCTGGAACTTCCATGAGTCCACGGTCACATTATTGGGTAAAGCAAAGGTGCTTTTTTTGCAGGTGAACCTTGTCTCGCCCTTTCTGGCCTTGCTTGCAGTCTCCAGGCTTTTCACAAGCTGTGAGATGACGTGTGGATCTTGAGTCGCCATGTTTGTGTGTTGGGTATATCAAAAAGATCGGAGAGGAGGGGCAGACAGGAGTGGGGGGAGGGAGGGGGGAAGAGGAAAGAGAAAAGGCGCGATGATTTTCCTGACCTCCTGCCTGAGGTATTGAAAGGGTATTTGTATGAAATCGAAGGAAAACAAAGAAGAGACTAAAAGGCCAAAAGCACAAAAGCGGCTAAGAGCCGGAGCAAAGACGAAGAGTCAGACTGAATGTGTCACAGTGCGGGGAGCCGAAAGGGAAAGGCGGATATTTTTTTTTTCTGCTAAGTTGATTTGACTTACTTTAACAACCACAAGTTACCTTTGACTCACTTGATTTTAATACTTTCACTTTAATAATTTCACTCATAATGGCCCAAAATCCTTACCTCTTGGCCTGCGACAACCCAACAGCCCTTCTGGAGCTGCTGCGATCCAACCCCTCGATCGCATCCAGCCAAGATGAGTCCGGCTACTCATTGCTGCACGCCGCAGCCTCCTACGGTCATATCGATCTCCTACGCGCTCTAGTCAAAGAATTCAACGTCGATGTGAACCTGCTCGACGAAGATGGCGAGACATGTCTATTTGTGGTCGAAGATAGCGACATCGCGCGCTGTTTAGTCGAAGAACTTGGTGTGGATGCCAATAAGAAGAACGCCGAAGACTTTACAGCTGTGGAAAAGTTCGAGACCGAGAATGAGTTCCCGCAGGTCGCTTCCTACCTCCGCGAAGCTGTCGGCGGTGCTCCTGCTCCGACACACGAGCAAGCTGCCGAAGTTTTGAACTCTCCCGGAGCCATCCCTGGCAGCGATATGAGGGTCAACATTGGTACAATGACGGAGGAAGAGGCCACTGCTGGTGGTGAGCCGGATCCAGAATTCAAGAGGCGCATTGAGGAGCTTGCAACTCGTGAGGATTATTACAGCGAGGAGGTGCAGAATGAGGTGCGCGAGTTGGTTAAGGATGCCATGGCAGGCTCGAATATTGAAGCTATGGAGCGGGAGATTCGGAGGAGAACTGAGTAAACAGGAGCATTGCGACTGTTAAACTCTTCCCACTGTCATGTCAGACTCCTGTCTATACAAGAAACCACCATCGCATTTGAAGATGCGAATCAGTGGCAGAAATCCATTTAAGCATTTCCAGTTGGAGCCCATGGCTCCTGCTGGTTGAATCGTGCGGACGGGCACTCCGCCGTTGTCTCGGGAATCTTTAATGTCTCGCTTGAAGTTTTGAGTCTCCCTGTGAAGGCGGCTGTTAGACTTGTCAGAGTCCCTGTTGGGGGTTATTTGAGTGGCTCGGATGCCCGAAGAGAAGCTTCTATACGATCTTGTAATTAGGATTAAATCACGAAATATCACGATATATCCATTGAACAATATATAGTGCAACATAACTAGCTATTTTCCACATACGTAGAGATCGTACTGTCATAGTTGATACAACCACGTAGATCACCGGCCTAGTCCCCACTAAGCTCGAGCCCATCCCGCATCTCCGACGTAGCAACTTAACTTCCACCAACCGCTAACCACCATATCATGTCTCAACCACCGTCTCCATTCCCCCCGCAAACGCAGTTCTACTCATCCCAGATAATGAATCCCGACACACCTCCTCCACCACCCCCCAAACCCAACAGCCACGAAGCGAGTCGACGCGGCACTCCGCAAAACACATCTACACAACCCTGGCAGCCAGACCAGACAGGCGCACATCCCAATAATCCTCAACAGCCATATATCCCCGATCCCCCAACAATCGAGGAGGGATGGCTCCCAGACCTAGTGTCCGATAAATCGTGTGTCCCCTCAAACCTCCCAACACAAGGATAGGAGCACCTCTTAACCCACGCAACCCCAGAACCACCGACCTCCAAACAATTCTCGAAGACCCATCCCTGATCTCCGCCCTCTCAAGCCAACACTCCTCCTACACAACCCGCCAACAACAGCTCGAGACCCTTATTCAAACAAACAAAGACCTTGCAACCCGCGTTCTGGAGATGCAGAACCACCTCGCCGAACTTCGCGCCTCCGCGGAAACAATGCTGATCACACACCAGTCGCTGGAGGTCTCCTGGCGCAAGAAGCAAGCCGAGATGGACGCCGCTCTAGCCCCGTGGTCGCCGAAAGCACTATACCAACGCTTCAGCGCAGCGATCACGGAACAAGAGGCTGTCTGTCATGCTGTAGAGGAGAGTTTCCTCGATGAAGACCATCACGGTCGGGCCACAGAGAAGGAGATTGCAGATTGGGTCCGGCGCGTACGGGGCGAGGCGTCTAAATTAGCGGCTCGGAAGGAGGCCAAAGCACGGTGGGATGAGGGACGTGTTGGAGGTTGGCGATGAGGTCTGAAAGAAACCTCAAAATAGAAATATTTACGTCACGTCTGACCGCCATATACGATGCCATGCTGCCTCCGATTCATGATCTGTTCATTATCCACTATACAATACAATATAAATCAACATAATACCTTCAAGGCCTTGCTTCGTCCGAATCGCGCTCAACCCAATCCCGGAAATCCACGCCTCACTCACGCCTCAAGCCTAGCAGCCGGACCCTCACCACCGTCCGGCTTAACACGATCCAGTCCCTGTCCCTGATTCCTATACCCCATCTCCCTCACCGCAGCCGCCCCTTCAACATCACCATCCAACCCCCTGTCACCCGCCCACCCATCAGTGCCCAGTGAACTAGGAACCCCAACACCCCGCAGGAAAGCACGTCTCCGACTACGCGCCCCCCAAGCCCAGCCCGCACCACGTCGAATCGGAAGATGGTACATGTTAAACCCGATATAAGCGAAGAAAATTCCGAGCGCCGACCCGAAGAGAATATCAAAACCATGGTGTCTGTAATTGAACCAGCGCGACGCAGAAATAAAGCACGCCGTAGCAGTCGGCACGAACGCAATTAGCATTAAATATACGGGCGGCGCAGCACCGCGTTTCCGTACAGATGTATCGTCGTCAACGTGCTTTTGGTCTTCGACTGGGTAGCGTGGGAGATACGGGAATGCGATGGAGAATTTGGAGCAGAGCCAGAGGGTTAGGTAGAGTAGGCCGGAGAAGGAGACTGGGGATTGTTAGCTTTGAATTCATGTGTGTATATATACTGGAATTGTGTTTTTTGTATCATATCTGAAGATAAGATGCACAATACACGGTTATGGTATATGTATAGTTATAGACTTACAGGAAGAATGGCCACTGGGAAAACTGGAAAACCCATCAATCTGCAACGAATTACTCTTATCGCGACAAATCTCCCACGAAACTAACGTCGCTGCACCCCGCAGTTCCTCTCCAAGCCCACCGACCGTGAACTCCGCAATGCGTGTGAGGTCTGGATTGCAGCGGGCCAGGAGATCGGGTCGCGGTTTGCCGATTAGCACTTTCAGACCCTGTGTTGCGGACCAGGCGCTTGCGATGGCTAGGGCGAGGCCCATCCAGCCGACGTTCCATTCCCAGAACTTGCGGCGGATGTATTGCGCTGCGGGGGGGTTAGGTGCGGGGTTGGAGACGTTGGAGGTGTTAGAGGTGGTGGCTTTTGCTGGGATCAGCAGCCATGAGAGTAATAAGATTATAATTGCTGGAGCGAAGAGGCAGACTAGGACGAGGGTTTTTGTTGTCACGGTTTCTTTGGTGAAAGGGTAGCTGATTGTTGGGTCGGTTAGGCTGAAGGGGTGGTGGTTTGGGGATTGTTTGTAGAAGCCATAGCCGATTAGGGCGACGCCGCTGGTAGGAATTGTTAGTTTGATGGGAGGAATTGGGTGGTTTGGCGTTACATGATGAATATCCAGTCGATTATATAGGATAGGACTAAGAGCTTGGATATGGTCGCGAGACGCGTTACGGTGTCCTTGATGGGAATTGGCATGGTGTGATACAATGGCAAAGAATAAAGATGAGATAGAAACTAAAGGATCAAAGTGATCATGATCATACTCATCAATAAATGTAAAACAACAAATTGGTTCTGCAATGTTGCCATTGTAATCCTAACGGGAACTTAGGCTGCTGCGCCTTGGTGATTACATAAGAGCATTTAACCACCCGGCCAAAAGATCATAGAGACAATCGGGAACCCCCGATTGTCACTGTAGCGGTATATATACTAGGCCCTAGACTCCGCTCGGGACCACAGCTAGCTAGCACGCAGATAGTAATCGAGCATCTTTACACATCATACCAACTTATACCATGCAAGTAGTAAAGGTTGAAATAAATTGTCGAATACTAAGTCCGAATACATGGTAGAAACCAGGTAATATACCGGAAACATCATATGACATTGGGTACCAGGCATACCATACAAAAGTGCATATTATAGTTAGTCATCATGGTCCGCATAGATTGTTGAAAAAGCGGGTTTTATCATTTTAGTTATTTGGAGTCTTCAACATCGGTCATCTATACCATACATTGTTCGTACGCCAGTTTTCTGTCATATATCACTAATAGAACCTAAACATATAGCTAGTATAGATTGTTGAGCTTTTGTGGGTGTTGGTGAATAAGATGGGGGTTGGAGGTTTGACAGCCAGGTCTTGACCTTTTATTGCAGAGAGGTCACGAAGGCTATGGCATTTTTAACAGTGTATATAGTAGCCTTTGCATTCGCACGACAGCATGGGGAAAACAGTGTACACCGAGGAAAAACCCACACCAAGGCCTTTCATGCCTGTGAGTAACTGAAAATATAACAGCATATAAACCAGAGCCATCACCAATAGATAACAGGCCCTCAGGTCTTGAAGTAGATGTCAATACTATCCACGACGTCTCCAGAGCCGTGAGTACTATCTCTGCCTGCCGCTGCAGTCAAATCACCAGTCCCAAGGTTTTCAAGATAGTTAACTTTGCCCTCCGTTCCACCAATCGAATAGTGGCCGCCCAGGTTTGTATCGAATTCGAAGCCGTTGACATAGCCTTCACCATCTCCAGCATAGACAGTCATGCTGTCAATCGTTTCACCATCATTAAACTCATAAAATTCGTAAATGTTGTCGTTCGTGTTACCGATGAGGTTGCCCTGAACGCCGTCATCCCAGGTGAACTGAAATCCGTTCAGAACATCGTATCCATTATAGCTCCGTCCCCAGGCATCAATCCTCCTGACTTTATGTTCTCCATCCTCTTCATCGTAGCCGCCGCCGCCCGGTCCACCATATGGGCCGTTCATAACCATGCCTTGTGGAGCGGGCATAACGTATTGTGCTGGTTCTGTGTAGTATAGGGGGGTATGCTAGAAGGCCTTTTGAGGTATTATATTGTCTTGACAATGAATAACCAAAAGTCGTATGTACTGAAATATATAGAAATGGTTGCTCCATTAAATATATAAGTCCATGTGGAGAATATATGGCAGCTCTATCCCATAGGAAGCCTCGGAAGTAGGGTATATCACTAAGTAACGTATCAGCATATTCATCTCTCACTATTAAATTGACGTCTTCGCACTGCACTGTCTGATAGAAGTATATAGTACGTCAGAACTTAATCATTGTACTCGTGGTGATACCGCAGACTCAGTTCTAGATTAGCCTAGCCCATGGCAAAGCAAGAAAGTAAGAACCTATCATAACTCCTAATCTCCGAGAACAGCTATATCTAAACGAATATTATTGCGCAGGTGACGTCTTAATTAGCTGGCGTGATACATAAGCCCGGGAACCAGAGAGGTAGGATGTCCGGGACACATTTAATAGTACCACCAACATCAGGAAACATAATAATAGGTCGATGCTACTTATATTATTTTTTTGGTTTAGAACAAAGCTGATCGTTTTGTAGGACTCAAATATATCTCTGGGATCAAACAAAAAACCATTGCGCTAACTGGCCTCGCCAACAAATCCTAGGGTATGAGTATAGGCACTATATGAGCCAAATGAAACCTAGTTTCTGCTAATTCTTTCAATCTATTATAGATTGCCCCGGGTTTTAATATTAAGACCGGGGATCCTTAGACACCCAGATCTAGGGAAAGCTTGGTTAGCGGAACCGGTAGGTTCCGTCACCGTTTTCGGATAGACTCTATCATTATTACTTAGTCCCATCTACGGACATCCGCAACTATATTTTAGGACCGTAGGAGATCCACCCAAGGTTTAGTTTTAGTTTACAAAAACATTTTGTCCTCTTTTCTTTGAATCCTACGTAGCACTTGGTATCCTTACCTAGTTGACGGCTAATATACCCTAACGAAGTAGATCCTTAAGAAATCAATACGGGAGCTCAATAATACATAAGGGTTATTATAGAAGCAAAAGGATGTGGTATATGAATATTTTTTATTACCTAGATAGGAGTATTAAATCTCGGTAATATTTCCGCCACTTGGTATAATAGACTATTATAGGCTTGGTTCGAATCCGCATAGTAGAAGCTGGTTCAGAAATCCTAGCTGACTTTAATAAAAATATTCCTTTGTTCCTTTAAAGCTATCTTCAAGAGGAATCGCTTTATTATATGCTTGGCACGACAGCAAATCATATAGGGGTCCTTGTCTATCGCTCCGACAAGGTCGTGGGGCATTAAACTGTCGATCACCTGGCTTGCTCGCTACCCAATCAAGGCCTGATCCTTGGGATAGAAGGACCTGCAGAGTCGCATAATCCGGGAAGCCTTATGTTATAGCTTATCGAGTTGATGAGATCATGAAGTAGCACAATGTAATTTATTGTGGTGGTGTGTGTTGTACAGATCTAGAGGAAAGGAGAGAACTAAGTTACTACTATGTAGGGACAGATCATGTGACCTATGAGAGGTCTCAACACCTTAAGCGATTAGTTCTGAAACTGGTTGACGAGTGACCCGTCTCCTTCGTAATTTGTGTAATATTGGGGAGTTATTAGCCACCTAAAGCGGAGCGACGGCGGGCCGACCCCGCAGCGCCGCTTCCAGCTCCCAAGTAAAAACTGGAGCTTAATCATTATCTCACGCTAAGGTCTTGGCAGTGGGGCAGAAAAATAATTATTATATATTTGGTGAAGCTGATTTTAAGAATGACTATAGTCCTGAATCTCTTGGGCGTGTAATTTCGTGGACCGATCCTATATTGGAAAGGACCTCTACGACGGAGCGCGCCTGTTAACACACGATATATCACTGTTGTGTGTACCGAGCGGGAACTAATCCCCGACTGACGACGGACCTACCATAGCCTCGTTGAGGACCTCGAAGCTAGGGTCACCATCGAGAGGCGGACGCGAACCCGAAGTAGAGATGCCTTCGCCCCATCGGATCCGGCTGAATCATGACTAAGAAAGTATGGAAATTAATCCGCGCGCTGAAGGATGTCATCTACTACTAAATAATGACCATCGTAGCCACCCAGAATGAACTTCAGGAGATCAAGCATAACCAAAATGTCCTCTAGGAACAGAGCGAGAAACTTCATGAGGAGGTGAAAGCCTTGAGAGAGCACAGATTGAAAGTGCCGCCCCGACAGTGTCTGCGACTAGGTCCTAGGCCATAGTTGCAGCTAACGGCAGCAATAACGCCTTCTCGCCGAGAGACTAACAACCCGAGAAAGAGCAAGAATATGTGCGAATCAGAGCACTTGTCGACCCAAAAGATCATGACAATAACGATAGAAACACGTTTAGGCGCTATCTTCCAACCGATGCTGCTAACGAACACATCCGCACGGCACTACGGAACGACGCAAGATACAAGACATGGTATCGGCACCGCTGAAACCGGCTACGTCATTCGATTTAAGAACACAGAGTCGGCAGAGGCAGCCCGCAACAACACCAAGCTGGTAAAACCACGATTCGGTGTCGTCGTACACTGGAACCCTACGCAGGAATTTGACCTAGAAGTAGGATTAAGCAGTCATCTGTCTCCGCTGTTAGAAAGTTTATATGAATTGATCACATCCGAGTAACTCACTGCTTCTAATCGCTGAAGACTTCCCCAAGCTGGTCAATATATTTTCCTGTCCTTCCACAAAACCCATATAGCTTATCTTTCTACCATCAGCAGGTTGCACGCGTTTGTCACCACCAATTCCTCCAGCCTCGAAGTAGTCCCTGTTGCGCCGAGTCATCAATCTTAGTGAAGCAACAAGCATCTGTTTGCACTACTAGACGAACCCATTGTATACAATTGTCACCATTGCGTAATGTCTTTGGCTTATAGTTTTGATTCACCTACTTGCTTCAGAGGGTTGTACCTGGAACTTTTTACGAGTCTCCCCAAACTGGAACCCGGTAAAATACGCTGTTCCCGCCGTGTACTTGAAAAATACAGTCTATTTTACCAGACCATGACAAAACCCTCGGTTCCTGTTTAGGTGACATTGAATCACTTTCCAGACTGTAGTGTAGGCAAAAACGAAATGGGAATGACCTGAATGTGGCGGAGTGAAATGCTTAAGTCTCGGGCGCTTTGACTACATAGACGAGTTAACTTAGTTATAGTTATTTACTGCAGGAATAGTATTCATGTCATTGATTTGGCTCCATTTTGATGGGATATTTCTTTGGAGCTGATCTATAGCTATAAATATTATATTATGCAAAAAATAGACTCGATATCATTTATTACAGAAATAGAGAATTATGATTGATTCTCACTACTTCCTCCAACGTGATAGCATAATTCTTTCTTGAAAACGAGCAAAGATATTGATGCGGTCTTCATACAAAATGTAAAGCAAATGTAAATCTAGCCATCTGGTTATAAGTACCATAGCGATGGACAAATTGAATAATTTCGAGTAAGCGGCTGCAAAGTTCCAGACAAATAGCCAAAGAACTAGAATCCTGTAATTCTCCGACGGTTCAGGATAGCGTCGTTGAACTGATTATGAACCTGTTGAACTCCCTCGAACCGCATGAATCCGCACGATTCACTCTCCAGGTGGTTGAACAGACCAGCTAACGAGTGGAACTCCTTTGGACAGCCGCGCTTGAGGCAGTGGTAGACCTTCTCCTTATGCACAGGCGAGTTAACATGCAATTGCAGCGCTTTTCTCGAGTTGAACCCCCTTTTGCATAGGTAACACATCCAACAGCTACCATTCCAGGCACTGTCGGTAACGGAATAGGTCGAGTTCTGTTCATCGTGCCACCCCAACTGCTTCTTGCATACAATGCCATTTGGATCAAGCTGTTGAATAATTTGGTGGATGCTGTCGCGGTTCAAGATTTGAGCTTGAGGGCAGGACCCACTCTCAAGATGATGTGAGGCACCACTAGCAGTGACAAAGCCAGTCTGACAGAATGGACACGCAATATTGGTGCCGCGGTGGATCCGGGAATTCAGGTGCTATGAAATCAAGGGTGAGTCGAACGGGTTCATAGTTTCTCTCAAATCATGTCAGCTGTCCTACCTGGCGCAAACAGTTCTCGTTCATAAACCTACGCCTACATGCTTGGCAGTAGTTCCTGTAATGTCCCTTGGCTCTCATGTGATTCTCCGCAGCCTGCTCCGAGTGGAATTTGCTTGGGCACGTCTCGCATGCAACGGTCGGGAGCCAATGATTCTTCGCGTTCATGTGGTTGTTGGCGGCGTGTTGACTATAGAAGGTGCTAGTGCATGTCTCGCATTCAAAGGTCGGCGCCCAGTGGTTCACAGCATTCATATGCTGATTGCAAGCGATCTGTGTACGGAACGTTCGACTACATGTTTCACACTCAATCCAGTGACGTTGGTAATCCATATGGTCATCGCAGTCATCCTGATCCCAGAATTCTTCGGTACAGGTGCTGCATTCGAACATGGTGAAATAGTGTGGAATAGTCTTACAGTAGAGTGGGAAACACAATAAATGGGAAATAGGGAAGAGATTGACAAATAATATTGAGATCGAATCCATCACATCCCCGAAAAATTGGAACCAACCGGACAGGGGCTTATCGGCCTCTAATCGGCCTCTTATCTGTTGTGTAACGCGTCCACTGGTCCGAGGGGTCCACGGGTACTTGATGTTATGACATGTCCAGAATGTAATGGATCATTGATGCACGTCTATGAGCAGGTAGACCTCGAAAAATCGCTTTGAAAATATCACTGGGCTAAACCTTACACCATATCCCGTGCAAGCTATGCTGTTGAGGTTCGTCCGAATCCCAGTTTGCCGACAACTTAGTATCGGTCTTTGATGACCTCCTATTCTTGTGGGGTACTAGTGAGATGCGTTATAATATGGAACTGATGTACAATCCATATACAATCCATAAAGTTCTTCACACATTATCCAGTTATAACTAAGCAAAACCATTGACAATGGAAAATTATCTATGCGATGGATGCAAAAACATGCAGAAAGATCAACAGTTTTTTGCGGAAGCTATTCTCATTCGTTACTTACAAGTTCACGGACATAAGGCTTGTTATTGGCGTAGCAGTGAATTTCCTGTTCCTCGGGAAGAATGCCATGTAGAATATAAGCCTTAGCAACTCGATCTGTGCAGTCCGATCTGTCACGTCTAGAGCTATGCCCATAAGCGTGATTAACAATCAACCGGGCATTTTGGCCCATTTCTGCTAGTAACCTTCTTCCATTTCGCAACGGGGTTGCAGGGTCATACGGGGAAGCGATAAGCAGGGTAGGGGTCTTGAGAGTATTGTTGAGATCGCCGCGATACACTTCCGAAGGACGATCCCAATAGGTATTGTAATATCGACAAGGCAGAACTGCAAAGAAGCGGGAGTTTCCAGCTAGCCAGCTCTGGGAGGACATTGACTCCCACAACTGATCCCACCATTCAAGTCCGTCTGGAAGGGGCGCATCGTACGAATCAGCACAGATCACGAGGGAATCGAGTTCAGTGGAAGATGGAACATGTGGATAGAATGGATTTTTGGAATGGTCGCTCCATGAGAGATCTAGGAAATTGGCGGCTAGGGTCGCATTCCCTGCTTCGAGCTCATAGAGCATTTGTGCCGTACCCGGCCAGTCCGCCGGCCGATACATAGCCCCATAGAGAACCTTTTCGACGAGCGCTGAGTAAGTGACCAGAGAAGGGCCAGCTAATTCTGTGTACGCGGATCGTGGGCGAGCTTTGAGTGACTCAAGCAGCTGGGTCATACGCGCTTCCAGCTGTGCAAGTGTGACAGGGCCTTTCTGGTTAGGAACAGGATTGGCCAGTGCACACCACTTTGGACCGGCGTTGATACACTCCCCTAAGAAGCCGTCGCGCCATGCATCCGTTGCGTTGTCGAGAGCAGTCCAGCCAAAGCCGCCTAAAAGGCGATGATCCCTGACATATTCGGTACCATCGAGGATCAAACGACCCGCTCGGCTGGGAAACATGTTGACATATGTCTGACCAATCCCCGTACCATAGCTAACCAAGTATCCTGTGACTTGTTCTTCATGAAGTGCTTTTCGGATCTCGTCTAGGTCGCGTGCCACCGATGCCGTGCTGATGAAGCGACCAAAATCTCCCAGCCGTTGCTGGCAGGCAAAGAAGGTGGCGTTGTTCATGGCATCCACAGCCTCTAGTTGGGCCTTTGGGGCCTCCTCGCGATATCGGAGTGCTAGCAGTGACCATCGATCCCGGAACCCGTCTTGAGGGTAACATGCCGCGGCGGGGAGGGAGAAATTAACACCGCGGGGGTCCCACCCTAGCACATCGAGTTGTCCATCACTGAAGCGGTTGGTCATCTCCTCTGCGGTCTCCCAGAGGAAAGATGTTCCGCTTCCTCCCGGGCCTCCTGGGTTTATGATGATAGTGCGCTCACTCCTGTAGCTCTTGGGTGAAAGACTAGGATCATTCCTATAGGCTAAACCGGCGACCTGGAACCTGGTAACTGCAATTCGAACAATACGAGAGTCTGAAAAGTTGAGATAATCAAGTGGTAGGTCTAAGTACCCACACAGGTAGATTCCCCGACCTGTGCTTCCCCAACTCCAGTGATTTGGATTGACATCGAAGAGGGAGGCCCACGATTGCTGCGGAGTCGGGTCATCAAGTGGCGGCGGATGACTGGCATCAGTGCAGGGGATAAACTGAAACGGGTCGTCCGGTTGTGGGAATGATCCATACGGCAGGTCTTGGACTTGAGGCTCGTCCCGAAAGCCCCAGCGCGGCGCTGGGGTAGGGAATTTACTGAACCCCACTAGGCCCACTATCCCTGCGGCTGCTGCCATCCGGACGATGGTTCTCCAGTGCCATGTTCGAGGCTGAGGTGTAGAGAATTTTTCTTTCTCCATCACGAAGTTCCGACCAACCAAGGTGGGTGTTCCTGTCTAAGAAGGTAGCCGTAAGATTTTGAGGTTCAACTTAGCGGGATCACACCATCGCCGGCATTAGCGCCATTTTGGGTGTTTTACAGCGGTTATCTCTAGGGTAACCAGATGTGGATATTGGGGCGAATATATATTACGGTGGTTGATTCTCACAGTTCAGACCATCACTGTAGTTTTGGTGAGTAATAGCCAAGTACTTACCATAAGCACGGCTATTCCATATAGAACTGGACAATAGAAACACCTAGTATAATCAAAAAATATGTATTTCCGGCAAAGAAAGATATAGTTACGAAACAACAAAATGGTTGCTTCAACACACAACGATGTAAATATATTCTCAAAGCAGTCAAAGCTAGACACTATATCTACCCCTCAACCTCACGCTTCCGGGCTTTCTGATTCTTTCCAAGGATGACTGTACTTAGGTCGCCCACTGGTAGTGAGATTGGGAAGTCGACCGCGTCCAGGATCTGCGCAATGAAGATATGCCAGATGGGAATGCAAAGTGCGAAATTGAAGGCACCAGCCGCCTGTAGATACATAAATCAGTACGAATTCAACATGGAAGAGAACAATAGGTGTATTCGCAACATACCTTGTGTAATTTGGCAGCCAGTACCAGGTTTCCCAGCGCCATCTGGAAATATGTGCCAGCAAACAACCCAAATGTAACCACGAGTAGAAGAAGCGCGAGGAAGAGGCAGACGTTTGTGCGGAGAGAACAAATCATGTATACGAAGGTGAGGAGTGCGAGAGTGACGTAGTAGAGGCCTATAAAGTATTATGTTAGCACTAGCGCGTATACATAATCAGGTATAATGGAAAGAACCAACCGACGGTGGCGCTGTATTCAGCCGTCTTAATTCCTTCTAGCGTGTTGCCATCAGGTGAATACATTGTGCCAACGGCGAAGAATGGCATGAGTGAAGTGCCCTGGACTAGCCAGAAGGTGCCTGTAAACCAGTGGATCCTGATTAGCAAAGACATGGATTTGTTCATGGTCCACGACGAACCGCACATACCATATGTAAAGAATACCGCGCAGGAAAATGTATTCCCAAGGATCCATTCGCCGATCGCCCCGAATATTTGCACCATTGCACCGAAGAAGATATAGACCGGTCTAGTAGAGAGGTAATGTTAGTATTGTCTCCCTGGTAGCACAATCGTGGTCTCTCTTACAAAATGGCAGCACCGTTTCCGCCAGCTCCTCTCCAGCCCATAGTAATCATTGCGGTCGGTGTGGCAGCCAACAAGAAGCCCATCAATGAGATTGGTGTAGGATTGCCAAATGTAGAACGTAGCTTTCCTGCATTTGGTGTCTTGGGGCTAAGGTATAACTTTTCAAAAACATCGCGTGGTATAGGAAGCATAACACTATCGGCGGTTTGATAGCGACGAAGCATCTCTACTGTAGAGGCCTCATGCTTGTCGCTGATGTTCTCGTCTGACATTTTGAGATTCAAGAGGCGGGATTGTGTTCAATAAAACCTGGGAAATCAAAGTCAGACGCTGTCTCAATAGTGGTGATAGAAAACTGGAGGAAAAGAAAAGACACAAACCAGATCATGATGAGTAGCCCTTTTATGCTTTTTCATCCAGTTGATCCAGTTGTCTATCTTACACGCCGCCTTGTTGGGACCAACCCCTCGTAATATTCCCCACAATCCCATGCCCAACCCCGGATTTCTTTGTTAACCGGCAGCTAGTAAGTTGGCACTAACCTCATCTCAGACATAGTGGGGAGCTAAACCTTTGTCATTCAGTTTCCAAAGATAGCAATTGGGCAGTATGATTCGCTGGCCAAATCACACTAGGCGCAGAATGGGTCCGAGCATCCACCCCCTTCTGCTATTTCCCCGCAAAGGTGTCAAGAGCCGAGGGAGTAGATCTGCGAGTCAGCTTCTTAGTAGTTGCGTTGGATCAATGGCAGTTGAGGTATAAAAGGCAATACTACCCGATATAGACTCGCCCAGACTTAGGATATACTTTCTTGGCTGACTGGTGGCGCCCGTAGAAAGTCCAATTGGTAAAGCTTGCATCGGTCAAGCCATCTTGGCACCCTCGGCAATAAGGCTGGTCAATATAGTCGCAGTTCGGGGGGATGATATTCCGTGCTTGTGGATTGTGTGGAGTTGGGAGAAAGCCTGGGGCTCCAGTGCTTTCCAGAGAATAGTGCATGACGTCAGGGACAAGGGAGCACCATGGTAGTCGATACGAAGAGCAAGCTGTGTCAACGGGTATTGCACAATATCGTATGCCGCCAGCCATTATCAAAGCCGATGCTGTTATAGCCCGACGCCTTTGAGACAATCTAAGATTTAGTCACAAGGTGAACAAGAAGAGTATTTGGTATTAGGCCGGGCTATAAGACTTGCATACTCTTATCCAAGTGAGGAGAATGGTTCACAAAGACACTTGAAATTCATACACAGGCACAATGAAACTCAAAACTTAAGGCACTAGAGGCGTCCAACCACAATTGTGATGTGCCAAGTAGTAAGTACATGGGATGTAAAAGTCTAGATTTTGCTTCATGCCCGAACAAACTAAACAGTTTATCAAAATTGTTGGGAGACTTGGTGTCTGCAATGAGACGTATATATTGCGACACTAGCTACAGCACAACAAAAGACTTAAAGACGCGTTGAGCAATATTGTACACATCTTCTCAAAGCGCCGTGAGTGGTGAGGTTCCAAAAATCATACACGCGTTGTTCTCACTGGTGGAACACTACCAAATTGTTGAGGAAAAGAAGAAAACAGAGGGAGGCTCTGCGGGAAGTGGAGCCGCTTTCTAGCTGGGTAAGGGGTCGGATCTTGGTGCCACTTTGTTGCGGATAGGGTTGTGGTCCGTCTGCGAAGGGGCAGAGCGGCCAAAGGTCAAATGCCTGAGTTATGCCTTGTTTTACATAGAACTGGCAGAAATCAAAATAGTTAACTCAATTATAACAGATCACCCGTTGGCCTAGTAGTTCATAAGAATGAAGCTATTCCTACCATATAAATCACCGTATGCGCCTATTTCTAGACGTTGGAGCTATCTCGACCGACCAAATCTCGAGAGATTAATATAAGGAGGCATTTTACGCGGTTTGACTGATGATTTGTGGGGTAGGAATAGCTTCAATTTTGAGTAATATAGAGATTTCAAAGTCTCATACGTTTGTCTTTTTTTACCGCCTTTATATATACCTAAAAGGACATCTAAAAAGACTAGCAAAAAGTATATCTAAAAATATCACCTAAAAAGACCTGACAGGGCCGTATAACCAACCAACTATTCTTATATATGGTGTGTATAACTAGGAATAGCTTCAATTTACAGTATATGGTATAGAGCGGAAGTAGTCTATAATTCGGGCATATCAAGGCACCATTCCTACAAAATCAGGCATTTGACCTTTGGCCGCTCTGCCCCTTCGCAGTCCACCTGTCTCGTAACCGCTTGAAAGCCGCCGTGCCAAGCGCTCGACACCATATCACCTGGATGTTTGAGAAATAGACCTATAATATTTTCCACTTTATCAGAATACCAACATCATGGTTCCGCGGTCTAATGGAAATGATTATTGTGTTGGGTCGACAGTTCAGATGAGGGAGAACCTAAAGGGGTGGATATGGTAGCACTCATTCAAACACTTTCATTTAAGTTTCATGTAGTATACTAAATTCAAAGAGTTTAATTCAACAGTTACACAATATTCATGAAATATTCAAAACCACCCGTAAATCACTCATAATCCCCTAATGGCACCAGCAAGGTCGTTCATATCCTCCAAAAACACATCAAACTCGGTTTTCACCAGCTCCATATCTTCATCAATATCATCAGTCCACCGATGAACATACACAGTCCTCAATCCACACTTCTGTGCGCCCCGCAAATCATAAGCATGTGCAGCAACCAAAACCACCTCCTCGGGCCGAAGCTTCACAAGCTCCAACCCCTTCTCATAAGCCTCCGGGCGAGGTTTGTAAGCACCTAGCAGCTGACTAGAAAACAGCATATTGAACTCTAATCCGGAAGACCGAGTCAAGTCTAACTGGAGCCGCGTCGTACCGTTCGCATGAACGAAGACTTCCAGACCGAGATCTTGACGAAGACTATTGATTGCATCGGAAACCTCGGGCCATGCTTTTTGCGAGTGCCATGCTTCGATTATTTGGTTCTTGGTCTTCACGTCGAAGTGCGGTTTGTGGTCGGGTGACTGGTTGAGGAGAGTATCCAGGGTGCGGGCAAGGGTGATGTCGATGTCTTCTGGGTGGAGGTTTTCGCTGACGCGTTTGGTAGTTTCTAGGAAGTATTGTCTACGCCATTCTAGCGCAAACTTTGAGGCTTCATCCTTGGGAATTGCTGCGGGTAGCGCTTCCACTACGCTGCTGTGCCAGTCGAGGCATGTGCCCATGAAGTCGAAAAAGACTGCTTTTATTTTTGGTCGAGACATAAATGTGGTTGGTGCTTGGTTTAATGGCTAGTAGGGACTGTGCAGGTATGTTTTGGAAATAGTCGATGGTGTAATCAAGTTTTATGAAGTAACCTAGGAATTAGAGTAAGCTGACATGTAAATCTGATCCTCTTGGCGGGGTTGGATTAGAAATCCAAATGCTTCAGCCTAGACCTCAAGATAGCTCACAAATGGGCCCACGCCCCTAGCCCACAGCTAGACCTCTGCATAGCCCATAAAGCCCATAACCTAACCCAACCCAACCCACTAATGGGTTGGGCTTTGGGCCCATCCACCGAGCCCATAGGGGCCCATTATTAACCAAACAATACAAACATGCCAATTTATCGCAGCTGTATAATTAATGCATTTTTTTCCTGTTTTTTGGGGGTATTGAAATTACCGTTTAAGCCGTATATGAAGCTGTATATAAATCACTTAAAAATTAACTAATAGGACTGATTGATTTGATTTTAACGTATTTCACAAGCGAGCCGCCATCTCCAAAACACATAGTAAATGCGACATTCTCTATATTTATATCTCAACAACCACGTTTTTGTTTTGCTTTATTGCTTGTCGATAACTTTTGATAAGGCTTAGTAAAACTATATATCACTTTCAAGAAATAGAAATAATATATTAGCCTTATTTCAAAACTTACGGAAAATTACATTACTATAAGCTAGAAATATATATATCTCGATAAATAAGAGCTAAACATTTCCCAAACTCTCTAAAGAGGCTAGATATCATCAAAAGGTCATTAGACTACAAGTTAAGGTGCTCATAGGCTAACGTTGTTAAGATCTCAAATTGTAATCTATCGCATTTACTATGTGTTTTGGAGATGGCGGCTCGCTTGTGAAATACGTTATTTATAAGGTATTAAGTAATAGATACTAGGAGGCGGAAAAATAAGAATAAAAATTGATTTTTATAAAGCTTTACTTTTTTATAAGACGTACTTATTTTTGTTAGTTGTTTATATAGTAAGTAGAGGTACCATAAGTATTACTATAATTGACTATAGAAAGTAGTATAGGCCCCAAACCCAGCCCATTTGGTGGGTTGGGTTGGGTTGGACTGTGGGCTGGGTGGGCTTTCTTGAGGTCTACTTCAGCCCCAATCTCAGACATACAACATAGATTCGTATTTTATGTTCTCTTTACTCGAAGCTACAATGGAAATGCTAATTTAGCCTACTAGAAAGACAAAATATATAAGAACGTTTGAGAACTGATTTCAAATACTAACCACAAGATATATTATTGCTCGACAGGATCACCGGTAAATGCACAATGCATTAACATCTATCTGATAACTAGACACCCCAATCAACGAGACGTTGAAGGCCCGAGACTAAACAGATCCCGCGACTGTCTACGAAAAACGTAAGTCCGATTAACCACAAATTCTCCTGATTTGACCCTCCCATAAAAATAATCCACCATCGCTTCCGCCACTTCATAAATAGCATCCTCATCGGGAAGCTCTCCACTGACGCGAACCGATAAACAGTGAGAGTATCTGTGATGCATGGGTAACTCGTCGATTCTAACTTGTTGGTTCACGACGCGGTACATCATAAGGCGAACCAACTCTAGATCGTTAAGCCTGGCCTCGTCGGGGTCAAAGTACACTGTGACCCAAATAACATGTTTCCCCGATGGACCGTCGGCTACGGGAACGTTGTCTATGCGAGTTCTGAACGCGGTTCGTGTAGACATAGTCTTGGCTGTAGTGAGATAGGTAGATTGGATATTCTTTTTCTGAGTGGTGATATCTAGGTAAGAGAGGTAAGGATGCTTAAATACCCAACTCTGAGACGTGACAATATATATATCTTAATATAGTAGGCTGTTTGAGCCGTTAGTATAAACAAAGATTCTTTTGATAATAACCGCTTTGTCAAGTCTTCTGTACTAATTATGAGAAAGCACTCGACAAAGTGTTCGAATCTTTCTTTCTTAAGCTTCGAAATCAAAGTGCTCGAAGCCTCGGCACCAATAGGTTCATCGAATCGTGGCCAACGATCATGGCTTTTATGAGCTCTTTGTTATCAGATTGGCTGTGGAATATACAAAATTAAGGGCAAAGACCTTTGATCTTCTATTTTGTAGGACCAGTCCGTTAAATTCTTTGTCTACACCCCCTACCCACCATATCAACAAAAGAACTGAATACAGGTCAATGAAAGCCCCATCCAAACCCTAGAAAGCATCTGACCTCAAATGAAACAATCGAAAAAGTCTCACCCGATCAATCTCAATATTCCCGGCCGCGCATTCCGTCTGATAAAAGAGCGCGAGTATCACCGCATCCCTAAGAAAAGCATCAAGATACGAATCCCGAAACCGTGTAAATGCCCAATAATCCCCACGGGCCGGTAACGAAAGACATCCCATAACTCTGTGGTGCATGGGCTCTGGTGTAATCGAGATACTGAAATGGGGTGTTTCCTTAGCGATTCTCGCGTGGATGGTCTCGGCTACGAGACCCATGAACTCCGCATCTGTTTTATGGCGGTTTTCGGGGGTTGCGACGAATACGTTTACCCATACTATGGGTCCGCTAATGTGGCATCTCTCGTCGGTGTAGATGCCGTTGTGGGTGAACATACCTTCTTGTGCCATACTTGATTGTTTGTGGTTAGTTTCTGTATTAGGGTTTGGCGGAGGGAAAGAATTCTTTTGCCGTGGGCCACTTCTAATCAGAAAACACCACCTGGAGGTCGAAATGGGAATTTTATGAGATAAGCTCGTATCGTTATATTAGTTGGGATGTTTTCAAGGCTTTGTTGGGATTAAAGGTCTATGTGCCTGTGATTTCTTTGATACAATAGCTTTATCATCAATTGGATATGAGCTACAAATGGCTTCAATCCTGGATAGCTCAGACAAAGACCTTAGGGGGCTTGTTTTGATTTATAGAAGTCGACTGATCAAACAAGGCGCCTTGTTAATATAGCAAGTATCATGCGGTATATGTTGGTCATGGATATTATAACTTCATTCTCATATATTGACTTGTCATATAACGTTATGCGCAGCAAAATTCTAATAAGTAGCTACTCTAAGTGAAACACTCTCTATACAACACGAACCTTAAACACTCACAGCTTGATCCACCTGCCCATCCAAGTCTCAACAATCTCTTTGGCCTCATCAACCAAACCGAGATCAAGCAACAACTGCGTTGTCCCCCGCACAGCCGAATCCAATGCCGAGAAGATCCAAGCATGGGTATAACTAGTATGCTCCCCAATAAAGATAGTCTTAAATTCCGTCTGATAGTAAGCAGGCAAATACAACTCCTGCTGCCCAACAAGCGGACTAGCCCAGGCACCCGCTTGATGCTGATCAACCTCCCAGCACTGGCGATTGTAAACACCGGTAAACTGCTCGGCAGCAATATCACCATGCACCTCGACCATCGCGCGATGAATTAACGCGACGTGTTCGTCCTCACTCAGCGCAGCCGTCGACCGAGCCGGCGTTCCTGAAACATAAGATGCAAGAATCACACCCGGTCCGGTCGCGTTCATGTTGAAGGAAGGGTAGCAGACGCTTCCAACGCCGGGGATATCGACTGATCCGCATCCGCCGAAGATGGGCTCTTCCAAGTGTTCCCAGAACCGTGTCTTGTAGAGAAGCGACATCTTGCACGAGGGGTCGTAGTTCATGGTCGAGATAGCCCGGCTCAGAAGCGATGAGTATCGGGGTAGATCCCACAGTCTGACTTTACTGAATGGTGTAGCGACGACGGCATAGTCGTATTCCTTTGTTTCCGGCACCATCTGGAACGGATCATCGCGCCATGCAACGGCGACTTTACCGGATGTCTCGTTGTAGACCAACCCTGAGACTGTGCGATTGAGGGTCGTCTTTTCTGCGACGTGGGGGTAAAATGCGCGAGGAAGAGACTCTAGACCCTTGTCGATGGTGCGCCATTTGGTGGCTGCGAAGTAGACGTCGTCATAGAGATCACCCCAGATTGGAGTTGACTCTGTGCCGGCGACGTAGTCGGTTATATTGGCGTCATAGCCCAGCGCGTATTTCAAGTACCCAGCCTCGGACCAGTGGAACATGCCGTCATCAACGGCCTGCTTGTGGGCTTGGTACATGTTGGTTGCGATCTTGCGGATTGTTTCCCGGTTGTTCATTGTAGTGTAGTTTTCGAATGCGGCTTCTGCCTCTGCGACGGCTGTTTCATTGGATGAAGGTGCCGTATAGACTAGCGATGAGTTGGCCGCGACTTGGGCTGCACTGGGGATTAGCCCGTTGGGGAGACGGTTGCCGCCAGAGGCTGCAGGCACGTTGGGGCTATTTTGGATAAAGGGGATGAAGTTGACCTGGAGATCTGGCTTGTCTTTGTTCATCTTGTTGAGGACGCCAGCAAGTTGGAAGACCATGTGATGATCTTGGATTTCAAGCGTCTCATTTGTGTCGGCATAGGTGATACTGACTGGGAATCGCATTGGTCCCATCTCCTGATATTGATACTGGTCGGGAGTGGTGTTGTTGAGATATTTGGTACGAATACGACCACCAACTCGCCCAGATGATTCATAGATGTGCCAGTCATGGATACCAACAGATTCGAGCAGCAGACTCGTCATCAAGCCGGACATTCCACCGCCAAGAATAGCAACAGAGGTATTCTTCGCTTTGGAAACAAATGCTTTGTTATTCTTCTTTGACTTCATGTAAGCCACTCCGTCAAACCACGGTCCCATGGCATCTGCCACATCGGCGATACTCTCTCGCTTCTTAATAGGCGATGATACCATGATGGGCGAAGTGCGGCCTACAAGTCTTGATCCGGAGAAGGCATGCAGACAGTGTGAATGGGGTGCATCAGATGGTGTAGACCAGACGAAGCGCTCTGGGTGCGCTTCGCGTTTCACGAATGTGCTCCCGATCTCATGGTGACTCTGCGTCGGGTCTTGGATCCCGCACTCCCCGTAGACAAGTTGCAGGTGGCCTTCGAACTGTGCATCCAGGAACTCGACGTGGATGTTATGCAAAGAGTCGGCGGTTACACCTCCAGGACTGTGGAACCGTATCACCTCGATGTCTCTTCCCACAACCCCGGCTAGGCTTAGCCCTGATAGACCCAACCCTAAGAGGGTATGTTGTAGATAAACCTTCATCCTTGATCCGGACAGGAGTGATGTGGAAATAAAATATGAGCGTTTGGCGATAGTCCATTTCTCTCCATGCTTTCCAGGTACGTTTTATATGTGCTTCTCTCTCTTGCATCTAGTATCGTCGGATGTTCGGAATACTAGGTCTGGTATCTTGACTCACCAGTATCTTCGAGGCGGGGAAATTCACCGCAATTTTCTTATCTGGCAGTGACATTGTAGCTGGTGAAGATAGCTACGAGGTCTGTAACCGCGATATTAAGAACGGATACTATAGGCTCCCCTGTTGCTCGTCGTCCATATCATCCACGACTCTCAGGCTGTTACGTAAAATCGCTGCATGCTAAGGACCACAAGCCTTCGGTTAGCACCTCAAATCTAGCAAGCTAAAAGCGCGGGGATTGTCGAGTGCAGCTGTCACTGGCTGTTCGTTTCTCTTATCAAGGCGGTTGCTTCCGACGCTATACCTTATCTCGGACCGGTGTGTTGGAGCTAGTCCGGGGTTGGTATATTCTATGTTACTCGCGGGGAAGGAGATTGTTGTAATCATATGGTTTTGATTTGTATCGGAATTCTTGATATTCTTATCAATTGGAAGCGTAATGATCCAGGCAGGTACACCCGTGGACAGGTACGCAGGATAAGAAATCGAGCCAATACGGTTTGGCTGGCTCGGCAAGAGGATCTTGGCACGCCCTTCGTTTGACTGCCTTCTAGAAAGACCGAGATACATACTAAGACTGGAGCTAAAACTTTTATATTGGATAGATACCATGTTGATGGTTATCATCAGCTCTCTCTCATCTATTACTTAGGAATGGATTGTCTTTCCCTGTCTGCTCCCGAAAGCACCCGTTGATACCTTTATGGCCGTTAGTCACTACATAGTTTGACCCTTTGGTTCTGAATAGCGAAATGACGATAAGTCTGCCATCCAATTAGTATCTTTCTCGGATGAGGTCAAGGGTATTTGGTTTTGTTCCCAACGTTCCATGTGCCGTTCTTCGAGAGAGTTGAGTTGCATAATTTTATATTAAATTCCCCATAGGGGAGGAGACAGCGAAGGGCAAAGATAACACGAAGTGGTAATTTTCGTGACAGTATCCATACCTAGATCATGCCCATATATCCGTGGGATAATTCCATGATGGGTCCGTATATGCATCAACGTGTAGATAGCCGAAAGGAGCCGGACCCACCCAGCCACTCCGGGGGAAGGTCGAGCCAGCCCACGTGTTAATGTCTGAATTGGTTTCTACTTTCTACCCTTGTACACATTCCAACTACCTTGATGAACGCAGTGACAACTCAATTCATTGAAGATCAACTAGAATGGAAACCTGGCCAGCAAACTTTCCAACCCGATACAAGCAAGCTCAGCACAGTCGTCGTAAAAGCACTCGGCCAAAATACCTCGAACATCATCCAATCCAGTCTGGATACCAAGACAATCAAACTGGAATTTATAGTCCAGAAAGTAAGATCTAGGTAATCCGCGCATGGTGGGCTGTTGTGGAGCCTCCAATACCATCTCCGGACCAAGTTCATCCATATCACCTAGGAGAGAATCAAGAAGATCGAGTTGGTCGCAGACTTCCCAACAATTCTCCATGGTAAAGCCATCGTGTTGTAGGGTGTGTATGAGGCTCTTTAATGTGGCTGTGAAGTCTTTGTGGGCCTTGTTGAAGCACTGTTCAAGGTCCTGGGCATCTTCGGATGAATTCATATCTAGGGGGAGTTACTCCCAAGGTCCTTCTTATCAGTAGTATAGGCAACTGTTATATCAACAAGTCAAGGACGTAGAGCTTGATGGATCAGTAGGAAATTGTTCTAACAACGGCAGCTACCAAGTGTGGGCGGGATTGAGGCTGTTTAAAACCTCCTAAGCAGCTTTGACAGTCAGATTAAAGAGACAGTGTTTCAAGGCATGGAAAGCAGCAGAAGTCGCAATACTCATTGTTAGGGTGATTTTATTGTCATTTTGTCCTTCAGTCAAACTCTTAGGAAGAAATTCATTGTTCTTATTGCTAGTTACTACAGGTGTCCAAGACCAGCAGCAAAGGGCGAAAATCGCAACATATACAAGACAACAGCACTGAAAGAAATTTTGTATGAAACAATTGAGCAAGATTGAGGGCTTTTACTCAACTTTGTCTCAGACATCGTGTATGTAAATAATGAAATAGTGGATTATAAGCAAATCTAAAATCATGTTGTTTTATGAAAAACCGCTAAAAGAACCAAAAATGTATATACAAAGTTCATGTCAAATCATTAATCACAACATATTGTTGTCTCCTCCAATTTCCGTGTCTCATCCTGCACGTCATCTATTCCCACCGTGACAACCATCCAATCACACAAGAACTTTCCCAGCCCCGCACCAATACAGATGCAAATAATCACATAGACATTGAAGTACATGGCCAACAACATGGTGATATAAGCCCCTGCAAAAGTGACTGCATGAATCACAGACCTCGTCAACTGCTGCAATGGGGTCGCTCGAAACGTCACGGCCGTCCGAGCAGATTCAAATTTCTTGGCAAACGTGCCGTGCGCGGCTTGGCGCTCAAATTGGCGGGTCAGGAAGTTGTCGTATTCCCGACCAATGCGCCGACAGAACTCGACCAGTACAACGAGCAGAATTGTGCCAATGCATGTCGCAGCAAACATGCCATTGTTCTTGATCTGCCATCCGGTGGACAGGAAGCAGGCATCGATGGTGTTAAAATTGAACATCATCTGGTCTTTGGTTAGCGAATCCACTTGAACCTCCAAATCTCTTGGCACTCACCGACACCTTACAGCTGCTCGAGCTGCTGTGGTCCATGCCCTCCATCTTGACTGGTTTTCTGGGTATAAGAGGATGAGGAATTTGAGGAAATGGCGTGTCTAATCTCAGTGCTCCAGGCCGATGGTCTTATAACCTGATGGCCTCTCCCCACCTGCGCTAAGGCGAAGTGGAGAAACCCAGCGATGGCGTGGGAGAAATGTGCTCAAATCGCCGCAAATGCGAAATGGCCACCTTAAGCTTGCAAATGGGGATTCGCGGACTGGCAATTGATAAAACCTCGTGGGCTTCTCTCACAGAATCTCAAACCCTCTTCTACGCCTCGCCATGACCAGATAATCCGACCGAACACAGAATTTTCATCAACTTGAACTGAATCGTCGCTGCACGTCATCAGAACTGGGCTGAAGATTATACTTGGTCTTCAACATCAGTTCACTGCACAGGGCAGTTCAAGACACAATGTCGTCCCCCAAATTGGATGTTCGCCACATCCAGAACATGAGCGCGGCGACAGCATTAGAGCCTCACTGGGGATACCTTGATCGGGCTCTCCCTTGCACCAATGATGCAGGATCGTGCGAGTATCTTGACCTTGTGTACGCATCCCATGACCTGGGAATGCTATATTCAGGTATTCTGTGGTGTGTAATTGGCGCTATTTTGCTCCTCTGGGTCGTCCTGAACCAGTTTAATGCGCCAACGATATCACCAACACTAGTAGCACCACAACTAGCCGGGCTATACAAGGTTCGCCGCTCGGTTGCCTCATTCGCCCGGAGATATCTCCTGCCCGATGCGGCTCGGTTTATCTTTGGACGCACAACACGCCTCCAAGTGCTCACCCTCGCTGTGTTGGCTGGCTACCTCCTCATCTTCAGCTTTGTCGGCATCCTCTACAACACATGGGTCACACCCGTGTCAAAGATGCCCGGTGTATACAATACCCGCAACAGCATAGGCCCGTGGTCAGATCGCATCGGCACCCTGGCCTACGCCCTCACCCCGCTCTCCGTGCTGCTGAGCAGCCGAGAGTCCTTCCTCTCCCTCATTACTGGCTTGCCATACCAGAGCTTCAATTTCCTCCACCGCTGGCTGGGCTACATCATCTTCGTGCAAAGTTCCCTGCACACAATCAGCTGGTGTGTCGTTGAGCTGAGAATGTACCAACCCCAACCCACCGTCGGACTTGAATGGGTCACTCAGACATACATCGTCTGGGGCATCGTCGCCATGATCCTTCTACTCCTCCTCGTCCTTCTGAGCACGCCGTGGGGAATCAGACTCACCGGCTACGAGACCTTCCGCAAACTACACTACATCCTCGCCATGGTCTACATCGGCGCCTGCTGGGCCCACTGGAAACAGCTCAAGTGCTTCATGTGGCCCTCGCTGATTTTCTGGTTCCTCGATCGCGGAGCTCGCCTCGTCCGCACAGCCTTACTACACTACCACCCCGACTACTCCGGTACTCTCGGTCTGGGCTTTAAGCCCGCCGATGCCACCATCACCCGCTTCCCGGACACGGAACACGGTGATGTCATCCGCCTCGATCTGCACAATAACCAGGACCCCTGGTCCATTGGCCAACATTACTATCTGTCCTTCACGAAGTGTAGCATCTGGCAATCCCACCCCTTTACGCCCCTCAACCTGCCCACTGTGTCCAAGGGCACAGTCCAACACTCATATATCCTTCGCGCGAAAAGCGGCGAAACGAAAAAGGTCGCTGACCTCGCTGCTACCAGCATCCCTACAACACCCGTCATCCTGACCGGCGCATATGGCGAGTCCATCACCAGTCACTTGACACCAAGCACCAATATAATTTGCATTGCCGGCGGGACCGGCATCACTTACGTCCTTCCCGTTCTACTAGATCTTGCCCGCCAGCAACCCTCGCCAGACCGAAAGGTCGAGCTCATCTGGGCTGTCCGTCACACGGCGAACACGGAGTGGGTCGCAGCAGAGCTGGATCTCTTGCAGAAAGCGAGGAATACATTGAACCTCGAGATTCGAATCTTCGCTACCCGAGATTCCGGGAGCAAGACGCCCTCGATTGTGAACTCGGATTCCGAAAACTGCAATCTCTCAGTGCCAAAGATTGAAGAGAAGGTTGTGCAGGTCTCGCCTTCTAAGTCTGTTTCTGGGTGCTGTGGATGTGATAAGCCTACTGCTGTTGAGCGGCTCGGTGGTGCTTCGGATGATGTTAATAGACATCCTGATCTTCCGCGGCTGGTTGATGATTTCTTGGCTGAGACGGTGCGCGGTCCTACCAGTGTCTTTGCTAGTGGGCCTGGTGGGATGATTAGTGACCTCCGCGAAATTGTTGCTTCTTGTAACTCTGGTGGGAAGGTCTGGAAGGGAGAGGAGAGATTTGATGTCAGTCTTGTCTGTGATGATCGGTTGGAGTGGTGAATGGGTTTGAGGGCGGACATGTATAAATTGCCCAGGTGGCTGCATTCACGAAGTATATAAGCATCAGGAGTTACGGATTCAATGTACATATCATGATGAATTCTACAGATCATATCTATTAACAAAAGAAATATGCAAGTGTAACACTGTAACTAGGGTCTTACGTTCTGTTCACATCCCTTCAACGCCGTCCGTGGCCATCAGGAACCAGATGCGTCGAAAATTTCTATAATATATTTTGGTACAGCGGAGAACATATGCTTCTGAAGCGGAAAGTGGGTCATAAAGATCCCATCGCAATATGAATATGTATCCATTCCTGCCTGTACATTCTAACAATACCCAAAATAAATATCTCTACTTTGCCTGACCGTTGGTACTATCCCTCCCAAGTCCACCACCAGGCAAAAGCATCCCAGTCCGATCAATAAACGACCGCGCTCGGATATAAGGATCCAACCTCCAATAGTTCACACGGAACTCATCAATCACAGCATTCCGTCGCGACTTAAGCTCCTCCACTTTAGACACCTCTTCCTTCCCATCAGACTGAGAACTGGCAGAGATCCACGCTGCTGTGGCACTGATCATCCGGATGCCGATCATCATGCGGTCGTACATGAGCGAGTCTCGCGTCGCGGTGTCTTTCATAACCGCGTTCTCGTCTTTCACGGGCTCGTCGTATTTATAGCTCCAGCTGTCGTCACCCGAGAACTCTTTGGGGATTTTGTTACGTGGGATAAACTTGTCTAGGTCGGCGACTGACCGTGTGAAATGTACTTTCGATGCGACGACCGGGTCCATCCAGCCGTGGATGAGTTTCCAGATTCCTATTTGGTGGAAGGAAATGTTGTGAATATCTGATGTAGTAAAAATCGAGGATGACCTTGTGGAATGACTTACCAGAGAACATCCAGGGTGCGTTGTGGATTAGCAGTTGTCCAAGAGACTCGGGGTAGTTTGCTTCGAAGCATTTGAGGATGAATTTGACTGGTGGGTATTCCTGTTTTGAAGATTAGTACAAGAGACACCTCCATCTGGCTGCACTGTGCTGCTTTACCATATTGGATAACCCGAATCCTGTCAAATCGAAAACAATCGTCTGTGAGCATGTCAGCATAGGTCAACATCTGAACATTCTGGTCAAGCATACCCCCGTTTCAACTGGAGGAGCTACAATAAGTCGCACCGACTCAATACAATGAACAATATACCGCTCAAGAGCTTCCTCACTCTGAGCACCTGGCTTGTGAATCTTCACTCTAACATAGATAACAGGCCGGCCGTCCCTGTCAAAGCCATGAAGGAAGCTCTTGCCTGTCTTGAGTTGGTTGGTAAAGTCGGCACCTTCCTTCTTCTCCTTTGGGGTAGCTTTGGGATTACGGGATTGCTCGAAAGCATATTCCTCTCCCCGGGGCAGAATCTCGTCGTCAACCTCCATTTCCTTTCTCCATAGGATGTTCGACGCCATCATCGAGAATGCCTTTCCGACATCCCATTTCCTGGCGCGCAGGAACCGGAGCAATAAGCTATCCGGGTTTTCTTGCTTGATCATTTTCAAGATCGCAAAGCACATTTCCTGGGGGGTCATCATAGAGAGGATGTTCTCCATGGATTTGATTTCTGAATCCTGGACGCCTAGCTCTCGGAGCTGCGAGAAAAGGGAAGAGAAGTGTGCCGGGGTAACCTTTCGATTGGCCATTTCTGAAATGATAGTATTCTTGGCATTTTCGTTCATGAGCGCATCTACCTTGTCGAGTGATTTCTGCTCTTTATTGTCCGTGCCATCTTCAGCGGTCGTTTCTCCGTTGGTCTCGCCATTTAATTCCGCCGGTACGGTCCCATTCGAGGTCTCTCCGTTGGAATCTTCCCCCTTCAATGCGCTGATAATAGCCTCTACCGTCGGCTCATTGATCTTGTCCAAAGCAGCAAACAGCTTGCTGGAGGGGCCCTTTGGAATCGGGACCTCGTACACTGCCGACAAGACAGTCGCAACAGAGGTCAAAATGATGATCCAGAATTCAATTACCTTTGCTTCTTGGTCAGGAGTGAGGTGTCCGAGGTGTCCGGATGTCGGTTCAGCAGTGGAAGACATAGTGTAAATGATGGGTATAGTGTAGAGTGGTCTTGAGGAAATCAACTCATATTTTAGTCGCGGACTCACTGGCAATGGGGTCTTGTTCAATTCATCCACTGCTGACGGGTCCACATGAATCGAATGGCTGCCTCGGCCACCCCGGATTCACGGGCGAATTCAAAATTGATACCTCGGTGTTTGAAATCGGTCGATCGTTTATTGAAATATAGGTGCTGGTACCTTTTTAGTTTTGTGGGGGGAGTTGAAACTATCTCCATTAACAGACGCGAACGGACCCTGTGAGGGGGAGCGGGGGAATGATGATCCCCCATATTGCGGAGAAGATCGTCGCTCTGGAGGTTCGGTTCTTCTCAATTTTGGGGTTCGAAGGCGCAGAAACGCGAGATGTTAGCGGATGATTTCTCTATTTTTACTGCTTTTGCATATGGCTCTAATCCAGATTAGGTATTCAGGATGTTGAAAGTGTATAGACACTTTGTGGTACCAAAGGCAGTCCTTCCTTCGCCCTCGGTTATTCCTGGTAAATTCTCATGGAGAATACATCGTCATATGCATTCTAACTCTAGTCTTTGAAATAGAAGCATTGCTTCAAATTATACACAATTTTGCCCACAAATTGGATGACACAAACTAGCACTTTTGCTGGATAGGGTGTCCACTTCCAACCTTCCAGTTTAGGTAGTCTTCAACATATCCACTCAGATTAGAACTACTCAGGGCGCACTAGAAGAGATAGCAATTCCCCGCATTGGTTTAAATTACCTGTGGAAAGTCCTTCCCTTTGCCAAGAGACCGAGGTCCAGCGTAACGTGACTGCGGTCTGGCCCAAAGCCCAACTAGCAGTAGGCTATAGGCTCAACTGTTAAGGCCCAACCCAACATACAAGGGATCTCCGGGGGCTACGGCCGCAAACGTAGCAAACATTTCTCTCCTATACCGTGACCTTAGCGATCTCGGTCACCTAAGTTCTCTCCATTGCTATAATATCTAGGGATGGTAACCCACAATTTAAGACTCAAGTAATTAACTAGAATATCCAAAATTACGAAGAAAATCTCTATTACTTATATAGCTACAACCAATTAGCATGGTTTACATTATTTGGTGCCTATTAAGCCCGAAGACAGGGCCCAAAGCCCAGTCCCATTTGCGGGTTGGGTTAGGCTGGGTTGTGGGCTTGGTGGGCTTTGCGGAGATGTAGTCCAGCGTAACGTGACTGTTGTCTCGTGACCTTCTCATTTGCATATATGTTTTGCTATATATATTTCCCCTCCCCTCTATATACCTCCCTTTGGTGTGATTTCTAATTTCTAATTGACAGGCCCTCGAAGCGGTAATACTCTTCCAGCAGAGGGGCCACAATTGCGTCAAACACCGACTCATCGAAGTAAGGATCTTCAAACCCATCACCTTTACTTCGTGACCAATACAAGCATTCCTTAACAATGTCTCCATAATTCGACCCACTTTCGCCATATACAGTTTGCAGCAGCCTTGTCGCGGTGTTGAGCATAGACATATCCTCCCCAGCCTCTCCATCTTCAGGCCGACGCAGTGTTGATATAGCCTTTCCTAAGGACAATTCTATCAAGACTAGTGCCAGCGGAAATAGCGTTGTATTCCACTGTCGACTAGAGTTTTGGTCATCGTGTCCTCGGTGAGTCGACTCATTTGCGTCTGATTCGGGTACATGCAGACCTGTACGTAAGAGGTATGGACGTTCGTACCGTGAGTGTTGCGATGCCTTCCCACGGAGGAAGAAAATGTCTTTCGTTTCCCAGTGTTGCTGGAGCCAGCTTCCGTGTAGCTCGAGGAGACCGCACGCGAGTTGCGTTGCAAGGTAGATTCTGTCTCGGCGGCTCAACTCCTCTGGGTGTTGGATTGGGGAATCGGGGGTGGATGGAGAGCCAGTAAGGGTTTCTTGTAAAGAGCGGAGATGCATTTCGTCTTGGATGGTGCGAACTAGGTTCAGGTAGTACCCAGCCTCTGTAGTCTTGTTTCCAAATATGTAATCAATAGATTCAGAACTGGAACTCGGCGGTGTAACATTAACTTGATCAAATACAGAGCATAGACCGGCGCTAGATGCACCCACGGTGGTAGGTGTTGACTGAACCCTTTCCACGCATTTTGTTCTTGGTAGTTCGAAACGCACTTTGGATTCTCGACCTAACGATGGAAGTCCTTGGTTGCAGTCTCCGGAGGTGCAGCGCAATTGAACACATTGATCAGTTTGAACTTTGATTTCATGCCAGCGCCTTTTGTCCTTTGTGGATGAACAGTTCTCCGGGGGCGATGCGATCATATAAAAACTGGTGGGTTGGGGTGCAAGGTGTGTGTCATCTCTGCTATCCATGTACTCTCTGTTGAGCTGAAGGGCTACGAAGTGGGCATCTTGAGATAGACATTTTCCGCATTTTTGACCTTTTCCGATAATACCATAGAGAGCCTTTGCATGGGCTCTCTTTTCTCGGTATCGTTTGAGGTTTCTTCTTCGTCTCGCTGGTTGCTTGAGAGATTTTTCGCGAAGTTGGGATTGCTCACTGATCGTTTTCAAGATCTGATTTGTTTTATCGATCTTGTCCAACAGATCTTCGTATATCGCTGCGTTGAAGATTCTCCGGAACTTGAGGGCACTGAGGGGATTTATTGATATTGCCTGCAGGTAGAATAGACGTATTCTCAATGACCTTGTCCTGTGATGGGTATTTCCACGTTTGACTCACGCTGCAGTAATCTCCTGTCTCTAACCCGAGCCTGTGGGAAATATCTTCCAATAAGCGACATAGTGCTCGGACTGTGCCAGTAAAGGGGACATAGTCCCGGTCAAGCTTCTGTATCAGTCGATTTTGGAACTCTGGGTCTTCCCACCCAACACCTGTGGGATTCTTGATCAAGTCGGACTTTTGATCATGGTCGTCAACCACACCCTCCAAAGAATGCTCCAAAGTATTAACCATTATGGCATACTGGGCACTAAGTCCACTCGAAAAGTCTTCCAGCTGCCATTTATATCGTCGGAAGGCCTTCATCTTTTCAAGTCCCCTTGCATAGTTATCCAACTGGTTCACAACCAAGGGGAGGATGGCCAAAGCGACACCTGTTGCCTCTATTCCTGTGACCATGACCGAGTGATAGTATGAGAAGAATCCAGAGAGGTGTAAAACAAAAGCACAAGATGCAGGTGGTGAGATTGTACTTGATATGTTCTACCCCGCAGCGCCTCAGCCTCACATTCATTCTACACGCTTCTCTAAATCTCTAATCTTCTTATGTTCAACTTTCACGACTTTCACGTCAAATACATACGCCATGGCCACAAATATTGGAACTTCGTTAAATGAGTGTCTGAAAGAGTTCATAGAATTGACCAACTCAGGCGCTGTAACGCGATACAACAATGAAGTATCTGAACACCGCTGGTTGGACGAGCTTGGACGACTTCGAATATGGGCAGGAAATATTGGGGCTCACCTGACTGGACAATCTTCGCTGGATTATCGGCTTCGAGATGCCTCCCACCTGAAGAACGAAACAGTCAAGCTTTTGCAGCGACTGCTGAGGCTACTTCGAGACCTAGCTGATGTCATGAAAGATGAAGACCAAGTTGAAGATGAAACCGATAAGCTTTTCTTCGAAGACAGCGAGCTGGAACTTGGGGGAGACAATGATATGACAGACGTTCAGATGCTTTTTCAAAGCTTGCGAAACACTATCAACCTCCTATTCCAAATATCAATGTCCATTCGTCGACCTGCCGACCACGATCGTCTTCTCGGCGTGGAAGTCAAAGATGGATCATATTTCGAACCATGGGCCCAGCAACACATTTCCCACAAATTTCCAAACGCTCCGGATTCTATAATTTCTCGCCTCAGCGCTGCGATGGCAAGGCAAAAAGCAGTTTTGAAATATTTCGAGAGACATCGAGCAAAGCTTGGCAAGGGTTTATCTGATGATGGAGATATAGGTACCCAGCTATCAGAAACAGTGGCTACGGAGATGGTCTTAGCAGAAGACCATCTCCAGTTCCTTGAAACAAACTCCACCTCTGACATTTCCCAAACTTCATATGCTCCCAGCATGTTCACGTCGAATGAATCTCTCTCTGTTCCCAATCCACCAAAGGAATCTGCCGATGAAAACCCGTTTGAATGTCCATACTGTTGTCTTGTTATCAAAATCAAAGGCAATAAAGAGTGGGCTCGTCACGTCTTTCGAGACTTGATGCCATATGTCTGCATATCCGCAGAGTGCAGTACCCCATCGAAACTATATGAAAGTCGTCGACAGTGGTATGACCATATGCTTGAGTCACACTCTACTTTGGCGAATCTGCAGAGTGGTTCCAACTGCCCTCTTTGCCAAGTTCCACTTCATCCACCAGTCACTTTTGATCGACATGTTGGACATCACATGGAACAGCTGGCGCTGTTTGTTCTTCCACGCGCAACTCCAGGCGAAGAAGCTTCTTCTGTAACAGCATCCAATGGTGCATCTTTGGCAGCTTTCAGAGATGAAAGCACACTAAGTACTGATAGGATTAGGGGACTGTCTCTAATGATAGATGGGACCAATCTTGATGATGAATTTTCATACGTACAAGATTTGCCGTTGAGCATAAACCATTCGCCTCCTGATTATATGGCCCCGGGGCCTCCACCATCGTTCTTTGGACAAACTGAGGAGACTCCGGGTACATCCAGTCCCTTGCCTTATGGAGCTGTAACTTGGGAGACCAATGCAGAGCATTCTGCTGTCACGTCGAATGAAATTCACAGTGATGGCATGTCAGGCAATGCCCCCGACAGCCGGCAGGCTAAAGAGCTTACTGGGACTCTATTTGATGCGAAAAATCATACCAACTATTTGGAAGGGGGATCGTCATCCCATGATGGAAAGAAGAAGTCCGAGTAAGTTCTCTAACAATATATGCGTTGATAGAATTGCGCCGGCTTTGGGCACACTTATCTAATTATATCTCATGAGTTAATTAGTCATAGTCCGAATTACTACCAATGCCGTTGGAAAGGTTGCAACTGGAAAAATTCTGAGTTCTCAGGGAAAGAGCTTTTTCGTCACATTAAGACTCAGCACGTTGCCCCCCAAAGGGACAAAGCAACCATCAAGCAAATGCCTTGTCATGACAAGCTCAACGAATATCATATGCTACCACATGGGGAGCCAAAATCGACCGACATCGAACGAGTCAGATCCCAACCATCTAATTGATATTGAGGTACCGTCTTTTGGTGGTGATATGAATTCTGTGTCACCAAAAGGCAAACGAGAGTGAAGTGAAAGAGACATTTTGTGGGGCTCCCACTGAACTAAGAGTTTTGGCAATGGAAATTCTGAGCTCCCGGCCGTACAAATTTCTAGAGGATCCGATGTTAAAAATGGAAGCCACTGCTTTTCCGGTGGATAGGTCGTTCTCCCAGGAACACGATGGAGGTTGGAAATAAGCCTCGTCGATCTGAAGACCTTGAGAGCAGAGATTCGAGGAGTGCGCACACTACTACATCCTCATTCTGTGATCGTTTTCAAAGAAGGTTCGAATTACGCCGTCAAAACACAATAACCTTGAGTGAAACTTTTGCCTATCTATGGATATGATGCCGACGCGGAGCAGTCCTGGGGGATTCTGGGGCAGATCAACGCGGGATTTCCATCTTATATTCCAAACGTTCTAGGTAAACTAGTTCCACGTAAGAAGATTTCCATCTCGAAACTTCTTGCCCGTGCTGAATGAGGCAACATTTACCCTTGTTATTAAAAGCATGGCAATTTCGTGAACGGAGGCGAGAAGGTTCTTGTTGGGGTGTCTCTGCCTAACCGTCTGTCAGGGCCTTCTTCCGTGCTAGAAAACTTTTCTCTTATTTCCATAGCTGTATAAGAAATATTTTCTCCTATGAGCTTTGCTATCAATTGTTTATTGTACACAGGGTGTTCTCGAGCATTTTATGAAATTCCTAAGTATTCCAGTTAGCGTTAGCCAAGGAATGCTGAATACTTTACGAAGTATTACGGTAGTTATATTAGGATTAGTATGTCAATGTGGTAATTAATCACATTTATTCTACTAATAGAAGATTTACTTATGACTTTGGGTGTCTTGCTATATAGTTACGGTCTTTTGTTCTGGCTAGAAAGTGAGAGAGAATACTGATAAGGACACCACTAAAACACTAACTATAAGGGCACCGCGAGGAAGGGCGAGAATATGGCGAAAATATAACCAAAATATGGTAAACATTCTACGAAGACATGACGAAAATACAGCGAGGACACTACAAGAACACCACGAGCTCACCGCGAGAATAGGACGAAGATACGAAGAAGACACGATGAGAATACTAGGGCACCGACAGCACACTATTACGTAGAACCACTAATAGAAAACCAAAAGGAAGAAGTCTTGGGACATAAATAGACGGGGTCTCTAATAACATGCTAAAACAACCAAATCCGACTATTAACTCTTATGTCCGAGCACTAGGCAAGGAAAGCGGCTGCATAAGATTGTTGTGAAAAGCCATGTCTCACAAGACATTTTCTGTGAGATTGTCTCGATTTTTTCCCCTCAATTACCAACTTCAGGAAAATATTATACAATCTAAACCCGAGGAGACAATTCTTATGATATCACAACACCCACAAGCGCCCCCAAAAGAACAATCGGCACCACAAAGGTGCAGCAGAGACCGAGGAAAGACTTTTCAGAGCTAAGTTCATCTTCAACCTCCGTTCGTAGGCACGATATTCCCTTCTCAGTGGTGATAAATCTAGTGTCTCTGGGGTGATATATTGGGGAATTGAAAAGATGAGCAATAGGCACCCAATTGTTGACAATGGCCAAAAAACACAAGTGTAGCAACGGCGGCCAAGCAACTGTAGTAAGCAGTTTAGGAATTACTGGTCCATCTCCGGAGATAGCCACCCAGGTAGCAAAGACCATGGCTCCAATAGTCAAAATAAAAAGACAAATGTTCAACAAAGCACCACTTTGAAGAGTATCTCTATATGCCTTTTGGAATCGCGAGACGGATGCGGCGTTCCCATTCGAATTGGCGGTGCTTCCAGTAACAAAAGATCCCTTTGGCTTGCTTCCAAGTAAATGGAATCGTACAACGGCGTACAAATGGGCTATTAAAGAAATATGTTAGGATCAAGCTTCACGTTCCATAAGAGATATGTAAATTTGCAGTCAATCTTACCGGTAGCAAGCCAACTATTTTCCGCGTGTGCAAATGGTGCAAATGGAACACCCGCATGTGCACTTCGAGCCCAATCATATGCCCATGTAGATGCAACATGCGCAATGCCCAAAACAAGCTGGATCTTGACTTCCAACGACGATCCAGCAGGTATAAATCCACCATCAGAGACAAGAAGAAAGGGCAGAGCAACAAATCCGATTGAATAGGTTACAAGACCTGTCATGATAAACAGTCCTCCAAGGGCAATATCCCAACGCAGATGCTCTGGAATTGCCTTATTGACAGAAGGGAACATCACAGAAATCTGTTGAGAGTGTCCAATGTACCATCGATTCCGCTGTTTGAGATGCCCAGCAAGGGAGGTAGGAACGAGACCAAATTGTAAAACCTCTTGTATCTGCATCGTCCGCTTCCCCAGCCCTCGTAAGATCAACGACAGCTGCCAATCCTCCGAGAATGAATAGGTCGGATATCCACCTGCATCGAGAATTGCGTCACGACGGAAGACTGCGCCTGATCCCGCGTCCAGTGCATGACCGAGAAGATTGAGTTCTGCATTCTCACATGTGTAGAAGTAAGCCCGCGACTGGGAGAGGGGATCACCACGGGGTAGATTATAGAAATATTGTCGCGTGGTCAGCAATGCTGCCTCCGGGTCTGCAAGTAGATGGGGCAGCGTTGCACGCAGAAACTCCGGCATCAAGATGGAGTCGGCGTCGACGACTGTGCAGAACTCTGGTGGGTCTTCGGTTTGTAGGGAAAACAGGGCGTAGTTGAGGTTGCCCGCTTTGGCAAAGGATTTCCCAGACTGCTTGCCACGGGTGTGATAGGATAGGTGATTCCATTGCGTGGTGAGCCTCATAATCGCGTCGCGCAGGTCAATTGATCCCCCGTCGTCCAGAAGCCGGACTCGAAACCGCGAAGCTGGGTAGTCTAAAGCACAGGCTGCTCGGACTGTGTCCAAGATGATTTCGACTGGCTCTCCGCAGCATGTTACTAACACATCGACTCTAGGCAGGTTCTCATTGCCGTGTAATCTCCTGCGGGGTGTCCGGTGTGGGGACTTTGTTGTTGCGGCTAAGGACAGGCGTTGGTGGTTCAGGGATATGTCTAACTAGATCAGCGGCTGCTCGGTGTTCTTTATTACAAGACAACTTACGACCAAATAAACCCTCAATTCCAATAATTATCCACATCTTCCATGTTCGGTCAAGAGTTGTCAAAGTGAAAAACAACCGCACTGCAAAGTAGATGTAGGTGGTCCATATTGCTACTTGCGCTATACAGCGGAGATATTCCCGGTATTTCTGCGCAAAGAGGGAACGATCATTGGGGGAAAGTTCCTCAACATCATAGACATTGTCATGAAACATTGAAGCGAAATTTGTGCTGTTGAGTTGTGTGATTGTGATTCTGTTGCATATTCCAAGGTTATATATGTGATTATCAACAATACTGCGAAACAAGTTGTCTTGGATTTTTCACGGATTTTTCCTAGGATTTTAAAGAAAAACCTTCCATCCAAAAATTAAGGGGCATGAATGCATTCAGGGCCATCTACAAGCCCCATTTTCTTCTAGAACTTACTCTGTCTATTTATACTATCTACCTGAAGACTATTGCTGCCGAGAACCAATCAGTGCGCGCCATGGTGTGAACGTTAACAACGCTAACCTTAACTGGCTGTAAATTGTAAGCGGAACCACTTCCTCGACATCCGATTGGATCCCTATTCTATGAAATCTAAGATGGTATCTGGTGACTTTCGACGAGTATCCATAGTGTCAACTTGTCAAAGGCGGTCGCGCCATCTTAGAATTTTAGCCGCACTTGACTTTGTCGACGAGAACATCCACCTGACGAACATCTCTTCGATGATGAAAGTCTCTCTCTTCAATGTAGTGAGTAGTGACGAATTCTTCATGTAAGCGTTCAGAGACATGGTTCTCAGGGGGATTTGCAAGTTCGTGTACGGTATTTTCTCAAGTCTCAACTGATCGAATTTCCATCCGCCTTATCAATGTAGACAGCGTCCCGGGAAATGACCCAGCGCATTTTGAGCTGTTGCACATGCCTCTTAGAGTATCGAGTTTCCGTATTTCCTGGGCATATTGTCAATTAGCACAGCGCTCACATCATCTGGGTTAGCAAGCTCCAAAGTCGCCCCGGAGTCGGAGTTCGAACGGCAAGTGCAGAGACCTCCAATGGTGACTCCCAATAAGCACCGAATTCACGAGGATCTGTGGGATTTGTAAGCACTGGGGAGCTTGAAAAGTCCTCCAGTGCTTATAAGTCAGCTTTCTAACCGTTGTGTGGAACATCATTTGCTTCGGGCATAAAGCTGGGCAACTTCCCAACCTGGCTTCTTATAACCGCAGCCTTTTCGAAGACTGTTTCTGTGGCAGCGACAGGCTACCAGGAAGCTTGTGGGGTCCTTTCAGCGACCAGTGCGATGGCTTTGAGATCACCCCCCTGGCCATTCGGCGGCGCACTGACTGTCAAGAAAATGATCATCATCAGTCCGTACGAGGCCTGCTGCCTTCTTCCGGCCATCTGGCAGTCAACTACGGTGACCCTCCATCAGTATGCACCCGGGCAGAGCTATTCGTTCGATTAGCTCGACAAGCTCTCTCTGTACAGCATCCCAGAGGGCACAGCTGCTATCGAGATTCCCGATACGCTACGGATGGAGCTCAACCTTTTCGCGGGGCAGCTGTATCTGGAGTTGTATTCAAAGTATGAACGACTCTGTGTATTTCTGGGTATTGATTTAGTTGCAGTGGATGGGGGACCCGGATGTTGATGCCGATAGCTGGATCAAAAACAGGGAAGGAAAGGTTTCGTCGCCATACTGCAGATCCGAGTGAAGTTTCTCTGGATTCTGATGTCGCAGGTTCGCAGAGACGGACAGGACATTGATGAGAAACATATCCAAAATAAAAAGAAATACAAAAACTGACAATCCCAGCCAGTCCGTGCCCGGGGTATGCCCATCTTGGGAGCATTTTTCTTTGGCTTTGGCTTTTTTCCCCTTTCTTTCTTTTTATATTCGAGCAGATCAAACGCCAGAAGCCGGGGTTACCTGCATGTTTAAGCCGTGCGAATCCACTCAGCCACTGGGGGGATTGTCGGTTGGCAGAAAGGTGTTGATCTGAAACTTATAGAAACCTGGGAAACATGTACTTCCTAAAGGGAAATGTGGGCTATCAAGTGTTAGTGCCTGAGTATTATGCGTTTCTGCCTAGAGATTACAGACGGCTGAGTCTTATTAACTACTGTGGATAGTAGCTGTCTATCCTCGAGGCCTTGAATCGCTAAACAGGATGGTGTTTCCTGGGGAAAGGGTCTAAATAAGCTCAAACTTAGAGTTTAAGGCTTCCCCGCCAGGTACAACTTTCCCGAGTTCTCTTTCGAGACCAAACATTCATGGATATCACCTGGCCGCAACACTCATTAACATTTTCGACCGTTACAGGTGCCAAATCGTAAACACAGTAAAAAACGCTATTTTAGCTTCGAGACCAACTACTAGTTACCGCGATCTTATCACATGTTACAACGCATATTTGACAAAGAGCAATATGACCCAGGATGCTGAGATGTTGGAAGCTACTTGGTTATGAGGCAGTGAGTGGCTCTGTCTTCCCATATTTCATTAGCACGGCCTTTCTCTGATCATCCTAACTCAGCCGATCTTACGGACTCAGCCGTCGAGGTAAAGTTCACTCCCTCTCGGCGAGACAATCCGCCACCACTTGTTTCGGTACAACGGATCTGAGAGGGCATGGATATTTGCCCCAATCGACTCAACGGCTGTATTACAGCTTGATGATTCCACCATTCTCAGAGTCGGACGAAGAGTTCAGGTAGGAGAGGTGGAGGCTATTATTATGGTCAAGAATCAAACCTCAAGTCTCGGTTGTCCAGGTCCCCAATGCTTACATGATTGAGGAGACTGGATTTATCTTGGTGAAAATACACGGCTACCAGATCGGTGAAAGCTGGCCAAAGTTACCCCTAGCGCTGAAAGGGTCCATTGCACAGGAGCTACAAAGCTATTTACAGCAATAGTGACAAATCGAGGGGTCATTTTTCGGGACTGTCGATAATGGCCATTACTAGGAGATCATTTTCCAACATCCCTGGGAGAACGAAGTCTACAACTATGGGTCATTTGCTTCCCGTAATGACTTCAATAAAGGAATGGCGGAGGCTATGAAAAAGTCTAGACCCAATCTAAAGCTTGAGACAGAGACGGATATTCTATTTGCAGAAGTACTCATCGTGCCTGGAACCGATCAAGGAGGGGTCAAAATACTTACTCATAGCGACCTGGACCAGTATGACATCATTATAGAGGGGGAAAAATCACTGGGATCACTGACTGGGGTGCTGCATAAAGTACCGGAGAGGGAGTACCCACTTCGCGTTACGATGGCCAGCGCTCGATTTAGAGTGGCGAGAACTCTTTAAGTCTATCCTACCGCCAGATAGATATGAGTATTGGAAAAATATCAATCGTCAAATAATGCTATATACATGTATCTGATTGTGGAGTCATCCTGTCATATCTACAGCACCATCACTTGAAAGTGCCGCACCCAATATTTCTAGTATGGGTGGAAATAAACTTAAACTTTGAAAGTTTGAACCATCCGGACTTGCCTTCGACCCCTGTCGGATACATTATATAAACATTCCATCTGCCGAGGTTGAGTGGATCCCGAAATCGGGTCCTAATTCAACCGCGTGGATCTCACTCGGCGACTTTTCGTGTTTTCTTACAGGACCATTTTGCTTAACATCCTTATAAATGGAACCATATATCAAAAAGTGGGAGCATTCTAGGGCGGAATATATAGTCCGGTGGAGGTTTCGTGATTTATTCGCCTCCAGATCAGATGATTAATGCCTGTCCGAAAATTTCGATGATAAATCACTCCTCAACTTCCCCACTGTAGATCAGTACATAAATCAAGCCACCCCTGTCCTTTCAAGATGGAATTAACTACCCATATAATAGAATTTAGACCTGAAAACCATCATAATGACCTGGCCCGACGTCTCCGCTAAGCCCGCCGAGGGCATCTCATACTACACCCCTGCCCAGAGCCCCCCGGCAGGCACAGCTCGCACTCCCCAAACGAGCGGAAAGCCCATTCCCAAGCTGTTCAAGCCTCTCACCGTCAGAGGCGTGACTTTCCAAAATCGCCTTGGTGTACGCAATTCTCTCCAATTCCTTGCATGCTCACACAGCTAACAATAACCCTCCAGATGGCGCCCATGTGCCAATACAGTGCCGATGATGGCCACATGACCGCCTGGCACATAGCGCATTACGGCGCCATTGCCCAGCGCGGACCTGGACAAATTATCATCGAAGCAACCGGTGTTGTCCCCGAGGGCCGCATCACTCCCGGCTGCGTGGGTCTGTGGAAGGACTCGCAGATCGCGCCACTTAAGCAGGTCGTTGATTTTGCACACAGCCAGGGCCAGAAAATCGGTATCCAGCTCGCACATGCCGGCCGCAAGGCGTCAACCGTGCCACCTTGGCTTGGCGGCGTTGTCGCGAACAACTCTGTCGGTGGTTGGACCGATAACATCAAGGCTCCCAGCGCCATTCCCTTCGCCGAGGGTGATCCTATCCCCATTGCTATGACCCAGGATGATATCGCTGAGGTCAAGACTGCCTGGGTTGCGGCTGTTAAGCGTGCCATCGCTGCTGGTTGTGATTTCATCGAGATCCACAACGCTCACGGATACCTCCTCTCCTCGTTCCTTAGCCCCTCTTCCAACCAGCGCACCGATAACTACGGTGGTAGCTTCGAGAACCGCATTCGTCTGCCCTTAGAAATCGCTCAGTTAACCCGTGACGCTGTCGGTGACGATGTTCCCGTCTTCCTACGTGTGTCTGCTACCGACTGGCTTGAGAACAGCCTCCCGGCTGAGAAGGGCTGGAAGCTTGAGGACACGATTGAGTTCGCTCGTGCGCTTGCTGCTCAGGGTGCTATTGATCTTATCGATATCAGTACCGGTGGTGTGCATGCTGCTCAGAAGATCACCTCTGGTCCTGGTTTCCAGGTTCCTTTTGCTACCGCTGTCAAGAAGGCTGTTGGTGATAAGTTGCTTGTTGCTGCTGTTGGTATGATCAACAACGGAAACCTGGGAGAGAAGATTTTGAACGAGGACGATCTTGATGTCATTCTTGTTGGTCGTGCCTTCCAACGCGATACCGGTCTCGCTTGGCAGTTTGCTAAGGACTTGGATGTTGAGATTGCTATGGCTGCCCAAATTCGTTGGGGTTTCACCAGCTTCCGCAATGCTTCCGAGTATATTCAGCCGAACTCTATGAAGGCCTGCATTTTTGATTAGATTTAGATATACCAACTGTTGACCGACTTGCGGTTGGCTTGCATTGCATTATATAGATGTGTTTTTAATCAATGAGAACAACGAGAATTGATATGCCGTTTATGCTTAAGACCTATGATTGACAAGTACGAGAATTATCGATATGGACAATGAAATTCAGAAGTATGACGCGAGATTTTCCTCGTCATTTTTCTTTTTGGCATGCCACCTGTTGGTTATCTCCATGCATTCGACTACGGGAAAGGCAATCCAATACATCCTAGATAGTAAACGCGAGTTTCCAATATCAAAGGCCACTCTTAGGTGGCTCAAACATCAAATGAATAAGAACTGCTGTGGAGGCAGTCATTATTCCATTGAAAAACATGGGAGTTCGGAGAGCGGTATCGAACCCAGGTGAGAAATTTCAAACAAAAATCGCACAGTACTTGGATTTGAATACTCTTAGTCAAACTTAAAACATCTAAAGAGTACGTAGAATAGAATGGTTGAAATGGAAAACATGTTGATTAAATTTAACTAATCTAAGAACGAGCGAGAGCTGTGATGGGCGGTTTTTTCAAATTGGAAACATGGCAAAAAAGGTTCTGTGTCATTGAGACCTGGTGACGTTCGGAGCTCCAATTATATGACCCCTTCAGCGTACATCGAAAACCAGTTATGGTTCTCAACGGACGCTGAAGGGGCCATAGAACTACAGATCAGAACAATCACCAAGGTCGTCACCAAGGTGAAATGAACGTGATTCACCATCCAGCGAGCAGCTATGGCCTCAACTAAAATAAATTCCCCCGGGGGAGCCCAGGGGTTATAAAAAAACGAGGCGTCACTACCTCACCGAACACCGACCCGAGAGTCGCGACTCCTCCAGGGAGGTCTAGCTCAGCAGATCCGCCACGTACCCGTCAGGCTTTCAGCAAACGGTTGCGACCCGTGATGCATCAGCACGTGCTATAAGGATTTCTCACACGCTTCCTAAAGCGCTGGACTCGGATCCAACTCCAGAAAAGTCCCAGGTTACCACATGGTATTACCCGCGGGTGTAAAGTCAGACCGAAAACTCATGGGCACCAAACCCATATGAGGCGTCTAAGATCCTACCATTGACATGACATCTCCAAAATCTCGAGCAATTAGAAGCCAATTGCGAGAGTCTCGACCTTTCGACAATTATCAAACGAATTATCTCCATAGGAGACAGGCAGGATTAACCCGCATACTTTGCTGGTCATTCATAATGACAACAACGGAACGCTGGGTATCACCAAGCAGACGACCAGCGAAATCCCAAAACGTACATTGGCGGGTATTCTAGCGGTGCTCGGTGGAGGGGAGGACAACCGAATATCAAATAAGTACCTTTTGACAAACGTCCCATCCGAGTGAACGGTCAGCGGGATGGTATGGGTGAGGGAGCTCCTTCCCTGCGTAGGTCCATAGAGCAGAGGGGGAAACTCAAGAAAGAGGGAGGGATTAGGAGGATACTTATATTCGACGTGACGCGTTCCAAAGTTCGTGCCCGTTTGTGTATTACCTAATTATTACCCCACTTTAGCCCCGGCCGCGTCCAACCTGACTTTGAGGGCTTTTCTCATTTCTATCCTGTCACATTCAATGTCATGTTGATATTTCACAGTTCGAATGCTTTTAGTCATAGATAACCTGATACTCGTGGACTTTCGCAACTCCACAAAAGTATCCCTTGGATCGCCAGATCCTGGACTGCATGTTAAGATATCTGAAACCAAGAGGTGTCTATGGAGGATATTGTAATAGGTCATTAGGCTTATATATTCTTTTGCTTTGGTCTTCTGCTTCGTTGCGGCCATACGCGGTCAACTTTTGATCTGCAGATTATAACCCCCCCAGTCCCTCAGAGTGCTTCTCGTGGTTTTCAGTGTACCCAGAAGGGACATATCATCGCGGCTCCAGGAGCTTCATGAGGAAAACAGCGAACACAATGTTTAGCGAGGAATTGCAAGGTCTGGGATTTACAGAACTTCCGGCATTGCACATCAGTTCAGAACCATGTTAGGATTATTCCACCTCTAAACAAAAAAAAAAACACTTGCTCTAATAAAAAGGTCACCTTGCCCATAGAAATCATTTTCTGGGGGTTTGAACAGCTCATGGCAAAATCTCCTTTCCCATCCAATCCCAACACCTCCCTCTCCCTCCTTTAACCTCCGATGGAAGGCCCACAAGCACCTCCAACAGCTTGTTGGCCGCATCGGCCGGCTCCAGCATTTCCCTCGTTCCCCAATACTGATTGGTAAAATCCGTGTGCACAGTACCAGGGTGCAACGCCACAGCAATTGCCCTCTGCCCACTCTTCGCGCGCAAATGCAAATCAAAAGTCTTGGCCAATTGGATTACAGCTGCCTTGCTTGCACGGTAGGAATACCACCCGCCTGAGGCATTGTCGGATATTGAGCCGACTCGAGCGGCCATCATTGCATAGATGGCATGAGAGGGCAAGCACAGCGGATATTGAGCGCTTATCACAGAGCTAGACTCTGTTGTCGGGAATTCTGGTGAGGATTTTAATGGGACGAACTGGGAGAGATGCTTCATGAGTAGCAACGGGCCGAGGGAGTTGACTTTGAAACTTTCCAGCGCATTGGCAGCGTCGATTTTACTAGGTGATTTTTCCACATGCAGAATACCGGGAATTGTTAATCCTAGCCTGAGTGGTGTGTTTGGATATTCCTCGCGGATTTTGCCTGCCATTGCTGATATCGTAGACTCATCTGGGGAGTCGGTTAGTCTTATAGGACCGAGAAGCATGTCTTTCAGGGAATTGAGTTGCTTTTTTACCTGTTACATCAACCTGCAGAACGCGGAGTCTCTGCTCTGCATCTTTGGGCATGCCCTTGCTTGACAGCAATCGTTCCTTGAGTTCATCACAGTTCTTGCGGGCTGTTGCAATCACAGGGAGCTCGGTACCGGTTAAGAGCTGCTGTGCGAAGGCGAACCCCAGTCCTCGCGAGGCAGGAGTTATTAAAGCAAATCCATAAGCTGCTGGTAACATGGTGCATTTTCTGACCCAGTGTAAGTTGTTTTTTTTTAGCAGTGGGAGGTGGTAAAAGCAATTACTGTTCAGCTTGCATGTGACGTCACACAGCATGTCCATCGTCCATGTAAGCTTCGATCTGACATCCATTGTAGCGTTACTTCAATGCAATTCGGAACAGCATATTTAGCTACACTCAATAGTTACAATTTATTTTTCTTAAATCGACTACATATCTCCAAATGCCATTCAAACATAACCAATCTACCTCAAGACTTTCCCTCCAAATCATTGAAGAAGTCCCTACCAAACTCTCCACTGCTATCGTTAAAACGAAACTTCTTGTTGATTTTCTCAATCTTCTTCATGTCTTCTGGGCTCAGCTTGAAGTCACCTCCCAGGTTGGCCCTAATCCTCAAGGGCGTTTTAGACTTCGGCAGCACCGAGTGACCCTGCGAGACTCCCCAAGCTATCAAAACACACTGCAGTCAGCATCATGCAAATTAAATTCAGGCAGGTCACATTTACCAAGTGCAACTTGGGCAGAAGTTTTGTTGTAAGGCTCGCCTATCTCCGCCAACACAGGCTCCTCGAGCAATTTCGCGGGTCCACCCTTCTCACGATAGAGAGCGTTCTGGTTCCCAAATGGCGAGTAGTGCGTGATATGTATACCATTCTTTCGATGCCATTCAGTAAAATCACGCTGCTGGAGCCACGGATGACATTCCATTTGGTGGGCAGCGGGAACGATGGAAGTATTCTTGATCAGGCGCTCCATCTCAGACTTGTCGAAGTTCGAGACGCCGATCGCCCTCGCCTTACCGGTTTTCAGAAGCTGTTCCATTGCTTTGTATGTCTGCTTTGGTGTCAGCGCCCTTGCATCCATGGGTCAAGAGACGAGAGTGCGACGTACGTCGACAATGTCGATATTCTCTAGTATCGGCTTCTCATCCTTCTTCGGAAAGAGTTCTTCGCCTCGTTTCCAAGCCACGGGCCAGTGAATCAGGAACAGATCAACGTAGTCCATTTCCAGATCGTCCAGGGATTGCTGCAAAGCCGGTGCTACATCGTCCGGGTGGTGTTTGTTGTTCCATAGCTTGGTTGTGATGAAGATATCTTTGCGCGGAACGCCGCTTTTCTTGACGCCTCTACCAACGGCCTTCTCGGTTCCATAACTAGTATTAAGTCAGTGCTGTACATTTAGCTTGTCGCTCTTCTCGGTCAGGAGCAAGGATACTTACACCCGTGCAGTATCGATGTGACGGTATCCTACCTTGATTGCCTCTGCTACGGCATCTTCCTGCTCACTCGCATCCTGCCAGGTGCCGAATCCAATGGCTGGGATGTCTGCTCCGGTGTTCAACTTGAAGTTTGTGGGCATTTTTGATTAGTTTCTCTTCGGTTGGTTTTAATAATCGTTCAACAGTTCATGTCCTGCCATAATCTCCAGTTCGAATTCAGAGCGAAGTACAAGACACGATTATCAAAGACACGTCAAAGTGACGAATGCCATATTTGTGGTTGTGTATATTGATGACGTGTAAATGACATCTTTGGGATCAGCCAACATCCACTATGCACCTTGGAAAAGGCTGAAGCTCGCCAATTGAAGAAACTCACACTAGCTTCTCTCTGTCTAGAATGTCACTTAGCTGCCCAGGGTTTGGCTCTGCTAACACTCTGGCAGTAGGTGCTGGTCAGCTTTCGTGATGCCCTGCCTTCTACTAGCACTATCGAACACTCCCGAGTTCAAAATCAACAATCTTCGCCGCTGATTGCTAGATCAAATCATATATTAACGGTCATCTCCTGTTCGTGACGACAACGCTACCGGCTCTTACCGTCGGACTTGGTTTTGATATATCCTCACCAGCAATTCCACGCTATACTCAAGCATCTTAGGAATTTGTTCGCCGAGAAACCTGTTTCGAGTCTCCAAAACCTGCGTGCTGGGAGTTTCCGCCTTCTACGATCGGGCCTGTCCGTTCCATGTTGACGTCATGGACAAGGCTTCTTCGCCCAACAGCCTTGTATGGTTTCAGCAATTGACGCCCAAGCTCTTTGGCTTCTTGCAGGCTGTCGCGATATCAGTCTACGCTTTCAAATTGGCAATAAGACCCGCCGTACTTGCATGATGAAGCATGGAACGCACTCGGTGGAAAACATTGCCAAGGAGACCAATTCATCTTAACCGTTGCAGTGGTATGTATTGCTCCATTGATGTATCTCCAACCATCCCTTGTATGTGAGTGAGGACTGGCCATTCCGCATGTAAACACAGATACAGTTCCCTTGGCCATATCCACTCCCACTCTCGGCCCACGTATTTCGCCGATGTTTGATGCCAAGACAAACAACGCCAAAGGTCGCACGCGTCTACCGTAGCTTACCGCTTTAGTTTATATAGCGAGCTCCACCCGTAAATTTTTTTCTTTCCTTCTGTATCGCTCGGAATTCTCCAGCTCTCACTCCTTTCTTTTGGTTTTTTTTTTTCTTAGCTTGGACTGTGTCTAATGATGGCACACACTCCAGCTGTGCACAAAGCCTGAGACTAATCCCAGTGCTGAATAATGCTCTGTTTATTTTATTTTTTTCCAAAAGGTAAGGAAAATCTTTTCCCTTCCCAACCCCAAACCCCCGGGGATGATTATATTATAGACATGCAAAGGCATTCCTCAATCAGAAGATCCATGTTGAATCTGTCATACTTTTAAGTTTCAGCCTTGTCTGACCCATCACAAAAACATTATTACTTTACAAGTCATACATTGAGTGATTTTTGACTAACAATCTCTCGCTCAGGTAAATTACGCTTGAATTCAATCCCTTCCCTCCATTGCGGCTGTTGCCTAGCATGAAGAAATCTTGAACGAACGGGCGGACATAACGTACCCATCTCCCTTCATCCAACAAAACCAGAGCGTACAAACTCTGTGGGTGTATGGGAAGTGGATTACTTGTTGAGAATTCGTCACCTGAACCATTGCCCTGATCAAAATTATTTTATGTCGCATCGATAAGTTGAGACCAGCATTTCTAACAGAAATTTTAGGTAATTCATCCCTCATCTCTCTCTGCCTTCCTCAACATGGTCAAACCTATCATGATGATTGTGTTATTCACACTGTTGGACTTGGACCTCGTGTCCGGGAATGAACATTATACAAAAATTCTGATTTAATGAGGTATGTGTCTTCTGTCAATCAGAGAAATCGTATTTAATGCTGACTGACTCGAAGCCTGACTTAGTTGCCATGTCTTGATTTCGCTTTTGACTCACGCTTTTTGCTTGAATCTCATCGCTAACTCGACATAAGTGAACAAATAGGACTACACACAGGTAGACCATTTGGCTCGTTGACCGTGAGTTTACTCTGCTTTCGTTTCCTATCTCATTGCATGATGAACACCAATATACTGTTCTATCTCTGAACTATCATGTCGATAAACTATTTTCACCTTGGAGAACTGATCTTTTCCTTGACTGCCATCATTTCACTCATCTCGTTGTATGATCAATTGCTAATATGCATCACAGGAGCCATTGGTCATTTTATAATATTTTAATATCAAATAATATTTTTCTTAAATCACTTTTCCATTCGTGTCTTCAGGCTCCTCCCTTAGATCTCTCGTAGCCACACCGTAACTCCTATACACCATTTCCAACACCTGCCAATTCACTCATGCTCAATGGCATTCCCTACTCGACAAACAAACCATGCTTCTTGTGCCATCCCTCAAGACTATCCTCACCATACTCCTTGTGCACACTCTTCTTTCCCTCCGGCCACCGCGCCCACGCCGGCTTCGATCCATCCATGATACACACCATCTCGTCGGGCACCGGCAATTCCGTATCGATTGCGGAGGCAAACGGATGAATCAGTTCAGGCCAGTGGTGGTCCCAAAGCCACAGCATGGTACTGCAGTTAGAGCAGAAGTTCCGCTCGGAAGCGCAAAGCTCTTCATCTGGTGTGCCGCGGTCTTTGATGGCAGAGTATTTCCTGGTCATGGCGTTAGTATATGTGATCGATGATATAATGAACGTATTCCAGTGTATGGAACGACAGTTTCCGGGTATATCCTGTGCTCGAAAGTCAAATTGGGTGAATGTGGATAGCTCGTACTTGATGAGATCTTTGCCCTTGATGATATTCAGGCTATCAGCGATGCCACCTAGGTTCACAGCCCCGAGGTATCCGCCTACTTTGCGGCAGATGCTGCAAGCGCATAGCTGGTAGGGAACTGGTGTTGGGGACTGGAGGGTAAATTCAACGCCGCCGCATTGGCAGCTTCCTTCGAGGTTCCTATAGACCCGGTTAGTCTGTCTGTTTCGAGGATGCAAGGCGGGCTCTACATACATAGGCATGATTTGGCGTGTTTGTTTGATAACCTAGTAGCAAGTAAGAGTATAATCCAAGCGATGTATTCAAGTTGGTGGGAAAGATTTGAGTTTATCCAAAGTTAAGAGGTGCTCCTTGATATATATACTTCCACCCCACTGAGGGGGGAAAATCCGACAACAAAACCAACAAAAAGAGCAAACCAGACTGGGCTCATACGATTAGAGGAGAGTCTAACCCCACCAATATATTTCCTATCAATGAACCTATATCCGAATGCCCGAGGCCTATTCCCTAGACGCCGGTTGATCTCATGACTATACCCCGCAGCTGTGATTGGCTGAACTGTGTTTGTATTGTTTGTTCTGTTTGTCTATCAGACGTTTGGATTCGCGTTCGCCGACTGATGCTCATCTCGCTGAGCTACTTTCTCGTCTGTACCAAAGCACGATCCTGTTGTGTTGAATAGAGCGGATATACGCTCAATCTTGCTGAAAATGAGTTTTGGAGCCCCCGGCGGTGGGTCGGTGAATTACAAGCCATCACCGTGAGTTGGATGATTCTAACCGTGCATACATATTTGTGCCTGCGGCATGCTGTCTAGCGAACGAACGAGATTGAATTCCTTGTCTACAGAATTGCTAACCAACTGATACCATCTGCAGACCCGAGCGCGGTAGCTTTCCTCTTGACCACGAAGGTACGCCAGCCCACAGTTACACGGCCCATATCCCGAATAAATGCGGCAAGACCAGCCAAGACAATGAAGCTAATTACAAATTGGGACACTGCAGGAGAATGCAAGCACGTTATTTCGGGTTACCTGAAGTGTATCAAGATGAACAAAGGCACAAATGACGAGGCGTGTCGCAAATTGGCAAAGGAATACCTTGCCTGCCGCATGGACAAGTAAGTCAGCCCGATACGCACAAGCACCGACTATCGCCATTGGAAAGGAATTGGACTCGTGACGAATGTTAAAGCAAAATGCTGATCTAGACGACTGGTGATTAGGAACCTCATGGCGCCGGATAACTTCGAGAACCTTGGGCTAGTGTTTAAAGACGGCGAAGGGAAACAACAGACACCAGCCACACCAGCTGCAAGCGCAACAAATCTAGGCTAGAAAAGCTGATATAGGACTGGGAGACGTTGGGTGATATTGTATGATATAGAGGAGTGGCGCTAGTCCGTGATATTCGGGTAGTGCTGGCATTATTCAAGGCGTTGCACATAAGAAAATGTATTTGGTACCTATTTAACACATGAAATAAGTAAATATGATCCGTGTAAATGAGTGAGCATCGAAATTCGCCCAATTATACCAATCTGAACAGTGCTGATATGTTGGCTCTCATATGCTATATGCGTTCCCCGCATATGGAACCGTTTCCGCCCAGCCACTCTTACGATCTCCAACTCCTCCACGGAGCCCCAATCCACCAAATGTCATCCATCGCCCGGCCACCAGACCCGTGCCTCGTGGCCATCATCCTCATTGTGCGCTCTCGCACCGGCCCCCGTCTCGTTTTCCACTACCCCCCGAACCCGCTCAGCGAGAGCCGCATTAAAACCACCACCAAGGGCGGCCGGCGCGTCTCGCGCACTCGCACACGATCCAAAAATACCGATTCGAGCTCGAGCTCCGAGAGTGGCTTGAGTTCTGATGAAGATGAGGATGAACGGGAAACACAGAGCCATGCTGGTGGGAGTTCCGTGCTGGCGGGTCGCCGCGCTAGCAACTTCGGCCTCGATGATCATCTCCCCGCCGCTGCATCGCCTGCTGCTGGTGAAACCCAGCGCCCACCGTCGCTAGGCTCTGCGCGCGGCTCGTCTGCTCGGAAACGGGCTGCGGGCACCGATCCGGATCCCGACGACGATGCGGGGACGGCGTCTGATCGGCCTGATGATGGCCCTGGGAGCTCTAGGCCGCCTTGGGAGTCGCTTTTGGGTGTGCCTGGGAGTGTGTGGGAGAAACTGCTTAGTCCATCTAGGTCGTGGCATAAGCGGCGCTTTGAGGTTGGCATCAATGATTTGGCGCTTATTGGTTGGCCGGTCTTTGTGCGCGAGGATGGCTCATGGCGCAAGCAACGACGCAAGAAGCAGAAGAAGCCTCGTGCTGAATGGGACGGTGGGGAATTAGGCCATAATGATAGTGCTGAGGAGGGCAAGAAGGACGAGCAATTTGTTACTTCGCCTGATCTGGGTGCCAGTGTCGCTTCCATTGCGGAGTCGCTGACATCGCCGACAGACAGCAAGCGTTCGTCAACCGGCGGACGGCCTGGGAAATCAGATGAGTCGCTTGATCCGGAGGACAAAGACCATATGACAATGTTCAATGTTGTCTTTGTTGTGGATCCTCCTTTGCTGGAGTACTCCATGCGTGTGAAGGAAATCTACGAAAACATCATCAAAAAATTCGCCAAAGCTCTCAAATGGGAACAGGCCCGCACTGACTATGTGTGGAAGGAGTCTCAACATATTCTCCAAGTGAGGAGAAGAGCGCGAGAGACAAGTATGTTTCCTGCTAATCACCGCCCTGCTGAAGCTGACAATGATACTGGACAGAAACATCAACCCATAATCTTTACTCCGAATTGATATCTCAGTCGTCTCTAGCTCGAGCTATCTACACAGTCTATAGCAGCATATCAGCATCCAAAATCGCATCCGTATCGCTCAGCCCGGATGTTTCCATCTCGCTCCAGATCCCACCTTTGACCTCTACAGCATACCTTACTGGTCCTATGGATAAAGCATACCCCGGCCTCTGGCTCACAACAGCAGACAGTGCAACCCCTGCCGAGGATCCAAGTGTGGATGAAATCAATGTGCCACATCAGGTCCTGGCAAAGCACTTTGCTTTACTTCTGTTGGATAGTGAAGCCGCCATTATCAAGGACATTGAAGCGTCCGGGGGGACGCTGGCCCCCGCGCTTGCGCATTATATCCGATGCTCCAAGCCAACCAAGTCATTTGCACAGATATCAGTATCATCGGGAATCCCACTATCCCATATCCAGATGCTGTCAAGCCATCTTGTATACTGGCGTCGTGCTCGCGCCATCCCTCCCATCCACCAACGAGACACATACATCGTCTCTCCAAACTGTGACTTGAGCAAGCTTGAAATAGCTACGATTGCTTATCAGACAGCATTCCCAACCTACCCTAGTTTGCCAAAAATGCTTTCCACGCTCAGTGGTACCCCTCGCCCTTATAGCAACTTCATCCCCAGCAAAGACCACAAAGAGATCTATTTTACTATCCTGGCCTGGTTACTGCGCGGCGGCTGGGTCACCCAGCTCCGCACTTTCGCTCGCATCAAAGTCTCACCTGAGGTCAAAATGGCCGTGGAGATGGCGCTGCGCAAGGAGGAAGTTGAGCGATACCTGTCCAAGGGCAACTCAAATTCGATCTCGGTGGACGAGGACGATGATAGTGACTCTGACGATGAACATGACGACGCGAACTCTTCCTCGTCCTCTTCCCTCGACAGCCACGGCAGCGGAGATGAAACGCCCACACCCAATCGACTTGACCCACACGCCCAACTACGCTCTTCTCACAAACTCCTCGATCAATCAACAGCTCTCCGGCTGTCCTCCTTCATCCTTTCCCCGCACCGCGCATCCCCACTCGAGTCCCGCTGGCTTGACGAAATCTTCTCCCGATTCCCCGACAACCCTAGACCCGTCCAGGGAGACGAAAACGCCAGTCCGGATATCACGCCCAACGATAGCCTGGCCCTGCACAAGCAGTACTGGCCTGTCTTCCTCAAGTACTTCAATGGCTACGATGCCCTGGAGAAGATCTGCGTGCGCGAGGGTCTTAAGCGCAAGCTTGTCTGGCAGGTCCTTATGCGCCTGGGCTTGGTGACGGGTCCACTGGGCGCGATGGATCTCGATGCGCGTGAACAGGTGTTGGTTAGTGTTCGACATTGGTAGGTGGTTTTTATGGTGTTGGCTCGGAATATGGAACATGGTGTTTTCTCTAGAAGAACAATGATATCCCTCTTTTACATAGACGTCGGTTTCTGTTCATATCAGGCAAATCCCGCTGGTATAGATCCCGGAGACCGGAAGCACTTCAGTTTCGGGGTACTACATGTAGTAATACAGCCCGTGTATTCTGATTACATACCCACTCTGCTATTCCGATGGTTTCCGCGTGCCCTCAGCCCTAATCACTGCCGAAAGCACACCGTTTTGAATATGGACTTATTAGATGAAGGGGAATTGGGATGGTTCGTATTCGAGTTATTTAGTTTAATTGGATTGGTTCGTTTAATTTTTATTTAAAGATATACATGTACGGGGGAAAAAAGAGTGACAGTGTTAGTATGTACCAAGGCAGTTCACGTGTTCCAACATTGGTCAATTATATCACATTCTTTTCGTCGCACAATGATCAGCATAGGTAATTTTGTTTTCTCGCAGGGTACTATGTAATCTAATATGTAATCCCTCACTTGGCACTTCTTCATTCGAATGTATTGATGTGTATTACGTTTACCCCAATTCCCATCACCGGGCCGTATATCCGATCAACGGTCCAACGGGCTGAAGATTGCAAGGGCCTGAGGGGGATTTGGGTTATAGTTGGGTGTGTGTATATTTAAGTTGATAATAACATATGACGGTTCTATAATATGGCTGCTATGATATTCTACGTATTATTTATTATATATATAATAACAATAATAATAATAATAACAGTTGTCATTTCAATGATAACCTCGTCTCTCCCACGTCAGATATTTCTATTGTGCGCCAATGGTTCCGGTGGACCCCGCGATGTTCAGATACACTTTGTATGTATTCTTGCTGCAAGTTGATGAGGGGAATCTTAGTATAGGTATTCCGTTGTATTCTATACGACATCTATTGTTAGGACTTGAATAGAAGCTCGATCTATAAAGTAAAAGGTCTTCGATTGAAGGTCCGGAACAAGAACGCCATAGTGTTATCCAATTGGCTGGACTTCTGTTGCTTGAGAGCTTAGAACCCTGAAGTATCGCCACTTCGACACCTATTTTAATCATGGGTCGCCTGAGCTGTGATTGTTATTGGGCCAATACCCTTTAAAGAAGCATGCGGCTCAATTATATGACTTTGAACTGATTCTTTGTTGGTTTCATAGACTACACATGGATGTATAAAAAGCACCTGAATGCCGAGAGTATTATTGACCTCGGTAAAGTGAATACACAACTAGAAGTGGACATAGTATGTATAAGACAGGGTATTCTAGGGATTCATAATGTGTTCAGTCTGCTATGCGTAATAAGTATATAAGTACTCCGTACTCCGTACTATGGGATTATATGCCTCACTCAGCTAGTACTAACTCAGCTCCGAGATGCCCGACTATATATGGATTGACCTAGGGAACCCGAGACAAGGCAATCCTCACTTGAATTAGAAATGATATATGATATTTAAAGAAAAGAAACCCTGCAAATAAAATGAAAAGAAATTAGACCAAAGAGAAGTTGTTTTTTTATTTTTTTCAAAAGTCCTTTTATGCGAAATTCCACAATAAAAAATGAAAATAAAAAAACCATACAAAATGTGTCCATCCAATATTAATTACGTGTAAAGAAAAAACCCCGCTACCAGTTCTGCCCTGAACCAAATAATTTTGCTTCTCTCTCTTCTCTACATTTCTTCCCCCTCCGCATCGGGTTGTTTTCTCCCTTCTTCCGCGACTTCCTTTCTCCCTTACGGTACCTCTCCGTCTCAGAGAGAACCGAGATTCTTCCTCCGACTCCCACGTGCCGATTCCGCGGTCATTTTTTTTTCAAGGGATTGATCTTGTGCTTCGCATCCTTGTCGAATCTTGAGTGGACTTACACAGCGTTCCTGTGAATCCGACTTGCATCCCCCACTCAGCGACTAAGCCCTTTCAACCCTTCTTAGTCTGACGACGTCGACAAGGCAGTGCCTTCGTTGCGTCCTCGGTGGGAATTTTTTTTTTCCTTAACACACCTTACTCTTTGTTTTCTGACAACCTGTGCGCTCACAAGTCACGGCTGTTGAGATCACCCCTCCACACCGAGAAATCGACGGTCCATTCATCCATGCGATTTGTGGTCTAGACGATCCTCCCAGCAGATACAACTCCTTCGATTGCCCTTTTGCGACCCAATACCCTCCGTGGTCCTTCGTCTCGCTTACGCACAAAATCGACCTTTCGACACACAATTGAGAGCCTCTCTGAAAAGACGGGAAGCTACATATTAGTGGGGTCACAAGAAGCTGGAATCTTTCCCTTTCTTGGTTTTCACTTTGCGCAGGTGCCATCTCGCCCCCAGTAGGCGTAGACTGAGACCCAGCGTCATCCCAGGTCGTCCGGTAAAATAAACCGCACCTCATTTCCCCCCCACACTCGATCAGAGCTACGATAAGCTCTCATTTCGACATGTCTACGTTTTCGTACGCACAAGCCGCTAAGGGCGTCGTCTCCGGGACACCGACCCCGTCCAAGACACCATCAGAATCCGAGAAGACTGACTCCAAACCGGAGGAGCAGACCGTCGTCGAGACTACAACGGATGACGCACCAGCCCCCACTGAGTCTGAGCCCGTCCAAAAATCCGAGGTAGTCGCAGAGGATAAGGATGACGATTTCACCACTGTCACCAACAAGCACGCCGCTAAGACAAAGGCCATCAACTCTCGAACATCAAGCCCGAGCGTGCGCACAGGCTCCAAGTCGCGCAAGACAAAGGAGGATGATTCAAATACCTCTAACGGCAACGCAGATGTCACTGCTGAGAAACAGGCTCCCAGCGAGGGACAGACCGAGAAGACCGAAGGTGCCGCAGAGAAGACTGAAAAATCCGAGGATTCCGAGAAGACCGCATCACCACCCAAGGAGCTGAAGGCTGCTCCTCTCCCATCGGTTAACATCTGGCAACAGAGAAGAGAGGCCCAGGATGCCAAGACCAAGGCTGTCCCCAAGTCCGCTCCCGCTAGCAAAGCGGCCTCCACTGAGGCCACCTCAACTGGTGATGAGACCAAGCAAGACTCCAGGGCCAGCTCCAAGAAGAAGGGTGCCGATGGTGCACAGGAAGGTGTCAAGGATCGCAAGAAGACCGATGGTGGAAAAGGACGCGATGCCGGATCCGTTCCCCCAGTAGAAGACGCTACTGCCTGGCCTACCCCCCAAGTTGCGATTGGCGAAGAAAAGAAGAAGTCCCATGAAAAGACCGATAAGAGCCCCGTCATCAGACCCCATGGAAAGGAAAAGTGGACACCTGTTCCTTATGTCCCCACTGCTGTTTTCAACACCCCGCTCCCATCTGCCGGTGGCCGTGGAGGTAGACGGGCCACTCGTGGTGGCCGGGACAGTGGCCGTGGAGCACACGGAAATGGTGCCGCTACCACCGACAAGGCTGCCTCTGGACAGGCCGCCCAAGGCGCAAAGCAGACCTCCGGAGACCGAGGACGCGAAGCTGGCACTGGACGTGCCGCTTCTCTTCCCGCCCAGTCGAGACGGTCCACAAGCGCCGACGGCGGTGCTGCAACTGATGCACGCAAGGCTTCCCAGGCACCTGAGCGCGGCCGTGGAGCTCGCAACGGAGAGGAGAACAAGCAGGTGAATGGCGGAGAGAATACCCACCGATCCCAACGTGAGGGCAAGCCCTTTGGAAGAAACCAGGATGCCCGCGCAGGTGACCGCAACCAGAAGGGTGGAAACCTGGCTGTTGACTCGCAGGCTGCAGCCCGCAGCAACGGTCGCTTTGAGGCCGGATCCAAGTCTGCCGACCCCACCGGTTTCAACGAGTTCAACCGCGAACGTGGAGAGTTCCGCTCTGAACGTGGAGGTCGTGGGTCTAACCGTGGCCGCGGTGGCGCTTACTCCAACTTCGGCGGCCAGAACGCCCAGTTCAATGCGTCTATGTCCAACAACTCATTCGCCCCAAAGGCGTTTGGCTTCAACGACCGTCAGCGGTCACAGCAGCATGGCCTCCCCAATGGATCTCAACAAGGAAACCGTATGCCCCTCCGATCGCCCTCTTTGCCCACTCCCGCAAACATGTACGGTGTTGTTTATCCTTTCCCAGGTGATATCAACACGATGTATGGCTACCCAGCTGTCAACTCTGCCCCGATGAGCGCTGTTCCCTACCAGCAACAATACGTGGAGCCTTTCTCGCTCATGAACATGCTGTCCATGCAATTGGAGTACTACTTCTCGGTTGACAACATGTGCAAGGACATGTTCCTTCGCAAGCAGATGGATTCTCAAGGCTTTGTGCCTCTGAACGTCCTTGGCAGTTTCAAGCGTGTCAAGTCCCTCACTGAAGACTTTGAACTCCTTCGTCACGTGGCCCGCCAGCTGCGTAGCGTTGAGTGCCAAACTGGTGAGGATGGCGTTGACCGCCTGCGTCCCAGAGACAAGTGGCAGCAATGGGTCCTCCCCGTGGACCAGCGTGAACCTTCCGCCCAACATGACGGAGCCGCGCCTGCTAGAAAGACTGACGAGAACACGCCGGTTCACAGCCACTCTGAGAATGTTATCAACGGATCCGCTCCTCAGTTCGTTCCTAACGGTGTCGCCCATGATGTGAAGACTTCACTTTCTTCTACCGCTCCGGAATTCATGCCCTCATTGCTACCCACCGCAGTGAACGAAATTGCCAATGTAGGATACCCCTGGAACCCCCCAGTCTCCCCCGATGACTCGACAGCGTCGTTCTTTTCGTCGTCTTCCTTTTTCCCCGTGGACCATTCATTTGTTGACTCTTCTTCCTCAGCGCGTGGACTAGATTCCCAGTCCGAACCCCCTTTCCCCTCTGATTTGGAACCGACGGTGACCCCGACGAGGTAAGCTGAACTTTTTACATGAGATTTTTTTCCTGCAGGCACTGACTGACTGTATGAATAGCTTTGACGCAGATTACCTTCGACACCCAATCGGCGGTGCCGATTGGTTCATCCAAAAGTCTTTTGCCAAAGCGCACCAACCGGCGCCCATATCAAAGGGGAAGGGCCGTTCGTCCACAGAAACGTCAAATTATGTCCCAAAATCTTTCAATATGTCTCGCAAAGAAACTTTCGATGGCCGAGGCCGACCGACGGCAAGAAGGTATAGCTTTGGAATGACCCAGCCCTACGAATCTTGGTCATTCAGCTTGACAAAAAATTTCAATTCGCGTTTGTACAATGAATTTAGGCGTTCAGCCCTTGATGATCTTTTGACTCGACACGCTTACAACGGTTTCAACGAGCTCATGGAATTCTATCGGAACTGTCTGCTCCACCGTCGACCCATCCCTGACCTCGTGATGTACGACATGGTCCATCTTTCACAAGATCAAACATCGGACTACCACACCCTCATCTCCAATACGATCCATGAAACCATTGCCAGTGGAAAGATGAACTCAAACAACCGGTTGAGAATCAGCAAATATTTCAATACCCAACCCGGCAAGATGGCGGGAGAAAAGTTATCATGAGCCCTTTCGCATTTTTTTCTGAATTTTGCTTCTTCGCGACACGTCTCCTTTTACTGCTTGTTCATATTTCATGACTAGCATTATTCCTTTTTTTTTTTTTTTTTTTTTTTGCATGCATATTCGCCAATCTCTTCTTTTTGAGTTCCAAGTGACCCCTTCATTGCAATTACGCGGTCTGGTTTCTCGGTCAACTCGAAACTACGGAGTTTACGCATCTCCTTTTTTCTGTTTAATTTTCATTGCTTTTCAGTCATGGGAGATTCTCAAAACGTTCTGGCGTCCGGGCATGATTTTACTGGCAGTCTCTCTTTCTTTCGCTGCCTGCCGCTACGGTGTGCCGGGCCCCCAAAATTCGTTTTTTTTTTCGACCCTTGACATAGATATTTCCACTACTTTTTTTCTTGTTTCCTTCCTGAGGTTGTGGCTTTCCTTTATCGATCCAGTTAATCTGCGATCCAGGTCTTTCATCGGCCCTGGATCTTAACAAGTATCAGCATGGCAATGGCCCAGAGAAAAGCACATGTTCTAAAAGTCTTGTCTGAGGTTATCTGCGTGTTTCGAGTATCGTTTATGGTGCCAATCGGAGAAAATGAATCCAGCATATCTACATTGTCGATCTCTTCCTCCCTGGGAGACCATCCATTCGGGCTACCCAGTGCCTCTTTGCACACAACTTTTGAAGTGGATTGATCCATTTCAGTGCTTTTTTTCCTTCTTTCTGGGGTCCCTGCACAGAAGGTTTTGTTTTGTCTGCTGTGTTCTTTGCATAAACTGGGCTGCTGAGGCCCTTGTGGAGTAATATGATTGATATGATTGATATGCATACTATGTACTCCATGATATTGAGCGTGATATGTAAGAGAATGTTAATTGTGATATGTGTTAGTTATAAACCATGTATATAATGATAGTCATCTCATTATATGAAGCAAGTCGAGTCTGATGGAATGATGTCGATGGTTCCTGCCTCAGGCACCCAGAGCTTTGCAACCTTCCAAACGGAGACAAGTCAATTCCGATCCGGCTCTAACAGCTCCCCTTCCGCTCTCTAGCTCTGTCCTGCGCATTCAAAACACCGTTCTTCTTTTCCTTAAAAACCCATTTACATTTAAATCCACCTCTTGATCAAGATGGAGGGCGCATCCCGCCAAACGTCAAGGCTACTCCGGCCTCGTGGCCAGAAACTCCTTCCCCAACGTCTTACACGAAGCTCCGCAGCCACCGCCACACCTTTCACCCAGATCCAACGACGAACACTTTCAAATTCTCCTCGGTCGCTTGCTCCAGAATCACTTCTCAACAGTTTCAGAACTGGTGGTTCATACAATGAGGGACCCACCAGCTATTTCTCCAACCGCCAAACGCTCCCCGCGAACACCGTTGTGCGATTCGTGCCACAACAGACAGCATGGATCGTCGAGCGCATGGGAAAGTTTGATCGTATCCTAGAACCTGGTCTTGCGATCCTTGTGCCATTCTTGGACCGAATTGCCTACGTGAAGAGCTTGAAGGAGGCCGCTATTGAGATCCCCAGCCAAAACGCCATTACCGCGGATAATGTAACCCTTGAGCTGGACGGTGTGCTATATACGCGCGTTTTCGATGCGTACAAGGCAAGGTAGGTGATTTATAGTGATTCTTGGGTGTTATGTGAAATTGGACATGTCGGAACAAGGCAATCGCTAATACGTCAATCGTCAATTCTAGCTACGGAGTCGAGGACGCAGAATACGCTATTTCGCAACTCGCGCAGACGACTATGCGTTCCGAAATTGGTCAGTTGACCCTCGATCACGTTCTTAAGGAACGCGCCAATCTCAATACAAACATCACCAAAGCTATCAACGAGGCGGCACAGGAGTGGGGTGTCGTCTGTCTCCGTTATGAGATTAGGGATATCCACGCGCCGGAGGCCGTCGTTGCTGCCATGCACCGCCAGGTTACTGCTGAGCGCTCCAAACGAGCTGAGATCCTCGAGTCTGAAGGTCAGCGCCAGAGCGCGATCAACATTGCCGAGGGTCGCAAGCAGTCTGTTATTTTGGCTTCTGAGGCTCTGCGCTCTGAGAAGGTCAACCACGCTTCTGGTGAAGCCGAGGCTATCAAGCTTAAGGCCGAGGCTACCGCGCTTGGCATTGACGCTGTTTCTCGGGCCATCGAGGAGGGCGGCGAGAACGCTCACAATGCTATTAGTCTGAGCGTTGCTGAGAAGTACGTTGCGGCTTGGTCTAACCTGGCACGCGAAGGCACGGCTGTGGTTGTTCCCGGTAATGTCGGGGACATGGGTGGTATGATTGCCAATGCCATGGCTGTCTACGGCAAGGTCAGCGAAACGCAGGCCAAGGGATTGGCAAAGAAAGCTCTTGGAGTTGAAGCTTCTCGGTCATCAGAATCGCCGCAAAATAGCCAGGTGCCGACCTTCTTTGAGGAGCATACTGAGCAGAATATACAGTCTAATGTCGCCTCGCAAACTGCGGACGAGGGATTTGAGACGGTCGCCGGCGAACACAAGAAATAAGCGTCTGTACTTCACCCAACCTAAACGAGAACGACGACTCCTCTCTTGATTTGCTTTTATTTCCCTCACCCTTGTGTCTTTTTGTTCTGACACCTCCACTCAGCTCCTTGGATGCATGGGCTGTCTCTACATTCTTGTATTGGGCTCTTTACATTTACGCACCACCTCCCATCTCCATTTATTTACTTTTCCTCTACTGCCTATGGGCTTCCTATTGTTTTCCGGCATTTCTTTAAGAGTCTTCCCAAAAGCACGAGCTACGCTGTGCATGTGGCATCGAATTCGCCATATTGGTTCCTGTATGTGTACATAAAGCAATTGTTGATCAGGGAGCCTGTGAGGAAGGAGAATATCTCAATGTACAAGTATCAGTATTTTGCATCTTTCTAGGATTATAGGTCGGTTGTGAACGGTCGGATATAAATTGTGTCAGATCAGCTTTTTGGTTTCTCTTTGGTTTTCATCACTTGATTTTTGCGGATCGAAGTTAGATTTCAGCATTGAATCATGCTGATTCTACCTCGTCTCTTCTTCAAAAGCTGTATCCTACATTTACTACAGATTATTACATAGTTATAGAATCCGAGGACCTGTCAAATCGACGCCTGAAAAGGCCGCCTTCCTTGTAATTCCAGACGGGGCAACATCTTGGTCGCCATACTCGACAGGCGTGCACTCGTACCAGTCAGTTATCGCCAACTCCCACCTGCTCTGCTTCTCCGCCCTGCCTGTCAAGCAAGGGAGCCAATCCAACGGAACATAAAGCTTTAAACAAGTCCACTCTCGACTCTGTGCAAGTCTACCCAACGGCGCAAGAATATCATCTATCTTGTCACCGTCTATAGTCCCTCTCACCTTCTCCCAGGCCGGCATATGCATCGTCAAGCGCAACTTCTGAACTTTGCAAAAGCAATGCTCAAACAGATCAAATAAGGCCGGGTAGACCCTTTCCCAAGCCGAGGCCTCTCTTTCATCTAATTTGTACCAGAAATCAAAAGAGATGTCCATACACGTGATAAGAGACGAGCAGGCCGGCGATAAAAGCCTAGACATGATAAACGGAGCGTCTAATCCGTTCCGTAGAACAAAGACATTCGTCCCGTATAGCACTGTCAATGCCTCTTCATAGCTGGGGAATAGTATAAGCCATGCTCAGCCTACATCCAAAAAGGAAACCAACACCCAAGACTCCTGATCAAGACTCACCCGATCTGACAACACCTCAACCACTCTACGCCCCCAAGTTTCGTCCTCGCCGGCGCGCTCTTCAACCCCTCGACCCTGTTCGCATTCCTCTCATCCTCACGGCCCCAACACCGGTCATCAACAAAAGATCCACTCCGCTGGCAAACACCATGCCACCAATCCCAGCGCTTCCCGTCCCGTCCTGGTTTCGGATGAAATGGCGACGCGAACATCCACCCGTGCTCGATGTGTACGCGGCGATTGCCCATTAGCTCAATGTAGATTAGTCTCCGGACTTCTATTGGGAGCTGGAAGAAGTGACTTGTTTGTTGATGGTTGCATTGTCGGGTGTTGAGCTTGAGAATGCGTTGGTCTGCTGCTGGGATTGGTAGTTTCCATCCATTGAAGGGGTCGTCGTTGACCGAGCAGGTGGAATCGGAGATTCCGATTGCGTTTGGGGAAACACTTTTGGGCCTGGTGTACGCATCTTTCTCTTTGTGTTTCCTTTGGAATAATCTATAGATTTTGGGGGCCATTCTTGGTTTAAGCTGTTATGCTGGGGAGCTTTGTGTGTGTACGGGTGTGGGTGGATGAGGTGAGTGCGTGGCAGAAGCTGCTACGGAACCATGTAACTATGAGGAGCCGTGACTTACTGATGTGCCGAGAGCCGCGCTAGTAAGATCACATGCGACACCGAATACGCCGACATGCCTAGAGTTTTAGCCCATCGTATGTTGGTTATGTTTAACTATGTAGCTAGAGATTTGATGTGAAGCGCCAACCTACTTGCCAAGATCGACGGTGCGCAGAAACTAGTTTTAACAAATTTACAGTAGAGATGGAGGTTCCTAAAACAAGTGCATTGTTAACAGCTGTTAGTAAAAAGGCTGTGCAAACCCTAGTTAATCCAAACTAAACACAGAATGGAGAGCAACGCACCTGAAAACGAAAGGTGGAATATAATCAATCAGTAGAGCCTAAGGATTCAGGAATAGGTTCAATATCAAACCTAATCTCAATTGAGCAATGTACATCCCAGGTCACAATCCTAGCAATATAATACGTACCTCTAGGAAAGATCTCCAGAACCAGATACACCGCGCACTTCCCAACACGCGTACCTAGAAGACCTTGGTACTCGGAGGTATTATACTCCCAGATCAGCGGTGCCGCACAAACCGGAGGCCAGGTGAGATCATTTCGCGAGGAATAAAGAACTTTCTCCACGAAATTCTTAGTCTCGATATTGACGATATCACAAACATAGAAGTGTCGCAGACTCTGGGGCTCAGCAACCTCCTGCATATGAGCTCGAGCAATCTGCGAAAACTGTGGCCCGTCACTTCTGAATATCCCCTCGGCGATGATCAATCCCTTTCCAACTAGGATGTCATATATGTTTTCGCAGCCAGCAAGCCCGAGCTCACCCCCTGCATAATTCTGCGTTAGTGTCTGGTTGTATACCGCACCATTGGTATATCCCAGTGCGAATGTATTCTCCGCAACCTGGAATGGGATGTTATTATGGCTGGTACGAACGTACCAGTGTGAAGTTAGAAGGTCGTCTACTGTCAGGGTGCTGGGCTGGATTTGGCATGTAGGGTCTGTGGAGTCTTCGATCCATCGTTGGCGTATAGCTCCTTCATTTTGGATCTTGCCATAGCGCCGTGCTGGGGTGGAAGTAGCTGGAGGTACGTCTGGACTCGTGGTTGGAATCCCTACGGGACGACTGGGGGGAACCCAAGACTGCTCTGAAGGTGCCATACTGATGTATCAGTACTGCATGTCGATGATTTCGAATGGCTAGCTTGGGATACAGATCAGACGACGGACTGATGTGTGCCATATATAGTAAATATGTATCGACATAAAGGACCTCATTGAGTTGTGATAGATGTCCATGACAAGAAAAGAAGATCATGAAACAAAGACAACATTGACCTGGAAGAGAAAAGGACAAAGGCAATGTGGGCAATGTAGATGGCTTACCTGAGAGTCTCGACAAAGAATGAAGAACTCTGTTTGAAAAGCTTTGTGCTTCTTTGTGAAAACACATATTTGTTCGAAAAAGACAATCCCAACTTGAACAGCAATATAAAGCTAGATCTTTCCCACCGTTTTGAGTATTGCTCATCATCTCCCACCCGACAATTTGCTAGTTCTCACCCGCAACAATGTCTCTTCTTACTAAACCCAACCACCTGACCTACGAACAGCATTTTGAACGAGAATGCGAGTTATTCCAGGATGCTCTACTCCGCGAGGCGCGCTCCCTCCATCTATTGGAAGATTGCCGCGCAGAAACAATTCAGGTCATTTGTGACCTGATCGTTTATCTGGGGATCATCGCACAGCTCGCTGAGACTATGGCCCGGAAGTCCCGTATGTGTCCAACTGTCCTGATTAACCCCCCAGGCTATTTCCTCGGTGAGTTCCAGGACTTTTGCCGCGCGAGGATCCTGCCTGGTTTGGTTAGGTCCTTAACCTGTCTTAAAGAGTCGACTACAATCTATCGCGATATCAACTACACAGTTGCTGGTCAGTTGGAGGCGGCTCATGAGGAGATGGCTTTTATCTTGGATAGTCGCGAGTAATCTGTTGCATTGGCTAGACGGATAAATTGGTTCATTCTGGTTCGTATTCGAAGTTGATTTCCGTATCTTAAGATGCCCAGAACAAAATATTGTTGTCAACAAGCTGGCATTTCGTGACCTACATCGGTACATGGCCCTGCTGGTTCTGCTCGCATGCCTCTTGCAGACTTGTAACCAGTTGCTCCGTAGTAGATACTACATTTCTCCCTTTCCCCTTCTAAATATCTTGTCTGTTAGATCAATCAAATGGCGGTTGATACATCACAACCTCATTTTCGAGATAATTTGAGAGGGATATATCTTTACTCTCGGTTACGCTTTATCTACATATTTTGAGTATACACAGGTCCTAGGAAAACACCATAAAGCGTCAAACAGCGTCATCATTTCCGAGACGTGGTAGTATTCTACAATAGGTTCACTGCCGGCCTAATCCTAATCATGCGCTTCCCCCACCTCAACCAGTATCACTGGTATATTAAGGCCCCTCCCCGTTTTTCTCTTAATTTCTTGTCTCCTCTATATTTTATCTCCTATAAAACATTCACCATGTCAGACTATAATCAATATGACACTCACAAAAGCCAAATTAGGGCTACCACTATTGCTCTCCTGATTACGGCTCCAGCGCGTCTAACTCGTACAGCTGCCACTACTCCAATATGTAAGTATCTGCTTTGAACAAGGCTGTCAACTATATGCATATATAGTGGATGAAAATAGTGTATTTCTGATTGTTTGTTCTAGTAATGGTTCCTACTACTATTCCAACCCCAATGGAAGCTTGACCTACACTGCCCCCTCTGGTGGATCCAGAGGATCTGGCAAGAAATAAATTTCCATATCATAATTTTGGCAGCTAATTGTTGTACCATGAAAGCTTGATTTATGTAGATTACCACTGACCGATGGATATTTGTGTTTCCTTTATGAACACGTATTTTGATGTAACTAACTAGTTGGAGTGAGTAAGGATATCTAGTGGAGAATCTTCATTCGATACTTCCATAGATTGCAGTACTTCTCCAAAGGAAATCATTAAGTACTTATCCACTTATCCCACAGAAGTTCTTCCCCTAGAAGCTTTAGTCTGTATTGTTTGGCTTTGTCACTATAGAGAGATCTATATGTTTCGCTTCTTATTCACCAAGGGATGAGGCTCAGATACCGAGACCCCAATATGCAACTCTGGAACTGAATTGGGAAAATATCATCTAATAGTACCTGAGTAATGTTTTATCCTTACGTTTCCACTATGATGTTCTATTAAAGACAAAGTTGTCTAGGTATACACTAAGTGGCTATACTTTCCAGTATAGTACCATGTTTGCCCTGTAACACTTTGTTTGATGAAACCATGAACCCAATAAGCAGAAAAAAAAAGTCTGCATGAGATAAAACATACATAATGATAGTGCTCACCCTCAAAAGAAAGCAATAAGTGCCAGCCCTTGCAGTGTAGTTCGAAAGACACTATCAACGCGGGAGCTCGGACCAGGCAAATCTGGAGATCGCGACTTTTGGATTCGCGCCCTTTTAATCTCCGGTCTTATCTCTCATCTTGACCTGAGCCTCATTTTTTGGTTTCTTTCTTGAATCTCTTGACCGAGGAACCCGTTTGTTTTGGCACTTGGTCCTGCCATGTTCCACATCAAACTCATATAAACACCGAAAGATCAGCTCCGACACGCGGCGCCGCTCCCCTCGTTACCCACGCTCCGCGCACATTGGTGCTAATACGGGTCGTACCACCTTATCTCGATACACGACCACTCAAACCATTAAGAAAAAAGCGAATAACCGTGAATTTGCTCCGGGACGGGCGCGATGCATATCATAAAGCCGGTTTGGCTCACACATGGAGGTACGGAGCTTGATCGCCCTGGTTTTCTTTGCTCGACATCGTCGGGACGGAGACATAGTGCTTTATGAGAGCAGAACCAAATTCATCCCATCAAAGGGCCAAATTTGCTAATTTCATTGCTCTGATATAGGTGAACGCAAGGACTTCGAGGTTTACAGCTGCGATGTCTCGCCAGATGGGAAGCGACTAGTCACAGCTGCTGGAGGTGAGCTCGACCCTTCTTCGCTTTGAGGTGGAGGTCATGAAGATCATGCGCCGCGGAAGGGAATTATCGCTGACATCTGGCTTTTAATTCGCTTTAGATGGCTACGTGCGAATCTGGTCAACAGATGCTATTTACGGCACCGGAACTCCCGAGCTTGAGGGCAAGCCAAAACAGCTGGCGTCAATGAGCAACCACTCAGGCACAATTCATACCGTCCGTTTTTCACCCAACGGGAAATACCTGGCGTCAGGCGCAGATGACAAGATTGTTTGCGTGTATACCCTTGACGCTAACCCTCCAACACACTCGTCAACATTTGGTATGCTTTGGACACACTGGATATGGAGAGACAGACACTGACATTTATGGGAAATCTTTTAGGCACTGATGAAGCACCCCCCGTTGAAAACTGGCGCACGATTCGGCGATTGATCGGCCACGACAATGATGTCCAGGATCTTGGATGGTCCTTCGACTCATCGATACTGGTCTCTGTTGGCCTGGATTCAAAGGTCGTGGTGTGGTCTGGTCACTCATTTGAAAAGTTGAAGACAATAGCAATCCACCAGAGTCACGTCAAGGGCATCACTTTTGATCCAGCAAACAAATATTTCGCAACTGCCAGCGATGACCGGACCGTTCGCATCTTCCGATTCACCTCCCCAGCCCCTAATTCTTCAGCTCACGACCATATGAACAATTTCGTTCTTGAGCAAACAATCACAGCCCCATTCGCCAATTCTCCTTTGACAGCCTATTTCCGTCGTTGCTCTTGGTCGCCTGATGGGATGCACATCGCAGCTGCAAATGCTGTGAACGGTCCTGTGAGCTCTGTGGCCATTATAAACCGTGGATCATGGGATGGTGACATCAATTTGATTGGACATGAGGCACCTGTCGAGGTTTGTTCGTTCTCTCCAAGACTTTATGCAACCGAGCCGCCCGGTAAGAAGCAAGCCGATGGGCAGCCTGTACCACAACACCACATTACCGTCATTGCTTGTGCCGGTGGAGATAAATCCCTTAGTATCTGGATTACGAGCAATGCACGACCGATTGTGGTTGCGCAGGAAATGGCTGCTAAAGCTATTTCGGACCTGGCATGGACTCCTGATGGCAAATGTCTCTTTGCTACTGCCCTAGATGGCACAATTGTGGCAGTCAGGTTTGAAGATGGCGAGCTGGGCTGGGCCACGGAAATGGAAGAGAATGAGAAATCACTCACCAAGTTCGGAACTAATCGAAAGGGCGCCGGTATCACAGAAACTACCGACAGCTTGTTGCTAGAGGAAAAGAGTAAGGCTGGCGAGATCAAGCACGTTGAAGGGAGAATGGGTGCACTGATGGGTGATGGCGCTGAACCTACCACCAATGGAGACAAAGCTCCTCAGCCATCAAATGGAGTCACACCTGCTCGGGGCTCTTCGCCAGCTCCCGAGGCTACGAAGACGCAGACCAATGGAACTCCAACATCTGCCGCCACAGATTCAGAGAAGCCTGATCCTTACAAAGCCAAGTTGGAAAGACTTAAGCAGCGTCCAACATACACCAAAGAGGGCAAAAAGCGCATCGCTCCATTACTAGTCTCCGGAGCTGGGGCCGGCGAGTCATCTCTCCCACAAGCCCGTTTGATGGCATCTGTCAGCAATCAGGTCAAGGCGGACGCCCCGACCACCATCGTTGACTTGTCAAAACCATTCGATGGTCTACCCAAGGGTGGTCTGACTGCGCTCCTTCTTGGAAACAAGCGCAAGCTGGCCCAAATAGAAGGCGATGAAGATGGCAGTGTAGAAAAGCGTGTGACACTTGCCGGTCAAAACGGTGCAACTCCCATCATGGCCAACACTCCCGACGGCCTTCTACCAGCTCAAGTTCAATCTGCCACGACTGGTCAACAGCCAACTCCAGATTTTATTCGCCCCGCTGTCACAAATCCTTGCATGTCGGTCAGTCAACTTCGTCTGGCAGTTCCCAAAATTCGTAGTCAGATTCTCCGCGCGCTAGATTCGAGCGGCAAACCGACGGAACAACCTGCCCCTGGTACAGACTCGGGCTCTACCAAGAGTCGTGTGGACGTGGTTTTCGAAGCTCGGAACCCATCGCCAGCAAGTCTGACCGGTCGTGCGGTGGACCGCGAGCCAGTACGGCTGACATTGTTCCGTGGAGACCAGCCGTTGTGGCAGGATTTCTTGCCGCGGACTGTCCTACTTGTGACTGGTAATCAGAGCATGTGGGCAGCTGGCTGTGAGGATGGATCAATCTATCTTTGGACACCGGCAGGTCGTCGTCTGGTAAGTGCGCTCGTTCTCGAGGCACAGCCTGTCATCTTGGAGTGCAATGGACCGTGGATCCTGTGCATATCCTCTGTGGGCATGTGCTATGTCTGGAATGTGAAGCACTTGTCTTCTCCTCACCCACCAGTCTCCCTGCAGCCAGTCCTGGATGCTGCAATCCATACCATGGGCGCGCACCCCACCGCTGCTCCCGCAGTAACAGACGCACGCATTAACTCAGAGGGCCGAGTCATCGTTTCTTTGTCTAACGGCGAAGGATACTCTTATTCTCCATCCATGTTCACATGGCAGCGCATCTCGGAAGCCTGGTGGGCCGTCGGCAGTCAGTATTGGAATACCACAGACGCACCCGTGAGCAATTTGCAGGCCAAGGACGCGCAGCAAGACAACAAGGATGCCAAGGCAGCTGTCGCAGCCGGCATCATTCCCTGGTTGGAGCGAAATACCACGAATGAGACCCTCCTTCGCGGAAGAGCATACTTCCTCCAGCGTCTTATTAAGGTTTTATTGTCACGCGAAGGGTATGAGACTTTCGAGTCCAGCGTATCAATTGCTCATCTCGAGAATCGCCTCGCTGCTGCTCTGTCCCTGGGTGCCAAGGAAGAGTTCCGGTTATACCTATCCATGTACGCCAAGCGCATTGGTGCTGAGGGTCTAAAACTGAAGGTCGAGGAGCTCCTGAAGGGCCTCATTGGCGGTCTTTTCGAGGACGAAGACGATGCCAGCGAGGGGGTCCTGAAATTGCAGGCTAATGAGCGCGACGGCCGTAACTGGCGCGAAGGATCCGATGATCTGTGTGGCTGGCCACGGGAGACATTGTTGAAGGAGGTGATTTTAGCACTTGGTATGTTTTAGTTCTTCGTGCCTCTCTTTTCCTAACGCTTCAATTACTAACACCCTTTCGTCTAGGCAAACACCGTGACCTTCAACGTGTTACAGTGCCTTATGCTAAGCTGCTGGATATGGTTGACACTACATCGGAGCATGGCGATGCAATGGATCTTTAATGATGGTTTCTCTCTTGCTACCTATACCTTTTCTTCTGTTTTTGCTGGCGTTCAATAACTTCGGGCTGGGTCAACCAAAAGGGTTTGCATTATTTATCTCTGCTGAGGCGGGATTGGAGATGATATATCTCATTTTCATGGTGTATTTGTATCATAGGTTCTCTTCTGGGCTTTCTTATTTAAGTCAACCTGTTCCCATCTTGCTACGATCTAGTCTTGCTCTACCTAGGTACTATAATAACCCTCGACACACAGTATTACGTACAGGGCACCCACATCGATGTGGTGACGTCGTCAGGGCTTGACTTTCACGTGAGCGGTAACAGCTCTGCAGGCAGAAAATTTTAAGATATCTGGCGCGTACCTCTACAACATTGCTTTTTGATAGCTAAATACGCATTCATTTACTCTCTTTTTACTCATTGACCTTGTCCACAATTTCTGTGGGCATCCGCAATCACGTCTTCCACTTCCTCAATCTTTTTCCTTCGTATCGTCGATCGATCCGCAGCTGGTTCTGCATTTGGCGCGCTCCATCCTTGTTCCCGCTTCCGCCTTTCGACTTCCCCCCACCTCCCACCTCTCTTCTGTCGCTTCTACTCAAGCAAGAAGAAAAAATCCAATAAAATGCCTCCCAAGAAGCAGATAGTCCAGGAAAAGGTCCTTTTGGGCCGTCCAGGAAACAACTTGAAGAGCGGTATCGTATGTGAGCTAGGCCCCCACCCTTTTTTTTTTTCCCCTTTTTCCACACAGCACAGTCCACTTTTTAACTCCCGAAAAAACTATTTAAACCCCCTTGCCCCCTTTCTCCCACATTTTTTTTTCTTCTTTTCTTCCCAACCATGATTGACTAACAATATGGCTTCAGGTTGGTCTTGCCAATGTCGGCAAGTCGACACTCTTCCAGTCCATCACCAAGTCCTCCCTCGGTAACCCGGCCAATTTCCCATATGCCACCATTGACCCCGAGGAGGCCCGCGTCATCGTTCCCGATGAGCGGTTCGACTGGCTCTGCGAGCACTACAAGCCCAAGTCGCAGGTTCCCGCTAACTTGACTGTGTACGATATTGCCGGTCTCACCCGCGGTGCCTCGACCGGAGCCGGTCTGGGTAACTCTTTCCTGTCGCACATCCGCGCTGTCGATGCCATCTTCCAGGTGGTTCGCTGCTTCGATGATGCCGAGATTATCCACGTTGAGGGTGACGTCGATCCTTGTCGTGATCTGACCATCATCAACGAGGAACTCCGCATCAAGGATATCGAGTTTGTTGAAAAGGCTCTTGACCTTCTTAGCAAGCAGACTCGTCGTGGTGGACAGTCTCTGGAGATGAAGAAGCTCAAGGAAGAAGAGGCTACTACTGGCAAGGTCCTTCAGTTCCTGAAGGATGGCAATGACATCCGCAAGGGTGACTGGAACCCTAAAGAGGTATGTTGAAATTTTTCTTCTTCTCTCCCCCACTTAACTTGCCCTTTATGTCCACAACACCTCCTTACCTGATGAATAAGAGCACTGCTCGAAATTAACCCAGCTCGTTGAGTGCCCTCATTAAAAGGATACTCACAATCCGAGGGCACCTTGAGAAAAAAAGTTATATGCTGAAATTTTGGAGTCCACTTCTACATGATTACATCACTCAAACTCTTCGAGAGAATTTTCATGCTAACCAAATTGGTTATAGGTCGAAGTTATCAACCCTCTGTTCCTTCTCACTGCCAAGCCCGTTGTGTACCTGGTCAACCTGAGCGAGAGAGATTACATCCGTCAGAAGAACAAGTATCTCCCCAAGGTCTTCGAGTGGATCAAGACCAACTCCCCCGGTGACCCCATCCTTCCCGTCTCAGCTCAGTTCGAGGAGCGTCTGACCCTGATGCACGATGATGCGGCCGCTGAGGCTGAGTGCAAGACCCTGGGCACCAAGTCCGGTCTGCCCAAGATCATCACTACTATGCGTCAGTCCTTGAACCTCGGTAGCTTCTTCACCACTGGTGAGGACGAGGTTCGCCAATGGACCATCCGCAAGGGTATCAAGGCTCCCGCTGCTGCTGGTGTCATTCACACCGACTTCGAAAAGACCTTCATCCAGGCTATCGTGTACAATTACGCCTCTCTCCGTGAGTACGGCGATGAAAACAGCATCAAGGCTGCTGGTAAGATTATGACCAAGGGCAAGGATTACGTCGTCGAGGATGGCGATATCCTGCTCATCAAGGCTGGTGCTGCTAAGCACTAGGTGCACATAGACAATAGTTCTTTAAATGATACACCAGTGTTGAGTCTTCATATATTTTTTCCAACTGTAGATTTTGATTTTTCTCGTACGCCAATTTGACTTGCCTGGTCTAACTAGGTCATCATTGCTCACTCCTGTTGTATCCGCTAGGTTCAATATGTTTGTTTTTGCACAATATACCCTATTCGCGTTCCGCATATAGCTCAATTACCTGAATATGTGAAGACCAGTCTATCATGGCCCATATTCATGATGTATTATCATGCATTTTATTGTATTCTGAGCCATTTAGTATCAAGTAAAAAAATGCAAAGCCATCTATCGATCACGTGACAACATCCCCGCGCATCCCACTTCCGTATCAAGAGCTTGATTCTTATATTATCACAACCTTAACCAGCATCATGTTTAAGAAAGAGTAAGCCAAACCTTCAATCCACTCACATCAATCCTACAGCTGGGCCAGTGGCTTGTTCAGAACCTCCTGCCTGTCAAATGGGAGCACACATCTTCCTCTGTTTCGAGGCACAGCAGGGACCGCAGGAGCTGTCCAACAATCCAGATCAAGACATGCATAACTCCTATGGGATAGCCATAGCCACCAATTATTCTTTAAAACACCAGCTAACCTATGTGTTCCATCTAGTATTCCCCCAAGCAACCGGTCTAAGGTCAAGTCCTCAGTGCAGCGCGGCCTGCGCCAAAAGCTGCTGGAGACATACCCAGGCTTCGAGCCCTTCATTGAAGATGTCATGCCCAAGAAGGCCTCATTGGAAGCTGTGAAACTGTACAGTCCCCGATCCCCCATTTTTTCGACTTCCAATCCCAGCAACGTCATCTCCAACTTTCAACATATGCCATGCACTATATCCCGCAGACCCCAAACTAACAAAACCCCACCACCCCAGACCCGATCGCGTGACCCTCTATACAATAGATTCAACCCCCCTCTTCTTCCAACCCATCGACGGACCCCCAGTTCCACACCTCCGCCTCATCCACGCCTACCCCTCCGCCGTCCCAACAATCCAGATCGACCGCGGTGCCATCCGCTTCGTGCTCTCCGGCGCAACACTCATGGCTCCCGGTCTCACCTCCCCCGGCGGCCGTCTACCCGACGCCGAGCATGCGCTTGAGGCCGGACAGATCGTTGGCGTCAAGGCTGAGGGCAAGGAGGAGATTTGTATGATTGGTATGCTAAAGGTTGGCACTGAGGAGATTAAGAGTAAAGGGAAGGGAGTTGTTATTGATGAAGGCCATTATCTTGGTGATGGGCTTTGGAGAATGCATTTGGATTAGGCATGGTCTTGTTTCAAAAGCATGGAATTCATTGGGCTGGGGTTGGGGTCTTTTGATTTGGCTTGGAACTATACCTCTCTGCACGTATGGTGATGATTACATGTATGTGTTGGATGATTTGAAATGAAATATCCCCTCTGGACGAGGATCCTGATTGGTTCAACAGAGGTATTAAGTGAATGTACATGTAGCTAGCTTGTTGTATTGCTGTAAATGTTGTTTTTGATATATGACTTTGTATTCCGTTCGAGTGTACTTGACTCTCACGCACCACCCTCATCTTTTCTATATACAGTTGCTCAAGCTTTCTTCGATCACACTTCCCCGTCTTTTCTAATGGAATTTCAGCAAGCAGCTCGACGTGAGGTACCGGAAGATGAGGAACGTAGTGGACGAATGCTCGTGCTACGGCCTCCGGGTCGATATTAACACATTGCGGTACAATATAGGCAACCGGTATTGGCCCCGTATCGTCTCCACTTCTCAACAACAAAACCTAGTTAAGTAGGAAAGGTCAGATACAAGAGATCTGGTAAGCCAGAATGCATGCATAACACAGCATGCATGAGTAACACACGGCATGCACGATAGGCTTTAGAAGTATAAATGTTGCTATTATGTACAAATTATGCATGGTGATATCTCTAGTTGTCCGTCGGAGCCTCTGCAATAATGAAACCTCGCTGTAAATATTTTCTCACAAAAGTGCCACTGAGGTATAGTCCTGGGCACGGAGTAGAGTATTTGCGCTAGTGGAGATAGGATATATTAATTACACTGCGTGATTTATTATTCAGAGCCTAACATTCAAAGCAACCCTAACCTTGAAGTTTATAAAAGCTCCCTGTCCTGCAAAGCGATCAACTTTAGAACTTTATATGAGCTTGGAGTCTTCTCGCCCAAGCCGTTCACACCTTACGGGACGATGCTATTAAAAGATCAAGTAGTCGGACGTATTGCAACTAACTACCCTCGATAAGTTTATCCAATACTTAAAGCAACATTAACATAGCTTAGCTATCATCGCTAATCTCCATCTTAAATAACATACATCCAATTTCGTACGTCCCGCCATGTTTATCACCACTGTCGGTATCACAGCCATTTGCGATTTCCCCCCACACATCCAGACAATCATTATATGGGACCTCTAGTGTATCTGGGCAGTTGTCAAGGGTAACCGTCATATTGGCACTATCCCAAAGCTCATTGTAAGTGTCTGGAATTTGCGAAAACTTACGACAGCTGGAGCAGAGTAACTGGTCCCGTGAACCTTTCTCACTCCCACAAAAGGAACGTCCATTTCGAGGTTTTCCGACTGCGCAAATCCAGTCAGAGATCCACCACCGACAGTGATAATACTGTTGGAATCTGTGCCCATGCTCTGTGGAATGCGCTCTTCAAGTTTTTCCTTATTTGAATTCCCCGCTGCAATAACCACCACCACATCAAGCTGCTCTAGTTCTGAAATAAAATCTTCGAGACTTTTCTTTCGAGCGGCGAAGTCCTTGACCGAAACCTTTGAACCTGTATTATCGAAGCATGAATTAGTAATTTCTTTCAAAGTTATTTTTTGGGTTGGGGACTTGATCAATAACGAACCCCATGACATATTGACAATCGCCTTTCCTTGATTCGAATTCTTTCTGTGGTGTATAACATTAATAAAGGCATTTTCCATCGCAGCGAGTGGTGCATTTTTGCGTTCCTCTTTAACATTGCCATTCGCGTCTGGCTTGTCGTATGCACTCTTGTATTTTACCAGGTACAGATCCGCTTTGGAGGCCACTCCTCGGATTACGCCTCCAGCAACGGAGGCGACTGAGGTTCCATGGCGACCCCAATCGGTGAGGTCTTCTGGCTTTCGCTGATTTTTTGGGACACCCAAAAGCGTCAGATCATTAGGGACAACATAAGTCTCCACCTTTCGGTCTGTGCTTGCTAAATCCTATGGAAAGTTCAAAATTAGCATTCTATAACGACATCTCTGTTTTTTCTGCGTGAGAATACTTACCGGCTTTGATGTATCGAAACCTGTATCAATGACATAGATAGTTGTTTCTTTGCCAAGGGTATCATCAAACAGATAGTCCTCGGTAGGTTCACCCATCTTGTCAGAAGAAATCATTTTGAGGTGTGAACCACTTTGGCCACGAGGTTACTGACCTATAGCCCGCGACTAAAGCCATTTTCTCGACTTGTGGTTGGTCAAGTCGTATAGCTGGTCAACTTCAGGTAAGAAGTCTCGGTCGGGAACAGCGCGGAAGTCCTCATCGTCATCCAGCTCGGTTACAGGAATATTATAGGAGACTGTCCTAATGAAAGGAAGGGCTTTGATAGTCGCAACCTGGGTCGCTGTGAGGTCTGTCACGTAGGCTTGGTGATCAACCTCCGAACAAGCCATTTGATATCCCGCGCCGCCGTCAAGAGCATGAACAAAAGCCTTGAACTTAGTGAGGGATGTGCCGCGCTTTGTTGTAATAAGGTATGAAGAGGAAGCCGTCGGTGATTCGGTTGAAGTTGTAGCTATCCCAGATGTGGTTTGGGTTTCCCCAGCGGTTGTGGAGGTGGCCGTCACTGTCAAGGCATCGTCCCATGAATATTCTTTCAGCTTCTGGATAGTCTGGTCCAAAGCCAGGAGTTCACCACCCGTGGCTATATAGCGAAGCCAGTATTTCTTGACATTCTGCGTAGCAGCGTCTCGAAGTGTGGGAAGTCCTTTCAATAACTTCTGCATCGAGCTCAGAATATCACGGCCTCTTTCCAGATCAGGATAAGCCTTGAATACCACCCGGAGACCACTTGTGGTTAATTCCTGTAGCTCGATGCTAGAGCTTTGTGAGATACTTCTCATGGGGCCTAGCAACTGGTCCAGGCTTTCGAGTGTTGAATCAATAGACCCTGAAAGTGAAGTCACTTCGCTCTCTGCGCTACCAGCGGCCCAGGACTTTATGCCACTGGTGATTTTGTCTAGACCAGAAGAAATAGAGCTCTCAGCATCGCCTAGTCCAGAGATTGTATCACTAGATATGCTTGACCCACTACCACCACCGTCACCGCCATCACCACTGCTACCGTCAAACCCTTTGCCCACAGTGAATGACTGCCCATCAGCAGTGAGCATAGGTGAATTGGAGAGATCACCAGGAATATCAACCTTATCGCCATTAATAGACACCTGTCTCGAAGACAGCGTAAGCAGCGACCCATCATCTAGGACTATATCCAACGACGAATCATCAGAAGGAATGCGGTAGGTCTCATCATTGATAGTTATATAAACATCCCAGGCCGAGGTCATTGACGAGGATGACGCAGTCGCAGTAGTGGCCGCTCCTGAGGTTGTCGCCGTCACTTCTTGAGCTGCCATCGAGGTCGAATCCCCGGACTCAGACTTGGACTCGGGTGGGTTTGATTCTTGAGCTCCGTCATAAGTCACGGTCACACCGTCAGCGGTCATTGTGGTTGCGCTTTTCAGTGTTTGTGACCCGATTTGGATTCCCGATGAGCCTACCACGATAGGGGATTGGCCGGACTGGGAGATCGTGGTTGGGGTGCTTCGAATGGGGACTTTCAAGCTTCCGATTATTACGTCCGGGCCGTGGGATTGATATCCTGCGCCTGAAGATGGATCGGCCGACGGGATTAAAGAAGATGGGCCGGTAGATGTAGATGGGGCGTTAGATGGAGATTTAGAGGGAGCACCAGAAGATGGGACACCAGAAGACAGAGTATCAGAGGGAGTATCAGATGAAAGCTCCGATAAAGTACCAGGGGAAACTTTAGGAGTCTCCGACACAGGACTTCCAATTTTACTGCGCGAAGAAGGTCACGGTGTAAATGTCCCCGGATTTCCAGACTGGATTGGAACAGAGGGCGTAGAATGAGTCGCCGTCGTAGTAATAGATAAAGATGTACCAGCACTAGCACTAGAAGGTGTCTCTCCAACAGTCACAGTAACAGTTCGAATACTCGGCTCGATGGTCACAGTCGAAACACTCGGTTCACACGTTTCTATAGAACCACCATCCTCATTAGCAATTACACTCTATCACTAGAGAATGCAATAGAGATAGCACTTCAGATTATATAGAGTTGCACTGCACTTACCAGCTCGATTAAATAAATCTGGAGAAGCAAGAAGAGGGGTTACCCCGATCGCCACTAGAAGCACGGCTCCGTCAATTTCTTTTAAGTTTCAGGCTTGCGACCATACTTCTAGACCAGAACTTAGTTATTTTAACCATCTTATGATTTTTTTGACGTCGGCTTGGATCTTGGCGTGGTCAGAAGTTGACTGGCCAGAACTATATCTGCTTGTAGCTATGTGCAGGCTTAAGATGATGGATATTAGGATAGTATGTATATAGGATATTGGGAAATATGGCAAGCTATAGGGTTTTCGAAAAATAATTATGTCACTAGAGGATCCAAATGATAGTTAACTAAATCACATTGAGGGAGTGGTTTGGTTAAAGAAGCGATTTAGCTGAAACCCAGCAGAACTAAAAGCAGACCTCTGTATCATGCGCTGGAGATCTTGAAGATCACAAGGCTCGTGGGGATGAACGTGAAGGCACGGTTATGGTGACAGGCGAGGTGAAAGAAGGCCGAGAGTGATGAATTTCTGAAGAATGAACCGGGCAGGGGACACCATGAGGCTCTTAAGTAGTACAGGATGCCCTATAGGCCCAAGAAAACCCATGAGGTCAGTCGAGATGTAATCAAGAGTGACAGGAGGTGATCGATGTGACAGATGTGCAGTAGTGCATCGCATTTGGACGGTAAAGTGGTGCTGTGGATACAAGTCTGGCTCGAGCGCGAGAGCCGGTTGGACGTAGAGTAGCGGACTCACGGGGCAGACGATGGAGCGATGAAGCTATTGTCCGTTTGTTGATCGGATTGGCAAAGGTGATATTGTGGTGGCACGAGCAGGAGGCCCTGGAAGAAGGGGCGCCTCTTAGGTGGATGCGAGGCTGAAAAACTTTTGATTCTCTTTTGGGTATTAATTCCGACACGTCCACGGGGGCCTAAAGTTTACAGTGTCTCGATTATTTCTAGATAGCCTTTGATTTAATTGATTTGATTTGATTTTATATTCATATCCCTAACGCAGCCCAGCAATAGCGTACGCAATGGCTATGTAGGTCGGCGCACCCAGCGGCGCCGGAATGCCCCTAACTCTGATTTGAATTAAATACAGACCCAAGTAAGTAGACGGCAGCAACCTTCTGCGAGACTCTGGAATAGATGTGGAAGACGATGGTTAGATGGAACGATCTAGCTCCCTGGAAGGGGTCTTTCCAGGCGCGGGAACACGTCAATTTGATGGAACGACTACATGGAATGGAGTTGGATAGGTATTTGACGCGCAGGATGGCGCAGGGGAGACATCTCGCCTAGTGGCGGGCGAGTTTAGTGGTGTTTTCGCTCTTTTCGGTGTTTATTATGTCTTTTCTGCATTTGTGGGTTTATATGGGCTCCAGGCGTTCAGGTACTAGATTCCTGCTTCATTGGTGAAGCGCCTGCATGGCTAATCGCTTCAATAGATAGGCTACATCAAGTTAATAGAATCTTGATTGATTGATGATATCCATGGAGAATGCTATGAGAAAATTACATTCTCACCCCTAAAAGTGCGTTGAGCTCGCCGTAGCAAGATCGATCTCAATGGAAACAGACCGACTACGACCCTTACCGTCTATGAGTTAGGGTATGTTTCATTCTTTCTGATTCATATATCGCACTTCGATTTCTGGCTCATCCTGCCCCGAATGGAGACTGTACCGTTCAAGGACAGCCAGCAAGGTCAACTTGAACACCGTATCCGCCAAATGCTTCCCGAGACATCGTCCACTCGCCGCCCCAACGCCAAACCGCATAAACCCGTATCGCAATTTTGAGGGCGTAATATCCCGAAACCGTTCGGGGCGATACGTATCACTGTCTTTGCCCCAGGTAGCTGGGTCCGCGTTCAGGCGTTTGGCGTCTATCACGACAGGGCATCGTGCGGGAACACGATACCCCCCAATCTCTTTTGGGATAGCAGTGCACTCGGGGAGGGAGAATGCTGCGACATAAGGAGTAGATTAGAGAGCTGGAGTTATTAATAGGGAAAAGGTAAGGAAATAGACTGACCGAAAGCCGGTGACAAGCGCATAGCCTCCATTACAGCATAGTTTAGGTGTGAATCTTGTTTTGAGAGATATTTTTCGGTGTGGGTCTTGGTATCCATGTCAGTGTCGGTATCCGGGGTGCGGGTGCGACTCCGAACATGCGCGTCAATCTCCCCTCGAAGCTTCTGCTGGAAAGCCGTATTGGCAGCTAGATGCTCGAATAGAGTGTTGAGGACCGCGGAGCTGACGTCGACGTTGGCGAAGAGGATCTCGTCTAGGGTGTGTAGGAACTGGATACATCAGCGCAACTGTATATCCTGTGGGTAGACTGTACACACCTCCTCATGTTTTAAATCGCCCCTTTCAACACCGCGATATATCTTCTCGGCAGGGCACACCTGCGATCCCTTCCGAGCAGACTGGACAATCCTAAGATTGAACTCCCTCCACCTTGAACGGAATTCTTGTATTCGTTTGGCCGCATTACGGTCCAACCAACAGCCTAGGCTTGTCGCCAGTCGTTTGTTGGCGATCACATCATGCAGGATGACTTCGTGGAGGACATTTAGTTCCAATAAGGCAGAGAAAAGCTATCGGCAGCCAAGCCGACCATCAGCCAATGTCCCGGAGATTGTAATGATGAACCTGAAGCGGAATAGAGGGAGGATGTAAGGTTGGGTACGCTACCTCATCATCAAAAACCTCCCCATACACAAACTCCGCAGCAAGCCGGAGCGGCAAAAATCGACAGGGCTTCTTCAGCTCCAGTGCAAACCTTTTCTCCGTTGCTGTTGCTTGCAGTGGCAGATCATCAAGCCATCGGTTGATGCTCGCGCTGAGTTGCGGGATCGCTTGTCGAGCGGATTGAAACGAGAACTCGGGGTCGAAATAGCGTCGGATCATCAACCATCTTTCTCCTGCTATTGCTCCAACTGCGTGGCCGAGAATACTGGAGACCCTGGTTAATATCCCACGGCGAACTGACAAACGTAAGGTGCCAAGGGGACTCGGAAAGGAGTGACATGCCCGCTAAAGTACTTTCCCATGTTCAGATATGGTGGCTTAGGATGATCTGTGAGTCCTGTATTAGTACCCTATCCGCTCTAAAGGAGCTGTTTAAGGCATACGCCTAGTATCACCCTTGTAAAAGTCGTAGATGTGCTCTGGCTTGGTTACCACCAGCTCTCTTGCTCGGCCATTGCGGATGATGAACGGCTCGCCTCCGGCGAGAGCCTTGCCGTGATCGGAGAGCTGCTGGCTAATGAACACTTCTTAGCTGGGTCCTCCCCAACTGTTAAAAACGGATATTGGATACGTCCATACCTGAAAGCGAACTTCGACACGCGGGCGTCTCCAGGAATCTCACAGATTTTCCTGCCGTGCTGGTTGGTGATTCTGTTTGCCCGGTGCCTGGCGGAAATTTTGAGTACGAGTAGGACAAGTAATATCAGAACAAACAATTTGAGAACTTGGGGACTGGCCCTCAACCTCTGCTTCTCTGGATCTGATGCCTGTGTCTGAATATTGATGAAACCCATTTTGTAAAGGAAGGCACACAGGCAGGTACATGTCTAGCAATAGAAAAGTGTACAACTAGCGGGCTTGCCCTTGAATACCATTGCGAATCCCGGCAATAAACCGAATCGTCGACCATTTTCCCGGCCATGGTGGATATATGCAGGGAAGGGTGAGATGGACTCGGCAAATTTGAAATCCTGGTGTTGGGGGCGATGGACAATTCTCCGAGATTCCCGTCACGCGAGGCACGGAGACCGACTAGGGTGGGGTATACTAAGGCAAGCCGGAGGCAGCTTTATCAACGTCCAGCTTCAGTTAGGCTCCTCTATACTTGTAAACCTTGGTTATCTTTACTCCAGATTTGGGCCATAATGATCCCTCCAAAGCAACAAACCGCTCTGAAAATCACCCCAGAAGGACGCATCGCCGCAGTCCGATGCTCTCTCCCATCCCTCCAGAATGACGAACTGCTCGTCCGCGTCAGAAGCATCGCGTTGAACCCCTTCGACGCAAAATCAGCCGAAATGTCACCTACCGCCGGCGCAACTCTGGGGTGCGATTTCGCAGGGGATGTCGTCGCAACAGGCTCCGACACCAACAAGCTCAACTTCAGCATGGGCGACCGAGTCTGCGGTTGTGTCTTCGGCAATAATCCAAATAGGTTGGATAATGGTGCATTCGCAGAGTACGTTGCTGTCCCGGCGGACTTAGTGTTTAGAATTCCGGAGAATATGGACTACAATGAGGCTGCGAAGTTGGGTGTAGGGCTGGCCACTGTAGGGATGTCGCTATATCACTGTTTACAATTGCCTATGGAGCCTGAGCCGGCTGGCAAGTCGCCATATGTTCTGGTTTACGGCGGCTCAACGGCGACCGGGACGCTTGCGATCCAAATCCTTACGCGGTAGGCAACCCTATATGATAACAGTGATATCGGCACGCAATTCCAACGTTACTGATCTGTATCCCCTGCAGCTCTGGCTACACACCGATAACGACCTGTTCGCCCCATAATTTCCATTTGGTTCAATCCCTCGGCGCCATCGCAGCCTTCGACTACCACTCCCCAACATGCGGGCGTCAAATCCGTGATTACTCTTCCGGCACTCTCTGCTACGCCCTCGACTGCATCACGGACACACGGTCGATGGCCGTCTGCTACGAGGCTATCGGGTCAGCCGGCGGTCACTACCTCAGTCTCGACCCGTTCCCCATCCGGGGACATACGCGGCGAAGTGTCAAGCCGAACTGGGTGCTTAGCCTGACGATGTACAACCAGCCGATTCCATGGAAGAGGCCGTTTAAAAGGGATGCGCGTCCGCAGGACCGAGAGTTTGCGAAGAGGTGGTTCCAGATCGCTCAGAAAATCATCGATGCGGGCGAGATTAGGCCGCTCAAGTCGGAGGTGAGGGTTGGCAGATGGAATGGTATACCGGAGGGCTTGGCTCTGCTACAAAGGGGGAGAGGTTTCGGGAAGGAAGCTTGTGTATGAGGTGGCGAGAAATTAGGTCATTTTATTATTAATGCTCTTCATGGATGTGTGAATGTTTAGGTGGATATTCTACGAGACCAGCGTTGCGAGCGGAGGTATTCCCTCGCGTACGTCCCCGTACACAGGATACCAGTATCTACAAGAAAGAACTACATCTAGGATCAGCCATAAATGTAACTGAAGTCCAATAAACGTATTTTCCGAGCATAGTGGATCAATGTCAAAACCCGAGGGCAAACGGGGTACTGCGCCTGAATATTCCGGGCCGGAGAATAGCAGACAGACAACAGCCGTCTTCTAAGAACTCATTTGACAAGTAAAATGCACAGAACCATTTAAGCCAGTCATGGCAGGGTGGGATCTCTGATAGATCATTCTCTAAATACCCACTTCATTCACCAGAAAGAAACATGCCTACCGAAACCCTCGACTCTGGGACCGTCCTCATCGTGGGCGGCGGCCCCGTCGGCCTCATCACGGCCACGACACTAGCCAAGTACGGCGTGCGCAGTATGATTCTCGAGCGCAACCTGACGACAACCATGTGGCCGAAGATGGACCTCACAAATGCTCGCTCGATGGAGATATATCAGAGACTAGGTATTGCAGAGGCACTGCGAAAGGTCGCTGTGCCCTCGCACCACCCCTTCACATGTCTCTTTTCGAGCGGGCTACATGCCGAGAAAGCAATCACCGCATGGTATCTGCCGAGTCCGGATGAGTACCAGAGAAGGAGTAGGGAGTATAATGATGGGAGTATGCCGTCAGAACCGTGGTTGCGTGTTTCCCAGGAGATCTTTGAGGCGTGGCTCAAGGGGCTTGGGATGGAGAATCCGCTTATTGATTTCCGTGCTGGGTGGAAGGTTACCGGGGCGCGAGAACTTGACCCTGGAGCGCAAGTTGATGCCATCCATCCGGAGACAGGTGAAGAGTGGAGGGTCCGTGCGGACTTTGTAATCGGATGCGATGGCGCCCACAGCGCTATACGCGAGAGTCTGGATATTCCCTTGGAAGGGGGCCCGATGTAAGTGCTGACCTGCCTACCGATTTGATACGCAAGTTCAAGAAGAACCATTCATTGACGAAATGTTAGCCATGGGTACGCGGTCCTCGTGCACTTCAAATCAAGAGATCTCTCAAGTATCCAAAAGCAAGGCCAATTTTGGCACTTGTTCTTTCCCAATCCTGCGAGTGATGGCGGGTCTATCAAGGGAGCCATCATCGCACAGGACGAAGTCGACACCTGGACCGTTCATCGTTTCATGCGGCCCGACGTGGATCATACACAGCTCTCGTCGGAGGAGATCGTCTATGACCTTCTGGGTGGGATGAGTGGCCAACCTTTCCCGATCAAGATTGACGAGATCCTTGTTCGCTCGACATGGACGCCAAGCGTCGCACTTGCGCGTTCTTACGCAGGGCCTAGGCGCCATATATTCATCGCTGGAGACGCATGTCACCAGACTGTGCCAACTGGCGGCTACGGAATGAATACTGGTGTTGCAGATGGTTACGACATCGGCTGGAAGCTGGCGGCCGTGATCCAAGGGTGGGCTGGACCTGCAACGCTTCTCTCCTATGAGCAAGAGCGCCGGCCTGTGGGAGAACTAGCACTGCAGTGGTCGAAAGTACACATGGGCAACTTGATGAAGATGTCTGCCGAACTAGGTCTCGACGCCCACGTGATCGAATCAAACAGTGAGGCCGGCGCTCAAATGCGAGCAGCCATGCATTCATATCTCGAAACACACGACGGCCATAACCAGAGTATCGGGGTGGAGATGGGATACCGCTATGCTTCTGGTCTTTGTGTTTCTAGTCCTCTTGAAGCCGAGCTTTCCCCGCCAGAGTTCCAGCCCAGAAAGTATACACCAAGCACCATGCCGGGTTACCGAGCTCCTCATGTGTATTTGACGACCGGGACTCCTGTTTCCCATCTTTTCGGTTACGGCTTCACGCTTGTTGCGTTTCCAGAGAGTGAAGAATTGGCCACGTCGATTGGGCAGCTGACAGAGTCGGCTCTAAAGAGAGCCCTGCCCCTTGAAACTGTTGAGTTACCAGGGGAAGTGCATGCTCATGAGGTTTGGGGGGCTTCCCTAGTTCTAGTGCGACCAGACGGATTCGTTTCGTGGCACGGTGCCAACGTTCGCAGTCGAGAAGAAGCTGATCGGATTATGGCCCAGGCCAGCGGTTTTGGTCCTGATTCCTTGGATGGTCATGACCAGGTGCTAGGGAGAAGTGCCTTATAGCTTGTTTATAGTGACTAGTTCTCTTAGTAATCAATTATATATATGAAAGGGCATTCGCATTTCTTGCCAGGAACCAAGCTTGAGACCCCACTGAGAGGTTCAAGATCTATTTGCAGCGCCGATGAACGCACAACATACTGTTCCACACTCAGAGTAAGTTGTCGTCCCTTGCGTACTGCAAGTAAACAGCAGGGCAAATACTTGTGTGAAATATGCCGTGATTATACAACACAGCACGCCCAGTAAGGGCGCTCTTGAGGATCATCGCGACCACCACAAGGGGCAAGTCCTTTTGGGCAGGATTTAACAGATGGCCTGTGGGGTGTTGAGATGCATAGACTTGTCAGGCATATTGTCCCCAGCATGGCGGACATGGCTTGCATTGCCACGTAGGCGAGTCTCGACTTGTTAACAATCGTCAAAGTTGACTAAATGTATGTACTTATATATAATCCTGTGGCCATGAGAATTACTGGAAATTCTGTGGATTCGTTAACTTAGTTACTTATTGCTTAGTCAAGGTCCATCCAGCCAGGCCAGGCCATCACTGGTGACCTAGTTAATGTAGGTACTTCTGCTCTTCTTATGTTTTCATGAACACCAAGTCGTCAAAGGCATCATGTTGCTGCAAGATCCTGATTTCGGAAAACCTATCTAGAACGCGAGTATCCAGGGGTCTCCTCTCTCACTCCTTGAACAGCGCGATTTGCACGCCGGTTTTATTTGAAGGTCCCACACGCATCACCCCGACATAGGGATTTGGATCTCGGGCTTCAATCCGTTTATACACGCGCATCAGTCGGGCTAGGAAGTAACTGGCTTCTGCTGTCACCAGCATCTGAGCCGGACAACGACGCGGCCCTCCACCAAAGGGAACAAAGTTCCAGTAGGGCCGCAAATTCTCCCATCGTTCGGGCCGGAATTCCTCTGCATCGGGGCCCCAGATATCGCGGTCTCGATGGATGACATTCTTGTTGACCTGGAGGACATCTCCCTTACGGACAAAAATCGGTTGCTTGCCATCAGGACCTCCGCCCACGGGCAACGTCGTATCTCGGATGCATTTCCGCACCTGGGTCACGCCGTTGGGAAAGAGGCGGTGCGCTTTCCTTTGTGTCAGCCCCCAGGTCACGAATAATAGGAAAGGGAAGAGAAACAAGATACGCACTCTCATTGAGGATGGCGATGAGATATTTCATATTTCGCAGTACCGAGAATGTCAACTCCGCGTCGCCAACCGCGAGTACCTCCTGGCAACATTTCTCATATATCTCTGGATGACGAGCAAGGTTCCATAAGACATGGCTAATGAAGATGGAGGTCGTATCGTTATTTGGCACAAAGATCAAGCAGATCTGGGATCGGAGGGCTTCCTTGTCTTGCAGATAATTGCTCGCCATATACCATAGCAGGTCTTTGCGATCAGCCGTCTCTGAGTCTTTTCCTTGGCGCTTATAGTCGTCGAGCTCTTTGTATGTTCGGTCAATATGCGCATTCAGGTATTTGTGGACCACATCTACGGCATCGAGCCATGCCTGGTGGCGGAAGAGCCAGATGTACTTGTACCATTGAAGCCGTAGTCGGAGACCTCGGAGAACGTCCACCATGGCCCAGCATATGGGGGCTCTCTCCGGATACACCAGAGACTCGATTGACTCCCCAAAGAGAGACTCGGTGGTCACGTCAAGGAACTTTAGATCACGGGGTCAGACATATGTCCTCGCGGCAGCAGAGAGGAGGGGCTTACCCAACGTTGAATGAGTGGCTGGATATTGACTGTTTCACCGTCCGCTGGCAACAGGTCCAAAACTCGGTCAACATGGATGGTCAGACGAGTGGTATCTCTGAAGGTTTCGGGCTTGAAGAATGGCTTAATCAGAAACCGGTTGAATTCCCACTCATGTCCGTCAACAGTGTTGACGCCTTTGTCCGCGAACGGAGCAGTCGCCTTGTTATTTCGCCGCATTGGACCAACAGCAAAGTCCTGCCAGTTGATGGCGGACACACTCTTCATATTCTCCGGCTCGATAGTGTAGATGAACCGGGTGCCAACGAAGTTCACCAAGAAGGTCTTTGGCAAGTTCGCATGGATTTTGTTGAGCCAGACAAGGAAGTAGTCATTGCGCAGTGCCTTGGCCATACCAAGAACGATATCGAAGCCGAAGAACGGGTCGCGATGAGGGTACCGAGGGATCCTGCCACACCCATGTGCCTTGCGTTTCCATTCATAGACGACCCAGTCTACTGCAATCATGCAGCAGAAATAGATCACAAATGCAGAGAGTGCGAGCTTTATTCCATCCAAAAAGGTGGCGTGCTGGAGGAGAGTTTGCAAACTCCCCTTCGAAAGCGTGGTGGCCAGACTCATTCTTGTGGAAGATGATAGTGACAGGCAAGGGAATACGGGAAGCTACTACCAAGCAAGATGCTCATTTCTCTGCACCCAAGGGCAGCCCGGTTCTTTTCCATTTCAAAATCACTTGATGGCTGTCTGGGCATCTCGGAGTATCGTTGTGGAAACCCCGTGGATTTCCCGTAATCTTCCCGTAATCCCGCTGAATATCCCGCGGTGCCGCGATCTCGCGACATCCATCGCAGCAATTAGGGCTTCATACGAGGACCCACTATATTCCTTTGCAATATGTATACCTTGGCGATTTAGATAGATACATACCAGCGCTATGTATAATCTCTCAATCAACATACACCAAGGGACTACGAGGCAGACTCAATACTTGTCCACCTTCTTTGTTACTCTTCACAATCGCACACTACTCTCCCAAGATGCAGGACTTGATAGCCATTGTTGGCTCTGCTTGTCGATTCCCTGGGCAATCAGATAGCCCTTCAAAGCTATGGACTCGGTTAAAAGAGCCCGTCGACCTTCGCAAGACCTTCCCTCCTGAGAGACTGAACCTCGCTCGGTTCTATCATCCAGATGGAGAGCATCATGGCAGCACAGATGTACGTGGGATGGCATACTTGCTGTCAGAGGACCCTCGTCAGTTTGATGCCTCTTTCTTTAATATCAACCCTCGCGAGGCGGAAGGGATGGATCCTCAACAGAGGCTGCTGTTGGAGACTACCTATGAGGCCCTTGAGGCGGCCGGCTACTCACTGGAGGCCATGAACGGCTCAAAAACATCTGTTCACGTCGGCGTAATGAACGCAGATTTCAGCAACATTCAGCTACGAGATTCGGAAGTGCTACCTACATACAATGCCACTGGCACCTCCATAAGCATTCTTTCAAATCGACTGTCATACTTTTTCAATCTAAAGGGCCCGTCAGTGACTGTCGACACGGCCTGCTCCAGCTCACTGGTAGCCTTGCATCAGGCCGTCCAGGGCCTTCGCGCCGGTGATGCAACCTCCGCCATTGTTGCCGGCGCAAATTTGATTTTCGATCCAGCTATGCACATCGCTGAGTCGAGCCTGCATATGCTGTCCCCTGACTCATGCTCGAGGATGTGGGATAAGGATGCCAATGGATATGCTCGGGGAGAAGGGTTCGGTGTATTGCTCCTCAAGCCGCTGAGTCGAGCCATTATGGATGGCGACCACATCGAGGCAGTCATCCGCAGCACGGGTGTCAACTCCGATGGCCGTACCAGGGGCATCACCATGCCCAACGCAGCGTCTCAAACGGAGCTTATTCGGCAGACATACCGGGATGCAGGCCTTGACCCTATCCTGGATCGATGCCAGTATTTTGAATGCCACGGAACAGGCACTGCTGCTGGAGACCCCATAGAAGCGCGCGCTGTGCACGATGCATTCTTCCCGGCTGAAACAGGCACATCCTCGAACCCGCTTATTCCCAACGGCAAGCTGTACGTCGGATCCGTGAAGACGATCATTGGTCATCTAGAAGGTTGTGCGGGCATTGCTGGAGTCCTCAAGGCTGTTCTCGCCATCAAGAACCGCACCATCCCTCCAAACATGCACTTCCACGAGCCGAATCCTGAAGTTATCCCCTTTTACACCCGTCTTGAAATCCCCACAGCCCCGATACCATGGCCGGATACTGGCAGATCTCCCATGCGTGCCAGTGTCAACAGCTTTGGATTCGGCGGGACGAACGCTCATGCTATCATCGAAGGATACGACGCGCTGAGCAATCCAGTACGGGAGACGACGATAACACCTGATGATCTCTTCATTGGACCTCTGTTGTTCTCCGCTAACTCCAGCACGTCCCTTGTTGCCAATGTCAAAAACATTGCGGAGCGGATCAGGTCCGACGCTTCAATTGATCTTGAAAGGCTGGTGTGGACATTACATGCTCGGCGGAGCGTCTTGCCCATCAAAGCCTTCTTCACAGGTGGTACCGTGCAGAGATTGCTCAACTTCATGGATCGGTTCATGGCAGACTCCGAGGTAGCCACGAGCTCGACAGCCGGAATCAAATACCAGCCGCTGAATCCGGCCGAAGCCCCCGGAGTCCTTGGTATCTTCACTGGCCAAGGTGCGCAATGGGCTTCCATGGGTTCTACCCTTCTCCAGCAGAACCTTGTCTTTCGAGCAGCTATTGAGCAGTGCCAGGCTGCCTTGGCCGCACTGCACGACGGCCCTCAATGGTCTTTGGTAGACGAGCTCGTGAGAGGAGCGACCGAGTCTCGCATCGGGGAAGCAGCCTTATCACAGCCGCTCTGTACCGCTCTACAGATAGGGCTAGTGGACATGCTGAGGTCCGCGGGCATCGAACTTGATGCGGTAGTGGGCCATTCCTCCGGCGAGATTGCCGCCGTATACGCCGCTGGGATTATCGATGCAGAGGACGCCATCAAGATTGCATACTACCGTGGCTACTACGCCAAATTCGCTACCGGGGCACGAGGTCAAGCCGGGCGCATGATGGCCACTGCCATGTCCTTTGACGAAGCGGAGGAATTCTGTGCCCGACCTCAATGGCATTGTCGTCTTGTGGCTGCTGCAAGCAACTCCCCACAGAGTGTCACACTTTCCGGCGACATCGATGCCATCGAGGAAGCAATGCAGATTTTCGAGTCCGAAAAGAGATTCGCGCGGATCTTGCGAACCGATACTGCTTACCATTCGCATCATTTGCAGCCATGTGCTGAGCTATACCTGAAAGCATTGCGAGCCTGCCAGATCAAGGTGAATCCGCCCCGGAAGGACTGTGTGTGGATATCCAGCGTCCGTGGCGATGCCCAATTACTAGAGGGGGGCCTGTCAACGCTGGTAGACCAGTACTGGGTGGACAACATGTGCAACCCGGTTTTGTTCGCGCAAGCAATTGAGACTGCGATCTGGAACGGGGGCCCCTTTGATGTGGCCGTCGAACTGGGCCCACATCCAGCGCTCAAAAGCCCCGTGGAGCAAACAATCAAGGCAGTCTATGGGCCTACCCCGGCCTACGCCGGACTCATGCGGCGCGGTGACAATGAGATCGAGGCGTTCTCTGGCGGCGTCGGTTTCGTTTGGTCGCGACTTGGACCGAACGCCGTCGACATGAGTGGATACCGCAAGAGTTTCAAGGGAGCCGATCGTCTACGGCCACAGGTGCTGAAAGACCTGCCACCCTACTCTTGGGACCACGGCAAGCAGTACTGGAAGGAATCTCGTATCTCCCGCCAATATCGGCTGCGGCAGGATACTCCGCACGAATTACTAGGCCGTCGAGTTCCCGATGACACTGATGACAGCCGGAGATGGCGAAACGTACTGCGCCTCAACGAATTGCCTTGGATCAAGGGCCACGTCTTTCAAGGACAGGTTCTGTTTCCCGGAGCTGGCTATGTGGCTATGGTTCTGGAGGCAGCACGGGCGCTAACAGATGGCCGACCGGTCACTTTGTTGGAGCTCGAGGATGTTTCTCTGCGCCGCGCATTGGTTATTCCAGAGCAAGGAGGTGTCGAAACCGTCTTCACTGCCCGGGTCATCGACGCGAAAGATGGGAAAAAGTCCACCGACCGACTGGAAGCAGAGTTTGCGTGTTATTTTTGCTCCGCCGAGGGCACCGAGCCGTTGGTTAAAGCATGCACAGGCCGTCTCATCATCAACTATGGCGATCCGGTACTAGATGCCCTGCCACAAAGAACCCGGTTACCAGCAAACAATGTACCAGTAGACATGGGGAGGTTCTACGATTCCATGAACAACATTGGTCTGGATTATCAGGGAATTTTCCGCGGTCTAGTTTTTGGCAAGCGATCTCTGGGCTGTTCATCAGTCAAGGCCGCTTGGGGGCCAGATATGCAAATTGACGACTATGTTGTCAACCCTGGCTTCTTGGATGTTGCATTCCAGTCACTCTATACGGCCTTTTCGTCTCCCGCCAGTGGAGAGATCTGGGCCCCTTATCTGCCGATTCACATTGAGAGACTCGCCGTGAACCCCAATGTGTCTTACCGAATCGGGAAAGTCGAGACTCAAATGGAGGCGGACGCGTTCATTACTACAGCGAACTCTACACTCCTTAAAGGAGATATCCAGCTTTACCAATGTGAATCTCAGCATGCTACCCTCCAGGTCGAAGGGATCTCGTTGAAATCCATGTCCGAACCTCAGCCGGAGAACGATAGATGCCTATTCTCGGAGACTGTCTGGGGCCCTGATGTCTCATTGGGCGTCACTGAAGTGGCTAGCCATGCAGCCAAGGATGACATTCACCTGGTAGAGGCTTTGGACCGAGTGTCCCTGTTCTACTGGCAGAAGCTTCTTGAAGAGGTCGGCGCGGAGATCGCCCAGTTCCAGTGGAACCACCAGCGAATGTTTGACGCCGTCGATTTCCAGGTCGCCTCCGTGCGCAGCGGAAAACATCCCATTGCGAAGTCAGCATGGCTCAAGGATGATTGGAATACCATCCTTGCAGTAAGCGAGCCTTATGCGTCTCGTGTGGATATGCGACTCATCCACGCGGTTGGAGAGAATCTGACCTCCGTTGTGCGTGGTGACACACAGCTGCTGGAAGTCATGGTCCAGGATGACATGCTCAACCGCTTTTACATGGAAGGATATGGTTTTTCAGTCATCAATAGCGCGGTCTCGGACGCTCTGGAGCAGATCACGTTCAAGTATCCTCACGCAAACATCCTGGAAATTGGCGCCGGCACTGGTGGAACGACCCGGAGTATCCTTAACCGAATTGGCAGCCGCTATGGATCTTACACATACACAGATATCTCCCCTGCCTTCTTCAAAGTCGCGGCTGAAAAGTTCGAGGACGCACGGCGAAAAATACAGTTCAGGGTCTTGGATGTGGAAAAGGAGGTTGGCGCTCAGGGCTTCGACGAGCGCAGCTACGACGTCATCGTCGCCGCGAATGTCCTCCATGCCACGCGCAAGCTGGAAGAGACCATGAATCATGTTCGGGCTCTTCTCAAACCCGGCGGGTATCTTGTTCTGATGGAGATTACTGGCTCACATGTCTTGCGGACGCAGTTCATCATGGGTGGCCTTCCAGGCTGGTGGTACGGCGTAGATGACGGACGTGTCCTGTCCCCCGCCATATCGGTTGAGCAATGGAACCAGCTACTTCTCGATACTGGCTTCTCTGGCTTGGACTGTTTGAGGCCGGACATGTTGGATGAAGACAAGCACTCCTTCTCACTCATGGTGAGCCAGGCCATGGATGAGAAGACGCAAATGCTCAGGTATCCAGCATTGTCCACGAGCTTTGCCCCAACAGGGGATGTTCTAATCATCGGAGGCCGAACCAATCCGAAGGTGGAGATAGTTCAGGAAATCCGTCACTACCTCGCCTCCTGGACGAGTCGTGTACAGGTTTGGCATAGTATCCAAACCAAGCAGCTGGATCGGCTGGCTCAATTCGAAAATGTCATTTGCCTCGAAGAGTTGGATCAACCTTTATTCTCCACTACCATGACTGGCGAGACGCTGCTAGCTCTGCAAAGGGTTTTGAGCGGGACAAGGAATGTTGTCTGGGCCATTAACAACGCCAATGGCGAGAACGCCCATGTTAACATGACAGTCGGTATCGGGCGAGCATTGAGAACAGAGGTCCCTGGTTTGAACCTCCTATTCGTCGAAGTCGATGCTATTGATAATGCTCCCGCATGTGCACAACAGCTCTCGCAGATGTTACTGCAGCTAGTAATTAGATCACTGTGCGCGACTGAGAACATGCTGTGCGCAGTGGAGCCGGAAATTCGAGTCCAAGACGGGCGGCGCCTTATTCCTCGGGTTCTTCCCATAGCGCCAATGAACCAGACGTACAATGCGAGTCGACGAGTCATTACCAAGGCAGTCAATATCGAGACCACGTGCGTGACTTTGGAAGACTCTGCAGGTTCACTGCGCCTAGTGCGGGGACCGTCCATGGTAGATAGCCCCGTCCAGCGTGGCCATGATCGGCTCCGAGTCCATTTTTCTCTCCCTCTCGCAGTCTCTGGGGGCCCTCCATGCTACTTGTGCAGTGGTGTTTCGAGGGAGAGCGAACGGCCGGCCCTGGCACTTTCCACCTCGAACACGAACTTTGTCGACGTCCCCAACGACATGGTCTTGACATTAGAGCAGGGTCAACCTTGTGATGCCGCGGTGCTTGAAGCGACAGCCCGCCATCTCCTGGCGAGAAACATCTGCAGCCGCCTTCCGGCCTCGAATGAAACACTTGTTTACCAACCTAGCCACGACTTTGCTCAAGCACTGCTGTCAACGGGACGCCAATTCTCATTCGTCGCTACCGACGAGGCCAGCTGCTTCAGTGATTGGATCTACTTCCACCCTAGGGCCTCGCGCCGCGCTATTCAGCCTCACCTACCAGAGAGCTTGGACGCCCTTATCGACTGTACTGGTGAAGTACCCAAAAATCTCATATCCTGTGTCCCGACACACTGCAAGATATTCAACACGACGCTCCATCAGCTCGACGCCAGCCTTCTGGGTCCCGCATATTCTGCCGCTCTCACACGTGTCAGCTCCTCATGTAACAGACCGAGCATCCAAATCAGAGACCTTCCGCTGGCCACGCTCTCCAAACCGTCGATGGTCGATTGGACAGGTGTCGAATCTGTGGAACTGACACTTCAGCCACTTAGCACCAGCGAGCTTTTTTCGCCAAGTGCCACTTACCTCCTTGCTGGCATGACAGGCGACCTTGGCCTTTCACTGTGTCGCTGGATGATTGACAATGGCGCCCGCAATATTGCCTTGACGAGCCGGAATCCAAACGTCGACGAGGAATTGTTGCAAGACATGCGCCAGGGTGCTGCCGATATCCGAGTCTTCCGGAACGACATCACCGACCGAGACGCTGTTTGTCGGCTTGTTGAAGAGATCAGAGAGTCAATGCCGCGCATTGCTGGTGTTTTCAATGCATGCATGGTCCTCCGGGATGGACTCTTCTCCGAGATGGACATTGACTCCCTCAATGGTACTCTCACGCCCAAGGTTGACGGGTCCAGGATACTAGATGAAATCTTCCAGGATGACTCTCTCGACTTTTTTGTCCTATTTTCTTCCCTGGCGAGCATCATTGGAAATGCTGGCCAATCCAACTACCACGCTGCAAACATGTTTCTCTCCGGTCTTGCCGCCAACCGTCGTAAGAAGGGTCTTGCAGCGTCCGTCTTGCACATTGGTCTGGTCACCGATGTAGGGTATGTTGCTCGCAGGGGTCAAGCAATGGAGGAGCGACTCCGTAGGCTGTTTTTCCTGCCATTGTCAGAATCGGACATCCACCATGCGATGGCGGAAACCATTCTAGCCAGTCCGTCTCACAGCACACGTCAGCACGAGATTATTTTGGGGCTAGAACCTTTCGTTGATTCGCCCAACGCGACTAAACGGCCCCCATGGGAACACAACCCAAAGTTCTCGCATTATGTTTCCCGGCCATTGCTGGACGAAACGCCGGCGGTCACGGCATCGGAAGCTACAGCAGACGTGAAACAACTGTTGGGGTCGGCGGTTTCTGCGGACACAGTCACCCCTATTGTCCAAGAGGCATTTGCGAGGAAACTCAAATCGATGATGCAGCTCCCTACCAACAGTGTTAACCTGAATATTCCCCTGATTGACTTGGGGTGCGACTCTTTGCTGGCCATTGAAATTCGACGCTGGTTCATCAAAGAGGTTGGCATTGACGTTCCAGTCCTCAAGGTGTTGTCCGGCGATACCACGGCTCAGATCTGTGAGGATGCAGTTTCGCAATTCCTGGCTTTACAGCTTGAGAAGAAAGAGGCAGTACCATTCAACGCGATGGAAAAGCCCAATACAGAGCCTCAAGGACCCAGTGATGCCCTTGGCAAAGTCGAGAGTGCCAATGGGGGCTCCGAAACGAGTAGCCAAGGCGATGATTCGCGAGGAAATTTCTCGTCGTCGAGCAGTCACACCAGTCCAAGTCTCCAAGCTACTACTCCTGGCGTCAAACCGAGTACCCCAGCGCCATTGGATGGTGACGCAGGACCTCCCGATTGTGCACTTGAGCGAGCCATAATTCGGGTTGAACGTGCCTCCTTTGCCCAGTCAAGACTGTGGTTCTTGACGCAGTATCTCCATGATCCAACGACGTACAATGTCACCGTTCGTTACGATGTTACAGGGAAGCTTCCAGTTTCACGAATCGTCAATGCACTGCACACAACCATTCGCCATCATCAGTCTCTGCAAATGTGCCTTTTCATGGACTCGGACAACGAAACACTGATGCAAGGAGTCCTGTCGCCGCCTTGCAGTTCTATCAAAACTGTTCTTTCTGGAAACGAGCATACCGTCATAGAGGAATACGAGCGTTTGCATCGTCGAGCTTGGGATCTCGAGAAGGCGGAAACCTTCGCGGTCACTGTCGTTTCTTTGTCGCCCGAACAGCATATCATTATCTTCGGGTACCATCATATCGTCATGGACGGGGTGAGCTGGCACCTTTTCTTGCGAGACCTGGACCTCGCATATCGCCTTAGATCGCTCCCTCCGATTGAGATGGAATATATCGAGTGGTCGGACAAGCAATTTCGGTCCGCTCAGCGAGGAGACTTCACCAGACAACTCGATTACTGGCGCAAGCAGCACTCGCCTCCACTCTCTGTCATGCCACTGTTACCAATGGCTCGGACGGATTCTCGCAAGCCGCTCACCACATATGACAGCCATGTCGTCCGCGCCGAAATTGATCGGGGGCTGGTGTCGCACATCCGGCATGTCAGCCAGTCTTTGCGCGTCACTTCCTTCCACTTCCATCTAGCCGTGATCCAAAGCATCCTTTGCCGCTTATTGAAGATAGAGGATCTTTGCATTGGAGTCGTAGATGCGAACCGAACTAATGAAGCTCATTCGGGAACTGTGGGATTCTTTCTAAATCTTCTTCCGGTCCGCTTTAATACGAAGAAGCACAGCACATTCCAAGATCTGGTTTCCTCAACCAGACGCACAATTCTTGAAGCCCTTTCCAACTCGGAGACGCCGTTCGACCTCATTCTCGAGGATCTGAAAGTCGTGCGACGTGCAGAATACAGCCCCTTGTTCCAAGTCGCTGTCAATTATCGCATGGGCGCAATGCTCCAGGTTCCACTTGGAGACGGCAAAATGGAGATGGCGTCTGTCGACGACGCAAAGAACCCGTACGACCTCAGTTTCGGGATCACAGAGTCTGCGACGGGGGCTTGCTTGATGGAACTGACTAGCCAAAAAGAACTGTACACGGAGCAGTCTACAGAGCTCTTGCTACAGATGTACGTGGACGTCCTTCGCGCCGCGTCCGACAATCCTTCACTTCCTGTCAATCAGCTACCAGTCACGTTGGAATCGTCACGCGGGAAAAGTCTTGCCGTTGCAAAAGGCCCCAGGGTTGAGTATTCTTGGCTGAACACCCTATGGGAACGATTCGACGCGATCCAGAAGTCGTACCCGGAGGAAGCTGCCATCAAGGACGGGAATTCAGGCATGAGCTACTCGCAGCTGGCCAGAAGGGTTGAGCAACTTGCCGGGACGCTAATCAGCCAAGATGTTGCCGCTGGAGATAGAGTCGGTGTTCTCCTTCATCCGTCCATCGACGCCATTGCTTGTATGCTAGCCTCGCTGCGCGTTGGATGTATATATACACCCCTCGACACGCGACTGCCGCTGGCTCGATTGAATACCATTGTCGATGGCTGCAAAGCCTCGTTGGTCTTTTACCACGTTGCAACCCGTGACGCTGCTCTGGAACTTGGAAAGTTTGCCAAACTGGCCGATGTCGACGATATAAGGGGAACAGTTTCAGCGCAAGTACCGGCAGTTGCGCCTCCATCAAATCTGGCGTCTTTCCTGTTCCACACCAGCGGCAGTACCGGGGCTCCCAAAGGCATTCTGCTTACCCAACAAAACTTTGTGAATCATCTGGCTGCGAAGACTGACAGACTGGCTCTCGGCAGGGAGGTTGTTTTACAACAGAGCTCGTTGGGATTCGACATGTCCGTCGTGCAGACTTTCTGCGCTTTGGCCAACGGTGGAACCTTGGTCATCGCACCGAAGGAAGCGCGGGGAGACCCCGTTGCACTGTCCAGACTTATTGCAAAGGAACGAGTGACGCTGACGATTGCCACGCCCTCGGAATACTCCTTGTTGATGCGCTTCGGACTTGAGCAACTCCAGAAACCCTACGCATGGAGACATGCCTGCATGGGCGGCGAAGTCGTGTCGCGGCAGTTGATTCAGCAGTTTTGCCAGCTGGATCATCCTGATTTGCAGCTGACCAACTGCTATGGTCCAACGGAAATCACCGCTGCTGCAACATTCCAAGACATCCCTCTCCAATTGGAAGACCAGAGTACTACTGATGGATCCCCGGTGGGAAAGCCCTTGCCCAACTACTCGGTCTACATCATGGACGCTTCTGGATCTCCGGAGCCCATTGGTATCGCCGGCGAGATATGTATCGGAGGTGCTGGTGTTTCACTAGGCTATTTGAAATCTCTCGAACAGACTGACGCGAAGTTCGTTCAGGACCCCTTTGCTAGCCCAAAGGATATTGCCTGCGGTTGGACGAAAATGTACAGAACAGGAGATATGGGGCGACTCCTCGAGGATGGCACTTTGGTTTTCATGGGCCGCATGGACGGCGATAATCAGGTCAAATTGAATGGTGTGCGGATTGAGCTCGATGGAATTGCCAACAGCATTCTCGCCACTGGACATGATCTGGTGTCCGAAGCTGTAGTCACCGTTCGTCCTGGCTCTGGCTCCGGTTCGCCACTCCTCGTGGCTCATGTCGTCCCTCTTCGGGCCCCCGTTGACGTCTCCAGACTTCAGCAGCTCGCCAGAGATCTTCCACTGCCACCGTACATGCTTCCGTCCGTGGTCATTGCCCTGGACCGCCTGCCTACCAACGCTAACGGGAAGGTTGACAGGAAGGCCGTCATGGCACTGCCCCTGCCAACCCACCCCGCTGAAAGCGCGGCGGGTACCGGCCTTGGTAATGCAAGGCATCTCAGCCTCGCAGAGGGCGAGCTACGCCTGCTGTGGGAGAAAGTCCTTCCGGTCTCCGGTGGCCCGTCACGACTAGATGCCGATTCCGATTTCTTCATGCGAGGAGGAACATCCATGCTGCTGGTCCGACTCCAGGGTGCTATCAAGCAGTCGATTGGGGTTTCAATCCCCATCGCGGAACTGTACCAGTTTCCGACTCTCGGTCAAATGGCGAGGCGAATCAGTCGCCGTAAGGAAGAGCTTCAGGTGTCCCACACATCAGTAATTGACTGGGATTCCGAAACCTCACAGACCCAATGCCTCATCTCCGCAGCTCAAAGCCAATACTCGACACGTCAAGCAAAATTCCATGACCGTCAGGAGATCTTGCTTACCGGTTCCACTACTTTCCTCGGCAAAACAATTCTGCAGTCCCTCCTCCACAATCTGCGCGTTAAACGAGTGCACTGCGTCGCTGTCCCCGCGGAGGATGCGTCCCTCCTCCCGTCGTCCGACAAGATCGTCATCTACGCCGGCAGCCTCCTCACGCCCAATCTGGGGTTGTCGCAGACAGAGATGGCGGACCTTCAATCCCTCATAGACGTCATCATCCATGCCGGGAGCACGGGGCACTGCCTGAACAACTACACTTCCCTACGCACCGCGAACCTCGGCTCAACGAGGTTCTTGGCGGGCCTTGCTATTTCACGCAGAATCCCCATCCATTTCATCTCGTCCAACCGTGTCACCTTGCTCTCTGGCAATAACAGTCTCCCTCCGGTCTCGGTTTCATCCTCCCTACCCAACCCGGATGGCTCCGAGGGCTTCACCGCCAGCAAATGGGCCTGTGAACGGCTCCTTGAATCAGCCGCCGCACTCGAACCCGGACTCCCCGTTACGATCCATCGTCCGTGCGCGGTCATTGGAGACGAGGCGCCAAACGAGGATGCTCTGAATGCTCTTCTGAAATACTCCAAGCTCACGCGCTGTGTTCCGCGTTTCGAAAACTTCGAAGGGTATCTTGATTTCGAGGACGTACACAGGGTCGCCGGGGCGATCGTGGCAGACGCTCTGTCTACTGCTGAGTCAAAGACGAGCAAGTCTACTACACGATTCGTGCACCACTCCAGCGGGCACAAAGTGTCCATGAAGGACTTCAGAGGCCGAATGGAGACTTTGTTCGCGTGTCCGTTTGAGGAGGTCTCTATGGCTGAGTGGATTGAACGCGCATTGCAGGCTGGTATCGATCCACTGATCACGGGATACTTGGAGGCGATGACGATGAAGGGGGAGACGATTCGGTTTCCTTATATGGGAGAGACGGGATCGCTTTGAGGGTCTGTACGGAGTACTTTTGTGCCAATTGATTTGGGTTTCGTCTGATTTGCATCTTGTATGTATACGCAGTAACCAGAATACAATTAGATGAATACCGGATCTGATCTACCTGGACATCTCTCTTGGAATAGATGTACTGAATGACTACTTTCACAAAATACTTGGTGCCATTGGACCCTTCGGCTGACTCAAGAATACGGTGGCAGTGCCGCAGAGCCCTTTTCTGCCGTTGGGGGCAAAAATATCATGTTTCATAAGCTTAGGAAGCAAAAGTGTCAGGAAAATGGAGATTAGCATTGTATTGACGCGTCAGGTAACGTGGATCCCTGTTACTCCGGCCACCACCAAAATAAAATGGGTCCCGTAGCAACCTCTGTTTTTGAACACCAACGATGCCCCCAATTCGCTCTCAAAAGGCTCAAAAATTGGTTGAACAGGAGGGCCACCTTCTGTTAGCTATTAAAGCTATAGAAAATGGGAAATATAGCTCCATTAGAGCTGCTGCCGAAGCTTTCACTGTGCCGCGATCAACGTTACAAGATCGGATGAACGGTCATGAAAGTCGGGTTGTACGCCGCCACCATCGCCATAAATTCTCTGAACTTGAAGAAAAGTCGATGGAAGAATGGCTACTTTCTATTTATTCTAGAGGGTTTGCCCTTACACATGCTATGGGTCGAGATATGGCTAATCTACTACTCCATGCCCGTGAAGCAACCCCCTCCAAGACCTCTCCGAAAGTTGGCAAAAATTGGGTCACAGACTTTATTAAACGCCATGATTCTCTTGCGTCCTACCTCTCGCGTCGATATGACTACGAGAGAGCTCTCTTTGAAGACCCTAAACTTATAAAAGGGTGGTTTGATCTCGTCCGAAATACCATCCAAAAATATGGAATTGTTCCGGCTGATATCTAGAACTTTGATGAGACGGGATTCGCGATGGGTGTTACCTCTTCACAATATATTATATGTTCTGCGGAATATTATGGTAAACGAAAGGCTCTACAGGCAGGAAATCGTGAATGGGTTACTGTGGTTGAGGCTATTAACGCCGAAGGGGGTATTCTTCCGCCGTACCTGATCTTTAAGGGCAAGGTCTTTCTAGAACGCTGGTTCCCTTTACCTCCGAATTAGGCTATCAATCTTAGTCCAAATAGTTGGACTAATGATCAGATTGGTCTAAATTAGCTACAGAAGCACTTTATCCCTAATTCTACACGAAAAGGGGCCTATATATTGTTGATTCTCGATAGTCATTCCTCTCATCTTACTCCACAATTTGATAAATTGTGTGAGGAAAACTAGATAATCTGCCTCTGTATACCCGCCCACGCGTCCCACCTACTATAGCCCCTTGATGTAGGCTGTTTTTCGATATTAAAAAAGGCAGATGGAGGGTTGATTAGGGAAGAAATGCGGACCAGGGTGAATTCGATTGATAAAGACGACTTCCTTTAAATCTACCCGATCGCAAGAAAGGCTACGTTTAAAGCTACTACTATACAAAATAGCTTTAGAGGTGCCGGTCTAGTACCTCTAGATACTAATCATGTATTAGAGAAGCTTAACATTTGTGTTGAATCTGTTGATTCTCTCCCTTCTGACCACCCCCTGCGGCCTACTTCTTCTAGTAGTGCTAGCGATTTGGATGCTCTCTGGAGCCTCTCAAAGGTTCAAAAAACAAGTTCTACGATCAAAAAAGAACTAGCACCTTCATCGGTCGCATGATATGTATGTTCGAACCGCTGTTCGGCTTACTATTGTGGAAGACCGCCTAACGAAATTAGAGGCTTCAAATAAGAAGGCTGTCAAGAAGAGGGCTGCGAGTAAGAAGCAGGTATCCTATATAGGCAGTCTGCGGAGTTTGGAGGAAATTCAACAAAGTGTGGTTGTGGAAGATGAAGATGCAATGGAATATATATCTGCGATGGATTGTACTGTAGAAGCTGCAGTTGAACCTACACTTCCCCCTATGCCCCTAATTCGGCGAGTTGTGACGTGCTTTGGGTGTGGAATTCAAGGGCATGCATATCCTAAATGTCCTACGCGTGTTAGATAGTCAATTTATGTTAATTTTTGTTATTAAATTTGATGTTCAAAATTTTGATTTTTTGAAGTTCCAAGAAAGTGGCCGGAGTAACAGGGATCCACGTTACCACTAAGACACCCATCTTTGTATTACGCGTACTTTTGCCACTGCTTACCACCTCGGATTTGTAACCACCGAGTCACTGGTACTCTCATGGGTATTTCAACCCCCATGAAGTTCGATAGTTTAGTTCATCAGAATCAACACTTTTTTCATCTCATCTTTGCATTCCCCTTTCTTGATTCCGTTGCTCTCATTTGATGGTTAATCCTTGGTAATTCATAGCTTGTACAGGACATTCCTGTGAAAAAGTTCCCAAACCAATGCCCAGATAACATCCAAGAACGTCCTCTCGCGCTAGTAATGGTCTGCATTGCTAGCCTTCCGCTAGAACCAATGAGCCATAATTATTAGCTAATGAGGCTGTTGGTTAATCCACTTTAGCCACCTACTACGTGTCCTTCTGGGTAATTACTTCCTGCTAGTAAGCGTTACTTCTAGACTACCTGCCTTGTAACAGTCAATTCATATCTCTCTTCTCCTATTTGCCAATCTCATCTCTGTCCCCGACAGTAATGTCCAGGATCTAGCCCCTATGGCATAGTGGGAGTGCATGAGAACAGGACCGTCCAGCGGCCCCGCCTTCCACGGACCGGTCCGGCCCAGCGCTGGCCAGAGCGGAAAACAGCCCCAGCAGGAATGGAATCCAATGACATTGCGCAATGGATCAACAACAGCTTGCGGGGGTCGCTTCCAAGAAGACGGATTGTTAGCAAACCATTCTGTATCAACAGTAGCCAATGATCTGACTGCTGCAACCTTCCTTTTTTGGTCAATGATGAAACCTGATAAGTTGGGGGCGGCTCTGATTGACAAAATACAGTAGAGAACTGTATCAACGAGTCAAATGCTTCTAAGAAATTGTTCTTCTACAGGGTTGGAACGACACCCGTAGGCTTCCTATGGCTAGTCATCCCGGATCAATGAACTCTGGAAGGTTTTGCCAGAAAATCCTACCGTTAATCAATCGATTTATAATCTATATTAGTTAACGTAATCGGTAAACGAGCGGCCACCCCAACTAAACATACAAATTTCAAATGCATTTATCTCAACCAAAACACCATTAAATTAAATCTAGTAAAATACATCATCTCTCTGGACATCTATTAAATCTATGCCCTGTCTCTCTGCACCCACTGCACCTTATAGCCCGCGTACGTGGTTCCAAAGTCGGCGAAGCGCTTCTTTGCCCGGGGGGGGGGGGAGGTGCTTCATCTGCTTCCACCGGCGTAGTAATTAATTGAGAAGCTTCTTGCATTGTTAAACCTGTATCAGCAGGTATCTGCCTCCGAGATCTGGTACGCTTTTGCTTTTGCTTCTCGTTGGCGGCACGTAATTCCTTGTTTTCTTTGGCGAGTAAGATTGCACCTTGCATTGTAAGACGGAAGCCTTTCACAAGCTGGTTTAATGTACGATCTGATGGGCTAGGCGGGCTTCGAGATCTTGTACGAAGTAAAGCTTTAATTGATGAAGCCTGTCGACGTAGTTCTTTCTCTATAGCTGGTGTTTTTAGTGTAAAATTCCGGCTTGATTCGCTCCCCCTGCTTGGGGGAGGGGTAGGTGTTCGAAGCTGAATATTGAGCTTTGAGATGACTCGATCAGGTACAAATAGTATTAAACCAGCTGCTGCAAAGCTATTTTTAATCGTTTCCGATTTAAAAGCTTTAATTCGTGCGAGAGGGTATGATTCAAGAAAATCAAGCTTATTAATATGATTGATCTGGCTCCGCATTTTGAATTCAACTATCCGACCATATGATCGTTTTAATACCGCAAAACAACTAATATCAAGAGGTTATAAAAGATAGGATAAATGCGCTGGTATAGAGATTGGTATCACCTTATTTTGCTCGCAAATTCCGTTAAATTTAGGTGTTAAATAACTACTATAGCTATTAAGAATCAAAAGCCGGTACCCCCCCTTTATACGCGAAGTACTAGGAATAAACAGCTTCTTAAGCCATCGAAGGCCTATTTCATCCGAAGTCCAACTATTAGGACTAACTTCAAAGCGCCAATCATCCGGTAAACTATCAAACCATAATTTAATAAAGACTTTGCCTTTAAAAATCATATATGGCGGAAGCACCTATCTAGAAGCATTTATATACTCAATCACTATCACCTATTTACGATTTCTAGGTTATAAAAGTGATCGCCGACCGTAGTATTCGCTTCGTATAATAACCTTTGTAGTTATAGTCAATCCTATTGCAAAGCTAGTCTCGTCAAAGTTATAAATATCATTAGGGTCGATTCCAAGTTGAATAATTGTCTTTTGAACCAAATTAAACCACTCCCTAATGATTTTAGGATCTTCACATTTCGCGCGCTCGTAATTATATCGTTTCGAGAATCGGGAGGAGAGGAGAGGATATCGTTTAATATAATTATATACCTATTTTTCGCCGACCGAAAGCACCGGGGTAGTTCCACGCTTTTGAAGAAGATTCGCTATTTCTTGTACTAGAGAGGGCCGGGGAGCTGCTCCACGTGTATCTAGAGAGAGAATCCATTTTTGAAGCGATTCCTCCTCAATTTCAGTCAATTTAGACAAATTGGCACGAGAAATCGCGCGTTGTTGTACTCCGTCAATTCGGCGGCGGAGGGTTGTACGTGGGACCGCAAATGTACGTGCAGCACGAGAAATAGAGCGAATCTCTCCATTTTTAAAAGCCTGGATAGCTAATAAAACCCTACCCTCTGGCTCCGTCAAATTTGACGATGATTGAGAGCGAAGTGGTGGCATAGTGGATGGTTGAATTAACTAAGTGCTAATTGATGGACGCGTTTTTTGGTGGGGTGGCCGCTCGTTTACAGTGACAGCTCGTTTACCGATTACGTTATAATCGATCTGTTTATTAAGCCACTTTTAATGCAAGATAGTGCACGCTGCCATTGGTCTCGATTCACACGCGCTGAATTAGAGCGTTGGGATATTAAATGCACTGATCATCCACCCTATTCGCCTGATCTAAATCCAATTGAAGAAAAATAGTGAATGTATCGATACTACATTTTTTCCTTGGTACCCCTGTAACGTATTTCACATGCGAGTGGCGCACACAAGCGAGCGGCGCAGTCCAAAACACATAGTAAATGCGATAAAGTACAACTTGATATTTCAACAACCACGTTTGCATTTGATCTCATTTTCATTCGATAGCTATTGATAAGAATTTTAAATGCTATATATCAATCTTAAGAAAATCGAAGACGTGCATTATCACGGTATTGAAAATTACAGTGCGAAACGCTAGGAATATATATATCATAACCATAAAGTCATATATATTTCCCAAACTCCCTAGAGAGGCTAGAAACTACCCAAAAAACATCAACCTATAAGGAAAAGCCCCTATAGACCACTGTTGTTGAGATATCAAGTTGTAATTTATCGCATTTACTATGTGTTTTGGACTACGCCGCTCGCTTGTGTGCGCCACTCGCATAGTTAAGTACGGGTGGCTGAGTCAGGCTTCCAACTACCGACCGGAGTAAACTACGTGTCAGACTTCATATTCATTCTTCATCAGTGAACAGCAACGACTAGAAGGCGATGGGCTACACCAATTGATATATCTAGTCTTTTTCACTAGGATGGACCTGTCTTTCTATTCAGAAGGGTCAGAGGATAGTGTCTGTGGTCGATCTGGACAAAGGTCGACCGGAAGCCAGGCCAGCCATCCACTCTGTCTACCTTTTGCGCACTATACAGGGATTAAGAAGTCCCCCGCTCAATCTCCCTCGATGAGGCTCTCAAAATCTCACTGTCCTTCCTTCAGTTCTCCCCCTCACTCCCCCCCATGAACACTGGTTCAACACCATGAGTGCCCCTCTCTATCGCCGCCGCCGACCTGCCGTTGCGTGTATCGAGTGTCGACGGCGCAAAGTGAAATGTGATCGTGCATTACCCTGTGGCCCATGTGGCAATGCGTCCCTACTGTGTGGTTATCGTAATCCTAATAATGGATTGACCCCGTCCGATCCCCGCGCTGGCCCGACTGCCACCGATCTGCCTACCTCGGCTACATCCGAGATGGATGGTACTCAGACTGGAGCTGTATCTAGCTCTCCCATTAACCTCACCCCGTCCAGCAGCGGTAGTGCCGGTGTACCACCACTCTTCACCTTCTCGTCAAGGTACACCTTCCCCGGGGATTTGGAGATGAACGAGAACAAGCCTGTGGACCTTCCTGGGCGCACCGTATCCCATGCCAAGAGCTTGGGTTGTGGCAAGCATTACATCCAATCGTCATTTAGACAGGTGAGCCAACGCAGCTCCTAGGCCAAGTCTCCCCAGGCAAGCCCCTTTTGCTGATAATAGATGCTAGTCAGAGCATTTGAACATTCTGCTGCACAGGTCGGACCATGCGGACGTCCAATCGCTCTGGGATCAATGCACCCATTACGCCCGGATCATCAAGTCAGAGCGGGCCATCAAGTATTACACCCAGCTGGGCCCGCCGAACATAACGAACAATCTGCTGCCCAAGTCGACCTGTGACCGCCTGGTCATGTTCTACCTGCACACCTTCGAGGCGGTCTTTCGGGTGCTGCATATTCCGACCTTCATGCAACAATATGAGCTGTACTGGAACAACCCGCAAGGTGCCAGCCGGGCTTTCCCATCCACCCTCGCTCTTGTCCTAGCCATCGGAGCCTGCTTCGTCTCGGAGGCGGAGGCGGACGAGCTTCAGCTGTTGGCGCCCAAGTGGATCGCTAGTGCGCAGTTTTGGCTCACTGAGAGCTTTGAAAAGTTTGGCATTGATCTGTCCGTGCTGCAGGTCTCTGCCTTGCTACTGTTGGCACGCCAAACAGTCCCTGACCCGTCCGAGCTAGTCTGGATCTCAGGGGACTTTCCCCTGCGCATCGCGGTCGGACTCGGCCTCCACAAGGAGACGCGAATCCATTTCCCGGAGTTTTCGCCTCTTGAGAGCGAGATGCGGAAGCGCCTGTGGGCTACCATTCTGGAGATGTCGGTACAGTCATCTCTGGACACAGGCATGCCGCCATCCATCTCCAGTGATGATTTCGACAGCGAGCCGCCATCCAACATCGATGATGTCGATGCCAGCAATCTGTCCACTGCGTCGGATATCGCAGATGGCTTTACCCAAAGCACCATTCAGCGGATGATGATGCACACTATGCCGGTGCGTCTGCAGATCCTCCGTTATTGCAATGCCCTCAAAAAGCCTCCGGGCCAGGATTACCAGTGGGCCGTGAAACTGGGCATGCAGTTGGATGCCATGTGCCATTCCCATACAGCAACGCTCCAGTCGTATCAGAGAAATACCAACCCCGACACGCCGAAGCCGACTGAATTCCAGATCCACCTGCTGAACATGTTGACTCGTCGTTTTCTACTGGCGTTACATTCGCCGTTCGCGGTAGACGCCAAAGCGGACCAGTCCTTCTATTTTAGTCGCAAAGTGCTCACCGAGAATGCACTCGCTTGCCTCTTACCTCTGCAGTTGGTCCCGCAGGCACCGTTACCCGGGGGCTCCTCACCGGAGAACCAGCAGCACGACCTCCTGGGGTTGATGGTGCGTGGGGGCGACTTCATTCGGCACATGCTGTGCCATGCCACCGCCATTCTCATCGTCGAACTGACCGCTGAGTTGGAGGAAAATGCCTTTCCAATCACAAACAGCCTTTCGCGGGACCTATTCTCCCATGCTATCGAAGAGTCGATGGCTATCTTCCGGCGGCGAATTCAGGCCGGGGAGACCAGTGTCGACATCTATGTCCTGTTCTCCTATGTCATGGCACAAGCTAAGGTGATGAAAGCCGGACTAGCCCCCCAGCGACACAACGTTGAACCTGCCAAAGACAGTTTAAATTTCTGCGGTGAACTACTCAGATTTCAAGCTCAAGTCAGCGCGGTCAGTTCTCTAGGATTGACACAAGGTCTGCAGGTAGCATTGGAGAGTGATCTTGGGGCTTCGAACTTGTGGGATGGCATGGTATGATTTTTTTCTTCTTCTTTCCTATCATAGAAAATAGATCCGATTCCTACCTTCGATCCTGCTCGCAACTCGTGTTGAGACATTGTTGAGGACGACTATCATGAGTTATGGCGTTTGAATATACCTTGTGATTACTTAGATATAAACGATGACAAAGACCAAACCAAAAAAAAAAAAAAAAGAAGAAAAAGGATATAAAAGAGAAAGCAAGCGCCCCCCTTCCATCATCTGGACGAATATCGAGTATATGAGACATTTTCGAAACCCTATTGGAGCCCCATCTATGCCTATAGTCTCATTCCAAGGAAGCTTTCAGCCTCGCTTCCAGCAAGGTCGCCTGCGATACGAGCTCCGCCGAACTCGCCGTAAACCCTTGCGGCATCCAGACTTTCACGAGGTCAAACCCGGACTCATTCAGCAAGCGCTCGAACTGGGCCTGGGTCCGCTCCAGCGAGGCAAAGGAGACCATCATTGTCAGGTCGGCCTGGGCCGAGGGCAGGGCGATCTTCGATTCGGGCAGCAAGGTCTCGTTGATAAGCAGCAATGAATCGGGCGCCATCGCCTCCCGGATCCGGGCCAGGATCTGTCGGGCCTGTGCATCGGGCCAGTCGTGCAACACCGTGCGGAGATAGTACGCCCGCGCCCCTGTCACGGTCTGCGGCTCGAAAAAGTCGTACCCCTGCGGCTCGATCCGCGCGGGGAGCTCCCTTTCCTGAATCGCCTCAATTACAACCGGCAGGTCTTGCAGCACGAGGCGGCCCCGGAGGTAGGGGAACCGTTTCTGGAACGCGATGATATCGCCACCCTGGCTGCCGCCCACGTCCACGAGTAGGACGTTGGACTCGTCGACCACCCCACCTAGTTTCTCCTCTACTGGGAAAAAGTCGAACCAGTTCTGGCCCTGGCGGCGGTGCGAGATCGTCATCACCGTATTGAACGCTTGCTGGTAGTAGGGCTCCCCGGCCAGGAAATCGAAGTAGTGCGATTTGGTCTTGGTGGTATATTGGAAGGGGCCGTCGAGGACGTTGTTCGGATTCTGCCAGCCTTTCTCTTGGAAGTAGGCTGGGAGTTGGGTGAGGACCATGAGAAAGTGCGTGCTTTCGGGTTTGGTTTATCTTTAGTGGACGCAAAGGGACCCTAGGGGGGAGAGAGGGGGAAGAAAATGGAACATACACATGAATGACGGCGGCAGAGAGAGGCGAGCTCGAGATGTAGGCGGCTGCAAGCGGGGTTGAAGCGTAGACGTCTTGCTTAATCTCGTTGAAGATTCCTAGTGCGGATAGGAAACGCATGATGCGCGCTGTATAATGGATTTTTTTTGTCAGTCTTCTGTTGAATATGATGATAATGATGCTTGTGATCTCTTCTGATTATTACAGTACAGAGACGGACGCATCACTTACACACAAGAAGAGGATCGGCTTTAGTTATCTCAGCTAGCTGCGATAGAGTCGCTATCCCTCCACCGGAGGACTCGGTATGTTGCGCTACCGCATCAAAGAGCTTCATATCAATGCCCAATCGTAATGCTATGGCTGGATAACCCTGCAGCGGATAACCACATAAGTCAGGAGTTCTCTATAGTAGTTCCAGCCATGAAGAAAGAAAGCATACCGCGAAGATCGTTCGTAAGGTGAATTCAAACGGGGATTCCAATTTCTTGCGAAGTTGATCACACGCTTGGAGGAGACGCTTCCGGTCTGCCTCATTCACCTGGAAATCTGTTGTAGAGGCTGCAACAGACTCGATCTGTCTGGTCAGATCCGTGAGATTGACGGAGGACATCGTGGTTATCGGGATGATGGGATTGTCTGTTCAATGCTTGTAAGAAAACAAACTTCTCCGGATTTTTGTGTCGTACAGGGCAATGAATGAATGAATTAAAATAGTAGAGCACACTCCCCAATGCTAATAATAGAGTTTCTGTATTGATATTGCAAGTCCCAATACTGCTATTTGATATTCGGGATGATTTAGATACCGTAGTCATCCCCCGTAGGTCGTGAGCTCCCACGGCAAATAAGCACCCAACCCGAGATAAGCCGTACCGCTCCTATCCAAACCGCTCAATTGCGGGTACTTTTCTCCGGATCGTGGCTGGGAAAATCTTTCTCGGCTCCAGTATACATTTGGTGCAAGAGGGGTGTGTTTAATAGGCTGAAGCTGGACGCGCTGCGGCTGGTAGGGTTAGCGCCGGGATATTGTGGGTCCCCAGTTGTCCGGAGTGGGTAACACAACAACACAACAAAGGTATTTTTAGTATTGTAATCCCGGGTAATTCCACGTACGGACTCATTGCAAGAGTGTCAAACATACATTAGCTACACATTGGGGCCAATCCATAAAGACATCTTCGACAGCCCTCCATAATGTATCATTTTTTTCATCTTTCTTTTGGAACATTCACGAGAGAAGCATAAGGAAACGAGGGGGAACTGATCACAATGTTGGAATCCAACATTAATTTCAAGAAGAGGCAAAGGTCCCCGTTTCACATCAAGTCTCAAAAGTCTCTCTCGCAACGAATCCCCCAAAGACGATAGTTGAAGCTCCCATGGCCGCTGTCGAACAACTGACTTCAGATACTATCCTGCTCGTCGGTGGTGATCCTGTGGGACCTCACTCTGGCCACTGTCCTCGCGGATCATGGAGCCAAAAGCGTCTTGATCGAGAGCAACTGCACCACGACGCGCTGGCCCCATATGGATCTGACGAGCACACAGAGCATGGAAACATTTCACCGCCTGGTCATTGGCTGGGGCGGACGACAACTGGTGTCGTCCCACGAAGCGGACTTAGTCCCCGTCCGACCTGATGCCTTGTTTCGTGGCACAGAAGTGAGGTGTGGGATGCGGACATAGCCCTCGACATTCTCTCTTAGGCGGTAGAGAGGTGACTTTAAGAATGTTTATATACATTCAAACCGGGTATGATATTCCAAGGTGCACAAAATGACTTCTAAAAGCAAATAGTAGATGCCAGCCACTCACGTCTCGTCTCGGTCTTGCTACAAAGCCTGTCTAGCAAATTGTGTAATCCTCTTTGAATAACTACATGTACTGGATGACTACTCTCTTCTTTGAAACACAAATCTAGCCAATGAACTTTGCCATGAATGCCACCTCCCTCAAACATAAGCCACCAAGCCGACGGCAGCCAACGCCGATGAGCCGACAACCGCCCATGCGATCTTAATAAACTGAGACTTACTATCCAGCGTGTATCCGGTAGTGGAGATAATATACCGGATACCATTAAAGAGATGGAAGGTGAAGGGCCAGGCGACGAAGAACTTAAGGATGACCTTAGTGGCCACCGACAAAGAGCCAAAGGCCGCGACGAGGGCGGCTGACGACAGATCCCAGCCGAGCCAGGGGGCTATCAGGTAGGAGGTGCCGAAGAGATACAGGCCGCCGGCGAGAAGAAGTCCCGTGTTTCGCTCCATAGCAGAGCTGACCGAGTGAACCTGCCATTTATAGATGGCCAAATGGGGCGCTACAGGCCGCCGGAGGCGTTGGCGAACGAGTTCTTCCTGGGCGAATTCCGGCTTGATCACTCTTAGTGGTGTTGTGACGGGCTTTGTGGTCTGCATTCTAGAGGCAAGAGTCGGGTTGGTTAATACATATCCACGTTCAATCTTCTGCATATCATACCGGACTTGTTGTTGCCACACCAGACCCATGATAGGCCTAGTAGACGGGGATACTACTGCGGCGCGGCGTAGACCGAGCATAGACGACGCTGGGGACTGTTCATCAGCTGACATCCAACACAAGGGGGGAGTGGATGATACAACGGAAGACTCACCTTTCTGTATCAACATCATGTTTTTCTGGATGGAACCCGCCATGACGGATGGGGTGTGGATGCTTCACGAGTAACGGATAGAGACAGAGAATGAGCTGGGAGAGGAGAGAAAGAAAGAGTCAAAAAGAAAGAAGGAGAGCACTGCAGGAGGAGACAGCCTAGCGTTGTTTGACCCCTGCTAACATCCACCGGCCTTGTCATTGGAATCTGAGGCCTTACATTACGGGTACGTAGGTATTATGTAATTTATGTATTTCTTGGTTAAGTTAATGTGACACACAAGTTTAACGGAGCATGGCGTCCATGCCGCCAATCACGCTCTTCTACAGAGTAGAACTGGTTGCGGATTTGATATGGATATATACGTATCATATAATAGAAGGTAGAATAGTCTTACATAGGGGACAATGGGTGCCCGCGTGCCGCCCAAATTTAGGATGAAAGGTACCTAGGAGGTAATATGAAGAGATATATATCTTACCACTACCATCCTGATCACCTTATTTAAAATCTAACATCTTCCATAATCCTAACTTTTCTTAGTAAATTGGATATTTTATTTTAGGTATGGATAGATATAAGCATTCTCTACCTATATATAAAAATATACCCCTACGTTTGAGTAGGTAGATATGGTTTGATAAGCAGGCCTTAGATCGCATGCACACAATGGATTAACCCATATCCATTACCAATCCAACTTAAAGTGCGAGTTGGGTCGACCAGTTTACGCTACCAATACGGGGTTCCTCGACGCTCGACGCGGATGGGGAATGATTTCGCCGCCGCTCAGGAGCTGCTGCGCAATGCGAAACCAGCCCGCGGTAAATTCTCGGCCTCGGGCTTTTGCCGCGCCCTAGTAGGGCTTGTGTTGAACATGGTCAATGAGAGGGTCGAGTTCGGCTTCCACACTCCGCCGTGTATGTCCATCCAAAGGAAAGAGTTCCAGGTTCAGACACTGGACATACCGTGACCCATCGGGCATACAGCTATTCTTGTACTCCGGCAGGGGCAATCCCGGTGCATCTCGTCTCCTCGAACCGTGTGAGTCTGTTGTCCGGCCGCACTGCAACTCCAGGGCCGTGTCTGTATCGGCTCATTCACCCCGGATGGACGGGCCAGAAGGCTACACAGTTACGGAATGGGTCAGCAAGTGTTTCTCGGGAAAGTGCCTCACCAGACGGGCCTGCCGGTCTTTGTGCAGTGGCCATGGGCTCTCACGGTCGCACGGGGCCCGAGTGACGACTGTACTGAATCCCCTACTACGCTACTCACTCCCGGTGCCGCGCTTCGACGAGGGATTCTTTGGCTTTCGCGATATGCACGAAGTTGCTGCGGGTATTGTAGGCCAGGCTCTTCATAACCGCCTTCAGCCCTCGGACCGGGCGGCCGAAGATGTCCAGACGATCTCATTCCTTCATCACTCTAACACAGTGAAATGTGAAACTGCCCATCCACCAGTTCCACCAGCATTTGGAGCGCCTGTATGGTGGGGAGTTCCAGGACGTCGAGAGAACTCGGGCGGCTGGCATTGACCCCTTGATTAATGACTATCTCGAGGCTGAGGGGCAACCATTCAGTTTCCCTACTTGGGCGAGGATTAGATCTAAATAGTATCATGGTTCATTCGTGAAGAGAGTTGATTCAACTTTGATTCTTTGTTTTCTGTCTATAGATCCGTAAATTCAAACGATATTGCAAATAAGTCTTGTTGATTCGGGTGTTTCGAACTGACAATGTCAGCCACCACTACCGTACTACCACTAACTACCGCTTGGATATATGTAAGCTCGCACTGCAGCCGGATCAGCCTCGGGTTTCCCGAATTGAGGCTGCTCTGGACTCCAAGCTCTTGATCCTCGTTTCATGGCAGAAGCAATATCCCGACTTTGCGGGCCTAGACCGGATTATTCGGCAGGATTTGCTCTCAATTTCCCGGCCATTCTAGGTGACATTGAATCATCCCACACATCCTGCATTATATACTCTATGCCGCGGACAAGGGGACTTGAAACTAAGTGCAACACATAGATAGGCAGACAGAGAGAGAGCAAAATGATCACCTCCGAAACGAGCCAGAAACACATCCTCATCGTGGGCGCAGGACTAACGGGGCTGATCCTGGCTCAGGCGTTGAGATATTTGAGTCAGACTCAGAATGCGGCGAACAGTCAAGTGCGATACTCGTATTCGATCTACGAGCGAGATCCGTATGCCTTCGCTCGCGGGGCAGGTTGGAGCCTCACCATCCACTGGGCACTCACCGATCTGCATAACATTCTGCCCCCAGACATTCTGGCTAGCTTCAGCGAGTGCCTGGTCAATCCTGGCGCTGCCGAGCAGGGCAATCCAGGCAAATTCCAGTTTCTCGATCTCCGAACAGGGAAGCCGAAGGAGTCCTGGCCGATTCCTGCCAACGCCGCCTCGCGAGTCTCCCGCGAGAAACTGCTGGCGCTGTTGATGAGGAATTTGGACATTCAGGTACGATCCGCCCATCGTTGTCATGCCCTCTCACCCAATGGCTCATTTCAAGCGGTAGTGGTCCAAGAAACTCGCCGACATCACTCACCCTAGTGACTCCTCGGTGACGGCGCATTTCACCGACGGGAGCAGCGCCACGGGGGACCTGCTTGTGGGTTGCGACGGGGCGCGCTCGATGGTCCGTCGCCTCCTTTGTCCAGCCATCGCCATGCCGCATCGGCTCCCCGTGCGCCTGATCGGGCTGCGCGTACTGTATCCCGTGGAAAAGGTGCGCCAGCACTGCGAGCCGATAGACGTGCATTTCTTCCAGGGCGGTGATCCCCAGACAAATGTGTATTTCTGGTTCTCCTTCATCCATCTCCCGCGGCTCACGGATCTGGACACCCATGCCACCTGCCAGATCATGATGAGCTGGCCCTATCAGCCGGGATTCCTGGGCCACGAGACCCCGACGGAGATGCCCGAGAGCAATGCTGACCGTTTGGCCTGGATACGCAAGTTGGCGGCCGACTGGGCCGAGCCCTTTCGGCAGCTAGTCTATGATCTGCCACCTGAGACGGAGTTGAGGGAGATTGTGCTCGAGGATTGGCCGCCGAGGTTGGATGCGTGGGAGCATCGTAAAGGAACGGTGACGCTGGTGGGTGATGCGGCACACGGGATGACAATGTGTAAGTCCGAGCTTCCCTTGGTTTATGGGTGTATTATGGCTTAGGGCCGAGGAAAAGCTAACGGAGAAAACGCAGTTCGCGGAGAAGCGGCTAATCATGGGGTGATTGATGTCTCGGTGCTCATTAGGCTTTTAACTGCTAGCACGAAGGGGGAGAGCCCGACGGAGCTGGAGGACATTATCCAGGAGTATGAGTCGGAGATGATTCAGCGGACGCAACCTGCTGTCCTAAAGTCGAGGCAAGCGTGCATCGACGCCAATCATTACGCACGAGTGAAAGGGTCCAGTCCTTTGATTTCTAAACGGGCAATGAAAGATTGATCATTGGGTAGATAGTAAGACTGGGGGGAGGGGAGAACAGTTAATGCCTTGGGTTCGAAATAATCAAGAAGAATCAGTTGCAGAAACAAAACTCATATAGGATTTGATACACTGTTAAGCGAATGATGACTCCTGGTGATCCTTTGCAGCTATCATCTCGGTTCCCTCACCATCAGCTACTTCATTCCTGGATCTCTGCTTCCATGCTGCCCCGTCTTCCCTGCGCCCCTTGAGCATCATAGTGGTCACCACACTGCCCAGAATCAACATCCCCCCACCCACGCTCACCCAGCTCGGACTCTCGCCCCACACCACCGCATCCATGATCAAGAGAAACACAATCTGGATATAAACCATACTCAACGTCCGGGGGCTGCCTCCATGCTGCATACTCGTGGCTAGCAACATGTGGACGATAAACCCAGACACCCCCAGAAACACCAGCTGCGCCCACTCCGCCGGATGGGGCATCCTCCACGCGTCAACACCGGTGATGGCCAAGCTCAACGCGGTCAACCCAACGACCCAGGTCGCAAAATGGTTCACCGTCACCGCCGGATCCGCATCCTGGCCGATCAGCGGCATCACGACGTAGGCGGCGGCCCCGCCTGCGACGCCCACCAGACCGGCTCCTACGGCCGCAATCCGCTCGATCGACCTGGTCTCTGTGGAATGCGGGAGGCCCCACATCCCACCCATGCAGAAGAAGCGCCTATTACTGGTTTCCGGACGGATGTCGGTGGCAGCAAACTGGATGTGCTCCCACGGCTGGGAGACGAGGACCACGCCCAGGAAAGAGACGGCGATTGCGAGTTGCTGCGTCCGCGGGAATGGCGGCACTCTTCCCAGGAGGCTGGAGGCATATGCGGCTACCATCGGGGAGAGGAAGTTGATCACAGTGGCCTCCGAGAGGGGAAGGGCACGTAGAGAATAGTAGAAGCCCCAGACTAAGGAGTGCGGCGATGGAAAGTTAACGGCCCGGTTCTTTCTCATTTAGTACATATGGTAGGACTTACTCCCAAAGACTCCTGTGATGCTTCGAAGCGTCACCAGTAGCCAGAGATTGGTTTTGCGAAATGGCACGCCGGGGATTCGGGCGATAAGTATCCAGAGCCAGCTCAGAGTTATTACGAAGCTCATCATTGTGATAAGAACCTTTGGCCCGGGATCAGTTGGGTTGCCAATTTTCGTCTGAGTCTGGTTGACATACCTGTCCTGTGTCCAGGGCTTCATTCTCTTGAGCTGCCGTCTGTAGCAGTTTGGCAGCTACGGCGGTTAAGGAGGAGATCAGTTGAGCCAGGGCCATGAGGAGAACACTACGGTTCTGTCGCCAGAGTTCCCTCCATCTCCTCTTCCTCTTGACTTGGGTCTGGATGCTTTCTGCAGACATCGGACCTGTTGATCTCAATGATTCAAGCCTTCTGTGCAGCCACGTTACCTGGAAGATAATGTGACGGCATACCAAGTATGCCATATACCTAATTAACCCAGGTCGATCCCGGTACATATCCTCCTCTGATCAGGAATTCTGCTGCCACCTCCCAATCCCTCTGCCGCCGAGCAGGGATTGAGCAGAAATCATGCTGTTTGATAAGTCAAAGCGGAGTCCAGACGCCCTAGAGGCTACCCATTTAAGACCGAATTTCCCGAATTCTCCGTTCCGAAGCTGAATGGCCACCACGCCCAATGGGAGTGGTTACAACCAGGATTATCATGGAGAAACCCTTGGTCAGTCTCTTCTAAGCCTTGCGAGTGAATTTTCCGATTGCATGAGACCCCTCCAACATACGCCAATGGAGGAAGAGATGAGAGGTTGGGGGCGGTACTAACCATGGTGGATCGATAGTTGCTGACCCCCCCCCCCCCCTTCTTAGGTCCTTGGTATAAGACGAGTGCGAAAGCCCACTTTGGTCAGACGGAGTTGAATGATTGAAGGCCCCCAGTCTCGCGGTTGAATCACTGAACTGCATAATGGCGCCGATTCCGGAGAAGTATCACTTGCTCAAAGATGAGGATGATTCCTCGACTAGTCATCGCAATTCCGGTGGAGAGGAACTTACCGGCCATGCATACCTCCAGCGACAAGAGGAAGAGGGACTCAAATCCCGGTTCTCGAGGAAAGTGACGCTGGTGATCGTGGCCGTCCTGTTTGGAGCCTCCATCCTCTCCAATATTTTGATGGCACTGGCTTTGACAAAAACCCACGACCATGTGCCCTCCCAGCGAATTACTAAATATGGTGAGTTTAGCTTCTGCTTTCCACTCAGCCTCTGCTTGCATTTCGTGTTTCTGATTGAAGAATGGTCGGTCCTCAGCGGGATTGGCGGATGATCATCCGGTTGCGTGGCAGGCCTCCACCCCGTACAGCACCGAGAGCATCTCTGAGAGTGACCATGCCTGGGTCAACATGGAGATTGACTATATCAATGTGGCGCTTTCAAAGGAGGAGGCCAAGGAGAAAGGTCTCCCTCCGTCGGCAAATTTCCCGTGGGATACTAACTACAGCGTCTACATGATTACTTCCATGCACAGCCTGCACTGCCTGGTACTTCCCCCTCCCCCCCTGCCCCTGGTCATACCATGGTTGTAATTCATCTAACTCCGAACCGTAAGAAATCTCTCCACCGATCCAATCTCGAATACCGCAAAGGAGTGAAGCAAAGCTACCCAACGGAGCATCTCATCCACTGCCTCGACAACGTCCGTCAAGACATTATGTGCGCCGCCGACGACACCCCGCGCTACATCCCCGTCGATGCAACGGGCACGGCCACCACTGCCGTCGGCCAGTACCGCCAGTGCAAAGACTGGGAAAAGCTGCGCCAGTGGAGCAAGGCGAATGACGCCTGTTTTAGTTACAACGAGCTGATCCGCCATGAGCTCCTGGAGGATCAGCCATTCCCCCACGCGTTGCGGTTCTGCTCCAGGGATAGCAAGTTCTTGCCCACCGTGCAGAAGTTTTATAATCAGTCGAGCGACTGGGTGCCGGTCAAGCCTGATCCGCCCTATCCGGAAGTCGGGGTACAGTTCGATGGGTATGATCAGTATACTTGAGTTCAGATCATTGATTAAGAATAGGGATGGAAGAGAGTATATAGGCTAAGTGGGCAAGGGGATCACGATGATTTGCTATTCTAACGTGGCCCCCTTCCTTCATGGGTTCCGGCTCCTGTAGCTCTGATTTTTGTGACGGAGATTTTCCAGATTTTGTTCAGGCCATCTTGTGTTATTGTCATCAGCTACCTGTACTAGGTAATGTCTTTTTTGGTGTTGGTTTGTCCTTTGCGGAGGAGGACACTGATCCATCGTCCTTTTCACCCCTCCCCAAAGGTCTTCTTCAGCTGGGACTTGATTGTAAGCTGGTTGATTAAGCCTGTCATTTCGTAACTCGAGCTATAGATGGCCGTCAATGTAAACCAATGGAAATAACTCCAAACGCCTTCAATAGGTTGACACAGCCTCGTGATCTACAGACGTGGCAGTATCACTTTTGAACACAAAGGATCCGTGCGATATGCGGATATGCTTTGTTCCGTGCCAGTTGGGATCGCACGTTTTCCACCGAGCGCAGGTACCACGAGACGGCTTTCCGGGGCTTCCATGACCATGAGAATTCCAAGGAAGGGATCAAAGGAAGATAGGCAGCCTTCTTGTCCGCATGGGCCAACAACAGCTCGCACATACGAGGAAAGCTTAGACAAGACAGGGCACACCACGCCGCCCAGCGACAAAAAGCCATCCGCGCGTGCGACTCGTTTCCTGCCCGATGAGGCCGAACTCTTGATCGAACTGAAGGAAAAGCGAAGTCTCCAATAGAATCGGATCGTGAAGCATTTTCCAGGGAGGACGAAGGGTGCTCTTCAGGTTCGGTATAGTACGAAACTCAAGGACCGAGGAACTGGAAGTCGGATTGTCAGGGTTACATGTCCTGCAGCTGTGGCCGTGACTCCAGAGGAGACAAGTAGTACTTTCGCAGACGGCAAGACAACAAGGTGACGAGGCAATATGCTTGCCAGGATGACGGACCATCGTATCTCCAGGCTGAGCACATAGGATCAGAAAACCCGAGAGCGATTGCTACGATGTGGATGGCTTGTTTGAAGCACATCCACCAGAAGATCGAACGCCTTAGTTTAGCCTCCCTCCTAGGAGGCACCAACTTTGCAGTGGTGGAAGACAGTAAATCTCATTAGAATACCCGGTTATGTTCCCCCGAACCTAAACAAAAATGCAGTCAATATGGCTGATGGAAGAGCCACAATGAAGTTTCCCAACCCTGAACCCCCTTGAACATCACTCCGAAGAGTTGACCACAGCACACCAGTCAACACGCTCGCCAATATGGTAAGCATGATAATCCAGAACATCCCCTCGCGATTCACTTCTTCGATCACGTGTGCCGTACGGAATACGCATGGACCATCTCAGAATGCCACCGCCTTTGTCATACCTATATAGAAAATATCGATAGCGGGGACTCTTATAAACTTGGGTCTGCTAATGGAAGGGGGCTCAATAATTATAAATGTTATTGTACTATTTAAGGTTATGCGGTATTAAGGTCTGATTAGTGAGAACTCTATAATGTGGGTCCCACCACCGGTAAGTGGGTCTAGAAACGGCTTTAGGAGAAGAGTTGCTAGTGGCCTAGCTAGCAAGAAAAGGAGCTTATAACCTCTTAGAATCTAACTACAATGGAGGTCAAATAAAGAAACAGCGTGTTGAATTCCGGGAGCAAAGGGACGGACGGACGGACGGACAGGAAGGAGTGAGAGAGCCCTGTCTACTACTATCTAGCAAACAGGATCTGTCCCAACTAGTGCCTTATGGTTCTGGCATCCAACAGTTTGCAATGACATCCAGGTTTCCATCAAAATCAAGAATCTTCAAATATAACAGGAACATACATTTCTCGACATAGCCTCAACATAATGACTCAGGTACAGGAAGAACATTTATAGACCCCCGCAATGACTAAGAAGAGTGACATGTTCTTAAACTTGTAGTACAAGCTCTTGCTTATCCCTGAGCCCGACAGAGTATCATTCAGTATCCTGATTCTGGGGCTTGATGGCGCAATCTAGCTTCCCGCAGCAATCGATCTTATTGCAGCACTGATCACCATTCTTCCAGATGCAGTTATTCGCATCATCCCTGATGTTACATGGCACTTCCATGAGCTCGAATTCAATGCACGAGTCCGTGGCACGGGTATCTAAGCTGATCCCTGGACTGATATCCGGACAAGCCTGCGTGAGGCCGTCGTTGAATCCGGTAAGACAATATTTTCCGCAGGGCCACTTGGTGACCGAGAATTTTCCGGCGTTGGGAAATTCGGGTGTCTTGCTAATATGCCCGCCGTTCTGTTTGTTGTCGAGCCACTGCCCAGCGTCGGTTGCGGCTGGTAGCGTGCCGTGGAGGTCTTTGATGTAGACCTCGTTACTGGGGTTGATAGGGAGGCCAGGAGTGCAGATTTCGTCTTGGCAGAATTGGAACTTGCCGGGTCTAATATACTTACTCAGTGCGGTTTCGGAGTATTGATTGGAGTTGAATGTCAAATAATTGCCCGATCGTCCCGTGAAGAAGTAGCATTTACCTGCACATTATTAACCGCGTTGCCTTAGAAAAACAGCAGGAAAAGAGAGAGAGAATTTCAATTGTGTTCACATACCAGTCTTCAAGCCCGACTCACACTTCGCAGGCTTACAGGTGCCATCTACAGCCTCTTCCTGGCCAGTAGGGCACCGGCATATCCCACCGACCATCTCTTTGCCATTGGGGCACAACCTTTGACAGGTCTTACCGTCGAAGGTGGAACCCTCCAGGCAGCACTCAAATCCCACACCCAAGGAGCCAGTCACATCATGGCCGCTGCCACAACAGTGCCATTCGGTGTCTTTGGATCCCTTGAGACTGGCACCCGGCGGGCAGCAGGTGCCGTGCTTCTTGTCAGCACTCAGGCTTAGGACCCTGCCGGGACCAGCACATATCAAGCTTCCTGTGAAAGGTCCATCAGGCCATGTAACTTTGTCTCCGTCGATGATGAAGTTGTCGCCAATATCCCTCACCAGGACTTTCTCGGCGTATGCGAAGTGAGAGCGCAGAAGAAGAACGAAGCCGATTAAAGAAAGGCCGTGCATGATTGTGTGATAAAGGTCGAACATAAACAAGCGATTGAAATGATCGATTCAAAACGATTTAGTGGAAGGCTTAGGCTCTTTATATATTCTCTTTCTGACTCTGGAAACTGGCAAATCACTTACCTTTTTATCCTGTATCATGTTTTTAGTATCTCCCTTCCAGTTTAAGTTGCGACAGGAAATGTCAAATGATCACTCAATCTGCAAATGATCACTCGATCCGCAAATAGCTTGCCGAGCTCATATGCAAGAGAGCTAGCGATGTAACAGCAGCCAGCAAAAAAAGCAATGACCTGAATCTTCTGCTGACGGGGCCTCGACTATCGGTAACGCTACAATTGATAAGAACAGCATTACCAGCAAAGGCTATCTCCAAGCTTCTGAGGCCTACAGTCATTGTGTTTGACTTTGCTTCAGTTCAATCTACAGATTACCTTTGTAGGGCAGACGGTGATCAGGAAATAGATAGCTGCATTTGCCAAGCGCACATTGAACTTGAGAATAATTACTCGAGCGCCACATGATGACCTGAACTAGCCCTAGTGTGCGCTGCCTACACAGGACAAGTTTCCCGAACTTGAAATTGTGATTCTTACGTTCCATTGGTGTATGGAGGCCAAGGGTAAGCTGAGATTCTACCTGCAGAAGCCATAGGCACCAACGCTCGTATCCAGCAGTTTGCCTGATACAGTGGCTGGCGCAGAATCATGAGGCATTCTTCACATAGCATGCTTGATAGACTCTCTTTCCTTCCTTGGCACCAGACATTGGCCCCATCGCTGACCCTTCTGTGAGACAGGCCCGAGATAGACGTACCTCTGCAACCTGCTCCCGCGCCGACGATCACCCGACTGCCATCCGTGTTTGTGATTGCAAGTTGACGCTGGGGATCGACGCAGCTAGACCTGGCTGTGACTTTCGTAGAGGATCCGGATGGACCCTCGACCCGCCAAGAACCCTCAATTTTATACAAAGCTATGTAAAGCACAATTTATAAGCAGGTTATTTCCCAATTAGGGTGGTTTATACATACATAATTTTAGGGGTGGGTCTAGGGCCCGGAATTTGGGTTGCAGCCGTGTCTAGACGCAGCTGAGGGACATGTTGACCCACATATCACATCTGGATGCAAGCTGAAAATTGCGGGGGATAAGGTAGGGATGGAGTACAGAGGTGCCAAGTCAAACCCTTCTATGCAATCTGCCTATCGCTAATTATTGCCCTAGGTAGGCTCTCAATTTCAGGTGGATTAATATGGCGTACAGATCACCGCGTGGCGTGTGGTCGCACTGAGTCGTCATGTGGTGAATCCTGGGGACTGCTCATATTGTTGGACCTTTTCCCATTGATTCAAATTGTAATCCGGATGGAGGAGATAAACACTGGAAAATATCTAGAGATACATCGTAGAAGTAATAAAGTTAAATAGAAAATCGTGCGAGAAAGAGTTTGTTGCTTTGGCTTGTTGTTGTACTTTTGTCCCCATTACTAACATGCGCCATGCACCATCCAAAATGCATCCAGGAAGTAGCACTTAGTCAATTCAACCACCCACTAGGCACCAACTCGCCCAAATTCTCTAGAAATTGAATAGGGTGTGTGACCACGCTTTCTCTGCTTTTTCTCGGCTCACCTGCGGCTCACCCGCTCTGATCGTGGGATTCATTGCGTTTGTAAAGTCGAAACCCCTGGAGTAGAAGAATTTGCACGAAATTTTACGAATGGCTGAGGATATGAAAGGAATTTCCGAATTCAACCACTATGGTTGAAGTGAATGACCATATTTCGTGGTCAAATAAATAGGGCACACCCGACGAACGAATGCTTAGGAGAATTCGATTAAAATAATTGAACCAACTAAATAAAAACATGACTAAAAAGGGTTTTTACTAGTGGAACACCTCGCAAGTAAAAGAGGGACAGAGTTCAGGAAAGGTATGAAAGAAGCCCCGTGGCGTGGAAGAGGTCTCTGTATCAGTCTAGAGCTTTTCCAAGGAGTAGTCAGGAGCCAATCAGCCATTGGCACCTCTGATCCATTGTTACTAGCCCCCAGCATTTGGTACCTCCCAATAAGAAGCTCCGTGGCAAGCCCTAACGATCGTCAATAGACGGAAACTGTGATAATTGGGCAATGGAATATATACGAATAGATAGTACAATACTTCTTCTTCCGCGATATCAGTCGCGCGAGTCAAGCTCTATACCAGTTAGCTAACGTCATGCTTACTATGGAGTGGTGACCATACCTCGAATGCTGCCAGCTGATTGTGAGGGTACATTCCCTGGGAGCCATTCTTTTTGATAGACAGATCTAGTAGGACTACTATAGATATTGTAGTGCACTGGAAAATGTCATGTTGCGTTAGGAAAGGAAGAGAACTAGCTACTATGAGACTAATTGTACTGGGAGCAAGCAAGCGAGGTCACGGGACCTCTAACACTTTTCCATCAGGCTGGCCAGGCTTCCCTGGCCGTTGAAAGTGAAGACATTTTTCAAAATGAACCCTAGTCCATGTGTAGCTTTAGGATGACGTGATACGTCATTGTTTTACACATCAGTAAGCAAGTCAGCAAACCTTCTAATAGCTTCATTACTTCGATATGTGCTAAGGGATGCATAATTGGGAGTTGCTGGGTCCGGAAGGAGATGATCGGAGCCCGTTCACCCTTCGCGCCTTGCTGGACTGTTCGGCGTTGACTATATGATCCAACAATGAACGTAGCACACCCGAGGAAAGGAATTATCCACAAACTCAGAGCCAATGCCGAGTTCCCAGGCGGCCAATAGCTGATAAATATTGATCTCGCAAGTTGGCGGGTCTTGCAAGTTCTCCGAGCATTGAAATGGCAGGAAACCGAACATGGAATGATGTCAAAGCGTGGTCTAGCATCTTCCCACCTGTGATCGACGGTATGAGTCTAGAATATATAGCTCATACTAAGAGCGGTGGTTAGATGGAAAAATCATGAATAGGGGCTCGCCAGGTCACCATATCGTTTAACGGATTCGAACGATCTTCCCAATTAGTGTTTTAGAGGAAATTTAGGGGATCACCATAGCTCCTAAGTGTTTAAGAAACATCCTATATTTTAAGTTCTTAGGATTATTAGGATACGCTATATAAAGAATACTAGTTGTCAGGCTAGTCCTCTTGGTGAGTTGAATATTAGGAAGCGTATGGTATTCCTTATATAGTGTAAAGATAAAGGTCCTTTCAATTGTGAAACGGGATTTAGTGGATAGGACGTATATAGTAAAGATATCCGATCGCACAATTATTGATTTCGAGGAAAGGTCGTAATAACCACTCGTGGCCAAGATATCTAATAACGAGTCATAGTAATAAATCAGAGAAATAATATGATCAATAAATTATAGCACTACCTGTGCCGAATCTTCTTACTACGGCGAGCATTCGAATATCCATCTACTCTACCATCTCCAAAATTAATTATAGAAACCATAACCATGACAGCTCTTATAAAATTTAAGCTAAATTGATCAGGGTATTAGATTATAGGAGGCCACATTACGCGATGGACCGTTCTTATCTACAGTAGGCTATCTATTGGATATGGCTTCGAGTGATAAGCTTGATATAAACTTAATCTGACTAGGTCACAGACTATGTACAAAAGCTTGGAGAATAGAAGGAGTGGAACAAGCCGATTAACAATAGAAGTAGCAGATAAAGCGCTGGTATAACGGAAGAGTGCGGGAACGGGCTATATGGCAAGGCCATAGAGTAAGAAGCAGCCCAGCCCCTTACATATCCAGTTCTCTAAGCAGGTTAGATAAAAGTTGTGATCCTTGGCTGAATCTCCTCCAAGATTTCTCCCAATTCCTTCCACACTTTTTGTTGTGCCTGGTATCCAGCTTCGCTTCGGACGAATGTTGACAGTACTCCATTATTGACCTTGCCATCTAGCATGTATGCACCATGGCTTTCCCAGCCTGCCTCTGCAGCCGCGAGTATGGTCCGACTGCCAACTTCTGTCTGGCGTCCGAAGAGAAAGATCATCAGTCGGAGCCCTAAACCTGCTTCGCGTGACAGTTGCGATTTGCAAAGTCCCGGGGTCAACATGTTGAGAATGACTCCCGAATCTCCAAGTCTGGTGGCAAGCTCCCTCACCACCAACACTTCCAGGAGCTTCGAGGTAGAGTAGCGCTCTCGCATATCTGCCGTTTCCTTGTTGTCTAGCGCGACAAACGTATTGTCTGCAGTGCACTCTGGGAAAGTTGTCCAGGCGTGAACGTCGCTTGTCACGATCGAGAGACGTGGGCTGGAGGTCGGGAACTCTTTCGCCGTTGCTTTCAACTTAGGGAGGAGTAGAAGGCCCAGCAGGAAAGTGCTGATAACGTTGACAGTAATAGTACGTTCATGGCCTTCGGAGATATCAAACGTGTATGTTGCAATCCCAGCATTCTCAACCACGATATCCAGTCGAGGGAGTCTTGATGCACGATATGCAAAAGTCTTGACAGAATCAAAAGATGCGAGGTCAAGCTCCCAGACCTCACAGACGCCAAGTCTGTTCATTGATGCCTCGATTGATCGCTTTGCTGTTTCTCCTGCTGAGAGGTTTCGCACTGCAAGTATCACTTTAGCAGCATTGAGACGGACGAAATGCTTTGCTGCTTCAAATCCGATTCCGACGTTTGAACCGGTCACAATGACAGTTTTGCCATCGTAAGACTTTGTTGGGTACGCTGGTGTAACAAAAGCTTGGGAATAAAGAGCGCCCATGATGAAATGAGTGTCACTGATCTTCGCAGGAGAGGGTTCCAGGCTATTGTAGTAGTAACCTCCGGTTATGAAGAACCCGGATATAACGAACGGAAACCGGCAATTGACTTGAACCGCAATTCAGGATTTAGTGATACCTTCTTACTACAAGCTTCTTAAATTTAGAATTTCCGTCAAACAAACTCCGTTATAAATAGGCTCAATGTTTACTATATTCGCAATCCGCATATCTCCACTTTATAAGCTATGTGACGCTAGCACCCACGTGGGCAGCCACCCAAACCGCATCCAAAGCTTCCAACGTTGTTTACGAGCGGACTTTAGACCGTAGACCGAGAGTTAGAAAGTTGAAAGGCTTAAAGCTTTAGTCCGGGCGTAGTAAGTCCGAGGAAATAAATGAAATGAGGAGAATATCAAGACGCATCCTGGCCCACTACAAGGAATACCCGCTTTGGATCGTCGCGCCTACGATGTGGGTCACCTCCCGAATGTCTCGAGTGGATGCTTCCGCTGACTAAACGGCTCAATACCTAGGTAGACCTCAAGGGTGTTTCAAGGTCCAGATGGTTACCTTTAATGAGTCGTTACTTTTAACTGGTGAGTCATAGCGAATTGACTAACGTGAGTCAGTTGACAACTACATCGTTATCTCTCTCTCCCTTTCTCTCCCTTTCTCTTCCTCCCCGTGGGCTTCTCCCGGAATGTTATACATTCTTTCTAAAACTTCGTAACTTTTCCGATATGATCTCGAGACCTACACGAGAAGATACCCCTCCTTCATGCGACGTATTATTAAAGCCCACTGCTCCGATAGTAGAATGTAGAAAGTCTCAGAAGCATTGAGCTTCAGTAAAGTCAGTAATCTTCTAGATGATGCCTATCCCCACGAACTACAGTGTATGGAATACGAGGATCACATTCCGCTTCCTGACAACCTCCTCAAGATTACACGTAGTATAATATTGTGAATTCATAGATTGGTGACAACGCGTCGTCGGCTTCCAGCGGATCCAGTCATTGAACATGGTGTAAGACTGACTCCATTTCATTTGGGCGGAGATAATTTAACAGACCCTATCTCCTTGTGTGAAAGGGTTAGAAGTCTCTTTTGCTCCGATTTCGAATTCAACTCCACTCGAGCAGCAATAAACAGACCTCTTTGTTTTGTATCATGTCTCGAAGGATGCAAAGTTCCCGTTATTAGTCAGCGGAATATATGATCTCAGAAGCCGGGCTTACCCAGGTTAACTATATTCCTTGTTTAACACATTTTAACCAGAGCTTGTAAGCCAGTTTTATCCTATATAAACAATGGTACAGTCCTTATTGTTAATACTTCATGACCATCTTTCATCAATTCCATCTTTACATCCGTTAGACATATCTGCATATCATGTTGGCGAAGGCAGCTAGCTTGCTGACAGCGGCAAGCGTTGTTGCCATGTCTTCCGCAGCGAGTCCTATTACCCAAAAGATCTCGAGAGATGTGGTAGTTGTTGGCGGTGGTGCTGCCGGCGCCTATGCTGCTGTTAGGCTCCGTGAGGATTACGGAAAGAGCATTGCGTTGGTTGAGAAAGAGGCACGGTTGGTGAGTAATTATGAAATAATCCCTTCGTACATGGTGATCAAGGCCTAACTGTTGTACTCATTTAAAAGGGTGGTGCTGTTGATACCTGGACTGATCCGAAGACTAACACCCCTTACGAGCTGGGTGTTGAGGCCTTCCTGGATTATGGCAATGCTACGCAGTTCTTTGAGCGGTTTAATGTACCGGTGCATGCGTCTGAACAGGAATTAGTGAACACCCGGTATGCAGACTTCAGCACTGGTAACTTCGTGAACTACACGTCGCCCACAGCGGCTGAACAACTTGCTGCATTCCAAAAGTATGCGGAACTTGCCGAGAAATACGAGGACATGATGTTGCCTGGACTGTGGAATTTCCCCACAGCCGGCAACATACCCGAAGATCTGCTTCTAAACTTTGGCGATTTCGCGAGGAAATACGGCATCGAAGCTGCTGTGCCTACAATCTGGGACATATCGGCTGTAGCCCTTGGGCAACTGGAGACTCAGCCGACCTTCTATGTTATGCAGACATTCCCAGCACCGCTTGCCCGGGTCTACACTGGCAAAGGCCGAACTCTATATGTGGCGTCCCACAGGAATCAGGACATATACGACAGAGTGTCGGACACCCTGGGCAAGGATGTCCTTTATTCAAGCACTGTCGTCAACGCAACGAGAACATCCAACGGTGTTAGCATTATTGCCAAAGGTGCGGACGGGCATCAAACGGAGATTCGCGCAAAGCGTTTGCTCATCGCTATCCCACCAACTGTACCCAACCTAACACCATTCAAGCTCGACAAAAAAGAGCGCAGCGTCTTGGACAAGACGACATACACGCAAGCCTATGCTGGTGGAGTTGTTTCTTCGAACCTGCCTTTGAACACAACAATCATTAACTCGGCTTCTGCGAATTGGCTGGATTTCCCGGATCTGTCGCTCCTGCAATGGTATAAAAACGTCGATACTCCCGACCGCTATCATAAGGTCATGATGTTTGGAAATGAGACCCTGAATAGCGATGCTTCAAAGGCGCTGGTTGAGCAAAGTTACAGACAGTTGGTCGGTGCTGGCACTCTGCCAGAAGCAAGTGGCAAGGGCCTTGAATGGCTCCACTTTGCAGACCATGGATCTGTAAACATCCGGGCCTCCCTCGAGGACTTGAAAGCTGGCTTCATCCAGGAACTGTATTCTCTCCAGGGCCATTTGTCAACTTGGTACACGGGTGCAGCTTGGTCTGCGCAGTTACATACTCCCACATGGGCTTTCTCTGACTCGGTTATCCCACGACTGGTAGAGGGCTTGTGAAATGAATTCTTTCATGGGGATTCTAACCATTGAATTACTTACAAGATGCTCTCAGCTCTCATTGGTTGTTCTCTCACCCCTCATTTCCTATGTATTTGTATATTACCTTGGGCCTGTGCTGCAACTTGGACCAGTTTACTCTAGGTACGTCAGCACAATGCGGCCCTTTCTATCAGACCATCGGAAGGGACAGGTAGGCATTCAACATTCCTGCTGTTTATTCACATTCTAGACTTTCCTTGAATCAATCAACCTTCTGTCAATATAATTGGTTTCCTTACTAAATTAGATCCATATTCGCATACCATTCCATACTGCTTTAGGTTGCCTTAATATCCTCTCAAAGCCCACTATGAACGAGTAGTATACAGCGGCCACACTTTAGAAATGATAAACAGTTAGCCGACTATCAAGATTGCAAGAGAAAGGCTCGCACCCTCAGAGCACGTAGTCCATCATGGAGACCCAATGTGCGCAGAATACCCATCGTTCGTGCGAGCGTCAAGTCCATCTTCGGAAACCTGCTGACAGTGTCAGCCGATTCTTCTGGGCATATATCTCTAGTAGGGAAATCAGACTGCGTAGTGGTAAAACTTTTCTTAATCAGGACACTACAAATCCTGTGATACGCCAGTGCCAGGGCGAGAATTAGCCCAACATGTCCCCCCACTAGACAACATTGCTATCCAGGTTACCTTCGGCGGTCAGGTTGTCAAGGTTCACTTTCATATCCCGGCAAGTGGTAATTGAATGAATAGATGGAGCGAATTGAATTGGATGTATAAGCTTGGTCGCAGCTATCACGAATACTCCTTTATCCATCCTGGATGCATCGTTTGTCCGATCTGACTCAAGGTAGAAGCCTCTCGTAAGTCGCTCTTATATTCGCGTTATTTCTTTTAATTAGTCTCTCTACCATATTATAGAGGCTTCTAAGGCTTGGGGGATGATATTGTTATATTATAATAGGTTATTTAAAGGTTTGTCTGCTCTCGTTAGCTAGGACCACCCTCTTCTATACTTCCTACCTTAATCTAGAGCGCTACCGGCCGAGGTAGGGTCATATATTTGTTTATACCTATAGCCAAGCTCACTCTTAATAATTCAGCCTACACTTATTAGTCGGATCCATTTCCCCCACATTTACTACTATATCTAGCCTAGTATAATCGATTTGAGTGATGGCTTTTGCTGCCCGAGTGCTCCGCGCCACTCGACTATGCTAAATAATTTGTTTAGGATCCTAAGCTATAGCTGTTACATGCCAAGTCGATCAATGAAGAAAGAGTGCCTTTCAACGAGAATAACAAAGATGGAGAAGAGAGAGAGAGAGCAGGTGGGGGGATCTCTGTGGTTTAAATAGTAGAGCCTCCCACGTAACAAACATACTCTCTTTCCCAATTAGGACTAGTAGCAATCTGTAGAACAAAGAAATAAGCAAACATGCATATGCATGTGATAAAGCATGTAACAAAGCATGTGATCACGTAGACCGTGACAATAGCCGGCGAACAATCGTTTGGTATCCGACATTCGGTTATCTATATCTATAGCCGGTGCTAAATTAAGATCTAAGAGTTTAGGTAGAGTAATTGACGAAAGGCTACGCAAGGAGGAATGAAAGACAATGATGCATTCCGAGCGAAGCCCTCACCGAGAGAGAGAGAGAACTATCTGGACCTGTTACCCGTGGTGGCCTCAGACACCCAAGGGTAGTTTGCCTCTCCTAAAACCCCAGTCGAGCTGTATTGCCTTGCTTAAATAGCATAACTGAGTCACTATTATAATATGGTAAGTCTTTATAGAACCTTGTAGGATCTTCTATACAGTAGTTCAAACAGAGTGGAGGCTCTGACGGTCTGGCAAGATCACTGTCCACTTGTCCTACTTCAACACCCACGGAGCTTCCGTTCACAATTTTGTTATGCGCAATGAAAGGCTACGGTGGTGTTTAAAACACAGTACTAACACCGGTAGGAGATCATGCTTGTTTATTTCCACGTATTCCGCTCCCTGTCGCGATTTCCATTCTTTATCAACGCCTGTCAAATACTAGTGATCCCTACGATTAAGTTTAAAGATGACGCGAAGCCCATATCACGTCGATTACAGCAGTCAGAAGAGCTCGGACCATAGGAAATAACTAGGTCTTTCAAGACTGGCTAGGCGTTATAGTATTAATAAATATATTACTATTTACTGATTGTGTTGCCTTAGACCAGTAGGAAGAAAGTAAACCCTGCCCTTAATGAATATATGCAATAAGAGACCTGGCACACTATATTGAAGCTACATACAAACCCTGCCACAAAGTCTTTACCCACTCGCTATTTCCGTACTAAGGCTAACTGACTTTGAAATCTATTCTCTCAATGAATTTATATGGCAATAATTACTTAGATAATTTTTAATAAAAGCTTAGTATTAGATTGACAAAATATTCCTTTCTGGATGATCTGATATATGTGGCTGTTAAGTGGTAACTGATTGAAATGCAAATATCAAGGTGAATCTCCATCATATATAGTGGCTCCTATACTAAACTGGCGATTAAAATCTTTTGTCAAGCTTTGAAAATTGACCACTATTTACCTAAAATACTTTCTGGGATGATTTATATATATATTACCCTCGATTTGGAACGATAATGAATATAAAAATAATTAAAAAACATGTTATTCTATAAATTTATTAAGAGAATAGGATTCAAAGTCAGTTAGTCTTAGTACGGGAATAGCGAGTGGGTAAAGAGTTAATAACCCCTATGTACATCCGGGGTGACAGATAGGAGCACAATCCAACAGTCCAATCATATCACGCCAATCCAATGCTAACTAGCAAAGAAACCACCGCTAAATTCTAGGAGACCTGCGAAGAGGGCGAATACGAATAGGAGACGCGAACCTGAGCTTACTGTTGCCGAAAGGCAGGAGCAGAGCCGAATGGCCAATAGGACGAACCGAGAGCGTGCAAAGAGGAGGAAGGCGTTGGCGAGAAAGGAGATGGAAGAAAGGACTTCAGAGTCCTAGAAGTACCGCCAGCGAGGCTGTGCGAAAGGTGGCTGTGTTAAGGGTCTCATGTCTCATGGTAGTCAAAATTCCCAGTGCTGATGCGCCGCCAATATGGTATCGAATCTAGAATCACATGTTGGAGCTGATTCGTGCTGGGGTTTACTATCGGAATTTCTTTATCCTGGCCAGATGCTGGTTTCTGCATTCCAACGATTCGAGCTGGAAATAACAGCCAAAATGCCCACATCTCAGGTGCTCATGCCAGGTACTCGGAACGGAAGAAGCGGATATATATAACGGGTCTGGTTGTCACACGCTATATCACATGTTTGTGTTGGAGTGTCATCGAAACTCAAAAGCCGTTAAAGAAAGTAATACTTGAATCTCAAACGGCCAAAATCCCTATGGTGGGTAATGGGGGAGTGGAAGAGGCGTGAAATAATGCCGCAAAGAAGTAAAGGAACCAGACTCCCGCGAATCCTGGAGAAAGTACCCCCGGGGCTGGGATATCAAATGACGACAATAGACAGAGACCTGGGTGGAATTATGGAGTATTATACAAACGAAGTGAACAAAGCCAAAAAAAAAAAAAAAAAAAAAGCAAGCCCATGCATACATCGTTCGATTACATACCTAGTCTACATCCATAGATGAAACCCCGAAAGGCAGACTAAGCACCTGCAAAAAAAAAAAAAAAAAAGAAAGAAAGAAAGAAAGAAAGAAAGAAATCCATCCATTCATTATTACCCTTCCTCCACGAATAACCCAATTCTTAAAACGTAATTCTCAGCTCTCCACACCTTGAAGCTGAAGTCATACCGAGTCTAGGCATATACCCAAGCTCAGCACAGCAGCCAATCTTCAAGCTGCAACTTACAAGAGAGCGAGGACACCAGCCAGAAGACCAGCAGCAGCACCGGGGGCAACAAGGCCCATAGCAGCGCCGGTGGAGGCAGTGGCGGAGGCAGCGGCAGAACCGGTAGCGGTGCCGGTGGAGGAAGCGCTGGTAGTCAGGCCGGTCTTGGTGGAGGTCTGGGTGCCAGTGGAAGTTCCAGTAGAGGAGGTAGAAGAACCGGAAGCTGTACGGAGAGAGATATCAGTGCTGCTTTTGCCATGGGTGGGGAGTTGAGTAGTAGGGGAGCTAGAGGTGAAGTTTCCGGGGAAGGGTTTAATGGACACGTCCGGGGTGGAAGTACCAGTGGTGGAAGTATTGGTCTCAGTGGTACCAGTAGAGACAACAGATGCAGAGGCAGAAGAGGAGGCAGAAGAGACAGTGGAAGATGTACCGGTGGTAGTAGCGCTGGAGCTCTTGGCTTCGGTCACATCGAACTGCTCGGACTGGGCGAGGATGCCAGTGTTCTTGGCGTCAGTGGAGAGCAGGTTGATCTGGAAACCGGAACTATAGGAGTGTTAGTGGACTGTACATAGATACAATCGACGCGCCACATGGGTGATCTTACCCCTTGGTGACACCCTTCAGGCCGGAGGCAGTGTAGGAGCCCTTGGAGGTGTCGATGCCAGAGGCAATCTTCTCCGAAACAGTGGGGTAGACGGCATTGTTGACAAGGACAATGTCAACGGTGGAGGCGTCGGTGCTATAATGGGTAAGCATTGGCTGCTATTGCTAGTGTAAGGCGTGGGGGAGCATAGTCAACATACTTAACGGAAGTCCACTTCACAGTGAAAGAGCCGGAGACATCGACGTCGGCACCCTTGGCAGGTTCGGTGATGTTGACGGCTTGACTGATTGTTAGAGAGACTCTTGTGCCACATAGTTGATTACATACCCGCAACGGAGAGGGCCAGAGGCAGAAGAGACAGAATGGTAGAGAAACGCATCTTGACTGAATTAAAGCGAGTGTAGTATGTTAAAAAAACGAATGTATGTTGGAGCGTAAAAGAGAGAGAGAGATGCAAGAGGAAAGATGAAAGTTGGAAAATTATTTAGATACAAGGATCCATGTCATTAAGTACTGGTGAGCAAACACTCCATCTGATATCGCACAACCTTGGATGCCTTGAACCGTCAACAATGTCTCTGACATCCACCTACCAATACGGAAATATACACCTGAAAATAGAATTGATATAGTGAACGTATCCAGTTTTAGAAGCATTCTAATAATATTTTAATCATTTTATTACAAAACGTGGGAATTCAGGGTCCGCGTGAGCATTCCGTGCGGGTGAAGAGTTAGAGCTTCATGGTTCGGATGGCAAGCTAGTTTCAGGCGCAAAATCCTACTTCCATTTGTAATATATTACTCTATTATTCGATGAGACCTTTATTGTGTACATAACATGCCGGGAAACATACAACATCTGTACTAGGATGCCGTATATTCCGTATGTTCCGTATATAGTAATTCTTGGACATTCGGAGCTAGCCGTCCACGGACATGGGTACCAACCAACCATGGATTTTGTCCGCCGATAGGGCCGATAAAGAAGACCCTAGACAAGCTTGGCAAGACACTAGTGGTATTTAGCTCGGTCTTGGCAGAGGCGTGAACACGAACAGCACGATGTGGCATGGAACCATCTTTTTTTTTAATTACGGCTTTTTATTTTCAAGGTTTAAACAACGTTTGGACGTTCTCTGTATTTTTTCTTTTTCAAAATCTTCGGTAACTTACCAGCCCATTTAACCGGAAATGCAACGTGGACCCTTAATGCCTTGAATGCCCGTGTATTTTTAATCGGTTAGCTCGGGCAGGGAGTGCTCGCCACAAATTTGAGAGAACAGCACTGGCTAATAGTTTTTCACAAAGGACCGCTAGTACCGATATGTTATTCTGGTGTCTCAAAATGAATTCGAAAATTAGCACACCGTTTTGGTGTCTCAACGGACCCACCCAGGCATCAATTTCAGGATTGAGACATCTGTCAATAGGACCTCGGACTATACGCTAAATAAACCATAAGTGGGAGGCACTATTGGAGGCGATAAAATGAGTGTCTCACCTAAAACCTACGGGCGCATTACTGTCGCATTACCCGACAAAATGGTGTCATTTTTACACATTTAAATATGTAGTTGAATTGCGGATGTCAGACCCGAATTAGTACTTTTAGTTTTTTTGATGTTTTACAGTTTGGTGAATACGAGAAAGATACAGCGCAAAAAGGGTTATCACAAATACTATTGTACAACATGCTCCGTACATAATTTCCACATCGGAGAACCCGCAGAGCCCCGAGGATGTGACTTGCGCCCAACCCCAACAAAAAGATTAGTTATCGTAGATATTGACATTACTAGACATCAAAAAGTTAGCCATCGAGCCACAACCTAAAGCGGTATCCGCGTGAAGGGGGCCCGGGGGATGGGAAACGTATACATACAAGTCCCTTTTGAGATTATCCCGGTGCACTGTAGCCGAATCAACCCAGACACTGGCACTCATCCTCTGAACACCGAAATTTCCATAGCCATCTTCATTGATAATAACAGGTTTCATGTTGGGATGTAAAATATCGCTCCATTGCTCATGTGCATGTTGTTGACCAACATACATGCGCTGCGCGCCCGGACCGGCGTTGCTGATAACACACGCAAGTCCGGATCGGTGACGGGCGTTTCCGTAGCGAACGAATCCTGTATCGCGGTTAGGTTTGGACCGGTGGATTGGTGTTCCCCCGTAATGGGGCTCAGCAACCAGTGGAGCAAGGATTAAGCGAACCTATGCAGTTGGGTTGGTTGAAGTAATCTTGTTGTTCGCCGTAGGCGTAGAGTTTGCGGGCTTGCATTAATACGGGCAGGTGTCCATTGCAACTTGGCGTCATTGGGCTATCCACATTTGCTCGGATACCGTACAGGTCACCGTAGAATACGCATGGCTGACCGTCTTTGCGGAGGAGGACCAGGGCGTATGCTAGTAATTTGAAGGATGGTGATACCGGGGTCTGGGCGTTCGTTAGCTATGGTCAGTTCGTATAAATGGGAAACTAGTCGCCTCACCTCAAGCATTTGTCCTGGTTGCTGCGATGAGTTAGAAGATTAAAGATGTAGATATGCTAAGATCCAGCCTCAGTTGGTACTTACCGTATCATGATTGGCGACAAGGGTCTTGAGAGAAGTTAGATGAGTATTACTCGTCGGGCGTCGGGCATCGAAAAACTTACCACAGCGTGGTCCGGCTGACACTGTACCAGTGTATCTTTGAAAATACCGCGAAGGTCTGGTGCCTGTGCATGGGACAACTTGGAGAACCGCTCCAGGAGAGGTACGTCATATGCGATGAGATCGTACTCCACCTGCTCGAGGTAACCTAGAAGCGACGGTAAATGTCCAGTCCAGAACTCTCCTATCGCAAAGAAGTTCGGGTTGGCGGTTTTTCGAACGTATTGCACGAATGCGCGTTGGAACTCGGTTGAGAAATGCTTGGCGGCATCAAGTCGCATTCCATTGAGGCTCAGGGATTTGGTGATCCACGTTCCCCACTGCAGAAGATCTGCGCGGACTTCAGGGTGTGCAAGGTCCAGATCGGAGAACATCAGGTAATCATAGTTTCCATACTCGGTGGAGACATCTTGCGCCCAATCCTTCTTGGGTGCGACGATCTTGTAGATCGCGCTCTGCTTGCTCTTGTCATCCCAATCGACACCGCTGAAATGTTGCCAGTGGTACTTCATTGTGCTGTACATGTCATTGCGACCGGCGAAATCAAACCCTGTCCAGCCATTGATTTCGGTCGGCTTAGATATATTTAGGTCTCGTCCTGTTCTTTCAGTCAGTGAATGGCCGAAAATCCATGATGAATTGAATATCAACGCAAAGAAGGATAAGGTGTGTCTCACGTTTAGGATCTACCTTGACAGCCTGGAAGGGCTCTGGATAGTCGGCGCCAGCTTTATGATTAAGCACAGCATCCCAAATCACACCAATGCCTAAGTTTTGGGCATGGCACATCAGGTCTTCAAGTTCGCGCTTGGTACCCCATTTCGTAGGAACTGCGCCCTTCTGATCGAACTCCCCAAGATCATACAGGTCGTAGATGTCATAGCCATTGCCATTAGCATCCATTCCCTTGCATCCAGGAGGAATCCAGATCTGATCAACGCCAATGGCCTTGTACTCTGGCAAGGCATTCTGCAGGCGGCGCCAATGCTGCCGGTCAGCGGGAACATGCCATTCAAAGGCTTCTAGTATGAGCGAGTTATCTGGAGCAGTCCATGATGGCAGCTGTTCTAAATTGGCAGCTGCTTCTGTAACATGTATTCAAATTAGAGGTTGAAACCGCTTTCCAGGGGGAGACTGACCTTCAATCTGTTTCCATTTCTGGCCTTTCTGTCGAGATCCACACCATAGGAACGGCATCGCGGGTTTGTTGCAATGAAAATGACAAGTCAAGCTACGTCAAGTCATGGATTACAAAACTTGCGGGATATGCCACATCCCTTTTGCGGTTAGGCCCCGGATGTGGGGCCGGACTATTTTTAATCGGCGAACGGTGTAAGGTACAGGTTGAGGCAGGTTTGCAACGGTGGCAAGGTGGACCTCCAATTTTGTATTAGCCGGGAATTATTCAAAATGTCTCAGTTGAAAATTTCATCCATGGAACGCTGGAACTTTTCTAGAAGCTCCACCCGAATTTGATTGGCTTCCGCCACCATAATGCATGACATGTAAATGTTAAGGAAATCAGGGGAAAGCCCATAATGATACAAAGGCCAACGTATCAACAGGAAAAGGCCAAGAATATCGCCAAAATAAAACTAGATGACAAAAAAAAATATCGCACATGAAAGGATATCTCCGCGAACCAAGCCGAGCCATTAATACAGCTCACCGCAATGGGAAAAATATGGGAAAAATATGGGAAAAACATGGAAAGTAAATGGAAAAAAAAAAAGAAGAGCGAAGGTCTTTCGAGGCATTTCTCTCAAAGGAACGTCACGAATATGCCGCTCGCCACTGCTAGCAGGAGGGTAGCTAGACTGGTGCTACTGGTAGTTCGGATTCCAGCCGACATTGAATCACTGTGAGTCCTCAACATAGTGAGAGAAATGTTCGACTCAGGGTAGCCACAAAGACCGATACCGTCCATATATTTCGTGGGGTAGAAAACCCGAGGCTCTCCCTTGTTCATAGGAACATGCAACATGCCCTGGTTGTCGACAGTATAGTTCGTACAGTCCAGAACATTCGTCACCGGTGTGCCGGCATTGTAACTGACTGCCATGTCGATCTGGTAGGCTGAACTGGTGGAGGGTTGAGTGGACAACACCATGACCACTTGTCGACCCTGGACACCTTTAGTGAAAGCAAGCTCACTACCACCCTGGAAGATCGTGTGGGTCGAGTCTTCGAAGTAGTCTGTACCCAAGTAGGCTGCGTGGTTTCGGACGCGATTCAGTTTTGCAATCAGCTTGTAGAGCTCCGCGTTAGTGTCGTATTTGGTGAGCCAGATGGCTTCTCGATTAACAGGCACACTGTTTCCCGACAGGTGTTGCTCTTGGCCTTGATAGATCATCGGGATTCCATCAAATAGCATGGTAAACACCAAAACGTTTTTGGCCGTCTGAAAAATGTATCATAATTAATAAAAGGGATCATTCAACCCGACAAGGGCACACATACCACCATATCCTTGGAATAACTAGCAATTCGAGGCTTGTCGTGATTTTCAGAGAAAGAGGTCATAGCGTTGACATCTGGCATTGAGATCCTCATGTTCTCGACTGCTTGCGCCAACAGGGATGTGTTGCCATTGGTAAAAGCAGCTAGGATTTCGAAATAGATCGGATAATTTGGCAAACTGTCGATATAGTTACTCTGGTAATCTTCCATGATGCTGACTGCCCCTTCAAGAACTTCTCCGGTCATGAAAATGTCGACACCCTTGCGAAAGTTCGCCAGAAAGCCTGGGTTGACGTGCTTGGCGGCATCAATCCGGAGCCCGTCAATGGAGTAGGTCTTGATGACCTTGTTTGCCCATTTAATCATGAGCTGTTGCACATCATCGTGCTCTGTGTAAAGATCTGGCAGGGGCACGTAGTTATCACCTGTCTGGCACCTCTGAGCATTGGTCATGTTATTCCAGTCTGAGATTTTGCAGTAGGGATGGAAATAGTCGGCGTTATTGAAAGGTGTGAAGACAGAGTAATCGATATTTGTGGAAGGATTACTGCCGTTCGTGATGTAGGCCATGTTGTTGATCACCGTATCCATCATTAAGTACATGCCCCGGGAGTGGACGGCAGCACTGAGGTCGAGCAAGTCTTGATGTGAGCCAAAATGAGAGTTGAGATTGTCGAAGTTCAATGGCCAGTACCCGTGGTAGGCTTCGCCATAGGAGACTTGGCCATGAATATTCTCAATGATGGGGGAGATCATCACAGCATCAAACCCCATTCCTTGGATGTAGTCGAGATGGTTGATAGTTCCTCGCCATGTTCCTCCACAGTAAAAGCCCGCTGTGGCGTTGCATGGTGCTGTTGTCGACCCGTCTGTGCGAGCGAAACGATCTGTCATGGTCTGGTATATCGATCTGGGCTTCCAGTCGGCTGTCCTGGCAGCAGATGCCGAGGAAATGAGGCTCGTGATCAAAAGGAGCCCTGCCAAATGGCGAATGGTCGATCGTGACATCATGGCAGCTCGTATTTGTGTGACGGGTCGATCGGAAGAGAAAAAGAGAGTGCTGATGTTTCAAATAAAGAGTGACTTGATTAACTCACGAATGCGCAAAGATGGCCGGAAAGAGAAATAAACGAGTGACATTTGGACTTAAGCCATAAACAGAGAACGAGAGGAGGCAAAGAAAGTAGAAATTGGACACACCAAAGAGGAGAAGGTCGGGGAAATTTGCTAGCTAGGCAAGGGCTAGTCAGGTGGCAAGCTTTCCAAGGTTCTGTCGTCGATCCATACATAGTGTTGGAACCCCTCCCCACAACTAGACGCTATATTATTTCGGAGAGACATGTGTTTATGTACCTAGTGGACCGACTTATCTAGGCACATATGTGTGAATGTGATTTGCGCCGAGATAAGCTGCATTAATAGACCCGGTTCCCATGCGACTTACCCGGCTTACCCGCATATATTTGTTGGTATTCCCCAGAATTTCGAAGGAAAGAAAGCTATAATTATAGTGGCTTTCAAGCTTGAAGAACTACACCGGTGGATTCACATTCTATCTACAACCTCAGGCGGGGGCTGCAGAAGCCAAATTTAGTTTAATTATGGTGTACGCATGAGGGAGGAGGGGGAAGAGAAGGAGATAAACACACTAGTAATAACACTATTGGAACAAACTCTGTACCGAGTCCAGGAGTCATTTTAGTGCTGTCAGGTACCAGGCACCGCGTCCATACTGGGCTTCCTAGGCCGTGCGGTTAATTGGTTGGTCCTTGCAGCTTATCACGTGGAGACGCTGCCCTAATCTCAGGAACAAGTTTATCCATCACAGGAGAAATCACAAAGTTTCAATGGTCCAATCATGGAAGACAAGGTATCAACCTAACTGACTAGCGACGTTACTCTGCATCTCCACAAATTAGGCCACAAAGCTATAGATAGTACTTTTGGTACTCCGTACCGTATGCAGTACATACAGTGAGTTGATACACCAAACGCTTTGGCCCTGAAGCTGTTGAATACGAGATGTGAGATAGTGAGACAGGTTGTCAGAAGTTCTAATAACGGAGTCTGTGGTGAAATTGCACGATAGTATGTTATCCATTTTGACTTTATTTGTTTATTTTTACTAAACACGCAGGTACTACAATAATGATATAGAACGGCCAACGCAAAAAAAAAAAGAATGAAAAAAAAAGAATGAAGATGTGGGAAATGAACAGAGATAAGTACGGAGTATGTTCGGGTGTGATAAGTGATTATAGGTGGCTGTTCGAGGTTTTCTCCGCCTGTTGGCGGCTTCCGGACTTCCGTGTGAAGTGGCGTTGATACCAGGATCAAATAACGGTAAATACACAGTATTACCGGGATGTCTGACCTTGTGGAGATTAAAGCAGAGATTTCATTTTTCTTATTTTCCCTTGTATACTTCCAAGGCTGGACTCGAAGAAGAATAAAATAAAATGGCATCGGACACGCCGGATGTGTAGTTACTGCCCAAGTGATTTCATAGAACTTACCTAGATATCTGTCTTGACTTCTTGTTCCTATTGGCTCTCATTGTAAACCTTACAAGGATATTATATTTATACATTCTCGCCCCATGGTTGAGTCTTCAGGGAACCGAAAAAAATGGGGGGGGAAGCAAAAAGAGAAGAAAAAAAAAAAAAACCTTGGAAAGAAAGGGAAAACAAGGATTGAAGAAATTGAAAAAAACAAGTGCCATACACTATCTCGTATAAGACCCCCGGTCCCTCCAACGCCAAGTGGGGGCGGGTCTCACTTTGACTGCCAATCGGGCGAGTCGGGCTATCAGGATCTCGGCCCCAAATCCTCGCGGGTCCTGACCGAGACGTATATCGGCATTATCATAGGCTGAGAGTTGCGGGTCTGGAAAATCACCGGTAGAATAGAACTTTTCTCTGCAATACCTAAGTATCGGCAGACGTGAAAGTTATCTATAATGCTGATGTTGTATGCATGTCTCACTATCTAATTCTTCATCAACTTTTAGAGAGTTGAACCTGTACGCCAGGCACCACGAGTCTATAAAATACCGCCATCTCCCTGTGATAACCATACGAAAATTTGCGACGGTTGTAGATACCATCCAGGGTCTGCCAAGTGGCAAGTGGCGCTATGGGTCAAATCAATAGTATATATAGAACGTTCATGCTAATCGGGTAGCTCCGTTGGCAGGCTCCATTTATTAATCCTTTAAACGAAACGGGTTTCGAAGGAGAATGCCGAGCTACTTCTCTTGGTGTATTCTGGTGGTATTGGTCGCCACCAGTCGCATTTGATGCCAAGACCAGAAGAGAGAGAAAAAATATATAATAGTGATAAATTTATATCCAAAGGGGAAAATGAAGTAAAATTACACTTAAAATTAATCAGAAAGAACCAAAGAAACAAAAATTACCGAGGCTGAGGCCTTGGAACCCAAGAGTCTCTAATACTCCAATACGGCCTGGGGCTCTTAAAATTGATATGGGGTTTGTCTCATCCGCTTTTATTTTTATCTTGAGCTTCAATGCGCCTAGCCTTTTAGCACTTAGCACCTTAGAACTGCGCATTGGTGTTATGTGATCATTTCTTTCTCACTTCCACATTTGATTCTTCCTTCGTTTACAATCCTCATCCCTCATCCTTCATACCTCGTGCTTCGTTCGCTCGTTTGCTTATTCCTCCTGTCGTTATCTTTATCTTTATCCTTTTTTTTACATACTGCCACCTTCAACTCCTCCTGTTAGGAAATTGTGTCGTGACCTCCACAAGATACCCACACTCCACTGCTCCATGGCAATTGAGAGCTGCACATCCCCATCTCTTTCATAGGGTGCTTATCATCCCATCCCAGCGGGGAGATCCGCACTGCCTGAGGCGCCCGACGATTCCTTAACAGCTCCGCGCAATCAGTACTAGCCATGAAGTGGTCACTTGCCACCGGGCTGGTCTCACTTCTTGTGACGACTGTCACAGCTTGGCCCTACGACGAGGCCTACCTCGATCATAACCTGAATACAAATAAGACGGCCACCGACCCGGCAGATTACTGGGGAACATGGGTTGGCCATGAGGGGAAATACAACCCCTCCCCAGACAACTGGCGATTCCCGTTCTACTCTTTCTTCTTGGATCGCTTCGTGAACGGTGATCCTACCAATGACAACGCAAACGGTACCACCTTTGAGCATGATGTCGACCAGCGAATTCGCCATGGTGGTGATGTGGCTGGCCTTGTTGATTCACTGGATTATCTCCAAGGAATGGGAATCAAGGTTTGTTCTCATTTGTGATCTGCTAGTGGCAAATAAACATGTGCTCACAATATCCAGGGTATCTATATTGCAGGAACCTCCTTGTTGAACCAGCCGTGGACTTCAGACGGATATGGAGTTTTGGATACAACCATTCTCGACGCGCATTTTGGTACCCTTCAGGTTTGGCGAGACGCAATTACCGAAATCCACAAGCGCGGGATGTATGTTTTGTTCGACAACACCATTGCGACGTAAGTTTATCCCCGTATAAATAAGAAAGCAGAGTTAACCAAATATATCCAGAATGGGTGACTTGATCGGATTCGAAGGCCATCTCAACACATCAACGCCATTCTCGGAGAAAGAATACCATACACAATGGAAGACTGAACGGCAGTACAAAGACTTCACTATTGGGGTTGGCGACTACAACGCGACCTGTGACTACCCTAGATTCTGGTTCGAAGATGGATTCCCAGTGAATGAATCTGAGACCTCGGCCTTGGTTGGATGTTACAACAGCGACTTCGACCAGTACGGTGATATTGAGGCTTTCGGTGTGTGGCCTGATTGGAAGCGACAGCTGGCTAAGTTCGCCTCCGTTCAGGATCGTCTCCGCGAATGGAACCCGAGTGTACGTGCAAGATTGATCCGGCACTCCTGCATGATCATCCATTCTCTGGATATCGATGGTTTCCGTTATGACAAGGGCACACAAGCCACTGTGGATGCCCTGGGAGACATGTCCGCTGCCTACCGAGAATGCGCGCGCGCGGTCGGAAAGAAAAACTTCTTCATCGCCGGCGAAATTACAGGTGGAAATGACTTTGGTTCTATTTACCTCGGAAGGGGTAGACAGCGTAACCAGTGGCCTGATAGCTCAGCCGCCACAATGAAGTTGACAAATGAGTCCTCCGCCCAGTACTTCTTACGAGAAGCGGGACATGAAGCCATCGACGGTGCGGCCTTCCACTACACGACATATCGTGCCTTGACTCGATTCCTCGGCATGGACGGCCAACTTTCGGCTGGTTATGATGCGCCCGATGACTGGGTTGAAGGCTGGGACTACATGTTGAGGTCAAATGATCTGATCAATGCTAACACCGGCAAGTTCGACCCTCGACACATGTTTGGTTCGACGAATCAAGATGTCTTCCGCTGGCCATCGATTGCCAATGGTACGCACCGAGGGTTACTCGGTTCTTTCGTGACAACCTTGATGCTTCCCGGAATCCCATTGCTTCTTTGGGGCGAAGAGCAGAACTTCTATATCCTGGATGCCACCGCGGAGAACTACATTTACGGGCGACAGCCCATGTCGCCTGCAACCGCATGGATGGCCCATGGTTGCTTCCATTTAGACTCATCCCAGTACTACAACTGGCCTCTTACAGCTGCTAGAGACGGCTGTAAGGACGTCACAGTTTCTTACGACCACCGCGACCCTTCGCACCCTCTGCGAAATATTCTTAAGCAAATGTACCACTTACGCGAACAGTACCCAGTTCTCAACGACGGTTATTCCCTTGGCAATTTGTCAAAGAGAACCGATCTTGTTTACTACCTTGGTTCTAACGGTACTGCCACCGAAACTGGAATGTGGTCCGTTTACCGGGATGTCAACACCCAGGTGCAAGATCTGGGCTCTGATGCCGACAATCAGCCCATCTGGCTTGTTTACCAGAACCTGAATGACACGAAGACATACAAGTTCGACTGCAACTCTAATAATCCCGAGAAGACATTGACCTCTCCATTTGCGTCTGGCATCACTGTCAAGAACCTTTTCCACCCGTACGACGAGATCAAACTGGTGGATGGAGCGCGCAAGCTCGGCTTCAATGGGTCCAAGGAGTTAAATGGCTGCGTGGAAAGCATGACGATGAAGGCATACGAGTTCCGCGCATATGTCCCTATCGCTAGACACAAGTCACCTCGGCCCATGATCACCAAATTCACCCCGGGCCATGATTACCCATTGCATTCTACCGTGGCGCCCAATCTTCCGGAGAATGTGGCGATTGAGCTTTACTTCTCGGAAGAGATGAGCTGTGACTCGGTGACCGATTCAATTACGTTCACATCATCCACAGAGAGTGGGAAGGTTCCAGTGCTAAATTCCAACTCTGTCAAGTGCACAACCATTCCTGCCATGACCCAAACAAATTGGACTGCTGAGATCCCAAGCGCTTGGAAGTGGGCAGCAAACCTCACTGGCGTGTACAACGGAGTTCATAAATTGACTGTCACCAACGTAACTAACACAGACAAGAGCGATTCTACCCACGCTGTTGATCACTTCCTCTTCCGTATCGGCCAAATCGATAATCCTATGGTATTCAATACTGCAAACTACTCGAGCAGTCTACTCCACAAGAAAGAAAACGGGGACCTTTTCCTCCAGCATCATGCAGCTGGTGCGGACAAATACCGTTATTCTACCAATTGGGCATCGTCATTCTCCAGCTGGATAGATTACAAAGGTGGAAATGATACCATTGCGAAGCTCCCCTGGTCGGGAACCAAGGACCAGGAGTGGGAGGGTGAGCATGTACGTGTCGAGTACTGGAGTCGTTTGACCGGCAGCAGCGACTACGTGCAGCACGGTGATGCTGACTGGGATCACCCAGTCTCACGACGCTTCCCCCATGCCTTCTTCAACGGACCTTACAATCAGTATGGATTCGATGCGGGCCTTGACAATAGAATTAGGCTTGACACCAAAACTGGAGTTTGGTCCTACCATTTCACGTCCGAATGGCCCGCAGTCGGGCAGCTCAACATGTGGGGAATTAATCCAGATGGAAAGCCTGATCAAACCTGGGTTCTAGGTGACCTTGACAATGACACAATCTTGGATCGAAGCCCGCCGTCCGCTCTGAGTGCAACCTTGATCAACATCACCCTTGCACCAGCTAAAGGCTACCTCTCCCACAAGCTTTACTTCGATGATGGAACTCTCCGTTTCTGGCTTGATCCGGTTGGACCTCAGTCAACACAGATTGCCATGTTCGTGTTATTCTGGATCATACCATTCCTCACTGCTATTGGATGTGTGTACATCTTCATGAAGTCTTTCTACAAGGTCAAATTCAACCAGGTCGGTGTGAGTGAGAAACAAAACATTCCCCTCGCAATTTGGAACAAGGTGAAGGGCGCTGGTCGAAGGGATCCAGCCTCAAACCCACTCATGCGCTTGGCCAACAAATCCGGCTTTATGCAGAGTACCTCTGCTCTAGGCGGAGCTTTTGCATCTGAAAAGCGACGTATGGTTCTAATTGCCACCATGGAGTACGACATTGAGGATTGGGCCATCAAAATCAAGATCGGTGGTCTCGGTGTCATGGCCCAACTCATGGGTAAGACCCTAGGTCACCAAGACTTGATCTGGGTCGTTCCTTGCGTTGGAGGTGTTGACTACCCTGTCGACCAGGAGGCAGAGCCTATGACAGTCACCATTCTTGGAAGCCCTTACCAGGTTCAAGTTCAGTACCACGTCTTGAATAATATCACCTACGTCCTACTTGATGCCCCAGTATTCCGTCAGCAGTCGAAGACCGAACCCTACCCTCCTCGCATGGATGATCTTGACAGTGCTGTGTACTATTCAGCATGGAACCAGTGTGTTGCGGAAGCTATCAAGCGATTCCCAATTGACACCTACCATATCAACGATTATCACGGTTCGCTCGCACCTCTTTACTTGCTACCAAGAACCATCCCGGCTTGTCTTTCCTTGCACAATGCTGAGTTCCAGGGTCTTTGGCCAATGCGAACCCTTAAGGAAAAAGAAGAGGTTTGCTCGGTTTTCAACCTTGACGAAGAGGTCGCTCGTCGTTACGTGCAATTCGGTGAAGTGTTCAACTTGCTCCACGCCGGTGCAAGTTATCTCCGTGTTCACCAGCAAGGTTTCGGTGCCGTCGGTGTCTCGAAGAAGTACGGCAAGCGGTCCTACGCTCGCTATCCTATTTTCTGGGGTTTGCACAAGGTCGGTAATCTGCCTAACCCCGACCCATCTGATGTCGGTGAGTGGACAAAGGAGCCCACTAAAGAGGCAGACATCACCGTCGATCCAACATACGAGGCTGGCCGTGGTGAACTCAAGAGACAGGCCCAGGAATGGGCAGGACTCGACCAAAACCCTGATGCCGATCTGCTTGTCTTTGTTGGTCGCTGGTCTATGCAAAAGGGTGTTGATCTTATTGCGGACGCAATGCCTGCTGTCATCGAGGCTCGTCCCAACGTACAGTTGATCTGTATTGGCCCCGTTATCGATCTCTACGGTAAATTCGCTGCCCTCAAGCTTGACCACATGATGAAAGTCTATCCCGGAAGAGTCTTCTCCAAGCCTGAATTCACTGCACTTCCTCCTTTCATCTTCTCTGGTGCTGAGTTCGCCCTGATCCCATCTCGTGACGAGCCCTTCGGTCTGGTTGCCGTCGAGTTTGGCCGAAAGGGTGCATTGGGTATTGGAGCTCGTGTTGGTGGTCTTGGTCAAATGCCAGGTTGGTGGTACAATGTGGAATCAATCTCGACATCTCATCTCCTTATGCAATTCAAGCTTGCAATTGAGGCTGCCCTCAATTCCAAGACATCCGTCCGTGCGATGATGCGTGCCAGATCTGCGAAACAGCGTTTCCCTGTCGCCCAATGGGTTGAGGATCTTGAGATCCTCCAGTCTACTGCCATCGCGGTTCACAACAAAGTGAAGACAAACAATACCAGCATTCGACCCGGCACTTCTTCTGGATTTGGCAGTCTCAGTTCAGGAATGAACTCTATGACTCATCTCGGTAATGGGCTGCCTTCACCAGGCATGAACTCTCCATTCGCGCATTCCAGGGAAAGCAGCTACTCCTTCAATCAAATGAACAACATGACCCCGCAAAAGAAAATCAGCTACAGCCCAGATCCAAGCATGGACGACACGGAGAAGCCGAAGTCGGGACTGAGTCGCTCTCTCTCCCTAGGTGTCCGCTCAGGTCCCGGTCATGCTGGACGCCGCAGAAGAGCAGAAGGAGGAGAGGGTATCCCAGAACATGATGAAAATGGAGCCACTGATGTCGAAGGCGACGATAGCAGCGACGATGAGGCTACCCGCCATTTTGGCGACGACGAATACACTCTTACCCCAGCCCAAGTCGAGGCAGGACGACGAACTCAGGCCGCTCAAAGGGAGCGTGCTCAAAATTTGCCTTCTCCCTTGGCTTCTCCGACAAGAGAAGTCAGTCAAGAGTCTTTGCATCCCAGGTTCATGGTTCCCTTAGAAAGCCCGGGAAGTCCAGGAACACCACCGAACGCGGACAGCCTCCTTCTTCCTCCCCAGCCATTTGCCCAGTCCAACCGTCTCAGCAGCGCATCCGTGCTCTCTTTGGACTCCGTTGTCGGCAACAAGACAGACTTCAAGCTACAGAAGGTTGATCCCTTCTTCACGGATAGCACTGGCGAGTACTACAAGACATTTGACAAGAGATTGGATGCCCTGAATGGATCCAACTCTGAGTCTCAACTTTGCATTGAAGAATTCTTGATTAAGAGTGAGCAGCAGTGGTTCGACAGGTTCCGCAATGCCAGACTGGGTCGCAGCAAATCTCCTACGCCATCGATCCGCCATTCATCAAGAAACACTGACACCCCCGACAATATGTACTACAATGATGATCTCGTCTCCAACGTGAACAGCAACGAAGATGTTCTCCAGGATGATGAGTTCCTTCTCGGAAAGGACTATGTCCCTCCCACTGGACTCAAGAAATGGATGCAGATCAAAATTGGAGATTGGCCGGTCTACTCCATTTTCCTCGCTCTAGGCCAGATCATTGCTGCAAACTCCTACCAGATCACTCTGCTTACAGGTGAAGTTGGTCAGACTGCGGAGAAGTTGTATGGAATTGCTACAACATATGCCATTGCATCCATGTGCTGGTGGCTCGTGTACCGGTACTTCAAGTCTGTCGTCTGTCTTTCTACTCCGTGGTTCCTATACGGTCTTGCATTCCTTTTAATTGGATCTGCCCACTGGCAAAGTGATTCCTTCAGCCGGGGATGGATCCAGAATGTCGGCACCGGTTTCTACGCCGCAGCCTCCGCCAGTGGATCCATCTTCTTCGCTTCCAACTTCGGTGATGAAGGAGGTGCTCCAGTTGAAACCTGGATTTTCCGCGCCTGTCTTATCCAAGGTATCCAGCAGGTCTACGTTATTGCCCTCTGGTACTGGGGTTCCACCATGACCAAGGCTTCTTCGGAGGGCCTCTTGAGCGCTGACTCTGGCATTTCTAATACCTGGAAAATGAGGTAAATTCCCCTGCACACTTATCTCCTGACTTATTTACTGACCTTATTTAGTGCGATCTGTTACCCCATCGCCGTCTTCCTGTGTATTGTCGGTGCTCTGTTGGCTACGGGTCTTCCCAACTACTACCGCCAGAAGCCAGGCAAGGTGCCATCCTTCTACAAGTCCCTTTTCCGCAGAAAGATCGTCGCCTGGAACTTTGTCGCAGTCATCCTGCAGAACTTCTTCCTCAGTGCACCATACGGTCGAAACTGGAGCTGTAAGTTCTGATACCCCATCCCAAATACTATATACCGATCAATATTAACACCCCCCTCCAGTCCTATGGACCTCCAAGCACACCCACGCATGGCAGATCGTCCTCCTCTGCGTCGTCTTCTTCGGCTTCGTCTGGTGCATCTTCCTCTTCATTGTCAGCAGATTCTCCAAGAAGCACAGTTGGTTCCTTCCCGTCTTCGCCTGTGGCCTGGGCGCACCCCGCTTCATCCAAATCTGGTGGGCCATCTCCGGCATCGGGTACTACCTGCCCTGGGCTGGAAGCTACACTTCCGGTGCGCTCGTCTCTCGCAGTCTCTGGCTGTGGCTAGGCGTGTTGGATTCCATCCAAGGTCTTGGATTCGGTATCATCCTTCTGCAGACTCTTACTCGAGTCCACATGTGTTTCGCTCTCATTGCATCTCAGGTGCTGGGTTCCATTGCGACTATCTGTGCCCGAGCCTTCGGCCCAAATAATGTGGGCCCCGGCCCAATTTCTCCTGACATGACGAAGGGCGCCCATGCCTTGGCTAATGCCTGGTTCTGGGTGGCTTTGTTCTGTCAATTGTTGATTTGGTATGTTGATCTTTGCTTGTTTCGTTCATTGGAATTATTTCTAACATGTCTACAGTGCTGGATTCTTGCTGTTCTTCCGTAAGGAACAACTCGCCAAACCTTAAGCTCCCTTCCCTTCCGGAGCATTTCTGTTTCTTGTCATAAAACGGCTACGGCCATCACGACGAACATGAATGATCAAATTAATCTCTTCTGCATATCTGAAGCATGTTGTCTCTGTGATCTATCTTTTTTCCTTCTCATGTATCCTAATGTTAATAATATTATTGTACTGAGTGCTTGCTCGGTTGAATATATCAAGTCCTCATAGTAATGATATAGAGTAGAATCGTGCGCGGAGCTTTAGCAACGCTACTTTTTCTTTACGTCGGGCAATCACATCAACTTCTTTCAAAGAGCCGAAGATCATCCAGGACCCAAAGTAATCAACTAGACCAGTTCGTGTTTTCTATCATCCATGACAGATCTCAGGGGGTAGGAATGGTGGATGCCAGAAATTTTTGTGGTCCAAGATCTCCGATATTGGGACTGTGGAACCAGAGCGAATAACATGTAAGGCATGGCATAGTTATGACCCACACGTAACTCAGGGGGGTGGCGGCAGCGTTCTATAGTGGCCTGCATATCCCGCATATGCTAAGGGCTGTATTGGACCTGATGGTAAAAGCTTCATGTAGTCAATTATCTGCTCAACTTATATCAACTGCCCGGGTGGTCTAGTGGTATGATTCGCGTTTAGGGAGTAACCCTGAACATTACTTTAATACGCGAGGTCCCCGGTTCAATCCCGGGCTCGGGCCAGTCTTTTCTTTTTTTGCTGTGTCGGCCACCTCGAGGACTATAATCATTTCTACGAGGTCAAGCCGAGGCTCGTCCTACCATTATGCTTAATTCGCGGCTAGCGCTTACGTCCGCGTGACTTTGCCACCGCACAAATAACCATGAAGACGCTAAGATCACGTGCACCACCCGCAAAAAGAGGCTGACGTGAAAAACGACAACAACAAATATACATACACCGAAAAAGTCTCTGAAAAAAAAAAAATTTTCAATGTTTACATCCTTAATATTATATTAAGGCCAAATATCTCAATGTTTACATCCTTAATATTATATTGAGGCCAAATATCTCAAGTATGTATCATACTGTCTCTTCCCCACAAAGTAACGGTCAAGTCGATCGGCAACACTATATTTCAAGGTGTTGGTGTGAGCAAATATCAGAAGTGACTAAAACATACTCTGTTCGTGTTGACCCACCACGAAGAAGGAAGATTGATCATTGTAAGACACTTCATAGGGACCGCATTTTCCCAGTCGGCCTCATAGTACTCTCCATCCTGTGATCCGGTGGTCTTTTTCCATGCTACGGGTGATAGTGCTTTTGAAGGCCGCGCCTCCCATCAAATCAACCTATGTAGCTGTGCACTTAGGGGGCACACTTAGGACGAGGCCCAGGGGTGGACGGGGGGTGGCAGAAACCGGGTTAATCTTGACTGGCTTCAAGCCCCGGGGTGCGGGTGCGTTAGACGGGGGACTGCTGCGAGGGGGTTCCCTGATCCCCACCCCAAGCCCACCAGTACCCAACCACTCGCTGTAGACGGAGCCCGGGTCCCCTGGTCAGCGGGGCAAAATTAATTCCTCAAGCTTCCCCTAGACAACTGGGTAGCTGATTTTGTTGAAACTATGCGCTTGTCGTTGTACAGTGTTTAGTGATAACGCGTGCTAAATTGGATTGTGTACTCCGTAGTGGCTAGATGTGCTGCTTATATGAGTTAAATCTTTTTATATTTTATATTTCTTGTGAGCTGACAATGCTTACCAAATCCAGTTCAATACTGAAGACGTTTAACGATGTTGGTTACCAGAAAGCTGGATGGAGTATTAGAAAGAGAAATAAGTAACCGGGAATAATGCTTTGCATGTTTTGACCTTCCTTCGACGGCGTTGCAATGCAAGGATTGCCTGCGCAGTGATGAGTTTCCCAAATTCTGGAGATATAGATACAAATAAGAATGAATATATTTTATTTTAGTCAATCATAGAATTTGCCTTTGTAGAAGTAACTAGATAGTTTTGTAATTTGGGTTGTGACCCAAACAGGGCAGCAACCAACCCTCAGCATACAAATGCATAAGATATTTATGCCCGTGTGTGAGCGACAGCATATATGCACGCGTAAGGTAGAATGGTGAAAATTAGGAAACCGGACATACGGCATTCGGAAAGAGTGAGCGGGGTTAAATTACGTTCTCCTCTCCTTAAACAAGTACGCTGACTGGGTCTTGGACTGAGAGGGTTGTTGAAGGCCATAAATTATAACCAAGTAAATCCGCCCCCGAAACGCAGATCCATGCATCATTTCTTCATCTACATTCGCCTGGACCATTTACTGTTACGTCATATGACTATCAGAGTTGTCCATGGTATGTAAATTGTTATGCTAGGTAGCCTACTATGGAATATCTACATATAAGGGTAGAATTTTCTCATTGAAGCATCCCCGGCACAGGAGCAGTAGATCTATAGTTGCGTTATACAAGCACATTAACAATTCATCATAATTGATTTCTCAGACAAATTGGCCAGTAAGGATATCCAACCTCTCTATCGGTTGTAACAGAAAGATATCCCCGACTATCTCCGTTCTCTCGTACGGCCATAAGGTGCGGTGATATTATAGCCAAACCTAGTTTTCTGAAGGATCTGCAGGTCTCGGAGAATTGTCAAGCCCAATCTACATTAGTAGAAATGCTGTCTTTTTGTTAATTGCTATAGGCACTGATTGAAAGAATCCCAGTGACAATAGACACGTAAAACGAGTGCAATAACTGACCGTTTAATCCCAAGGTTGACAATTCAACGTCCATCCACTTTTTTTGCCCCCACACTCGGGGCGAGATTGTGATTGGTGATGCAGGAGAGGCAGAAACGGCTCGAAGTGGTCGTTGCCTGTCAACAGGGTTTTCCAAATGCTATCAGTTAGAGTGCATATGTGATATGGCCGTAGTATGTATGTAGTCAGAGCTCATCTTGGCTTACTGTATTCATGCAGGGGCTGGTTCCGTTTGAGACAAGAACACATTCATCAACATTTGCCTTTTCTTTTCTTTTCTTTTCTTTTTTTCATTCCCCTTGGAAGAGCATATTTATCTTCTTTCTACGTAGATATAGATATTGTTACGCCGAATCACGCCTTAAGCCCTGAATATGTTTCTATTTAAGCGCCCTCCATGTGCGCCTCGGCCCGCCATTTCGGCTCCTGGCGGAAGAGCCGGCGGGTGGGTCATCCTGTGGACCCCACTAGTGCTGTACCCCCTCGTCTCTATGCCGGGGCTGTGCTTCAACAATTCCAGAGATTCCAAACGAATTCGTCTGCCTTCTCTTCCCAAACCTTTATTTCTCTTTAATGTCTTGCGTTTCGTGTCTTCATTTTTGAATGAGGACAAGGATGCCATTCTTGTTGACTAAGATATTGTGACCTTGGGACTTGGAAGACAATATTTCTTCCGTTGTCAGCTAATGACCTCATATCCACTTAGCCAGCATAATGTTGCATCTTCGGTTATTAGTTCGTCCATAATTTGTGCACATACATCATCAGGCTGGGGGCCAGGAATGGGGGCCAAAAGGGAGCCAGGCTAGGGTATAAAAGGCAACGTCGTCTCCTGAGAATATGTGGTATCATACTTCTCTAGGACAACTTACTTCCTATCAAAACTATTTATCATGCGTTTCACTCCTGTTTTCCTGATGCTCGCGAGCGCCATTGGCGCCCTCGCCGCACCCGCCGCTGAGCCCGTGGAACTCGAGGCGAGAGACGAGGGCATCACTATTAAGATTTGCTCCAGCATCAACATGGGCGGGAACTGCATTTCCCCTGTGATTTACATCCAACATGACTGCCGTTCGTGGCCACACCTACCATAACCCAATCCCACCCTTCTCCCTCTTTCAGCCTTTTAAACCCGCATGTCTGCCATCATTATAGCTAATTCATTGATTGCGAACAGACAACTTGAACGGTAGTCCCGTCATGGACAATGTCAAATCCGTTCACATTCCTAACGGCTACCGCTGTCGCTTCTGGCAGTATGTTCTCGGCTTGTGTTTGGGGAGATCCCGGCTAACTTCTGCTTTTTTTGTAGATCAACCACATGCAATGGCGGTGGTACCGGTGATATCCAAGCCGGTGGTAGCAACGACATCACCGCGGGCTCGTTGAGCTCTGTCAAGTGTTACAAGAACTGAGCTGGGTATCTCAAAAGGGGAAAGGCTCGGCGATTGTTGGGTTTAATACTCTTTGCTGAGATGGAGGCTTGGTAGACAGATGATTCAGATGGGTGGCTGGGTTGCCAGGCTAGTAGCTCCGGATATTTGTGGATAACTTGAGAGCTTCTATCTTCCTCTAATCAATAACTTTCTTCCACTCCACGGGGCTTGCAAACTGACACATTCATAATTATCCTTATAAATTGGCCCTATTCTCTTGAATTATCTAAAAAGGCAGTGGGCATATCAGTTTTCAATATAGACGAAAGGAGTGTTTTTCCATGGAGAATACGTGCACTACCAATTACTGCTCCAATTCGACCACCGATAGAATAAAAAGAATTTAAATCATGTCAATTGAAACCAATTGAATGCAGTTCGAATTGAAATACCGAGCCTACGATGCAATGTGATGGACTTTGTATGTGGGAAAAAGTATAAAGGGCATCAAACTACATCTAGATAGAAGCGCCAATATTCTTGCATTGGGAATCACGGGTTAGGGTTAGCGTTGCAACCTCGATGGGTACGGAACAGAATGCCAAGGTGGAGATCACAAGGACATTGTATTAGTATTCGCTCTAATTAATAGGCATAGAAGCGTTGTTTATTTACTACTATTTATTTCCATGAGTATTCCTCTAGTGAGCCCTTCTGGCATATTGAAATTTTCAGAAACTCAGTCCATTCCACGGAGGTGAAAGAGGGACGAAAAGCTTTCCCTGACTGCCAATTCCAACGCCAAGGTCTGGACGGAGTCTTGAGAATAAGAGGCGTCAGCTGGCGTTGATTAGTTTTCCCGAGGTTATGTACGAGTATGGAGTATGCTCCTTGATTTAAAGCGGGGAATTATCCATCTCGGCCTATCACGATACATTCTCCTGTTCTATCCAAAAATCGAGGCAAAACTACGGAGTACTTCTGCCTGATGACGTCCGGCTTTAGTCCTACATGAGAATGAGACACGGGCAAATGACTATCCGAAGCTAAACAGTCAGTCCACTTGCTTCGTACTCGTATAATTACTACGTCATGTCGCTATGCGTCGATGGCTGTAGTCATTAAAACCCGGGGTTTTCGACCTGATGTTGCTCAATTCTGCGATATGATGATGATGATGATGATGATGATGATGATGATGATGATGATGATGATGATGATCTCATTAACCCGATGTAGCTCGCTATTACATACATGCTGTCAATTCTGCGATATCCCTATGACACAAAAAGGCATTGAAGTCCTTGACTCCCAGAGAGTACAGGATAGAGTGCTCGAGCAGGTCATTTGCACGTCAACCTCAACGTCTATAGACACGATACCCAAAAAGTAACTCACACCTTGGATACCTCCCTGGGCCCAAGCCACATCATCAACCTATCCTTCTCAACATTCCCCATGACCGCAGGCTCCAGCGTCAACCGGACTTCCCAGGGCGAAGACCGGCCCCTGTACCGGGCTGGCATAATCCACGCCTGGCCAGGGACACGATGTTCCGGCATATCAAAATCCCTCACTGGCCCCAATACCGGTCCAAAGTCAAGATGGTAAGTTGGGAAGCTACGCAGCGAGCTGACTATAAGGTCCCTGGGACGATTATTCGCAGCCCAGTTGTCACTCGCGGCACTGGCGGAGATGAGTTCCCGGATAGTCTCGTCGGTGACAGAGCCTAGAGCAGTGTGAACTAAACTTGCGAGCTCTGCAAGGAGTTTGATATCGTCGTGGTCGAGACGGGGTGTGATGTGAGTGTTATTGTTGGAACCGATCGCGGAAGAAATAACCGCTTCGAGAGGTGTGTATACGTCGTGGAGAATCACTGCGTTGCCAATGTATGATAGAGGTAGCTTTGGCCGTAGTTTCGACCGCGCTTCGGTGACTAACACGGCGCAGGACTTGGTTGGCATTGGCCTTGGCTCGGTTTTTATGATAGCTCGGATCGTGCACAGCCATATCACCGCAGTAAGGATGGTGTTGCTGGATATTTTGCTAGCATGGGGATTGGACTGGTTCTTCAGGATGGTAGCACATTCAGTCCTGAGTTTTGCTATCTTATCTGTATCGAGAACGAACTTTCGAGATACGGGTATAGAGGGTATCGAACTTGATGTGGGCTCGCATGGAGATAGAAGGTCCTCATTTTGAGGGCAACCTTTGATACTCAGAGTAGAGGCCGCTTCGAATATTTTTAGTCGACTTTCTTGTTCTTTCAGCGGATTTGTTCGTATGATTTCCGGGCCCGCATTTGGACTGCGACAAAGCGCTGCAAGCGCATCCATGACAACAGCGACCCCAATACCGTCTAGCGCCGTGTGGTGGAAGTTATAGCAGAGTATGATTCCGTCCGGCATGACATTGGCTTGGAATCTGAACACAGGACTTGGGTAGTCCTCTGCCAGTGCATAGGGAATCGGGATAATGTCCTCATTTAGAAAGATGTCCTGTGCCACAACGTGACGGGAATATCCGGAGAAGATGGGCTGTTCGTGGTACTTTATCCTGAATATGGGATATTGCAGTAGGAATTGCTTTGTTGGGGGTTGTATCTCGAAGACATTCTCCTTGCCTGGTACCCTGGTTGAGAAAGCGACGTTTCCTGTCAGAAACGTCAGACATTTGATGAGGCGTTCCACTCCATTCTCTAAAATGGGGACGGCTTTGGAGGGCTCGTCGAGAGAGAAAGTGAGAAACGCTGCCAGGTGAATTCGAGGCATAGAATGATCGAATGAGGTGGCCACATATGGCTCAAAAGTAGGAAGTTGCTCATCCGATTCGAATTCCATATTAAATTAACTTAGGATTAAAATACTATGATTACAAGCTATATAATTCTGGGAGATATCCAATATATACACGATCGGACTGCAGGATGATATAGAGTGCCGATCCGATCGAGATCGGCAATTACGGTAACACAGACGCTAACTAGGGCGAGAGGTCAAAGTGGAGGAGAAAGAATGTGATAATCTGTACCTGCGATGTTATCATATTGTTGGGATAGAGATCTAGAAGGCTATGAAGAATAGGAGGCTCTAGAAAATCTCCGTAGATGGATGTAGAGGAAAGGAACTATCTACTGTGCTAAGGACTTGCTGCGAGCAAACAGCAGAAATCACCTGTCCCAACATAGATGGATGGGGTTACTTTTAGCTTCTACGCCTTGATCGGCCTTCCACTAAAGATAGCGGTGTGCAATAAGACTCTTCGGCGTTTGGATTCCAATATAGCAAGCTGAGAACGAGCCGAAAATGAGCCGAAAATGAGCCGAGAACTGCCGTGTAATTGTTAATGAGATAGCTCATGCAGCTTTCAGTGTTGAGGAAAGTAGCATTGTATGAAATGTTATCGATCAAGTTCAACGATGCACTTTACCCTCAGTTCTCGTAAATTTCTAGAGCCCCACCAATTATATTTCCCTGAATTAAAAATTTCAACACAGAAGTCCTCAAACATAGACCCACAATAATCCCTAGGGATATTTCGGAGTTCAGCCGAGCCCATCTACGGAGTACAGTACTCTTCTCATTGTACAGCATCTCCCATTTACATATTTTGCATGGAGGGCTAGCAACGTCAAATTGACATGTTAGATGTCGACAAGAAGAAAAAGACGTAGAAAAAACACTGATTGCACCCTGGGACGGCCAGGCTTTCAACTCTTTGTGTGAAGGCGACAACCTCAGAAGAAACCATCTCGGTATGCTTTGCGAAATCATTGCCTTAATACGAACATTTTGGAAGCTCTAGCGCTGCCGACATTCAGTATCATAAAATACCTTCAGTATCGGAGTGATTTATTTTCATGTTTATGGCCTCCACAACCACTCCCTTTTTAGATATACTACCGTAGGTCATTGTCATAAACTTATAGCACAGATGGAAATGGTAATTTTAGCCACTTAAGAGGCACATAGAATACAGTCTTGATACAATGGGCGCTTGATTTTGCTTCGCCCCCGTATATATGTAGATATTCATGGATTTATTTACAACGCACGTGGTTGCCACAAACCCTACATCGCACCTGCTTTGTTTCAGATGTACTGATACCAATGCACCCGATGCAAAATAACTCTCTCTACAACTTCCTAGCCATACAGGAAGATAGCAAGACATCCATTGCAATCATGACAAACGGGGACTACGGGAAGCTCGCCATTGCCACAGCCGCCATTCTCGGTATCCTCACACTCGGGGCACTGATATACTTAGTGGTGTGGTATGTCGGACGAAGACTCCGCACCCTACGGCTTCGTCGCCAGCAGAGTCAGGGGAATGACCAATTTGATCAGTCTGCAGTGTCCCTAGCCGAAGACACAAGCAGGACTCTAGATGATTTCCTCATGAAGGATATCCAGCCCGAACGGAGCTCAATCATGTTCAGAAGAAGCCCAAGCGGATCTCCATCCGTCACCGTCATAATTGATGACACGGGTGATGCTGACCACTGCAAGTCTCTATCTCAGCCTTATCTCACAAAACAAGACACTGCACCTTCATCTGCAGATACCTACACTTCAATGCAGACCTCGACCCAAGAATCGGATCCTGATGACCTGCGGTCCGATCAGACTCAATGGAGCAGCTCGGGACAACGTTCGTCAAGCACAACTCCAAGGGCATCCACCTCGTCGTCCGCCATTCCAACATCGCGATCATCCCAGATTTGGACTACGACCTCCGATAGTACGCCATCGGACCAGGCCCAGAGGGGCAGCTCGGGCCAGCACTCGTTAACCTCAACGCCGAGAGCATCTATCTCGTCGTCTGTCATCCCGACGGCGGGATCCTCCCAGGTTTGGACTACGACCTCGGCCGGGACTGAGACGTTTTCTCTCCTTAGTCAATCTTCAAACCACTCACGCCGCCCTCCGAGTCCCACTGCCCCATCGGCTGTCCGCAGCTCACAACTATATGCACGTCGTTCAAGTGCTTCTGGTGCGGCATCAAGTGGTCCAGCTAGTGCTGGTGTGTTGCAGTCTGCATCCCGCATTTTCAATGAGGCAGAGATTTCTCGCATGGCTTATTCAAGAAATATCCACTCTGCTCGATCAATGAGTCCCACTTCTCCCATTTCTCCAGTGTTGATAGATGTTTCACCCGAGGATAATATGCCCCAGTGGACATCTGTTCCCCCTACTCCCTTTCCTTTCGGTCATGTGTGACCGTCGATGGCATACAGTTGGGTGTTGGGTTGGTCTTGCCTTTATGGCATGGCAGTTAGTTCAAAGTCGATGAGGAAAGATTGGGGTGGATTCAGGTTCCATGAATGACTAGGGGGCTATTCCTTGTCTTTGCTTTCCCTCTCACCGTTAATGTTTTTGGAAGTTAATGTTCTCAAACGGGATTTCTTCTTGCTGACACCACCTATCCATTATGCATAGTGTCTAGGTCTTTCTAATGCTTATTCTTTTTATTCATCTTAATGCTCAGTTTCCCAGTAGTCCAGCTTAGAAATTGGGAAATGCCAAATTCAAACAGCAGCTAACACTGGGAGTACGGAAGTATAGCATGGTAAGTTGAATAACTTCAAGACACAGGCTAAAGATATCCAATTGCTAATCATTTGACATGAAACAATCGAGTAAAAGATATAGAACTAAAACCCAAGAGATTGGACTCATGGATTTGTTGTGTTGTTTTCATTTGCATTGTCTGGTGCTGACGGAGCCTTCAGTTCCTTGGGCTGATCCCAGTGGGTGCTTTCTCTTTCCTTCGGCATGGCATGAGTTCCAGTAGGGAAGTGTGGGGTTTGTCCCTAAATAGAGACATTGCTGATACCAGCAAGATCAGTAAACTGCTGATGTCTTTCCATAAAGGCGGCGTGTTTGGCATGACGGTCTGCCTTCACGTTCAACTCCTTAGGAATCCGCCAGAACTGAACACTGATCCCCTTCTCCTCCAATATTTCCACCTCCCCGAGAAGACGTTCCCAAAGGTCCCGATTCCTGATTGGTTCCCCAGAAATTGATACCCAACTCCAATGTAGCCATTCCCTTATCAAGCTCGTGATACCCTCTACCAGGTAATCCGACTCAGTTGCAATGATCAGACGCCTGAAGCCATCCGCAGCCCAGTCTTTGTATCGCAGAGCTGCGATGACGGCGCGGATATGTGCGCGGTGGACTGTCAAGATGTGCTGCTGACCAGAGGGCCCCTTGAACTCTAGAGGAAAGCGTGCCCAACCAGACGTGGAATCGTTGTAAACGAAGGAACAACCCGCTCTAGCATTTGTTCTGCCGTTATCCAGACACGTGGCGTCCGTATAGATGAGGAATTCATCTTCGACGGAGCGGTTGTCTTCATTGAGGCGGATGAATCGATGGACCCGGTCTGTTGCTGTGACTTTGGGGCAATGTGGGAACAAGGACTGCGGCGTATCATCTGGACTCGGAGGAGTGAACTCTGTTGGGATAACGCGGCCACTACCGACTCTGAGTTCCGTGTACAGAATAGGAGGCATGTGGCTGATAACGTAATGCGCGGGGTTCACTTGGTGCAAGGCCATGGTGATTTGGTAGACGCATCAATTTGTGACTCCAGAGGACCTTGGTATAGCATTAACTGGTGTTCTTTGTGTCGGAAGGCAACATACCTTTAAAGGCTAACTTCAAGTCTAGAGATAAGGATGCAAGCGTTAGACGATGGGGAAGACGACAAAATGGAGGAAGTGAGCAAAGCAGGGCTCTTCGCTCCTTCTATATTTGTCTTGGATACCTGAGGCCGAGATCACAAGAAATCAATGATCATGATATTTCATTGAATGGTCTCTGAGTTACAAAAAAAAACAAAGGGGAAGTCCCACCTCCACGCGCCTCGCTATTCCAGTCCTGTAGACGCTTCAGACATAAAACCGAGAAAGATTAAAAACACATACAGAAGCAAAGTTCTCGAAAACATGTCCGCCATGAGATGTACAGGTAGAAAGGTAGGAAACGAAAGGCGATACAAAAGAAAAGGTGGAAAGAAATCCTTCAGGTCTATCCAGAGATATGATCTTCATCTTCATGCATTCATATCGCGCACACTGCGTAGGCATCGTTCGAGGCGTTTGCCGCGCTCCTTTTCGCGTACAAGAGTATCCTTGACAAAGGCTCGGATGGCGTCACGACTGACCCTTTCCCGCCATGAGGTCCAGCCAGCGAGTTCACCGACCACGACATCTTTGTTCCACGAGACTTCTTTCGCCAGCCGAGTGGACTCGGATTCGCCATCACGGATCTTTTGTTCGAGGTCGCGAACAGACTTTTGGCGAGACTCTTCGAAGCCGGGCAGGTTGATATTGAATTTTCGGGGGAGAGAGGAGGAGAGAAGAGAGGAGCGAGAGCGAGAGATATGGCGGTTTGTTGAAGAGAGAGAAGACATGAGGGCTAGTGGACGGGATAAAGAGATGAGGATTGCGGCGGTTGTGTTGTCAATTGAGGAAAGAGCTGCCAAATACTGGAGAAGAGCGGAGGAGTCAGACCTAGAGGTCGATAGGTAGGTAGCGTAACGGGAAAACGCCTCGATGTGTGAGATCGGAAGTGCATTGGTGGGTGCTCGGAGTGTAGCAAGGACAGACGAGCATATCATCACCGCATCAGCGAGATCGGATGTTGAATTTTGCAATGCGTGCCCTCGGCGAATCAGGGACCGCGTGTTCACATGTACACCGCGCACCATCTCCTGGGCGTGTGTAATAAACTGCTCTGTATCGCGCATGCCCTCTAGTGACACCGGCGCATATTCGTCTGCAATGGTCTCTGTGAGCACGGCAGCCTTGCGATGCGATCGGTCGGCCACCATCTCAGGCTGAAGTTCTGGAACGAGGAAGAACTCCCATAACATTTCGTGAGTTGAAAAGGTTGGATGGGCGAGAAGGGTCTTCAGGAACCGATCCAGTCTTTCCTGGAGATCATGGAGCACAGACCGTGATGGCTTCGAGTGGATCTGGAATGGATTGCGGAAATCCGAGAGAGACGGCATGTAAGATCCCGGATGTTCCACTGCAAGCCATTTAGCCAGATTCTCAAAATCGGAGAAATTGCGGCGACATGTCGTAACGGTGTATGTAGTCGATCCGGGTCGCGATGATGCCACAGATTCAGTCGGAGGGAATGGTGCGCCGGATTTGAGAATGAAGCGCACGGTTGCGTCCTCGACGAAGTAAGACCGCACGACCGTTGTGACACGACCCGAGGGATCTCCGCAAGCCAATGGAGGATGGGACAGCAAAATCAAATCGTCGATGCGATTTCGCACCTCATCATCCTTGGCCAATTCCACGGCCGTCAAACCACGGGCTTCTTTAACATGAACGTCGACTCTTGGGTCTAAAAAGAGAATGCGAACTTGATCAACTCGCCCGTACTTGCTAGCCATCATCAATGGTGTGAATCTCTTGTCGTTGGTTGCGTTGGGGTCGCAATCGCTGTCCAGCAATATACGCCGGGTAATCTCAGGGTCACCAACAATATGCAACAATGTATTTCCCTTCATATCAACATGATCATCAAGCTGGAGCGGTTTGTTGTCGCCCTGCGCCCATTGCGCTGCAGTTAAACCGGCTTGAACCATTGATTTGTATTCTGGATGATCATACGAACGACAAAGCGCAAAGAGCGGTGTTTGTCCATGCTTGTCTCGTTGTCGCCATGGGATAATGCTACCAAGTCTCCCTAGCAGCGAGGGTGTGCTGAAAAGATAATGAGCAACAGTACGACCATGGACGTCGGATTTGGTCAAGTAAGATGCAACCACGCTTGTATCTGTCTTTGCAAATAGGAAGTCCAATAGGATTTTAACTATGTCGGTGTGTGCGAGTTGCACCGCAGCATTTAATAGCGTGGTCCCATCGGCATTGGTATCTTGGATGATTTCTTCCAAGGGGTAGTATTCTTCTAGAGTCAACAGGTACTTCAGAGCTTCAGCCTGACGAGCCTCGACTGCCATCATCGGTATGGAATGACCAGCAGGATCTTGGGTTTTTGTCAAGGTCTCAATCGAATTGTCACCTTCAATCCCACTAGCCATGGACCCAAGGGTTGCGGTCCTGGAGATGAATGAGACGGCCGATGATTCCGATAGGCTGCGAACGTCCATTGAAACCTTCTTGATTGGACGGTGTGGGTGAGATTCTTGGATAACCGAAAGATCATCCCAGGTTTGAAATGGGAACACATGGGATAGGGGTGGTGCATCGACAACAGCTTGATCCTGGTATGATTCGCCATTTGTATAATCGGTGTAAGAGTTCTCAAGAGAGAGGTCATCCGGCTCATCAGCGTCATCTGTCTGGAACAGTACAGACTTTCGCTCCGGTTCCGGTGGAGTCGTGTCGTCTATTGATTCGTGATCCTCGTTCGGTTCCAGAATAGATTTCATATCCGATATTCTGCCAGCCTTTGTTGCTTGCCACAAACGTCTGTTCCGAACGCTGGCACGCCGTAACCCGGCGGAATCGGTAACGAGATACATCAACACAGCTTCGAATGTACTTAAAGCATATCCCATCTCGCCATGATCCACGTCGTCGATGTAAATAAAATGCTGCATGTACAACAACCGAGCTTGGAGATGCCGTATTTGAGAACGAATGACAACAACAAGCAATAACGACACCAAGACATCAGCGTTGATCGTAACAGAGGAAGTTCCCTTCTCAGATACCGAGCCATCCATTTGATCATAACTTCCAGGGAAGGAGATAACCTTCACTGTGCCAAGCAGGGTATTCAGCATATCATGGGGACATCGAGCGTCGTTGATCTTCCGAAATTCTTCCACGGCTCGCCCAAGTCGGCGAGTCAGTTCTCGCTTCCCTTCACGTCCACCTTCAACGGAAATTCCAACTTGGGACACATCAATACTCTCCATCTGGCGAATGCGGGAATCCAGCTCTGTGTCCTCTGGTTGGCGGAATGAACAAAGACGAGGGAAAAGCAGCGGCTCATGAACTTGCTCGGCAACATAATGTTCGATTAGCCGCTCCACTAGAGGACCGGTGAGGTCAGTAGTCGCACCAAGCAACGATAATTGCTGCTTGTCAACGAGGCGGAAAAGATCAATGGCAGCAGTCACCGCGGTTTCCAAGCTTCGACGCATGAGATCTTCGTCGTCCTCAAAGTATTCCTCGGAATTGAATGGCAATCGCCCTCTGCTGCGTGACGACCAGCTGCGGATGGAAGAGCTTTCATCTGTCCAAGACTCGGTGCGAGACAACTTGTGAACTCGTTCACTGCCAGACGCAGAGGGCGATCGTGAGGGTGGAGGGGGTAATGGTTTCCCAAGTTCTTTTCCAAACTCTTTGAATAATCTTTCCAGGCCCGGGTGCATTTGTCTGGCAATCATCGGATAATTGGCTAGCAGCTCCCCAAAAGATTTGATCTCTTGTTTTGGTGGCGTCCCAATTGAATCTCCGTTTCCATATTTCTTGTCCGGCCTAGGTTGTCCAACGATCCCGGTGTCGGTTCCAGGGACTACCGCTGGTAAGATCTTCGCAGGGTCATACGTTCCGATCAATGGGCGAGAGATGTAGTAAATCAGCCATGGACGCGATTCATTGGACGGGCTGTAATATAGCACGTCGGAAAGCAGTTGCGCCTGTGTGAGTGACTTAAATCCTAAGAGAAATGACGGTGTTAGCAAAATATCCAGGCGGGCGCATTCACCAACAAGCGCTCTCACCTTTGTTGCTGTATACTGAGTTGTCCTTGATGATCACCGTCCTCCCATTGAATGTCGTCACCTGCTTTGCTTTCCCTCGATTCTCTCGCACATTGTTCTCCTCTTTGGAATTCGCAGAGCCAGTGTGGATTGGGATGCGGAGCACATGGCTCCCTAGGAACTCCTCCGACGAGACAAGATCAGAATATAGCAGGTTAGACTCCCGGTCGCGTGAACCGATGAGAGACTCTGTCGTTGGAACTAGCAAGACCTGAGGCACACACGCGATATCAATTAGCCACTCCGGATGATCCGATGCAAGGTTCACAGCCTCCACCTACATGATTCTCGACCGGTATACACTGGCCCGGGACAGTGCTTCGGAAGAGGGCACGGAGGAAAGGGTTTAGAGGGTGCATCCAAACGGTTTTGGACGGCCCAGTCGAAGGACTCCAGCAACCATCAAGCCGTCCGTCTCAAAGCTCCGCAGCAGGGGATATGTGTGCCGTAAGATTTCGCGGGGAAGGGCAGCTCGCATCCAACAGGCAGCAGCGCGATATGAAGCCAGAGGGAGTCGTTAGATTTAGTGGACAAAGCTGCAAATAAACTTGAACAAACTCAGAATGCTAGATCGCAGAAAACAAGAAGCCAGAAAGATAAGAGTTGAAGCAGAAGCACATGTGTTGCGGGTGAATCGAGAACGTGATCGACAAGTCGATTGGCACTATACCGCATTGGGTAATTATTCCATCAATACACCGCGACCTGGCCATAATCTTGCATAGCTTCGAAGATTTCTTAATTTCCTGAAATATTTTGTCAGACCAGCACAAGTGTCAGGCTCAGTCTCAATTTACAGAGGTATTGCTAGTAAATTTTGTGTAGTCCTGTCATGATATTTCTAATATACAGAGAATAGATGGCGACAGGCATGCCATATAGATAAAAACACAAAAAGGTCTGCGGAGGTCTCTCCTCACAATGCAATCCAGTACAGCTATGCCACACACAAGCAGCCAACCAAAAATAAAAACATGGTCTCTCTTGTGGAAGGAGATCAACCCAGTCTACGCACGTGTCTGCTGCGAGTACCACCGAACTTCAGTCGAGTGGAGTCAGTCACTCGCGCAACAAGCCCCCGGAGGTGTCGTCCTTCGTGACCCAGCAGGACCTTTGTAAACGCTTCGCGACCTTTTCCAAACCCACGGTACACGACCTCCAACCGCTCGATCTCCATCAGGAAACCCTTTTCCTGAATCTGATTCATAACATGAGCGGACAGTTGGTATGCAGGGTCAAACCCGGAGCGACCACCTTTGCGGAAACCTATCTGACCACATCCAATGGACATAAGGGGGCTGCCGTTTGGTCGTGTCAAGGTGAGGATTGTGTTGTGTTTGTGGCAGTAGACGTGCAGGTGGTGGGGAGGAGCTCGGTCGGCGTAGGGATTCTTGATCATATCGGCTTCGAGGCTTTCGGCCATTCTGGAGTAGTCAGAGCTACCGCGCGAGGACGGCGCGCCTGACCTCTTGCCCTGCATCATTTGTGTGATTGCAGAAAGCGGCGATGAGGAACCGGAAGGTGACTCGGGTTCTCGATTCAGCATCTGTTTCTCAATGTCGCTACCATCATTGCGCGCAGAACGCGTGCTTTGGTGGGAGAAGGAACGTGTGATGCCCAAGGAGGAGATTCGAGGCTGAGATTGGCGGCATACTGAGGGCAATGCCTTGGTCAACTTGCTCATCGAAAAGGAGCTCATCGTGGTGACTGAGATGTGCAGGGACAAAGGAAGATCATCAAATGGGGAAACTGGCACTGGATTATAGACAGCTGATGAATTGAACACAAATCACCAATGCGAAGTGCCGAGATGACCACAAAGCGCGGGTGGTGTAGAGCCGTTGTCGGACCGAAGGGAAACGCTGGAAGTTTTTCGAAGTCTTGGCATCTGCACTTTTTCCCTTCCCCGAGATCTTTGCCTCTTCCCCATCACCTTCTTCATATCGCGTCCAGGCTGGGCTGGAATTCATCTTTCCTCTACCCTCATATTTAATTCCATTTTGTTCCTCTATTCCTTTAACGCTCTATAGCATGATTCCGGCCAATATGTCTGCGGCACGAGCCGTTTCCTTGCGGTCTCAGGCACCGTCCCTCCGAGCATCATCTCAGCGGTTGTCTCGCGCCGGATCATATTCGACCGTCTCAGCTCAAACATTCACGCACTCCACCAAGAGCCACCGAGCGGTCCTTCAATCCCCTTCCCACCCCATCTCCCAACTTGTCTCACCGTTCGCCGCTCTCCCTTTGACGCGGTCTTTCCACACCGCAACCTTCCTTTGGCAACAGCAGCAACAGCAAAAGCAACAGGAAGGCAAGCAGGGTGAGGACGCAAAGTCCGAATCGCAGGACGAGGAGTCCAAGAAGGAGAAAAAAGAGAAGGAGGAAGAGAAGGCTCCACCACCACCCCATGGAGACAAGTCTCCTTGGCAGGTATTCCGTGAGACTCTGCAGACCGAGTTCAAGGCCTCCAAGGAATGGGAGGAGTCCACGAAGGCACTCGCCTCCTCGGCTCACCAGTTCACCGAGAATGAGAATGTCAGACGTGCGCGCGCTGCTTACGAGGCTGCGTCAACCGCTACGACCTCCAAAACCTCCACAGCCTTCAAGACAACAGGTCAAGTCATCGGAAAGGGAGCTGCTTGGACATGGAACACCAGCGTTGTGAAGGGTGTTCGAAAGGGTGTCAACGCAACCGGAGAGGGCCTCGAGAAGGCCACGAGACCCGTTCGGGAAACCGAAGCATACAAGAGTGTGAAGGACGCCATCGATGATGGCAGCAGCTCGCGCTACGGCGGTTGGGTCGAGAAGGAGGAACGTCGCAAGCAGCGCCAGCGCCGAGAGGAGCTGGAACTCAAGGCTGGAAAGTCTCTCCGTGTCGAGGAGAGAGTTGAAGATCCCAAGTAAGTTTCGATAATGACAAGGTTTCAATTTTGGCGTTTCTAACTGATTTATCTCTAGCGCCGGTACCAATGTCACTCTCCACAAAGATTCCGCCTGGAAAGACTCCTGGAAAGACTTCAAGGACTCCAACCCCATGATGCAGAAGCTCTTCACGATCAAGGAGAACTACAACGAATCCGAGAACCCCCTAATCAGCACAGCACGCAGCATCTCCGATCGCGTTGCTGGCTTCTTCGCCGAGAACGAGACTGCCATGGTCATCAAGAAGTTCCGCGAGATCGATCCCAACTTCCAGATGGAACCTTTCCTGCGCGAAATGCGTGATTACATGTTGCCAGAAGTCCTTGACGCTTATGTCAAGGGTGATGTTGAGACACTCAAGCTTTGGCTTTCAGATGCTCAGTTCCACGTCTACGCTGCTCTCGCTAAACAATACACTACTGCCGGACTCAAGTCGGATGGTCGTATTTTGGATATCCGTGGTGTGGATATTTCTCACGCCCGTATCTTGGACCCCGGTGACATTCCCGTGTTTGTCGTCACTTGCCGCACACAGGAGATTCATGTCTACCGCAAGATCAAGACCGGTGAGCTAGCCGCTGGTACGGATGACAAGGTGCAGCTAGTCACCTACGCCATCGGATTGACTCGTATCCCTGATGAAGTCAACAACCCCGAGACTCGGGGTTGGAGATTGATCGAGCTGCAGAAGGCAGCCCGTGACTACATCTAAGAGCGCAATCCTGTCCCTCTTTACTCTATACTGCCACATTTCTCTACCTTATTGTCGGCATATTCCCTCGTGGATCTTGACTTCCACTCCACCCCTTTCAACTGTACAATACAACTGTTTGCTATCAAGCCAGGTGGATCCTGGCACCTGTTACGGTTACGCCTATTCCAGTGACTCCCAATCCGGAGCTTCGCCGGTTAATCGGACTTTCTTTTCTTCATGTATTAATGCTTCATTCGTCTGACGTTTTGCCTCAAGTGTTACTCTTGAGGACCTACGGCTCAGCCCGCTCAAATCTGATTGTTCTTTCCCATAGACTAGGACGCGTTGGATTTTATCTGATGGCATTTCTCTGGGCCTTGAGGTGTTCTACTGGCGTCTCTGTGCATTTTGTTTCCACTCTCCCCTCGCCACTCTGTATGACTGCATTGGGTTATTGGTTTTGGTTTCTGTTGGGGCCGGAATGGGCTCCATATCATATGAAGATCCTTGAAAATTGTGTAAATATATAAGCAGACATTTTTGGCTTGAATTATTTTGGCTATATATTGTAGTTATCTTGAGGGTATCGACTCAACCCCGAGATCGACCTACTGTAAAAATATATATTTTAGTATCACCTCCACGTTCACTGCATTTCTTACATTCTGTTCGAATCACATTTTCCTTTATGTTCTTCCCTAAATGAACTGCGTCCTTGACGAAAAACTATTTCAAGTCCATACTACGCGTTGAAGCAAGCCAGTTCAATCAGCCGACCATTGATCTGTCGATTCTGAAGAAGACGACGACAGTTCATCAGGCACACAAGCGTGTCATTTACGAAAGGTGACCCCTACAAACATTGATGATCCAAAGAAAGGTATAAGATGGGACGACTGGTGGATTGGAAGTTGAAGGGGATGAGCGCCATGACTCTACCATCGAGGTAAGGATGGCGGCCAAGAGGTATATCTACCAGTGGACATGCCCAAGAGGAAAAGAAATGACATTTTTTTTCTTTCTTTCTAAGGAACGCTTTGAAAAGTGAATTTGCTACATGGTATATCAGATTGCGTCTTTCAATTTCATGGCATCAATCATCGAACCAGAAAATTACTTCTGGCCTCCGGCACCGGCACCGGCACCGCCGCCGCCGCCCATCATGTTACGAGCCCTAAGTCAAGTGTCAGTAATGCGATTTTCGAAGCCCAGATATTTCATAAACTTACATGTCCGCGAGATTAGGGTCGCTCATCAGGCTGGACATGTCAGGCATGCCGCCACCCTGGCCAAAGTTTTCGGCCATCTGGCGGAGGCGGGGGTTGCTCATCAGGTTACCAAGCATATCGGGGTTGCTCATGAGGTTCTGTGCCATGCTGGAGAACATCGGGTTGCTCATCAGGGAGCCCAGGTCGGGCATACCACCAGCACCACCACCGCCAGCTCCGCCACCAAGCATGCTGGCCAGGGAAGACAGGTCAGGCATGCCACCGCCACCACCACGCGAGGCACCAGGAGCAGTGTCCAGTTCCTCGGATGGGGGCTCGGTAGCCCGGCTGGTCTCTTCAAGCTTGCGTGTCGATGTCTCCAATCCACGCTTCATGGCCTCACTGCCACCGTTGCCTTCGGCCTCAATACCCTTCTCGTAGGCCTCCTTGGCGGCATGGTAGTCTCCCATATCGAAGCGAGCGAGACCCAAGCGGCTCCATGCCTTGGAGTACTTGGGATCCGCGGCAGCAGCAATCTCTGCATCCGCCGCGGCCTTCTCGTGCTGGCCTGAGGCGGAAAACGCAGCGGCGCGGTTGGAGAGATAGATGGGGTTGGCCGGGGCAATCTCGAGAGCCTTAGTGTATTGCTCAATGGCAGCGGCGTAGTCCTTCTTGGCCATGAGAGCATTGCCCTCGGACTTCAGCTTATCGGATTCCGGTGTGGGCACACCGACCTTGGGCTTCTCTTGCTGGGAAGCCTGAGCTCCTGCGGTCGATTGCGGGGTCGACTTGTTGCGCAACTTCTCGTAGACACTGTAGATTCCGACCAACGATTGTCCGCCCACGGCATCCTTCACAGCGGCCTCATCAGTAGGGTCCACTTTGAAGGTATCCGCGATACAAGACTGGGCGATTTCAATAGACTCGGCGTCGTCGGCGGTGAGGGTGCCGTCTTTCAGGCTGGAGCCGAGGAAATCGATGATGGCCAAGGCCAAGCGCTTGTTACTTTCTGTTGGAGCCTGTTATGAATCAGTACCATGAATCGATCACGACAGGCGACAGGCCAGAAGCTTACCATGATAGCGATCTTTCAATGAATACTGCGACCGAAAGATAAACAACGTTTAGGAGTGACCGAGATGGAAGAAAAAAACAGGTGAGCAATGCGGGGGATGAGCTTTTGCACGTGATCGTAGCTTATCGTTTCCCCGGTCTGTTTCCATCCACATTGTTTGGACTTCGTTACTCTACATTCGAATTTGTGCTTTGGGGTTCTTGTCTGCTTTGCTGACGGAGAATTGGTTCCTTGGAGATGACTCCATGTGAGCTTCATTGTCCATCTTAACCCCTGAACCTGACCTGAGCCATGTACTGGCCTCATGGAGTTCCCAGGGTCTACGCGGTCAATGGACCCGATATTGCCTATGTCTCTTCTGATGAGGATCGCGAAATCCTCAACACCACTCCAACCAATGAGCGCAGTACGTTTGACGATATAGCGGAAGCAAGAGGGGAGGACGGTCAGCATGAGTCCGCAGACACCCAGGCCCATGAGTCGCAAAACAACTCGCCCACGGACACCGGCAAATCAGCATGGGGAAATGAATCTATCAAGGGAATCTGTGTATCTCGATCTGGTCAGATGTTTGCCACAATGTCAGAGTCATCAATTGCTCTTTGGCAGACTCGGGTATGTCGACAGCGACGTTATGGTTCATGGGAAGTCTGAGCTGGCGACTGACAATTCTGGCAGCCTACAGCGGTAGTTACGGCTATCTCTCGATCTCGATTCTCGTTAAAAACGTATGGCCCGAACGTTTCAATCCTTATGCACCCGGATTCCACGATTCTGGTTGTACACACCCTCAATGGGTACCTACTCACATACTCGGTGGCGCTGGACTCAAAAACTCAAGTTTACCAGCAGCGATTCGATCACTCTACACACCCACGTCGCCAACAATTGGCCCGATTTTCCGCAGTTGAAGAGGCCAATGTTGTTGGGGATATCAGCATTCGCTTCCGAATGGCCATCAAAATCGAGTCGGGAATCGTCAAGGCGCTGGCGCTAGATCAAGAACTTGTTGTCGCCACTGTGAAACCACCAGCTATACAATGCATTCGGTGGACGCCTGCGGCTGGAGGAGCACAAACCACATCTGAGCTATTGAGTCGCATACTAGGGATCTCGAAGAAGGTCTCGATCGTGGACATGGTTTACGATCGTGCGATGAATCTCCTCATCTGGATCACCAGCAGTGGCCAGGCATATGCTGTGCAACGAGATACGGGCTCACAGCAGGATCCTGAAGCAGCCAAGAAACTATTCCACGGACACTGCTTCCATAATCCAAAGGATGACAGCGAAAACGCCGTGAAGGTGACCGTAAATGCACGCTTCTCTCTGCTGACTGTGAGCTGTTCAAATGGTGAAGTCTTGGTTTACACCGCAAAAGATTACATGGGGAACATTCCACTTTCACAAAAGCTCCACTTACCAGCATCGCCCACAACCACCGGGGCTTTGACTTTTATGAGCTATTCCCCGGATGGATATTGTCTCTTTGCTGGATTCGAAAATGGTTGGACAACATGGAGTGTATTTGGGAAGCCTGGAGGAAACAGCTTTTCGGTGGACACCGCGTTGGCAACAGCCAATTCGGAAGATTGGTTAACTGGGGTGTCAGACGGGTGTTGGATTGGTCGCGGGTCGGATATCATTCTGTCTGGACAAAATGACCGTCGCTTGTGGGTTCTGGAGACAGCTCGCAGTGCTTTGACTGGTTGCTTTTCGTCTGCAAACTTGGCTAGAGGCCTGCTGCAGACCAGTACTGAGTTTATCCTCTACCGCGGTCACGATCTTCCAGATCTCATGACAATCTCAGGAAAGGATTCATTGTGGCATCATGCCCAGTATCCTCCAGCATATCTTCATTCCCAGTGGCCGATTCGATCTTGCGTCGTGTCTCAAGATGGACGGTATGTTGCAATTGCAGGCCGCCGTGGCCTTGCACATTACAGTGTCACCAGTGGCCGGTGGAAGGTATTCGAGGACTCAAAAGCCGAAAACTCCTTTGCTGTGCGAGGAGGCATGTGTTGGTACGGCCACATACTGATCGCAGCGGTAGAGAGTGACGGGTCATACGAGGTACGATATTTCTCCCACTTGCGTTGGTTCCATGCACGACTGACTTGGATTGAAAGATTCGTCTTTACTCGCGCGAATCTTCTCTCGGTAACAATTCGATCATGTTCATCGAATACCTCCCATCACCAGTTGTGTTCATTGGACCATCTGGGGAAGATTCTCTCTTGGTTTATACATACGACAACATTCTGTACCATTATATCATTAATTCGACACAGCATCGGATCACAATTGTCCCTGTTGGACAGATCGCTTTCAATGGGATTGTTCGGGCACCCTCTCTCGCGTTCGATCGATCAGTTGGGTGTTGCCAGAGGAGCAGATGCGTGAGCTAGCTTTCTTTCATGCGTGATCTGAACACATAATTGACAATAAAGCAGAAAACGGTGATCCATCTCAAGACGTGAAGGTCGCATCCGTCCTTCTTCTTGTGGACGGCAATTTGGTATTGCTGCAGCCCACAGTCTCAGATGCGGGGGACCTCAAATACGACATGCGCGTCATATCCCATGATGTCGAGTATTACATCTTGATGCGCGACCAGATTTCTTTCAACTTTTCCTCGCTGGTTGATGAATCCCTACCCGCAAGTCCTTCAGTTGATATGGCACTAGAGCCACCTCATAGGAGTCTCTCGCTCCGGGATTCTCTTTGGATGTTCCGGGGCCAAAACTTGCTAGCTTGGAACGATGTTCACGATGTTTTGCGGGAGGAGCTGGTGCCGGCACCACTCAACATCCCCCTGGACTTCTATCCACTGTCTGTCTTATTGAACAAAGGCATTGTGCTTGGCGTTGAATCTGAAATGATGCAACGACGCGATGTGACATTCACTGTTTTGAAATTCGCCATCCGAGTAAGTTACTTTCTCTATCGATAACATCTTGTACTGACCTGTGTGCCTCAGACACACCTTTTCTTACCATATTTCCTCCAATATGGCCTGACCAATATTGGGATACCTGCGGCTCTCGCTCTCTGTCGCCACTTTTCTCACTTGTCTTACTTCGCTCATGGATTGGAAATCTTACTTCACCACGTGCTGGATGACGAAGTGGATAATGAGAGCCGAGCAAATAAAAGCGAGGACCCACAAGCACGAGCAGAACCACTACTCCCAACCGTAATTGCTTTCCTCCAAGCCTCGCTTCCTCCCAGAGATTACCTTGAGATTGTTGTACAATGTACACGGAAAACAGAACTTCGATCGTGGCGCACACTCTTCACCTACCTACCCCCACCCAAGGATCTATTTGAGCAGGCCTTGAAACTTGACTCTCTCAAAACTGCAGTTGGATACCTCCTTGTACTGCAGGCATTTGAGGATGAGGAAGAAGGGCATGATGGCCGCATCGAAGAATACGTTGTTCGTTTGATTGCTCTCGCCTCCCAGAAGGGAGACTGGGAGCTGTGTGCTGAGCTCGCCCGCTTCCTTATTGCCCTGGATGCTTCAGGCGAGATGCTCCGGCGCGCAATTTCCCGGGTTGGTCTGCGATCCAACTCCCAGTCTTCCGTGAAAGGCACGTTTCCAGGCTCGACACCCCGATTCGGTCCTGCGGGGGTTCAAGGCCTTGGCTTGAACCTCCCAATCAGGTCGCCATCATGGGCGTCTCTTTCCCCGACATCGTCGCTTCCACCCCTTCCAAGCCGGCAAGATGGTGATGTGTCAGATGAAAATTCGTATTCAGTAGATGAGCAAGGTAGATAATTAATTGGAGTTTGTTGATAGTAAAAATTGGTGAAATAATAACTTTATAGTAATCTCCGCATACACCACCGCATGGTCCATACAAAAGCTATCCCGTAATTTGACAATTTGGAACTTCACTAACCCGAAGATCATCCATAGACTCAATCAAACCCCACCAAGTATCTCAAACCAGCCATTGCCGCTAGCGAGCAGGGGGTTTTCAATGTTTCTCATGAGTAGAACTCCTTTTAAAAGTTCGCTGCCACCAAGACACCTGGGGTTCTAATTCCAATGGGCAAGAAAAGCAATTTGCCAAGTGTATAGCGTAGGCCGGCTGAAATTCTTCCAGCATAGTTTCGAAATCGAACCTCATCTCCTTTTTTTGTTGACCTGGGAGCTCAAAACCTCGAAAGCTAAGACAGCACCCGCACTCTAGTGTAATGGCCTCTGCCTTTCTTCCTTTTAGATAGATGCCTCCGTTCACAGCATCCACATTCCCGGCTACAACATCCACCTCGATCGAAACAATCCTAAACCATTTCTTCGCGCATAAACCATTTAGAATCACGCCTTAAGGTATCAAGGGCGTTCTTGAACTTCTAGTGAAACCTATACTCTGCTTAATATAGGGCGTATTCCTTTCTTGGATATTGCGCTTAAGTCTCCTTAAGCTGTTTATTTGCGTTTTTAAATTGGGTCGTATCAGACTTTCCACTAGATTCGATAGCTATAGCCTTTTCTAAGGCTATAACCTTCTGGTATAGCCATTCCTCACGCTGGGTTAGTTCACGTAGAGCTTGCTCAGCAAGAAAGAACTCGGTCAGTTTCGACAGAAGGACGCAGTGTGACCCGTAATTCAGATAGTCTTTATCATCTCTGTCGAAGGTAAGGGTTGTAGGCGTAGGCCTATCGGAGAACCCCATCATCCTATCGTGTGTGGAAAGTCACCAAGGTTAGTATGAGCATAAGGTAAGATCGATTCTGGTCACGGGTGGTTTATACCTCTGTGATGGGAGAGACTAGGTATAAAATGAATCCTCAGTACAATGATATCAAAGCAGAAGGAACATGAGATGAGATGTAGAAAAGAAGTTCCAGTCCCTCTGCGGCTTCGTCACTAAGCCACCGCCTAAAATAAATTAGTAGACGTTTGTACATGGATGTATCTAATTATGACGTATAAGAATACCCAACGGTTTACGCCCTTCCTCGATTTGGAAATGGTGGAACTTGAGAAAATATTTGTGAAAATCATATAGTATCATTGTAAAAGAACTTTCTACTTGTGGACATCAACTCACTGCATAGAGTGACTTGCATTCGCTGAACACCGCTATGTCAAACCATCAATTTGACACTTACCAAGGGTCATCAGGGCAAAGGGGTATCTATTCACAGACACAAACGATGTGCATGAGACCCGTCTATACCTATGGAGTGGGATTAAAGAGTTCCAGATACAGGAATCGGCTCAATATCAAACCGTAGGTGTATATGATGTGCACGACCGAGAGTGTAAACTCTAGCAATACGATGCGTACCTCTCTCCCATGCACCAAGAACAAGGCATGCCGCTGACTTGCCTAGCTTCGTACCTAGGATCTCTCGATAGTCCTCAGTACCATACTCCCATACCTGACTCTCAATTCGATCAACACAGGGCCACTTCACGTCATGTCTGGGGTAGAGGATTTCTTGCATGTAGGGTAGGGTCTCCTCATTCTGAACATTAGTAAAATAAAGATATTTGAGGGTATCAATGGGGTGGTCAAACTTATATTGAGCGATAGCTATATTCGACCAATTCGGCCCAGTGTATCTGTAAATACATTCACCAATTATAACGCCTTCTGCGAAGGAATGTTGATACTCGCTTTCCCTTTTGTAGCCATCCTTGTCATAACCGTGGAGTATTAATCTTGTGAAACGGCACCTTTTGCCTTTTGTTGGGAACCCCAATTGTTCCAAATCCTCCTGGATGGGTCGGGGTGGGTTATCGAAATGGTTCTCTGGACAATTAAATCTCTTCTTCTTATTGCTGTTGTTGAATAGTTCGAACAGTGTATCTTCTGATTTTCCACATGGACATCCACCTCGAGTTGGGTCAGCAATCCATGCTTCGTATGCAGCTCCCTTTCGGTAATATTTGTCGACTTGTTCCTCCGACACCGCGGGTCTGTCATCATCACTTATACTGTTACGGGGCGTAGGGGGTATCTTTCCATCACTAGATACACTGTTGTCATCGGGAATGGGATAAGGGGGAGGGGATTCTGACGATTCTGCAGGTTCTGCGGGTTCTGCGGATTTAGAGGTCAGACGCCGCCGAATTGGGGAGCGAGGAGAGCTACAGTCATCCTCCTCGTTGAGTCCACGTTTGCGGAGCCCTGCTGATGGGTTATCTGCCATTTTTAGTCTGAGCTTTGTTTTGTCTTATGTTGTGTGGAAAAGAGCGGGAACTTTGGTTGTAGTCAATTGCGTCTTGTAATAGTTTTATCTGGAGTTAATACTTGTGACGAGGAAAGGAGAATCCCTATAATTATATAGTCCTGGTGAGTTGGCCGTCTTAATTAGCTGAATGGGGGCTATTAAAAGAAGGAGCAGACAAGTCCTCGACGGAAATAGGACACCCAAGAGCCAGAGCGAGCCATAAAGATACCAGAGAATGAGGCGATTTAGTACAAAGAGAGTAGAGACCCGCGACAAAGAGTACAGAAATACATCCACAAAGGGCTCGAGGGAATACGAAGCCAAACAAAAACTCCTTTGTTGGAACAATACTATTCTAAGTTATAGATCATATCATTCCTGAAGCCAGGGGTGAGATATAACAATACCTGCTATAATAATAGACGCAGTCTATCATTAATACTTTAGTATGATTCTTAATTGCCAAGTTTAGAACAAGAACCCTCTAGTTGTGAAAGCAAGGTATATATAGGAAGAATATATGAAGTGCAGTGCCACGATAGTAATTTGCTAACTTGAATGAAGACGGGGGTTAAATAGAGTGAAGGAGAGCGTGTCTTTCCAACCTTGTAACCCGACTAAATAAGAACCGGACTCAACAAATCACCTCAGTATCGTGTCCCATCATCTCAGGTACGAACCATAATCAAAATCTACGTATCTAAACTTTCGATTCCGGAGGAGTAATTCCTGCAGACCAACAGGTTGATCGAGAGCTGCCAGAAACAACCCGCAAAGTAGAAAGCTGCCTCCGGCGTACCCTCAAGGCCTCCAAGTCTCCCTCCAAGGAACAAATATTGACAGCCATCTGAGAAATACGAGCAAGAAGAGCACACTCAACCAAAGGAAGCGCGGCCGGGCTCGCAGCAAAGAGCTCATCTGCAAGCGGAGAGTGACATACCTCACTAACACCACTGGCAACCTCGGCTAGACTATCTTCTTCCACGCTATCTTGATTTTCCCCTTCTGTAACATCGACCTCTGGAGAGGAAGACACTTTAGGAGTCCCGGTGTGTGAGCTTTGTGGTGTAAGCTCAATTGAGAGTTCACTGGTTGCGGTGGAGGGGTCCTGGTGGTCATTAGTAACCCGAGGAAGAAGGTCAGCCTCGCTAACAACTTTGCACGTGGTAATACCCTCTTGACTCAAGGCAATATAACTAGAAGCCACCAGAGAGGGTCTCCGGACCGGAGTTCACGGCAAGATAACACATCATGATCCTAAATCAAGTGAGTATAAACCTGCTAGCATATGAAAAGGGAGAAAGAAATCACTAGTTCTTGAAAAGGGCAGTTTCAAAATGCGGATGAATCAGTGGGATATGAATCAAGCTCACCTGGAGTGGGAAGACTTCTTTATCTTCATCCGGTAAAGTGCTTTGTTTCAGACAAGGAACGAGGGACAATGGGATTTGTTCCACGACAGAAGCAGCAGAAAACGGAGAGAAAAACAGGTCCTGGTACTTACCAGTGATCATCTGCTTCAGATGACTGGATGTATTTCGGCTGTAGCCCGCGCGGGATGTTGTTGTCCACAGCCCGCGCGGGCTGATCGTAGCAAGTAATATGCGTGTATTCCTCGGCTGCTAATTTAGGCTGAAATCGTAAAGACCTGTCCATGCCTCACCGCATGGATGTCTTTTCGAGTCAACCTGTCGAGGTTAGAACATTCCCACATCTGTTAGTTATCCATAAAGCACGAATTCTCGCGAGGTTGCTATGTACAAAAACCACCGTTGTCCCTAAAGCAATCCTCGACCGATATCACACTTCCATCCTCCTCTGAATCTGGAACTTCCTTCGTGAGTGCGGTATCCACGTTCTCCAGTTAGTAAGACGGAACATGCACTGCGCGCAAACGTGTGAACATATCGCGACCGCGTGTACCTCCTTCTTGGCCACTGCCAGTCGCCCTCAAGTCGGTGAGGCCGGCCCCGAGGTCACGACCAAGCCAGCAGTCCGCCCACACAACGCTTGCGTCGAGATGCTTTCCGACTCGGCTCATCCGGGCCATATCATCAGTCAAGATAACAGCGCCCATTCCATTAGGATTGTCGTTGCACAGTCTGATGACTTCCTCCTCCCGATCAAATTGATAAACAGTCGCCACAGGTCCGAAGATTTCCCGTTCCACGGGACCATGGGTGCGAACGCCTCTCAGGATGGTTGGATGGATCCAGAAACCATCTTGTGGAACTTCAGCGGGAACATCGCCGGTCTCAAACTTGATATTGGCAGGTTGTTCACTAGCCTCCACGAGGTAAGATCGGATCTTGGCATAATACTCTGGAGAAATAACTGGACCAAGTCCTATGTGCACGCCGTAATTCAAATGGATGTATCGGATAAGCCGTGGCAGAAACACTTCGTAAACCGATCGGTGGACGTAGATACGAGAACCGCTGAGACAGAGTTGGCCACTATTCTCAAACACCGCGGAAGCTGCAGTAGCAGCTGCCACATCCATATTGGCATCGCCAAAGACAACAGTAGGGCAACTGCCTTTGATCTCGAGAAACAACTGCTTGTGAATGTCGGGGGCAGTCTTCTCTCGAATCTGAATGCCTGCCTTGACACCTCCAGTGAATGAAACCCCCTGAATAAGCGGCGAGCTAACAAGGGTCGAACCAGTGCCGGCTCCATCTCCGAGAACGATGTTCATAACACCAGGTGGTAGCTCTGCACGTCGAAGGACTTCGCTGAACACTTTCTTCAGGGTTAGTGTATTCACATATGTACATCAAATGAGATAATCACTTACAAAAAGCAGTGACGCTAGCCAATTCGCTGGGCTTGGCCACACCAGTGCAACCGAATGCAAGGCAGGGGGCAATCTTCGAGGCCAAAAGGTAAAGTGGCATGTTCCACGAAGTCACGATGGCGTAAATACCCACTGGCACTCGGTGCTCGTAGGTCAGAGTAGACGCTCCTAGGTCTTTGTTGAGATGCACCGCACTGTCGTTCTCAAGAATGTAGTTGGCGAAGTAGCTATCAAGAAGAAAAACGTTAGATCATCTCATATGTAGAATTAAAATGAACAATCGACGAACCGGAACTGTTCAATAGAACGCTCCACTTCGACCCGAGCCCGAAAGACAGGCTTGCCATGGTCGGAGTTTTCCCACAACACAAACAGTTCTTTCTTCTGCTCCATAATAGACGCAATGCGGAGGAGAATTTCGGACCGATACTCAGCTGTGGTGTGAGACCATGCTGGGAAAGCCCGAGATGCGACATTGACGGCGTATTCAACGACGTTTGCAGGACTCCGCGGAACCTTTGCAAGGAGTTTGCCCGAACGAGGGGCAAATGAGTCAATCCATTCCGAAGTGTGCTCGTAATCAAGAAAATGGTTCTCGATGAAGTTCTGTAGTTTAAGGGGTTCACGTGAAGGGCTTCTGAAGTAGCCCGAAACCCGTTTGGGGGTGTCGAGGTGCCACAAAGCAGAAAGGGTAGTGGGAGCCATGGTGCGATGAATGAAGAAAGAAAGAAAGAAAGAAAGAAAGAAAGTGAGGACTGCGCGGGATAACGCGCGTTTAAATAGTCCTATGTTTGCTATTGTTAGACCCTGAAGATCACGTCGACCTATTGTTTGTCCCTATTGTTTGTCGACTTTCCTGATCTGGAAGGTAAATTACCTGATTCGGTGGATTGTGATAGGATTAAGATCAGATGTGTCGAAAACGTACCTAGGTAATCCTCCTGACCTATGCAAAGTCTCAACGATTCCAGTGACCTGCGACAAGGAAACCCCGATGGACGAATAATAACGCTTGACTTCTTATGTCCTGTTTTTTATAGGCGCTCGTCGACTCATGGCGGGTTGCCCTGATCGACTTGTTATCATAAACCTGCACACGCGACCTTGAACACCATACACCCACTGTTCTGGTCGACACTGTTGTCAGACTCCTGTGGTTTCTCTACCCTCAATCCCATGGCAATATATTGGCGCCTAGCACTACCTCCTAATCTGTGATCTGATATAAACCCCCAGCAATGGCAAACCCTACGTTTGATTTCGAAGCCAGATTCTACCATTGCAGCGGGACTGTTTGCTTTGTCCATGACAAAGCTAAGGGTCTCCAGGTATAATATCTTCGTAATCTTTGATTCTTTGACCTTTTGAGTCTTTGACAGTTTATTCAATCCAATGTGCTCCATAATGCCATTGTGGGGGTTGCTTTGTTGTTTCACGTGGATATATCCGCTCAGTCGAGTATATAACTCTGGCTGAGGGCCCTGGTTGACTACTCCGATTGTGGAACGCACTATATCCTATAATGGCTTTTAAGTATCCCCAGTTCGAGCCATACGGGGATAAGCTAATCCGATGGATGGAAAATGCCACCGAACCCGGATGCCCAGTTCTCAGATCTACATTCACCACATGGACTCTGCCACAGCCTACCCTCTGGCATATCGAGCATGAAAGAGAATGGCTCTCACCAGAACAGATTGCCTGTATTGTTGGTGCTGGGCTGCCACTCGGACAACTAATTCCAAATGGCATGTATCCTACAGAATCCCCGTGTCTACGGCAGTCAATCATCAAGACCCGGGGTGGGGTCACTGGCTTGGTCGGGACCATTGGACCAGGCTTGCTTTTTATCTATTCTATTAGAAGACGCCCTGCATCGAACGATCCGCACGTGTCCGAGCTTGCCAAGATCGCCTATGAAACGCACTTTCCGTTGGAGAGTGTGAAGCATGTAATTGTTAACGAGGTACAGGAAAATAAAACTGAACCCTTTATCGAGGAAGATATATATCCCTCCCGTAAGGGACTTATCTATCCGTCTGCAGAGGCTCAAACTTGGGACTACGCTACACCGGAGTTTAAGGCTATCATGGGTACACCTATCGGTAAGGTTATCGGGTCCTTCATTCTGGGTGCGTTTGGCCAAGGGGTGAAACGGGTTTCCCGGATTGTTACTTTCCAAAGAGGCCTCGAGCTTCACAAACTGAATATTAGTTTTGATATTGAGGATGTTTGAGGTCTGCGCTGAACCTTTCTTTCTAAGGCTTGACTTGGATATGAGGGCTATCAACAAATTTGCCTACCTTCTTCGGTATAGAGTGTAATGGACCAAAGAGACTCTGTATTAAGTTTTATGTAAAAAATGTATCCAAGACTGAGAGTTGGACAGCCATTTATTTTTTTAGTAGTGTCTAAGGGGGTTGAATAAGATAACTCGCTACTAATAGATCTATAGAGATCTCGTTCTTTAAAGATTATACTAAACTAAGATCGATAGTCTCTAATAAGGTTAAGGGCTATATAATAGTTAGTAATAATTAGTACTAGCTATATACCTTTTAAAATATATATATTAGCTATCTTAGGAGCTTAATAGAGGCTAATTACCTTATAAGATTATTATTTTTAACCCTTACCGAATTAACTAGCTTAGCTAAGGACGATAAATTATACGTTTTAGTAGCTAGGGTTAGTAAATCTACGTTAATCAATATAGATCTTATATATCGACGTACCTATTATACCGGTAAGGCCTATATTCGACCTAAGAGTAGTCTAGGATACTATGTAATTTAGAGATAACCTTAATCTAGATTCTGTTTATCCGAACGTTAATCTACTTTAAAGACTAAAAGGATAATATTATTTATCTTATTTATAAAAAGTACCATTTTAGATAGATTAAGGTTTATATAGTATATAGCTAGATACTCTAGTATTATACGGCTTAGCTTATAGATCTAGGTAGATCGACGAGGTAGATAGGATAAAGGCTAGATTATTATTAGTTATCCTAGGACTAGATATTATTAACCTAAGGTTATATCGATTCATATACTAGGTTTAGTAATAATAACGTAACTAGTATTACTAGAGGATCAACAATGATCTCAAAGGTAACGCATAGTTATTGGGAAACCAAAGACGGTTTGGCCTAAGGAATACGGCAATCATAAACTCGGGTTTGAACTTGCAGCTTCTATGCCACCGTCGACCAATGGCAATGTCTAAGCCTACAATTCTCGTTTTCGAAAACCACATAACGCCGTACGAGAAGCTTCCATTCACATCCATTAGCTAAAAAGATTGCCCTTGCATTCACATTACAGAGTAGGGAAAAAACCCCCCCCGTTAGTAGACGGGGAAAAAGACCTCCACTAGGGCAGAAACGAGGCGAGAACGAAGAGATAAGGACTAGATATTGCCACCCGCTGGCCTCGACCAAAGCCCCCCCCCCGGTCTATTCTTCCTGTATCCATGGCTGTCAGGCAATTATGCTATTGAGATTAAAAATGAGCAGGTAGAAATAAAAGCACGGCAAGGCATGGCAGGGCTAAAGACCAATTGTGTGTTGTGAAGACATAGTTATGCAAAAACTGATTGGACTTACTCGAACAGTCTAGTCCTCCACTTTCTCAAGATGCCACCTCTGATTATCGACAGTCTCATCCCTCCCTGGGTAAATTATGATGGGTTGCCCTGGCTGCGCGATTCCTTCTTGAAGGTCAACTACTTTGTCATGGAACGCCACATTTTCGATCCTATATTCCAAGTAAGTTGAGGCAACTATTTAGTTTGCATTAACATACCTCCAAATACCACCTTCGTATTGGAATAACTTCCATCTCAGAATCGAGTTTTCTTTCGACTTGAGTCCAGAGCCGAATAACTGACCGTTACTGTTATTAGCTAGATACCGAATTAGCAGAATATTCGTAGACAATTGAGTTAAGGCGGGCTGAAGCATACCAAGAGGGGAAAGAACCTCGTTGTCTTGCGACTCATTGTCCAGAATCCATTGATCCTGCTCTTTACTCAGGTTCCATTTTTGCGCCGCGCTTGTTGGTTTCAGTTTTCTGCAGAGCTGTCAGCACAACAAATTGTCCAAGCATTTTCAAATTTAGACTTTTCGTACGCTAGTTGAACTCCACTCCACTTAGCTCCATCCTTGAGCTCCATATACATATCACCAGATGAACTAGGTTGAGCAGTGCGGAGTCTGTAGACGCCAGGGACCAACGACATATTGGGCTCGGTAAGAAAGTTTAATCTCAATCCTTGTAGCTGAAGGGAAAAATTGCTTAGAGAATTCACAGTAATGGACAGGTAGCACCGTTATTTAACTGTTTCGGTGGATACCAGCAGCTCTATTACCATTGCAGGTTCTCAGTATCATCGCATCATTGACGCTGACTTTGCCGTTATGTTGACGCAACTACAGCCTAATGTGTCGAGTAAAATCGAGAATGAACAGATGATTTATGACTTTTCTCACATCACGTCAGTACTATGACACCTGTAATTGCAGCTATATCCGGAATAAGAAAGCTTGTGTAACACTTTTCATGAGTTCATCACTCAGATATAACATATCTATTTCCTATAGAGCCCTATAATACCGCATCCAGAGTGTTCGGCCTCATCGGCTGTTAACTTTGCAATAACTGCGAAAAATGAAAGTACCATCACAAGTTATTAGTATCTTGAGACTTTTGACTTTCCTAGTGCAGATCGAGCAAGTGCCTTACACTGGCTCTTAGCCGTGGTTTGGACTCTGATGCCCATGATTCTCCCATGAGTATAGTGAAAAATATTAGCTCCACTGGTGATATCGTGAACGTAACATTAACGGTCATATTTGGCTGCTTCCGTATATGACACATCCCTCTTTTTTGACGCAAGATCTAGGCCTCCATGCTCTTGCCCATTTAAATTATAGGAGGTATTTATAATTTCGCGCCTACTGATAGCCCTGTCTGGGTACATACCTACGTATACTCACCGGTAGGAGAGTTCGGACGTGTCGATACTAGATATGGCCAAATTTCACGTAAATGTAGACTTTGAATGTACTGGTTGAACGCAAGAAATTGAACCAGTGATTTACATGAAATCAATATTCTTATATACCGTATCAGTCATTGTCATCGACCGAGATATGACTTCAGAGGTCGTCTGCTGCTTTGTCAGACGCTCTTCAACCCTTTACTCCAGGGCTGACGTCAGTAGTGTCGTAACGCTCGTCTTAAACGGATTTTCGACAGTAAATATCAGGAAAACGCACTTCACAAAGAGAACTGATAAGCAAGTGCATTGACATCCTCTTACACCTTCTCGAAAGGTAGTGGGAATTCTTGAATTCACATTTGACTTATTCGAAGTCTGCCACAATTTTCTGAATGGAACGGGGATAGTTGGTAGGCTGTTACTTGCCGAAACAAGGAATTAAGAAATGGACTTGTCTGATGGTACAAGCTGTGAGAGTATTCATAGTTATACTGCTATACGTTAATATTAATTTATGTATGCCACCCACCACAAATATAATAATCGCAGACGAGCGCGTCCGTACAATTCAGGCTCAGATTGGGTTCGTCTACGGAAAATGCGGGTTCAGCTCTTCTGGATGTTGTCCTGGCCGGGTGGCCGGAAGGTGGACCGTGCACCGTGGCCCACGGCGGCCCGGGTCGTGGTCGGTATCCATCTCCTGCAACGAGGCGTTGCGGGTGACATCACTCAAGATGTTTGCAGCATTATGGACCGGCCCGCCGCTCATTTGCGTGGAATAATGGGCTACTCTGAGGCCCCTTCCATGCCAAACGATTCAGATAATATGGGCCTGGCTCTCTAAATCCCCTTAAAACAGCTACCTCCTATAGCAGCAATCTTTGCGCATGTAGTCATGTCACGTGGTGTTGCTTCCTATAGCCTTGGCAGACAATTTGATCTCCAAACAGGGTTGGTTGCACCACCATTTTCTGGACTAAGGAGCCCTTTTGAATTGAGAAAAAAGAGAGGCAGATTGATATAGATAATAGACATAATTAACGTTAAGGGCGATACTAGATGAAACTACAGAACATACTTCTTAAGAAGGCCAGCTACCCATGTGATGATCCAGGAGTGATTTGAGTAATTTTATGTAACGAATGGGGTCGTTCGTACCCTTCTCCGCGTTCCTTACAACGATTTAGCACATTGCACTACTTTTTCTGTGATCCTAACATGAATGTCTGCTTAGACTGCAACAATGCCCATTAAAGTGGAGACATTTTTAGCGTCGCCAAGACATCCGTGGGCACTCTTGGCTTCCAAGAACCATTTATATACATAAAATGGCCTAATGGGGTAATTTTTACATTAATTTTGCATAATGATGGGCGATGGGCCTCCCATTTCAAAATGCCCACGGGCAATGTCGCAGTTTATGTCTGCTTGCTTCCCTCGACATTTTTCCTACTGTGCGGATAGGTCCTAGGAACGTCATCAAACCAAGTTTGATAGATGAATGCAACCTCCAGCTTCAACTCAGTTAAAGGATTTGTTGAATCCGGTCATCGTAAAGAACCACGCAGGCATAGTATGAGCTGGAGTACTGGGATGTCGAAATATGGTTATCGTACTCTCGCTGAGAGTGCCACTAAACCAAAATAGGCAACACAGTATGGTTATGGAATATGGCCCAAGTAAGGCATAGAGCTTGACAAGTCCCGCAGCACCGGCCGATTTTTAGTCCCGGCCCCGCAGCACTAAACAAATTCTGTGGTGCTGCGACCATACCTATTTAGGCTAGATAATTACCTAGATAGGAAGGTGGTCTTCATAATAATGCCAAGGCATCACTGAGACTAGCGCCTTGGTGCCTGCTTGGCGCCAAGGCGGGACCAAATCGGCGGGACTTGTCAAGCTCTACCGGTATAGATCTACTTCGGCGCTCTACCTAACCGGCCCTGTAATTTTTTTACAAAAAATATGCACCCCCGCAAGCGAGGGTCCGCCACCCATATAAAAGGGATCACCCAAATGAAAGATTACATATATATATTTAACTTCAACCTCTATTTTCTACAATATAATATAGTAAATTAGTTAATTGATTTATTCCCTATTTTTAATTAATTAATTTACTATATTATATTGTAGAAAATAGAGGTTGAAGTTAAATATATAAAAAAGAAGGCTTTCCTATATAGTAAAAACGAAAGGGAACTTTTATAGAGAGAGAGAGAGGGAGAGATCTATTTAAAAGGAGGAGGTTAGTCCTAAAGGGGGTATTAGGTCTAGTAGTTATATACTACGTTACGTGACCCTATATACCGTAGGACTTCTATAATTGCTATCCTCTATCGTCCCCTACTCTCTCTTTTCCCCTTAGTTATCATCAACTAATAGAATCCATTATTACTAGTTGTATCTCTATCATTATAGCCTGTCCTATCATCACTTTATCCAGCCATCTTGCTCCGACCTTTATGCTGAACCTCCGTTTAAATTCGATGTGTACGAGTAGAACGTACGAGCGGATATCAGAGCAATCCAGAAAAGGCCGATGAGATCACCGAGACTCCACCATAATCGGGATGTGGTCCCACTCAAAGAGGAGCTTGCATTTTCTTTAGAGCAGAGTTTTAGCGTGACTGTCGTATGTGATAGGCATATATAGATGGTAGCAGTTACGGCCAATGTAGAGCTACAGGTTGCCTTATCGGTCGAGAGGTTCCAGCTGCCACCCCAAGTATTGGAGTCTACTACGAACTCCACTAGCCCTTCGCCTTAGTATATAGAGCTGTACTACAACTTGTCGGGATAAGATAATAAGTTCGGGAGGATACATAATCAGCCAACCGCCCCTGCCGCGTCCAGCCTCGTCCACTGCTGCAAATAATTCTCGCCTAGGCGGAGAAGTTGATGAATATCTTGTTGTGGACCGGCGGGCGATGCCACACGCGTGCATCATTTCCTGCACTTCGATCGCGTGTCATTTCTTCAAGGTCCCGTCGATGCGATGCGAGGGTTAGCGCTGGCACCAAACACTAGATCAAGGAACCTCCTATGTCGGGAGCATGGCTCTACGGACACGACTAGGAAAGGTACGGAGAGAAAAGCTACGAGGCTCAAGCATTTGATGCTATCGCCCTTGGACTGTTACAGGGTTGATATAGACAAGAGAATAGGGCGAGCCGACCATTTTAGAGAGTGACTGGAGTTAGAACTGCATAACCGTTTGCATTGATCCGGCCACTTAATAGACATTTGTATACTAGACTACCTTCGGCACTCCATGATAGGTTGATCTTGGGACGGAGGAAATATGATCATGGCCTATCCCCGCGGTCATAATTCAAATACCCCGCTGGCTTCTCAAACTTCAACCACTTCTCCGGCACCTCAGACGTCTGTCCTGCTACCGATACCTCCTCGAGCCACTGACTAAATTCTCGATACTCCCTCTTTGTCGCGCCCGATTCCGGGCCCAAATCGAAAAACCTCCCATCTTCAGTTCCGAATCCGGATGGCAGCATATCAGCAGTAAGCAGATCATTCAGAATAGAAACGCCGCGACGAATCATAGCGTTCATAGTATCGGTGTAACGCTTCGTATAGTCGTCAATAGACTCGCCTTCTCGCCGTATAACATGATTGTGTAGTTCGCTTTGGAGGATAACGGAATCAGGATCGGCGCCCTCGGCGATAAGATGGTCGCGATCTTGGCGTGTCAAAGCTGCGTAGTCTACAGGAATCTCGTAGACCATAGGCTCGTCGTCCGAGTCGTGAGGAACCCCGTCGTCTCCATAGCCTTGAGCTGCTTCGGAGTGTATCACAGCCGAGCGTTGGTGGAGGATTTTTTGTTCGGACATCGTAGGTAGTGTGGTAGTTTCCTTCAGTTTCAAGTCATCCTAGTCTTTAGGGGTTTCCTGGGAGGAAACTAAGGATACTATGACAGCACAATAGTAGGTAACGGACAGTTCTGAGCACCTGGCCACCTGGGCATGGGTATGAGCTTAGTTACGTATGGCTTGGAGGAGGGCCGTGCCCGGCGCTCCAAAAGAGGGGGTGAGCAATAATATACAAATGGACAGCAAGAACTGTGGCGAAGTTTCGGCCCCACAAATCACCACTCAGCCTGATTATTTTATTTAATTAGAAAACTATTAATAGATGGAGTAAGGATTCTAATAATAATAGTTTTTTAAGAGAAAAAGCGGAAGTATCTTATGAAAAAACAACTTAGTCTTAACTATATAGCAATTGTGCTAAGCCCACCAACACCATCTAGTGAAAGCTTCATTTAAACCCCCTAAAATAAGAGATGAATGGAGGTATATAGGACGAAAAGCTTGATTTTCATATATGGAGAGAGAGAGCTTATAGTCCACCTGGAAAACTAGAGATGTATGCATTTGTATGGTGTGAAAAGCTTTATATTCTTGCAACGCTAGCAGAACCGGGCAGAGTACTTTGATTATTAGGGCATTTGTACGGGTACTTTAATTTTTCTGCGGTGCAAAAACGGGGCATTCAGGTGTCAACATCTTCCTAAAAGGGGGCTTGAACCCTGAGCGCTGTACGTCTGAGCACTTCCTCTCTCTTTCTCCTTTCTCCCCCCCCTCCACTTCGTGCCTATGGAATGCTACACAGTCTTTCTCTGATAGATATTTCCTTCTGTAGTCATCCCATAAGAAAATCGCATTGAAAATCTCATTAAGGCACCAGAAACCGAACCAAACGTTATAATAGTGGATTTCCGCGTGACCTAGTATATGTAACTACCTAAGTACGGTACTTCAGCTACCCCGTATGCTACATGATCACGTCTGTACCCTATTCCTTAATCATCATCACATGCGAACTTCGGGACGGAAGATCCTCCAAAACGTTTAGATTCGTGCTCCGCGGTTAGTCTTGCCTAGCCGCGAGGGGATCTCCCACTGGGCATGGATTGAGTCGCTTGTTCGAGGTTGGGTTGCAGTCATGACTCGACGTTGCCCAGCAGGTACCATCATTATAATAGCAGTAGTTCGACAGGCCACTGGTAGTCGTCAGCATAAAACATAATTACTTTTATATAAATATAAAAGGAAGATTAAGACTTTATAGGGAAGTAAGCGAGATATGGGTAGTAATTTTTTTTTTAAAAAAGGGAACAAGTCGACGTGTCATGTGCCAGCTCAGTTGTTAACCAATGCTGTCTTCAATAAGCGCTATTCAAGCCACCTACGGTTGGTGCTGACCCCTCTTCTGCAAGGAGGGATATCACAATAGGCCAGCTGAAAGTCCATAATATATGGACCGGTAACGAGCTTTCCCCATCAGAGAATAGTATACTGTTGCCCCTCACACTCTGATTTACTCTGTTTACGTTTGTGAAAAACTCCTAGGAGAGACATGATGGTTCCAGTAATACCCGCCATGGCTTGGGTGGCCGGTGTATTCTCCCATCTCGCATTTTTTCGTATCGGAGAACATCACCTATACGGCAGGCGCTACGCCTTAACTGCCGTTGGAAGTTTGATGTGTTCGATATTTCTACACAGTCAGTTCTCGGATAGGCTGATTTTGGAGTCTGTTATCTGGTCATCCTCACTTGCGGTGTGCTACCTGGCCGGGATTTACGCCAGCCTGATTGTCTACCGGTGTATATTCCACCCTCTTCGCAATATCCCGGGTCCTCTGGGATGCCGCATCTTTAGCTCTTGGTTTACAACATATTTAGCAAATCAGGATGCATTCCGCCAACTGGAAAATCTACATTCTAGATATGGGCCCTTCCTGCGAATCGGTTCGAACGACATATCAGTGGCTCATCCAAAAGCCGTGCAAGCTATCTACGGCCCTGGCTCAAAATGTCGGAAGGCACCTTGGTATGACTTGGGACACCCCATGGTCTCGCTGCAGAGCACTCGGGACAAATCCCTACACGACCAGAGACGTCGCATTTGGAGCGGGGCCTTTGGGGACAGGAATATGCGGGACTACGAAATGCGCACGGTGCGGTATCGAGCTCTCCTAGTGAAAGCCATTGACGAGTCTAAGAATCAACCACTTGACATGACCAAGTGGTTCAATCTATACACATTTGACGTGATGGGTGATCTCGCGTTTGGTGCTTCATTTGATATGCTCGAGACAAGCAAAGAACATGAGGCTCTCAGACTACTCAACTCGGGATTGACACCTTTGGCCTACATGCTTCCCGTGTGGTTCTTTCGGTTAATGACGGGGATTCCTGGAATCGCGCGGGACTGGTGGAAATTCATCAGTTACTGCACCTCGCAAATGGAAGAACGTATAAAGGTGAGTTAAATCAGCATGCAACTTCACCGAGTTTTCTCACAGTAGACCACAGATGAAGTCAAGTACTCCCGATATCATGAGCTGCCTCTTAAAACCTTTGAACAACAAAACTCCTACCGGACTTGACTATATGTTGCTCCAAGGAGTCTCCCAACTCATTGTTGTTGCAGGAAGGTGGGTGACTTGCCTTCACTGCACCATCGTAAGATATTCCATAATCTGATAAAGGAGACTCTAGTGATACCACATCTGCTACATTGATACATATATTCCGATTCTTGGTCGAGCACCCACAGCATGTCGATGTGCTCCGTACCGAATTTAAGAATTTGCCACGAATGGAACTTGGCGACTACCAGCCCTCAGATTTGGCCGAGCTGAAGCATCTGAATGGTGTTATTAACGAGGCACTTAGGCTCTACCCCCCGGTTCCATCGGCACTTCCCCGTGTAACCCCGCCAGAAGGTCTGATAATAGACGGAACATTTATTCCTGGAAACACAACCCTGTATTGTCCGCAATATGTCCTCGGTCGGAGTACGAAAAATTTGTTCTCTAATTTCAAGTTTATTTCGCTAACGTATACTCTTGACTAGATCCCGAGTGCTACCCCAAACCTAAAGAATTCATTCCCGAGAGATGGTATTCGCGTCCTGATTTGATGCAAGACGCGTCAGCCTTTGCGCCATTTTCTGCAGGGCCCTACGGCTGCATTGCCCGACCCTTGGCGTTATTGAATATTCGAGCAACAGTTGCCCGTATCCTTATTGACTATGATGTCAGTTTAGCCCCGGGGGTGAGCTTAAATGAGTTTGATCAGGGATTGAAGGAGCACTTTACTCTTGCACCTGCACCGTTGAGGCTATGTTTCAATAAACTATAGTTATAGGATTCCTGGAAGATATTACTGTGCATTTGAGTTGATTTCATACTCACGTTCACTAGGGTATAGTAGAGAAATGAAGAGAACTATAAATGAGCGATGAAATGGATACCTCAAGAGTCCGATTGTTTTATAAAGCCCGTGTGACCCAAGATATTTGCATAGGAGTGATAATATCACTTTCCCATTTTGTTTTCGTTCTTTTCTACGAAGGGCCAGAGCGGCCAAAGGTCAAATGCTTGATTTTGTAGGCCTGGTGCTTGAATATGCTTGAATTATGCCTTGTTTTACATATACTGGCAGAAATCAGAATAGTTACCTGAATTATAACATATGGCTTAATAAGCAAATTATTCACTCGTGGGCTTAGTTAGGTAGTTCATAAGAATGAAGCTATTCCTACCATATAAATCACCGTATGCGCCTATTTCTAGCTGTTGAAGCTATTGCGACCGACCAAATCTTTCCTGTCGAGATTTATATAAGGAGGCATTTTGCGCGGTTCGGGACGGTTTTTGATGTTGGGGAATCGAAGAAACTGATGATTTGTGAGATGGAAATAGCTTTAATTTTGAGGAATATAGAGATCTCAAAGTTTCTTACACAAAGTGTGCTTTTTTGCCGCCTTTGTATATACCTAAAAAGACAACTAAAAAGAACATCTAAAATGACTAGCCAAAAATATATCTGAACATATCATCTAAAAAGACATGACAAGGCCGTATCACCAGCCAACTAACGTATTTCACCCCGTAGCACACACACCCCATAGCTAGACACCCCAAAACACCATAGTAAATGCGATATTTTACAACCTTATATCTTAGCCATCACGTTACTATTTGATTTCATTATCATCTGATAGCTATCGATAAGACTTTTAAACATTATATATCAGTTCTAAGTAAATCGAAAAGCTATATTATCATAGTATTGAAAATTACGTCGCTTAAAGCTAGAAATATATATATCTCAATCATAAAGTCGTATAGATTTTCTAAAGTCCTTGAAGAGGCTAGATATCACCTAAAAAGCATTAAGCTATTACGAAATTTCTAGATAGAGTACCTTTGTTAAGATATCAAGTTGTAATTTATCGGATTTACTATGGTGTTTTGGGGTGTCCAGCTATGGGGTGAAATACGTTATTATGTATGGTATGTATAACTAGGAATAGCTACAACTTACAAGTATACGGTATAGAGCGGTGTCGAAAACAGTCCATAATTTAGGCATATCAAGGCATCATTCCTACAAAATCAGGCATGCTCATGTAATCCAGAACCAATGGAATACTAACTGGGATTTAATTGCTTCCTGTGGATATCCGGGCATCCCATTTATCAGTATAAATTCTATCCGTGCCATAGTAATATGGTTTCTATGGTGAATTAGGCTTGCCACTTAACCCGTTCGAGGAATTTAGGATTTCATGGGAGCCTTAGACATTCATCGACGGAATGGATATCGGCTTCAAAAGACCTTGTAAATATAACGTCATGGCCATGAGACCTTGGTTATCGAGCTTCTCTCCTGATTCTTGGAGTTTTCCTACGCAGGCATCCTATATACATTATACTCAAGCTACAATCCAAGCCTTTTCAATGCCATTATCCGGACTGAGATTCAATGATGAAGCTACGCCGAAAATTGCCTAGCATACTACCTCGTTTAATCCAGAGCCATCCTGATGACGATGAGGAATCCCGTTGTCTATTAGGAGGCGGGAAGAAGATTGCATACTGGGGACACGGTTGGGGACTGGCTGTCGCTTCTCAGAACAACCGAAATGAGAAGCAACCAATGTTAAAAATCACCTCCGTCTTATCTGTTATATTCTGGTTTACAAGAAAGGGCCCTGGGATACTTTATCTACAGGAGAGTGTGCTATACGATATCTACAAATACCTTCCCTTGGTAGATAAAGCATGCCTATCTCTTACCTGCAACCGATTTTTCGGCCTTTTCGCTACGATCTTGAAAGAAAAGGAATTTAAATTCCCACGAAGTCTACACTTTCGATTCCCTCTACTATGTGTGACTAGTGATAAGGTGGCGCGAAGCCAACTACTTCTTCGACTTCAGAGTCTCTCCTGAGTATATTGCGGAAGGTGTTTCGTACTCCATCCACCAAAGGAGTTTTGTAAGTATTCACTCGTAGATCCAGCTTTACAAAGGTCTTGCGTAAGGGATATGGGTGTGGTTGATATATGTCATTGTGCCTCCTTGACGATTCGAGAACTCGGATATATTGTGAAACTACTTAAATCACCGAATCCGCCGTCACAAACTCAAGGCCCTTTTATATTTGACTGTACCAGTGGAACACAGCCAAATGGCTATGTTTCAGCTGGGTTTTGCTTCACTGGGCGTCATCTATATTGCTCGTTGCCTACTACATCTGACTACGAGGCCCGAGTCGAGATGATCCGTGTATCTATCGACTCATCAAACAATTTGGGGATGTTCGCTCGATATATAGTATGTTGCTCCTCTAGTGCTAATTTGAAAGCTCGTCCCATACTCCACCCTGCCTTTTTCTTGGATCCTACTTGTTTGATGTGTTGAAATGATGCTGTCCAAGTGTGTTCATAAAATTTCTTGGTTTTGCAACTTTGCTTTGTCAACTATCCAACTACTTAGTTATCTCACACTCCACCACGCATGTAGACATTCCTGTCACATCTCTCCTTATAGTATGCCAGAGGTCGGACCATAAGCACTTCAATACCACCTAGAAAGCAGTACTCAAGGGGTCACGTACCCGCAATCATTGACACAAAAAGAAGATCATATGACCATTTAGGATTTAGATATAATTCTAAGTATAGTTTTGTTAGAGATGTAAGGCTGTATCTATTTAATTTTACTGTCATGCTTTCCATTTTCTTAATTTTTTTTAACTTTGAAGTTGTTCTCTTAATCATAACGAATCTCTTATTGAAACTGACTTTACACCTCTGGGCATAGAACTGTGTAAAATACCACATATCTCCGGACATTGTCCAACGAAAGATTCAAAAATAGGTGCCGACAGTATTCTACTTGAAGCGGAAAGAGAAAGGTCTTAAGTGCAGGGTATTATCCCATATATGCAATAAGTTGTGATAATATATACTAAGACTAGTTCTCACATTCGTTATTTAGTTTGAGGCACCATTCTCCCGTTCCTTCAAAATTTCCCGAACTTTAGGAAGAATCAACCGTCCATAATCAATGGCATCATTGAGGTTATCGTAGCCTCGGATAGAAATGAGGTCGGCGCCGAGATCAACGTAGTCCAACAGGGAATCGACGATAGTCTTCGGCGATCCAACCAAGGCAGTGGATGCACCCTGTGCATTTGTTGCGGTAACAGTAGGATACCAAAGCGCGCGATCCTGGACCTCCCCACGAGCGGCAATGTCAAGAAGACGCTGAGAGCCTGAGTTCTGTGGGGGCGGCGCATTCGGGGGGGCCTTGCCTTGCCCATTCGCGCGGTTGGCAGTCAGTGCATCGAGGGTGTTGTGTGCCTTGGCCCATGCGAGTTCTTCAGTCTCTGCGACAATAGGACGGAAGGTGACCCAGATGCGAGGTCTGTCGGACTCCGGGCGACCGGCCTTTGCTGCCTCGGCATAGATGCGATCAATCTGGTTCTTGGTTTCTTTCAAAGGTTCACCCCAAAGGCCGAAGATATCAGCCAGAGAGCCTCCAACACGGTACGCTTCGTCCGATGAACCGCCGACGGAGACGGGAATTGAGTCGCCGGTCAGGCGGACTTGATTGCTGAATTGTTTGAAGGTGTAGTATTTGCTGTCCCAGTCAAATGGCTCATCAGACTTCCATGCACGACGGAGAATCTTAATATAATCTTCAAGGCGGCCGTAGCGTTCATCCTTGCTCAGGAAGTCCCCTTCCTTGGCCTGTTCGGCGTCATTTCCACCTGCGATGAAGTGAACAACGACACGACCACCGCTGAGTTGGTCCAGGGTAGCTAGCGACTTTGCTGCAACTGTGGGGTACAGCGTGTTGGGTCGCAGAGCAATAATAACCTTGATGTTTTTGGTCACGGAGAGAATGGTGGCTCCGATGGTGAATGGATCATATGATGAGGAGCCATAGGGAACCAGGGTGTAGTTGTAACCGTAATCATCAAGGTTGCGAGCGTATCTAACAAGATACTCAGGATCAATCTTAGCCTTGGGAATTGGATTGAGCTCGGTAGATGCGTTCGGGAACGTGAGGCTGATGAATTCCGCCATATTGACTTTTTTCTTAACCTTTTGATATTCTTAGGTTTTTTGTCAAGTACTATTTTGTTTCTCAGCTGGAAGGTCGATCTTCTTTTAATACTTCAGTATTGGAGCATCTCCTGGTTGATTTGGCATCAATGCATGACGCAAGATGGTACGCGATTGCGTCTTAGCACGCAAGTCGATAACTATATTCGATAACCATATCCTTCCGTGTCAGATCATATGTTTCACATGGATTTCCCTACTAATTCAAGTAAGCGCTACTCCTTCGGTCGCATCAATGAATACTAGTACGGGAACTAGGTATTGCGCCAGTATTGCGCAAGATGGTCCGTGAGAATCGCAATATGATGTTGACAAAACCCGCTAGGTAAGCCTATAGAATGCTAGCCGAGATCGCAGTTCAAACACGGAGTTAACTTGTCTAGATCTTAAGTCCCTAGATAAGGAGTTTGCTGGCCATACATGACATGATCACATGGATAATCTTCATCGTTATATGTTTATGCATAGTTATGCGCTCACGCCAAGGAAGTGTTTCTGCTTCTAACGATCAATTCCAATGATTACGGCTCTTTCATCAGGTCCAGGACTTTCTGGGGGAGTGCAACAGTTTAGGTAATGTTGAACTACTACAATATATATGGAGGTCATTCTGAGAATTTCCATTCTATTGACAGTCAGCTCTACATACCCCAGGACAGAATTTCAGGTTCCTCCCTTACCTTCGAGTCCAAAGTAAGTGGAAACAATTGATGGCCGAGGCCATATCTACAAGTATGGGGTTAACCTGATCTGATTGGTCGACATGGGGAGGTTCAACTGGATTGTGAAGAACTCATCCGCCTATTACTACCTAGGTATGATTGAAGTTGTACCTTAACTTCCAAGAGTGGCAGTCGTATCGACTGATATGCCACTCGAACGCCAGTACATATTATATTCTGTCGAATCTTGTCGGAGTGCCTTCGGCACCTTGACACCCCGCGTCAGGTTATGACTCAGCATTCGGTATCTCCGGTCTTTTCATACGCTATCCTTAACGCGAATCCCTATGAGATCTATCGAATAGGGACATATTGTTTTGAATCTTGGAATTCCTCCAGCTTGATATCATTTCTATGTTGAGGCCAATAAGGGAAGTGATAACTTGAGAGGTGCCTCGATGATAAGACGCTAGTCCCAATCTGGAGACTACGTCATCGATGAGAGATAGGTTATATCCGCGACAAACCTCACTTTTCCTCTTCCTTTTACACGTCTCTTTATTTGAATATATTGCCTACTTTGAACTACTCAATATGCCACTCGTTGTTCCAGGAATCAACTCCTCATTCGGCGACAAGTCCGAGTGGGTCAACAAGCTGATGGGCAAGAAGATTAGCGACACTAGTAATGAGACAGTATGTCACCTTTACTGAATTGTTGGAATCAAACGTGAATTTCTAACTCTTCGCTAGTCCTTCGCAAAGAAAGATCTCCCTGAAACTCACCGGGTATTGAAGCCAGGTGACATGAAGACAATGGACCATAACCCGAACAGGTAAAGCCGCAAAGTGCTATCAAGCCAATGAATATATTGCTGACGGTGTACGATTCGACTTAGACTGAATATCCATGTTAATGAGGATGGGGTTGTCCATGACGTGAACTCCGGTTAGAGCTAAGATATATCTACTAGACCTGGTAGTCCAGGATCAAACCACAAGACCAAATTGAACCGATTGAATATCTATTGCTTGAAAGTCTATTTCTGTCCTCATGATACTATCTCATATAGGTTTACTCACTCAGCCTTCCATCTCAGGAGAGTAAGCGAGTGTCGCGGGAACACATACGACCCACTTCCATTCCAGGTCGACTCCTGGATGGCCACTTCTTCCTTGCCGTTCATATTCGTCGCGGACAAATCGGTCGCAGTGACTGTGAACACAGACACTTCTCCGTGAGCTCCCTCCACACGACTTTCCAAATCTTGAGTGTCATGAATATTCACCACCGCAACATTAACAAATCCATCATCTCCAACAGTGGCACTGACATCTAACCAGGGCGTATCCTTGGCACTTCGAATCCACTTAGGAGTCGTCTCACCCTCGTATGTTCCACAGGAAACGTGACTAGCAACGGTCCAGCCGCGCATGTAGCGCGAGAAAAGCCAAAGCGGCCACCAGGTAGTCTGCTTGGTAATTCCCTCCGGGGTAGTCATCAAGGGCGAAATGACGTTCACGGTCTGCGCAATACACGCCATGCTGACATCCTTGCTCTTTCGGACGAAGACGTTCAACCATGCGGAGACGGCGAGCGCGTCGGAGAGTGTGTAATTCTCTTCGGCGCCTTGGCTTCCCTCTGCACGGATGGGATCCCAGACATTCCACTCGTCGAAGCAGATTGTCGGGCGAAGTTGCTCGGGGGGAACTTGGTTCTCGACTCTGGCGAGATCGATCAGGGCGGATGTGATTTCAATTGCGCGCTCGGCTGCCAGTGGTGCTGTCACATTGTGCAGGTGGGATGATGAGGATGTGTAGAGATGGATACTGTGCATGTCAATCAATGGGACTGAGCTGGTTGACAATGCAGAATGAGCTGGAACAAGACACTGGTTTAGTGTGTAGTAATCCCATGATGCAGTGCCATCTTGGCCGCAAAGGATCAAGATCAGGGTGGGATCCAGGAGTTTGAGAGCTGTGAAAGTCATATTAGCGGGATATTTCTACTGGTAATGAAATGCAGCCATACCTTTCGCCCATTGAATCGCCTTGTGAGCATAAGCTTCTTTGGTCATTTGCTCCACCTGCCATGGGCCCCAGCACTCGTTTCCGAGAGCCCAGTACTTGACCTGTTTATGTTGTTAGAATGATTGTAGTTCAAAATATTGCGCTGCTTATCTGAACATACATTGTAAGGCTCTTCACGGCCATTCTTTCTTCGCAGGTTGGCATAGTAAGTGTTGCCAGTTCCATTGCAGTACTCAACCCAGCCCAGAGCTAAGACGGCCCAACATCAGCATGATTTCGTGTCAAAAGAAGCGTAAATAAAGACATACCTTCATCCAGGGTACCGGTACCAAAGTTGAAGCAAAGGTACGGCTCCGTGCCTAGAGCCTCACACCATTGCATGAACTCGTCAGTTCCGAATTGGTTTGTCTCGGTTCCGAGCCAAGCAAGCTCGGGTCTTTTGGTAGGTCAACGTTAGCAAGTTTTGGTAGAATGAAGGTGACATGAGAAGTAATCATACCGTGCTGGCCGTTGATCCTTAGGACCAACGCCATCGAGCCAGTGATAGGTGGCACAGAAATTGCCGCCGGGATACCGAACGACAGGGATGTTGAGCCCCTTCAACGCCTCCAGGACGTCTTTGCGGAATCCCTTCTCGTCTGAGAGCGGGTTTCCGGGGTCATAAATGCCACCATAGATGCACCGACCCATGTGCCTGCGGAACTAGTTAGCACATGTCATCAAACTGGAACAAGTTCAAGATGCCTTACTCGGTAAAGCCGGCATAGATGTTCGGGTTGATCTTGGAAATGCGCCTCGATGGGTGCACGGAGATGAGAGGCGTCTCATGATCCTCCAATTTGGTAAAGGTCGTCATCTTTACGAATGGAAATGTTTGTTTCTACTGTTTATGTTGGAGGCGTCACTCTGGCTAAATAGGCGATTTAACTGATCCAAAGTCGCGATTCAGTTTAGGGAAAAGGTGTCCTTGTTAAGGTTTGAAGGGCGCGATTCAAAGACGACAATTAAAGAAGCGAAACGTACTTTGATCACAGGTGATTTATGAAAATAACCGATGTCTCGGGCCTTGAAGCGGCAAAACTCCTGCGGGGGAAACGTCGAGACATCCGGGCGATGACCCCTGTATTAGCCCTAGTAGCGTGTAGATTGGCTACCGGAAAAACGATGCAAAGCCCTTAGTTCGATTCCTGTATTAAAGATAGACCAATAGACCAATGAGTCGGCAGTCTAGCCTCACGACATCTCCAACATGGGAGAAATGTGGGAGATCTTCCGTCAATCACAGGTGAGATCCCGCGCCACATTTCTTTGCCAACTCCTCCCCGCATACTTAGAACTTGTCATCACAGACCATTTTTAGCGGAATAAAAAATATCGGAAGTGAGTGGAGATGGTGTTCGGAATTTGCCCCGTTTACACCACGCGATGTTAGTGCAGTTTTAGCCTTGACTCCCCTCTAGAGTATACGGTTCTCCGGAGTCATGGCAAATTGCCCCTTTGGGGTTCATGTGTATTTGGGTTCCTCTGTATATGTAGAGAAGTTTCCCCGGAGAAAGAGTGCCATGTGGAGGTAGATCGTCATCCCCATATTATTTTATCAAATATCCACGTCTCCAAAACCATGCGTCTCTCGCCAGCATGGTACCAGGTATGAAGGGACAATCCCGTTAAGAAGACTGAGCTCATGTTTTCATATAGTTCCTGGTCGGCGTCTTCGCCTCTCTTGGATCATTCCTTTATGGATGTATGTCTTCAACCTCCATTCTTGACACGCGGAATCTAATTCAGTCGCAGATGATCTGGGTGTTATTGCCGAGGTTCTCGTCTGTGAATCATTTAAAGCCAAGTTTGAGGCAGATGATACCCAAACGTCAGTCTCGCAAACGATATGGAGTATGGAAGTCTCTAACAATGTTGCAGGGGATTAGTCGTGTCTCTCTTCACGGCTGGCGCATGCGTTGGTGCCGGCTTTGCAGGTCCTAGTGGTGATTATTTAGGTAGACGACGGACCATCTCACTGGGATGTCTCATTTTCACTCTCGGAGGTGGTCTTCAGACGGGTGCGAGATCAATTGCCTATCTATACAGTGGACGATTCCTGGCCGGGTTAGGGTACGTGATGTCTCCCAGAACCAGATACCCAAACAAACACTAATCATCTTGACTCTTAGCGTCGGTTTCCTCACCATGATGATTCCTCTCTACCAAGCCGAGATCTGTCACCCCAGCATTCGCGGCCGAGTTACGGCCCTGCAGCAATTCATGCTGGGTATTGGAGCGCTCTGTGCTGGATGGATTGGCTATGGAACGTACACCGGCTTTTCAGGGGATAATAATGCGCAATGGCAACTGCCTCTCGGTCTGCAAGTTGCTCCTGCGGTGTTCTTGGGTCTTTTGATCTCTTTCTTCCCTGAAGTAGGTCCTGATTTCCACCACGTCAAATCCAACGACTAACTTTTATCCAGTCACCTCGCTGGCTCATCGATCACAACCGCAGCGAAGAGGGATTGCGCACATTGGCCAAGCTGCATGCGCATGGTGACGAGAACGATGCGTGGGTCCAGGCTGAATTCGCTCAAATCCAGGAGAGCATCACATTCGAGCATGAGAATGAGGCGAAGTCTTATATCGAGTTGTTCACCAGTCGCCCTTCGTTCCGTCGGTTGTTCCTTTGCTGTGCATTGCAAGCCTCGGGCCAGATGACTGGTGTATCAGCCATCCAGTAAGTGATACAATGCTATACCATCCCCATGAATTATCAATTATCAACATAGGGTCAATCCGCTGACATGACTTCGTGCATAGATACTACTCACCCCAGATTTACGGTCAAATCGGTATCTCCAATGAAGACACATTGAAGTATCAGGCAATCAACTCCGTCATCGCACTGGTCGCGCAGTTCCTGTGCATGATGTACATTGATCGCTTCGGTCGTCGCTGGACTCTGATCGGCGGTAATCTCGGCAACATGGTCACCTTCATCGTTGCGACCGTGCTGCTCGCACAATTCCCTCCATCAAGCACCAACACCGGCGCGCATTGGGGCTTCATTATCATGACATGGCTCTACAATTTCTCTTTCTCGGCAACCTGCGGTCCTCTGTCCTGGATTATTCCGGCCGAAGTTTTCGATACTCGCACACGTGCCAAGGGTGTTTCGATTGCCACGATGATTTCGTTCGCTTTCAACACGATGATTGGTCAGGTCACACCTATCGCGATGACGAATATTGGGTATCGCTACTACTTCTTATTCGTCATCTGTAACTTCACCAATGCGCTCTTCTTCTGGCTCTTGCTTCCGGAGACAAAGCGCGTGCCCCTTGAAGAAATGAACCAAATGTTCACAAATGCGCCATGGATCGTGCCTGGAACTCGCAAGGAAGACTATATGACTCATGACCTCGAGCGGAAGGTCGAGGAGCAGGAGGTGAAGCAAAATGCGCTGCATGTTGAGTAGAATGCGGTTATAGGAGAGGTTTGTGGGGGACATTGTGCGTGTTGCATATGTGACAAGATTAGTTGATTTGATGTTAAAATACAATAATATAGTTGGTACCTATGAAATGAAATGTTCGCCGATTTTATTTGCCTCGTGATATATAAATAGTCTCGGCATGGTTATTAGTAGAACACACGCCATGTTTGGGGACCATCACGTCAAGACGTTGAACTTGGTTCTCTGTATGCATCAGTTTTAAAATTCCAGCTGTGCTTTGTGTGTTATTCAGAGGATATGGAAAACTAGAGAAGGAAAGACAGCAACAAACATAACGCGAGAATGTTCAAAAAATAGAACACTACAATGTTGTTGAGAAGACGATCTATGCCTTTAATCATACTCATACTCGGAGAGCTATTTGCTTCTTCAATCATTAATTTGATTTAAATAATACAGCCTTATCATAGGTGTTTGAGCAAACTGATCCCCGAGATCATCTATGATTTTCACATCATTCCGAGTCCGAGCTGTATCCAGCCAGGCCAAGCGAAACCAGCGGTGGTTTCGTCGGGCTTTTTGTCTTTTGTTGGCCCTTCTCTGTATCTGTCACCACCTTGGGCTGTGTAGCAGGAGTAGTGGGTGTAGTTTTATCGGACTTAGAAGTCCCTTGGTCCAGCTTTTTCGTACTTGAACCGCCAGCTCCATCCAGTTTCTGCCAGTCTTTCTCATTGTTTGTGCCCTTCTCAGCGACGTTATCGGTGGCTGAAGCTTTGCGCTTCTTCCCTGAAATCAATGCGTTCCTGTGTTTATCATTTCGTCTCTTGCGAGCTAGTGCAGTCCATTCATCTCCTTTCACGGGTGCCACCTCCGGCGAGGTTGATTCGAGCAGGGCTTTCTGTGCCGCCTCACGCTGTCGGCGGAAAGCCTCTAGTTGTTCCGCAGTCTCCTTCTTCACAGCGGCCTCCTTAGCGCGTGTTGATTCGAGAACGGAATCCAGGAAGTCGACTTCGTCTTCATCAAGGGATCGAAATTGGTTTTTGAGACGGGATTTCTCTTCAAAGGCTTCTTGTTTGGCCACTGCAAAATAACCAAGGAAAATCACCCTAACATGTTAGCCAGATTCCCTGGATGAATTGTCCGCTCCTTTCTCCATTCGCGCAGACGGGGCCATGCAACTGAGTCGGGCTCACTTTTATTGCGCTCCAACACCTCAAAGAGACTTTTGCCGTCATCCTGCTTCCCTATCTCGGCCTTCCGTCTCCGCTCCTCCTCTAGCTCTTGCTGCACTCTGAGCCACTCATCGTCCCGCTCGATCGGCTGCTCGTTCGTTCCGGATGAAACGAAACCTGATGACATAGTGATGGGGCTGGGTAAAGTGATTATGGGGTCACGGGATGTAGAGCTCGGGTATAATGGTCGGAGTGCGAAATTATCCGGCGTCGGGCGGGATGAGATGTGGGGGGGGATGTGGAATGGACCGAAAAGCGAATGCGAATAATAACCTTGGGATGAAAGAGACCGAGAAGTTTCTGGAAAGGGAAATTCGTGTACGGAGTAAGATAAAACGATAAGTCGGGTTCGGAGAATTGGGGGAATTGGGGAGTCGATGTCAATTGGATGGAAGCCAATATGAGTGGAAACGTGCATTTAGCCAAATGTGGCGTCTCTCAGTGTTCCACTTTGGTTATACCCTCAGAACAACTCTTCCAGGGCTCCAGTATGACGATGTAAGTGTTTATCACGAAACTGGATATGGCCAGTCGGGTAAATTCTTGATCAACGTATCCACGGATATACAATATGTTGTACTCTGTTGCAATTGAAATGAAGGGAAAAGAGGAATAACGTCCAATATGGCCTATTTCCTCCCCCCCCCCACTGCCCCCCTCTCCCCTTTCCCCCCCACGACATCATCGCTCTTGGACCTGCCCACTTTAAATCTGGTCATTATATAAAGACACTTGTCTCTTGAGCCGCCTTTTTTTCTCTTTCTAATTCATTATTCCACCTCTTAAAATATATCAAAATGTCGAACCAACACACTGAGTAAGTCCCTAGCAATACAATCTACTTCCAGACCATCCCATTAACCAATCTCCCTCTACAGGAAGACCTACACCCTCAACACCGGTGCCAAGATCCCCGCCATCGGTCTGGGAACATGGCAATCTAAGCCCAATGAGGTCCGCATTGCCGTGAGAGACGCCCTCCTCGCCGGTTACCGCCACATTGATACTGCTCTGGCTTATGGCAACGAGGCCGAGGTTGGTGCCGGTATCAAGGACTCCGGCGTGCCCCGCGACCAGATCTGGCTCACCACCAAGCTGGACAACCCCTGGCACAAGCGTGTGACCGAGGGAATCGATTCCTCTCTCAAGGACCTCGGCACCGACTACGTTGACCTCTACTTGGTTCACTGGCCCAGCTCCACCGACCCCAATGACCTGTCTAAGCACCTGCCCGACTGGGACTTCATTAAGACCTGGTAAGTGACATTATACATTTAATTTAGGGGGGAAACATTGCTGACTCGTCATGTCCACCACAGGCAAGAAATGCAGAAACTGCCTGCCACTGGCAAGGTCCGCAATATCGGTGTCTCCAACTTTGGCATCAAGAACCTGGAGAAGCTCCTGAATGACCCCAGCTGCAAGATCGTGCCCGCCGTCAACCAGATCGAGCTGCACCCCAACAACCCCTCCCCCAAGCTGGTCGCCTACAACACCTCCAAGGGCATCCACTCCACCGGTTACTCCTGCCTGGGCTCCACCAACTCCCCCTTGTACAAGGATCCCACCCTCCTCCAGATCGCGGAGAAGAAGGGCAAGACTCCTCAGCAGGTGCTCCTTGTTTGGGGTATCCAAAAGGGCTGGAGTGTCATTCCCAAGTCCGTCAGCAAGTCTCGCATTGAGGGCAACTTTGATATCAATGGCTGGGAGTTGACTGCTGATGAGGTCAGCCAGCTTGACAACCTCAAGGACCGCTTCAAGGTCTGCGGTGACGCTTGGCTCCCTGTTAAGGTGTTCTTTGGCGATGACGAGTAAATATGTCGATAATGATGAATGTTTTATGAGTACATAGGCCATAGATACCAAAAGAATGATTTTGCATGACAATAATAACTCTTATATTAAGTAAATAAGCTTTAATTGCTAAACCTCAATGTTGGGTGGTGAACCATGAAGGGGTTTCCGGATCCAATCCGATGTCATCATAGAATCAAACAGAACATACAAAGCAAACAGGAAAAACATATACTTTTTGGTCACGAGAGTGGCGTCGCACAGCCACTGCGGAGCCTCGGGTCTCGGGCGGAGAGATAAGGGTGTATAACCGTGGACCCCAGCGTCATCAGGCATCCTTTCTCTTTTCTCAGCATCCCCACCATCTTCATTGAACTATTCATCTCTGAAACATCACCATGGCGCCTTCAGCAGGCCACCTGCTGCTTCCTAAAATTTGGAGAGCAGCAAGGTATGTCTCCCCTTTTTTGCCGCCATATCTAGTTCCAATGAAGCCATTGACTAACATCCTTCTAGGTTTGCCTACGCAAAGGCTTCTAAGGCTATACGCTCCAAATTACCAGAACCCACAGAGTATCATTCGGTGCGATACCAACCTGCCTATGCCCGAATCAACACTCGCCAGCCAATCAGCCGTGCCGCGGCCATCCGTCAAGCCCGCAGTCGCCACTTCTCGACCCGTGCAGCCGGTGCTTTCGCCTCTGCGATTAGATCCGGACTAGGAGCTGATACCACTGCACGTACCACCTCTCGCATTGTGTCTAATGTCAGTCGACTCAGCAGCCGTGCGCCTTTTGCTTCTACTCTTCGTCCCAATCTGACCGGCGGTACCCTCGGTCGGACTGCAGGAGGGTACGCTGTTGGAGCTGGCCGTTTTGGTGGAGCTAGATACTTTTCACATGGGCCTGCTGCACCAGCACAAGTTATTCAGAATGTATCGCAGGGTGTGCGTGCTTTCTTCCTGTCTGGGCAGAAAGTCCGCTTCGACGGCATCGATCCCCGCACTGGAGAGAAGCGGTATAAGTCAGTCAGCACGCTGCAGGACCAGGCGGAGCGCAAGATGAATGCCAACATGCACTACGCACCTGGCTCATACATTGACTTCCAAGTTTCTCCAACCATCACTGCACTCAGTGCTGTTGGTGGTGTCGGCAAGCAGGACCGCTCTGCCTCGTGCGACTCTCTGAACTCCGAGGGTCTCATGGATCTGCTTTCTGCGGATTTTGCCCGTGCTTTGAAGGACTTCTCTGCGGTCATGAACGACCTGAAGCGTCTCTCGTCACTTGGTGATCTTCCGATCTCCCTTCACGACCGATCAACGATACGGGTGCGCTTCCCGGGCTGTGATGCGGAAACCGTAGAACAACTTTGTTGTGAGGCCGGGATTCAGCGAGGCCGAGTTGCGCAGGATGAAGACTTCGATCTCCGCAACGGAGCTGATCTGGCTCTTTTGTTCCCTTTCGCGCCAAGCATTGCCACTTCCTCCGACACTGATTATTACTTCGAAAAAGCCCCAAAGTCGAACGCACAGTATCCAGCGGATCTCGACTGGCAAGGGATGATGACACCAGAATCATGCACGCCGTCATCGCCAAATGGCTCTCGGGATTCCGGCAATGCGATCAGTTTTGAGGACAGTGAGCTATTTGGTGCCAATCCATGGGGATCTTCCACCAAGAGCTACTCTAGTATTAACATCAGTGAGCTTGGAGATCAACCTTTCTTCCCGGAAATCTCTAGCTCTGGTCAACCCGAGAGTAACTCTGCATATGAAGGTGTCGAGGGAATTCACAAGTTCTTGGCTGAGTGCGATCAAGCCAAGCGTTGAGGAACAAACACTTGGATTGGGTCCTGCTGTACTTCTTTTTCTATTTTTGCCATCACTCTTTTGATCTTTCCTTTTACCTTCCCCTTTTTCTTTTTTTCTTTTTTTCTTTTTTTTTCCTTTGGCACATATCCCAGGCAGAGACCGGGACTACTACATACATGATGATACAGATACCACTCCACTCTTTAACACTTCTTTCAGTGTTACGCTTTCTCAATTGAATCAAGTCATATTGAATGCTACTCATTCCAAATAAATCAAAGCCCCTGTCGACATAGTATATCCAGGGCAATGCAACATGTTAGTTATCCCCTATGGAACCGCTCACCACCAAGATAGGCAGGAATTCATGTAATTTCAGGCTGAAAAACTTGATTCATCCTCTCTGATCACTGGACCAAAGGAAAGGGTCAGCTGGTACACCCTTAATTTTCTTCGCGTGAAATATACTCGTTTCATATAAAGACTAATCCGGCTGCAGAACATGCCACGGTGCGGGGTCCGGGGGTGGTGAATAATGCGGCTTATTGAAAGCAAATGGCGTTCTTTCTTAATTGGAAATAAATAGGAGCAATATCCATCGATTGCAACGGTTTCCCGAATTTATTCCTCCATCAACAGGGAGAGATCGACTTGTGTTAACATCTAGTAATTCCCCTTGTAATACCCATCGTCACGTACTATGGTAGCAACAAAATGGAGACGAATAGCTTAACCGCAATGTGGAGCGAGCCTAATATGGCCCTCCCGCGTCGAGTTTGGGGAGGATCGACCGTGAATGTCCTATTCGGGGACGGGGGATCATTTCCGTGCTGATGCCAGGGGTTTGATATTACATGAAAACCCCTCCCCTTGACTATCTAGGCAGTTTATAGTGGTTTTAAGGCTGCAGATTACTTTGTCCTCATGAATGCAATGTTGTATCTACCCCGGATAAGACCATATTTACCCAGTTTTAACCATGTGTAGCGCAGAGCATGCTATTCTCTGCCTTCTCCGCAGTAAATGTTTCTTGGCAATGTTTGGAAATGGTCAGTTGAACGGAGAGAGTTCTGATCTCATACCCCAATAGCTCGATCTGGTGTGATATTGTCTTCGGGTGTCCGGCTTCAATCTCCGCAAGAGCTACAAGACATTTATCTCGCTGAGGTATATAAAGACATCCGCTTCCCGTGGACCTGTTAAATAGCATCACAAAGAACCCGGAGACATTCAAATACACTATCGCAAGACCGCCAATATGCGATCTCTCATTCCATTCGTGCCTCTACTGGCTTCCTCCGTCGCGGCAGCTGCAATCGCAAGTTCAGCCAGCCCAACAGTCACTGCTGCAGCTTCGACAAATCCATTCTCAGGACACCAGCTTTACGTCAATCCGTTTTATGCATCTGAAGTCTCAGCGTCGGCCTTGCCATCCATGACAGGTGCTGCTAAAGCCGCCGCCAGTGCAGCCGCTGAAGTTCCGTCCTTTTATTGGCTGTAAGTTCATCCACCTCGAGTGTCAGATAAACCTAGAGAACAACACTAAGATCGCTTTCTAGGGATACTGCAGACAAGGTTCCGAAGATGGGTGAGTTCTTGGCCGACATCAGGGCTCAAAACAAAGCTGGTGCTAGCCCGCCAATTGCTGGCCAATTCGTTGTTTATGATCTGCCTGATCGTGATTGTGCGGCATTGGCGAGCAATGGAGAGTACTCTATTGCCAACGGTGGTGTCGCGAAATATAAGGCGTACATTGACGCTATACGTGAGGTGTTGGTTGAATACTCTGACGTTCAGACTATCCTTGTTGTTGGTGAGTAAACTCTGCTGAGTGACCGATTTGGTGTACAGAGTTATGGAATACTCTTTGCTGATGTTATCCCTAGAACCTGATAGTTTGGCGAATTTGGTTACCAACATGGCTGTGTCGAAGTGTGCTGGCGCACATGATGCTTACTTGGAGTGCACCGACTACGCTGTTACTCAATTGAACTTGGCTAATGTTGCTATGTATCTTGACGCCGGTAAGCATCTTTCCTGGATCCTTGAAGACGACAATCACCCGGCCACAAACAGAACATGCGCTGGAAGATCCTCAGCAGCATCTTGTACTTGTTTCTTTCTGGTCACCTGCTGTATCCTGCCACCTTTCATGACGGCATCAAGGGAACACAATCATCCTTAATTTGAAGACACTAACTATTGAAATAGGACACGCGGGATGGCTTGGCTGGCCCGCCAATCTGAGCCCGGCAGCTGAGCTCTACGCCAATGTCTACAACACTGCCAAGAAACCCGCGTCTCTGCGCGGACTTGCCACCAACGTTGCCAATTACAACGGTTGGTCTCTCACTACTTGTCCATCATACACCTCGGGAGATGCCAATTGCGATGAGAAGAAATACATCAACGCCCTTGCTCCCCTGCTTAAGAGTGCAGGTTGGGATGCTCACTTCATCACTGACACTGGTATGTGACTAAAAACCCCTTTGAAACAAGATCATGTCAACTGCCCTTGAGTGAAGCCAAAAGCATCACTAATTATTGTTTTCCAGGCCGCAATGGAGTTCAACCCACGTCGCAAAATGCTTGGGGCGATTGGTGCAATGTCAAGGGAACCGGTTTTGGTGTTCGACCAACTACTGACACAGGTGATGACTTGGCCGATGCCTTCGTGTGGGTGAAGCCCGGTGGTGAGAGTGATGGTACTTCGGATTCCAGCGCAACTCGCTATGATGCCCACTGTGGATATAGTGATGCTCTTCAGCCTGCCCCTGAGGCTGGGACTTGGTTCCAGGTAAGAGTGCTCTAGTTGATGGGGAGTATTTATACAATGCTGATGAATTCGCAGGCGTACTTTGCTCAGCTTGTGGCGAATGCTAACCCATCGCTTTGAATTGGTGGAATCGATACTGGAATTGGCTCTACTCTAGAGCTAAGAGGGAGTCAGTGGGTCGATGATACATTCAATTCAAGGTTTCATGTACGGTTGTGGAATAGTGAGGACCAATATGCAATCTTGGGTTATGAAGTAACCTTATATGAAGCACCGAATGAAATGAGTTTACATGAAATGTCTGTATTTTGCATTGGTCTTTTCCTAATCAGCCCTTGTGTACTCTAAGATATCTTGACTTTTTTTTAGGTAAGGTAAAGTAAAAATAAGCCCTTAAGATGAATCTAATATCTATCAAAATATTAACAGTATCACGCTAATCCACCCACCTAGTTAAAAAATAAGTTAAACCAGCAGATGTAGCTAATTCAGAATTTCTATACGAAGTACATAATAAATATAAACCGTACCTTTGTAATTCTCTAGATAATAATAGAGTTAGATACGAAATCACTAACTACTAGATATTAATAATAAACTACCTATTACAATACATAATAACATTAATGTATATTCTAACATTGTATATTGTTGTCCTTTTTTTAAAACTATATTAGATACAGCAATGTTTTTAACAAATTGGAATCTTGTAAATTATACAAAATATCAATTTAGATAAACTTGAGTATTGTTTCTTCTATATTCAATTCATACTCTGATATATAGTTATAATATAATGTAGGATGAATTATTTAATTTAGTGACTTTAAAACAACAAATTGGTTATGCAAGTAGTAAAGGTTGAAATAATTCACTAATAGAACATACAAATATAGCTAGTATAGGTCATGAAGGCTATGGCATTTTTAACAGTATGTATTTGGTAGCCTTTGCATTCACATGACAGTATGGGGAAAACAGTGTATGCCGAGGAAAAACCCACACCAAGGCCTTTCATGCCTATAACTAAAAATACAACAGCATATAAACCAGAGCCATTACCGATAGATAACAGGCCCTTAGGTCAAGAAGTAGATGTCCATACTATCCACGACGTCTCCACAGCCGTGATTAGGATATCCGCCTGTCGCTCCAGTCAAATAACCAGTCCCAAGGTTTTTAAGAGGGAAAGCTTTGCCCTCCTTTCCACCAATCGAATAGTGGCGGTTTTGGTTTGTATTGAATTCGAAGCCGTTGACATAGCCTTCACCATTTCCAGCATGGACAGTCATGTCGGTTATCTTTTCACCATCGTTAAACTCGACTCCTTTATAATTGCTATCGTTCCTATGACCGATAAGGTTGCTCCGATGGCCGTCATCCCAGATGAACTGAAATCCGTTCAGAACATCGTATGTCTTAAACTTCGTTCCCCAGGCATCAATAATCTTGACTTTATGTTTTCCATGCTGTTCATCGTAGCCGCCGCCGTCCTTTCCACCAAATGGGCCGTTCATAATTGTGTCTTGTGTAGCGGGCGTGACGTATTGTGCTGGTTCTGTGTAGTATAGGGATATACTAGAAGGTTTTTTGAGGTATTATATTCTCGAAATTGAACACCGAAAAGTCGTAGGTGCTAAGACACAGAAATAGTTGCTCCATTAAATATATAAATCGATGTGGAGAATATATGTCAGCTCTATCCCATAGGAGGCCTCGGAAGTAGAGTGTATCACTAAATAACGTATCAGCATGTCCGTCTCTCACTATTACGTTGATATCCTCGCACTGCACTGTCTGATAGAAGTATATAATGCGTTAGAACTTAATCATTATACTCGTGGTGATACCATAGACTTAGTTCTAGACTAGCCTAGTCTATGGCATAGAGACAAAGCAAGAAAGTAAGAACCTGTCATGAGTCCTAATCTCCGAGAACAGCTATATCTGAACGAATATTATTGCGTAGGTGACATCTTGATTAGCTGTCGTGTTACACAAACCCGGGAACCAGAGAGTAGACCTCCCATCAATGGGCCCAGACCCCCGGCCTAAAGCCCGGCCCAACCCACAGCCCATCAATGGGGGCCTATCAAAGCCCATCAAAAGCCCATTTCTATGCACAAATACAGTCTTGGCATATATAAAATAGATGATTAATGACTATATTTTACGTAGGTACCAACTTATATCTTCAGTATTATTATATTATCATAGTAAGAAGTAGGAATTAAGTGGATTTTATACTGATTTTAGTATTATGATGCTAGGTTTCATATAAAATAACCATAAATTCGTACCTGGAAGGAATTACTAAGTATTAGTATAAAGAGATAGTTAGTTATATATTATCTATAGAGGATTGATACTACTTTCTATGGTCAATTATAGTAATACTTATAGTACCTCTACTTACTATATAAACCCCTAATAAAAATAAGTACCTCTTATAAAAAAGTAAAGCTTTATAAAAATCAATTTTGATTCTTATTTATATCTTCTAACCTACCTTTCTCTCTCTTAATATCTACTTCTTCTCTCCTTTATACTTCGTCTATCCTTCGCCTTTACCGCTACCGCTACCGCTTTACTAATACCCCTAAAGAACAGGGAAAAAATATATTAATTATACAGCTGCAATAAATTGGTATGTTTGTATTGTTTGGTTAATAATGAGGGCCCATAGCCGGCCGATGGGCTATGGGCTTTATGGGCTATGCAGAGGTCTACCAGACAGGTAGGATACCCGGGACATATTTAATGTACTACCAACATCAAGACACATGATAATAGGTCGATGTTACTTGCATTATTTGGTTTGACACAAAGCTGATCATTTTGTGGGACTCAAGATATCTAATATATTTTCCTGTCCTTCTACAAAACCTATGTACCATAGCTTCCTGCCGTCGGCAGGTTGCATGCGTTTTGTCACCACCAATTCCTCCCGCCTCGAAGTAGTCCCTGTCGCGCCGAGCCATCAATCTTAGTGAAGTAACACCCATCTGTTTGCATTGAATTCTAGACGAACCGATTGTATCTAATTGTCACGATTGCGTAATGTCTTTGGCTTATATTTTTGATGACTATTCTCACCCACTTGCTTCAGAGGGTTATAACCGGAACTTTTTACGAGTCTCCCCGAACTGGAACCCAGTAAAATACGCTATTCCGACCATGTACTTGGAAAATACGGCCTATTTTTATTTTACCAAAACCATAGCAAAAACCTCGGTTCCTGTATAGGGGGCCTAAGGCCATATCCCAGTCTGACAAATCACAAAAGTTATCGCCAACACTCAGCTGTGACATTGAATCGCTTTCCAGACTTTGCTTCAACACATTTAATGTCAATGTAGTTTTGATATCAGCAAGGATGGGTCCTTCAACTGGATGTTTGTAGCCATTAAGTTGGAGTCAGGTTTAAATTTCAGAATATCTTAAACCAAAATGGAACATCTAATGACTTTTTAATAATATCATCATCTATTAACCTCGCCATGTTGACATTGGAATTGTTGAAGTTCGGTATTCATTCCGAAGTCGATGGGAAGTGACAGCGGCGAGGCATTCGACTGGGGAAGGTCGGAGGCCCCCAACCGGCATTGTCACCTCTACTTGGCCAGGGATGCGGTGTAATTATTGGAGCCCCTCTTTCTCTGGAATCTCCTTCGCTTTGGGGTCTGATAATGGCATGTTGGCTCGAGACTGTCGACCCGTCCAACACCGCCAGTGCGTACTACGCACCAGCAACGGTCGCACCCGCTGGTAAGCTCGTTCATGTAGCTGGACAACCTGGAAGCACAAAGTATGGCATCGTGCCAGCCGACTACGAGTCCGAAATCCACCTGGCTCTGCTCAACCTGCGCAAGCTCATCATCGCCGCTGGGTCTTCAATTGAGAACATTGTCAAACTGCAACTCTTCATCGTCGACTACGATGCCGCCAATCGCAAACACGCCCAACACATCCAACGATTCCTCGCTGGTCACCGACCTGCCATCACCCTGATCCCCGTTCCTAAGCTTGCTGTCGCGTCATGGCTATTCGAGATCGACGCTATAATCGCCGTCCCAGAGCCCGCCATTCCTCCTGTCCTCCCTGCCACCAGCGAGAATACCGACGTTGTCATCATTGGCGCCGGTCTTGCTGGTCTTTTGCTGCACACGATGTCCTGCGCGCGGGGATGTCTTGCGTCGTCCTTGAAGCGCGCGATCGTGGTGGCGACAAGACGTGGAGCTCAGCCCTCAATGGCGGTGGTGTAATTGACTTGGGTGCTGGCTGGATCAATGACACTAACCAGAGCAAGGTCTATGCTCTGGCGAAGCGCTAAGGTGCTGAGGTCATTGAGCAAAACATCCAGGGAAATGCAGTTCTGCAGGACTTCAATGGAAACTGCACTCCATATGTCTATGGAGATCTCCCCAGCGTAAGACATCTATCATAGACAGATAACATACATGGCAGAAGCTAACAGTTCCTTTCTATTCAGTTTGATAAAGCTACCCAAGCCCCTAGCGGAAATCCGCGATATGTGCGTGGCTGAATGCCAAGCTCTCGACACTTGGAGACCTCAAGATACTAGCTTGGATTCCATCACATTTGAGGCCTACTTGCGATCTCGCGGGGCGAGCGAGGTAGCTTTTGCCACTGGAATGATCTGGACTCGGGCAATGCCGGGTCAAGATCCTAAGGATATTTCCGCTCTGTACTTCCTGAACTATTGCAAGTCTGGGGGTGGTTTGTTGCAGATGCGATACGATCGCAAGAATGGCGGCCAATATCTCCGCATCCAACAAGGTACTCAGCATTTCTCTTTGGGATTGGCATCATCTCTCCCAGAGAACACTGTCCGACTCTCTAGTCCTGTGCATTCAGTTATCTAGAATACGGATAAGTCCGTGAAGGTTCAAGCGGGAGGTGTGGTTTACGGTGCCCACAAGATCATCATCGCTGTTCCTACCCCTGCCATGAAGACCATCTCATTCCACCCTAAACTCCCTCCTGCGAAGCAGGCATGGATTGAGTCCACTACCTACGGATACTACACCAAGGCGATGATGGAGTTCCGCTCTCCTTTCTGGGTTAAGTCTGGCTTCTGTGGGCTTGCTCAGTCTTTCATTGGTCCTGATACTCTTGGCCCTGATGTGTTGCGCGAGAGCGCTGGCAACTTGCACTTTGCTGGCACTGAGACTGCTGGTGAATGGAAGCGCTATATGGAAGGTGCTATTCGTAGCGGAGAAAGGGCTGCGGCTGAGGTTGTAAAGACGCTGAATGCTGGTATTTTTTCACGTCTATAGAGACATTGTTCGTCATAACCTTTGCTGGATTTGAGCTGTCCATAGCAAAGTTGATTATATTATAAAATTACATCTATGATTCTCGCCTTTACCGTTTTGCCAAACTTTGACTAGCCATCAGGTAAGGGACCTCAAGCATATCATAGTTCATAGCAACCACTAAGGCTTTAGGATTCAACGCCGATGTCTCCTTGAAAGTAATTTATATTTGACTAGAGAGGTGTTGATCGTTAGTTAGAACATATGTAGATGGTCATCTTTGCACTCGCAATAAATCCAAAGGGGTCCAAAGTCCCTAGTGGTCACTATGCACTGTGATATAAGAGTGCCGATTAAAAAAAACATTGACATTCTTCCTCACGGTCTGAGTTACCGTATGATAGCTGTCTCTATATTATTCAGAGATAATCTCTAGTAGCAACATCTACTTAATACTATCATTAATGCGATCGACATGACAGTCTAGTTCCGCCGTGAGATGCCTGTTCTAGCAAAGGTGGGACTGGCATGTTAGTGGGGAACTTCATATTTTCCTCCTTCGCGATAATCTTCCTACTCAGTACTAATAAGTTTAGGGCTGACTTGTAAAGTTGGAGCTCTTATCTTGCTGCGTAACATCACCTATCCCAATGAGCTTCATCCGTTGTTTAAACCCCTCATACGACCTACTTCCTTAACTTCAACGTGCCGATTCCTTATCGCTCCTCGCCATTACCGTTCTATCAGTATCGCAAAAATGTCCGAGCAAAAGGCACGGGTTCTAATTGTCGGCACCGGCAGTTTTGGTACCATGTCAGGCTATGCGCTCGAGCAGGGTGGCAAAGCTGAGGTAACGGCAGTTATGCGATCCAACTACGAAGCCGTGAAGGCGAACGGCGTGAACATCGATTCCGTGCAACACGGCAATGGCATCAGATTCAGACCTATCAATCGTTAGTTCTCCCTCTATCGTGAAAACATCAGCATATTGAGACTCTAAGTATCATTAAAGTCTGCAAAGCCGTCCCGGATGTCGTAAGGGAAAATCTCCCACCTTTGATTTCATCCTTGTAACGACAAAGAACATCCCGGACGTCTCCCCAACAGTCGCGGATATCATCTCTCCTGCCGTAACGCCCGGTAAAACAGCTATCGTTCTCTCCCAGAACGGAATCAACATCGAGAAGCCCATCATCCCCGCTTCCCCACAAACCCAATCATCAGCAGCGTCTCCTTCGTGGGTGCAACCACGCTCTCACACTGCGACATCCTGCATGATGATCCAGACGACCAGAAAATCGGCCCTTTCTCCAGTCCCGGAGTTCCAGCCCAAGTCGCCGAGGACGCGGCCAAGCGTTATATCGATATCTACAACCCGCACGGCAAGCTCGATCTGATCTATGACGCGGATGTCCGTCGCTGTCGCTGGCGCAAGCTGCTTTACAATGGCTCTTACAACCCCGTTTCTACTATCCTGCGCATGGATACGCCGCGCATGAGAATGAGTGCACATGTCATTGATGACCTTATCCGTCCTATAATGAAGGAGATTCTTGCTGCAGCGCGTGCGGACATTGTTACAGATTTCACGGATAACCTTGTTGAGAGCGTTATTCGGGGCGATCCGTTGACACAGCGTTTAAGCCTTCTATGTGGCAGGATATTGAGAAGGGGAATTTGTTTGAGGTTGAGAATATTGTTGAGGAGACTTTGCGCGAGGGTGAGGCGAAGAGTGTGCCTATGCCTACTCTTCGCACGGTCTATGGTATTCTCAAGGGATTGCAGTTGCAGTTTAAGGAGAGTAAGGGATTGTGGAAGCCTAAGTTTACTGTTGACAACCCGTATCAATAAACAATTGTTTCGATCAATATGAGTCAATACGATCAACTTTTCTATTACATATTGCCTGGATCTTGAGATGGGTGTATTGTATCCATGAAGTAGTTCACCTTTCCTTTAGATTTTGCTACGAATCATAGTATGGAACAATGTTCATCAATTTGACTACATCGCCCAACCGCCAAAGATATTTGCTCCTACTAGACAATATATAGAATGCTTCCAAGACCGAATTCCTCGTATGTGTTTTACTTGCGTAATTATAGAGTTTATACCTGAATTAATTTTCATACAATTTCCCGGTCCTATGTAGCTCCTGGTTATGATGTATCCTATGGTTTACCCATTCCTTACAATTTCAACAAACGACCATCCGGCTGCAGTAGCGAAACCAACTCCTTCTGAATTTCAGGCACGTTTTTGCACCTAGAAACATTGTTAGCTATCTGATGATACCATGTGTTAGGTTCAGTTGGGTACCATACCCTGCCAATGCCATGCATGTCTTGAATTCATCGTAAAGCAGGTTAAGAGCAAGCTCCACACCTTCTTGGCCGTTGTACTAAAATAGAAGTTAATACACCTGTCCCTGAATCCACTGTCAAATAAAGCACTTACAGCCAAACCCCAAATAGCCGGGCGTCCAGCAAGACAAAAGTCAGCACCAAGAGCCAGAGCCTTGAAAATATCGGTACCACGTCGGATACCACCGTCAACAGCGATGGGAATCTTGCCCTTTGCGACGGGGACGATCTCGCGGAGAACGTCAAGGCTGGAGGGGACACTGTCAAGCTGGCGACCGCCGTGGTTTGAGATTACAATTCCGTCAAAGCCATATTTGATGGCGAGTTCGCCGTCTCCAGAGGTGTAAACTGGTAATGGACAATGTTAATAAACTGAGATTTCTTGACCAATGTTTTGAAGGAGATGGTATACATACTCCCTTTGCCCCAGATCTCCATGTTGGTGTGTTGACGGAAAAAGGGCATGATCTGTGGCCACTCGATAGAGGAGTCGTAGGCCATTGCCGTCCTCAAGATTGGTGACATCAACGCCCGGGAACAGGTTGGGGTATTCCATGCCCTCGGGCACGGCGAACTTGTTACGGTACTCATTTAGTCGTCGACCCAAGTACGGGGCATCAAGGGTGAGGAATAGTGCCTTGAATCCGGCGGCTGAGATTGAAGTTATAAATGGACACAGCTATTCTGTTCAATCTGAAAGAAAAGCCTCACCTTCCGCACGCTTGATCATCTGAATCATAGCCTTCTTGTTCTTGAGAAGACTCATCTGCATCACGTAAGGGTTTCCCGTGCTGTGTGAGATGACTTTTTCAAGTTCCTTTGTAGAGTAGTTTGATAGGCCCATCAGAGTATTTAGTTTGGCGCAGGCTTTGGATGTCCCCTCCTCTCCGTCCGGGTGTGCCAGTGTCTGCATGGCAGTTGGAGAGAATCCGAAGGGAAACTTTACCTTGCATCCGACGATGGAAGTACTGGTGTCCAGTTTGGAAAGATCGCGGAGTACACGAGGACGGATCATGTATCGGTCGTAAGCTGATTCGTTCTCTCGCAAACCGTTATGAATGATCAGCGGTCTGACAAGCAACGCAGTGATGGTAGGACATGACATACGTGATGAGGTCCATAGCTCCCTCGTTGTAATATTCTAATTGCTGTTATCAGCCGTTCTGCCATTATGCATTTTCAACGATTGATGTAACCCGGTGTAAGATTCCTACATTTCGGTAGGTCACCAACATACCGCGATAAGCCTTTTTCATCTTGCTTGAACCCAGTTGCGCGAGGTCCTTGATGCAGTAGACCTCTTCATTGTGAGTTTTGCCCCGGTTCGCCATTAGAGCTAAGGATAAATGGTGTGAAAAGTGATATTGGAGTGTAATAATTACCTCAAAGGGACTGGATGAAAGAGTATACAAAAGTTGAAGCTAAGATGGATATCCTCTAGAACTGAGGAGCTGATATATGATTTTTTTGGAACACCTCGGTAGATGTCAATTGAATTAACCCCATGTCCCCAGTTATCTCAAACCTTGGGCGATGTCGGCGACAGACCGATAGTGGGGCTCGCTATGGCCTACCCAATCTGTTGGCTGCGATCCAAAATAGGAAGGGAAATCAAAGCAGTTTGATTGGTCGATCCACTTAGCCTGAAACTCCAATATGCAACCTTCCAAGGTTGGAACTTTGAGTAACAGCGGGAGATAAGTCGATCACCCGATGTAGCCTTGGACATGGTGTTACTACCTAGAACGCTCTTCGAAAAAGACGTAGACATCAGGAATACAAAGGATAACAGCTAACAGATACCCAGAAAAATTAACTCATGTCTATCGTTTTAGAAATATGTTCACAATATTTACAACGAGAATATTGGCACAAATTAATGTAAAGTCTGAGCTTAAATAAACATGAGTTCGCCGATTGCTCGGCTACTCATTAATCTATATATATTTTCGGTTACATAATGGAAGGGAAATCTCTTGATCATGCGAGTAGTCCAGCCCTCCAATACTTCACTAAATCAGCGTCTAGTCCGTTCCACAGCTGCAGCACTCATCTTAGGGCCATTACTAGGGCTAGGCGCAATCCGAGTTCCGCCAGATGGTGATGCGCTCCGAGAGGGGGCTGCAGATGTTGGCGCAGACCGATTGTGCGCCATGTGCGCTTTCACGAGATGGCCAGCTGCCAGAGCTGCACAAAGAGACAGCTCTCCCGCCAGAACGGCACCTCCTACGATGCGTGCAAGTTGCCGTGCATTCTCGCCGGGCGTGGTCGGATGGGATCCACGAACTCCAAGCATATCGAGCATTGCTCCCTGGGGTTCCAAAATAGTACCGCCACCCAATGTACCAACTTCGATGGAGGGCATAGTGACGGAGATATGGAGTGAGCCACGGTAACTAAAGAGTCAAGGTTAGTGGTTTTGTTTTAATTTAAGTCAGTGCTTAGTTTCAAACGTACTTTTCCATAAGAGTCATGCAGTTTGCGCTCTCCACCACCTGCGCAGGATCCTGTCCCGTAGCAATGAAAACGGCGGCTGCCAGGTTCGCTGCTTGAGCGTTAAATCCACCAATTGAGCCGGCCATAGCGGAACCAATTAAATTTTTCGACACATTCAGCTGAATCATGCTGTCAACGTCGCTCTTCAAAACATCCCTGACAACATTCGCTGGCACAATAGCTTCGGCCACAATGCCCTTACCCCGACCATCGATCCAATTCAAAGCGGAGGGTTTCTTGTCTGTACAGTAATTTCCCGAAAGGGTGACAATATTCATATCATCGAATCCCGCCTCAGTCGACATAACATGCAAAGCATGCTCGACTCCTTTAGAAATCATATTCATCCCCATGGCATCACCGGTAGTTGCCTTGAATCGAATATACACGTTCGTACCAGCGATCGTAGTCCGCAAGCTCTGCAGTCTTGCAAATCGACTGGTCGAGTTAAAAGCATCTTTCATCAAAGTCTGACCAGCATCAGAATCAAGCCAGGCCTTAGCGGCACCGGCTCGTGAAAGGAGCGAAAATCTCACGCATGGCCCACGTGTCATACCATCACCGGTAACGATTGTCACAGCACCACCGCCGAGATTAATAGCCTTGCTGCCACGGCTTGCACTAGCTACCAGGACTCCTTCTGTTGTTGCCATAGGAATGAAATAACTTTTGCCGTCAAGGACGAGTGGGCCGGCAACTCCAACAGGCACTGGCATGAAGCCAATAACGTTCTCGCAACAAGCCCCCAGAACGCGTGCCCAATCGTAATTCTCGTACGGTAACTTTGAAGCCTCCAGCATGTGGGTGATATCTGCGGTAGCAGGTGTGCGCGAAATGATAGAGCGACGAACTTTAACGGCTCGTGTGCAATCTTTGAGGCTTTTCTCGAGCGCGTATCCGGGGACCTTGCCCTGCAATGATAGGGAAACGACATCCTCGTCGTTCAACTCGCTGATGGGTATTTGCTTGAGTAGATTATCCAGTTCCATGGGAGTGCGAGATAGAGAAGATTTCTCGCTTTTTTGCACGGCCAGAGTCACTTTTCCAGACGTTTGTGTCGGGGCCGAAGGAGCCTCACTGTCATTATCACTACTGACAGGGGTCGATTGCTCTGTCTGGGGAACCTGGGGGCTCAATTGGAGCTGAGGAGTCAGAGTCTGCGCAGCATTGAACTTTTCAGCCTGGGCAAGCTCAACTGGGTTAACAGGGTGGTCCGGGTGATTGGGGTCTTTGATCCCTAGTCTGGCAGCCTTGAAGAGATAGCTATTCAGAGCGACACTTAAAGCAAGTGCCACAAACATCCATTTTGAGAGGACAGGATCTTCAAGGCTGGTCAGGAGACCACCAACCATTCTTTCGCCAACTCCATATTCGGGAAGCTGGGATGGGGCGTCCGACCATCTGTGCTGAATATACTCGTGATCGTCGGGGTACGGGGAGGGGCGAGGAGCGAAGGAATGTGCCAGTTCGTAGTTGATAGGAGCTAGCACTCTTACCACAGTTGCCTGTTTACGCCCTCTTGCCTGGAATAGCAGTTCGTTCAATCCATCTCCCGCTACTTTAAACGGCTCGAGTGGTGGGTTCATGGCCATCCCGTTGAGACGCCTGTTCCAGCCCGACATGCTGTACAAGGAACCACCAGAAGATGGTTGGAGCGCAATAGAGCAGAGGTTCACAATGCTGACCGCAAAGAATCCCACGATTATCCAGAACTTGAACTTTTGAATGTTGCTGCTCTTGAAATCCTTGCTAAACAAGTATGCACTCGTGATGTCTGGGGCATCGTTGCTTTTAGCAACACTTTCCGCCATCCGTCTGCTAAGCCCATCATCTTGCAGGACGTTCCGCATATCCACATGACGCTTAATTCTGTTGACCTCTAGCTTGATCGAGAGAATAGCAGCATAGAAGGTAAAAAGGAGCAGGCAGTCAAAGAAAAGAATCAAGGCCGCAAGAAAACAGAAGTGCTGAAGCCCCCCTCTTACGCCTGAGGCAGCACCGACAAGGAGAAGTGAAATCTCAATAACGTAGTGACACACGATTCCATAACCCTTATCCCTAATGGCACCTCGGACGGCGTACTGGATATTACTTTCAGAGAGGCCGGCTGGGCTACCCTTTTCGTTTTGTGACTTTTGAGGTTTCCGATGCTCTATGCCATGAGACAAAACGGATCTGGTGAGAGTAATGCTCTTTTCAAAGCTAATAATCACAACCAAGAAGGGCACTCCTTCGGAAAGTAGCCTCATGTTAATCGGAACACCAAGTCTGATGGCCACATCAAGTCCCAACAGGAAAGCAAACGTTGAGCTTAAAAGCACGCTCGTGGCGAGCCATACCTTCGATCCCAACTTCTTCATGCTCAGAAAGAGTGAAACCAACGTCAAGTACATTGATATGTAGGTAATAGCCATAACAATGATGTCGAGTGTTTGAGCATGCTTGATAAGACCAAGGAATTCCGTCCAGCTATCATGAACCCACTGGGCAAGATTGCCTTTCGCGTCGGGTCGGGCCGCCTTCATGATCCACGTTTTCGGTTCCATCTCGGCACCCCCGTCGAGAGATTCGACATTAGGTCTATTGTGGGGAATCTTTCGCATAGTAGCTACCAATTCTGGCGCCTTTTGGTGTGGAACCGCGAAGGCAAAGGTACTATCCTGGGTATACGCAGTCAAAGGGTTTGATGTTGAAGGAAGGGGAAGCACAGGCAGTTCCACGAGGGGAGTGAAGGACGATGTAATGATCTGGGGTGCCTCCGCATAGGACCCTGGAAAGTTCAGGGTTATAAGCGCCTGGTGGTCAAAATCCTCAGGGATATCATTGGAATTGAACGTGTCCCACTTCCAACTAGTTTCTGGGCTGGCAATCAAGCTTCGGCTTCCTGTAATCAAAGAACCCCAGTCGGCTTTTCCAAAATTTCCGGGCGCATGGAAAAGGCTGTCCTTGAGAACTCCAATGTAGGTGGTACTGGCCAAGATGGCTATAGTGCAAATGGTATGGATCGGATGGAGACAGGCAGTCCTGGATAAAAGCTGGAGACTTGAGGTCACCGCTCGGCTTCCCAGACGGAAGGACTGTTGATCCATTGGGGCAACACCGTTAAAATGAGGTATCAATGACAACCTTAGAAGGTAGCGATATGAAAGTTTATATGCTATAACCTGTATGTAGCTTTAGGCCCTGGTCTTACCCCCTAACAGATTTTGTCAGCTTGGGGAAGAATTACACCAAAGTCTTTGACTCGTACAAAGCCCTAGTAATACATCGAAGTATCATACCTGCGAAATTGATAACAAGTGCGGGCAGACAGTGCTGGCCTAGAAAGTCTAGGACCTCGAGGCTCTTCCAGGACAAAAGGCTCACGGGTTGAGGAACGAACAAAAGTGGCGGCGGTAGCGAAAGACAACGTGCCCCTGAGTTTAGTGGAAATAATTCAAGATAAATCTAGAATCTTCGATCCCTGCAAGCACCCGGTTGAACTGCGCTCCGTACTAGGAAACGAACGCACCCGACCAACACAGTATATTTTGGCTGCCTAGAGCCCCTAGAACACTAGTGTAGACTCTAGGTATTTGTCCAATCGGCTTCATTCGGTCTTTTCTTTATTATCCCCGGGGCCATCCATAAGACCCCCTTGCTAGACACTAAGGAGATAATTTGAGGGTGGGATGAATAGGAAGTAACTAACATTACTGCCTAGTTATATCACCTCCAAGCCCTAAGGCACCCATTTTATATCGTTAACTCACTAGTTAACTACAACATAGATGCTTTATACCTTAGCCACCAAAGTCTTTAGTACTGAGGTCCGACAGGTATATACGGTCGGAATAGCGTCGTCGTGCAGTAATGGCGTTGATTGTATAAAATATCCAGATTTATACGGTCGGAATGGCTTTAAACCACATAGAAGTGGGCGAATATAGTGGGAATAGCTTGTTTTGCCTGCCTATCTCAAAAGGCGAACTTAAGTACTTCGCTTACTTAGGTATGTTGGGAAAATACAGCTATTTTACCACTAGACCACGACAAAAACTGTTTATGGCCTAGGGGGGCCTTATTCCATTCTGACAAGGTAACTAACGTATTTCACAGCCGATTGGGCCACCCAAACCTACTAATTTCAAATGCATACATCTCAACCAAAACGCCATTGAATTAAATACACTACAATGATCTATTCTCTAAACATGCATTTCTTTTATGACCCTGGTTTTTATATAACCCGTATATTGGTAATGCTCTCGTCCGTGGCTATCAAGGTAGCGAGCGCCGTCTCTGCCAGCCCGGGGGGGGGGGGGGGGGGGCGCTTCAATTGCTTCTACCGGCTCAGGAATCAATTGAGGAGCTTCTTGAACTGTTAAGCCTGCTTTAGCTGGTATCTGCCCCCGGGAGCTAGTACGCTTTTGCTTCTGCTTCTCGTTGGCGGCGCGTAATTCCTCGTTTTCATTGGCGAGTAAGATAACACCTTGTATTGTAAAACGAAAGCCCTTTATAAGCTGGTTTAATATACGATCTGAGGAGGCTAGGTAGGCTCCGAGATCTTATACGAAGTAAAGCCTTAATTGATAAAGCTTGCTGACGTAGTTCTTTCTCTATTTCTCTATAAAGGGGGTGAAATTCCGGCTTGATTCACTACCCCGGCTATGTAGCTAGGGGAGTCGGGGTTCGAAGCCGGATATTAAGGTTAGAAATCACTCGGTCGGGTCCAAATGGTACGAAACCGGTACCTAAGAAGCTATTTTTAATAGTCTCCGATTTAAAGGCTTCAATTCGTGCCCGAGGGTATCCTTCGAGGATTTATGATCCTATTCCGTATCTTGATTTTAAACATCCGACCGTACGTACGTTTCAACACTATAAAACAACTAGTATCTAGAGGTTGTAAAAGATAAGATAAATACGCTAGTATATAGATTGGTATCTAATGGCGAGCTGGGAGAAGAGAGAGCAATACGATTGTATTGTGCTGACTGAACTAGCTGGAGACTCTCCCGGCTAAACTAGCTACTGGAAGTCCTGGCAAATAGGGTCAGGTGACCACACGTCCCGTGATCCAAACAGTATCACCTTATTTTGCTTATAAATATAAAATTTGTGACGATCTGGACTGAGAAGATAGGTGGTAGTCTTTTCGGCAGGATACCTTCTGCCGGTTGTTACCGCTTCCCTGATTAGGTGGTGATTTCTTCGGCCGAATACTTTCTGTCAGCGGTTTCCGCCTTGACACGGTTTGCATTGTTTGATTGATTGTGACAGGAACCCACAAAGGATCCTGTCTCGGAGATTCTTTCTCTCTTTTCTTTTACTCTCTGTACTTAGTATTCTCGTTGAAATGCACTCTTTCCTTTGAAGAATGGTTGGTAAACAAAATTTAGGTATTAAATGACTTCCGAAAGTAGTAGTACTTCCCTATAAAACCTAAATATATATCTAATATTAATATATTAATATTTACCTTTTCGGTTATATCTCGACCCTTACCGATCGGATATTGTTTAAAATTAATATACGTACTTATAGTATTCCCTTTATTCTTAATTTGAAATTTGAACTTTATACGATCGGTAGAAGGTCGTAATACAACAATTACAGAGTCCGCTTTATCCGCGCCTATTATGGGTTTTTACAGGGGCCCACGGCCCAACCCACGGTGGGCTGTGGGTTAAGTTGGGCTTTAAAGGTTGAGCCCATAGCCTACCCCTGGGTTGGGCCGTGGGCCTAGGGTCCGGGCCCATTTATGGGCTTTGCGGAGGTCTACTCTCATCCCATCTCCTTGCACAACTGAAGTCTGCGAGCCCGAGGATGGGTACGGCCTAATCTTCAATCCGGAATCGGTTTCCATAGAGTCGGAGCCATGAAATGATAATTCTGAAGCTGGGGCAGCATGGAGCCTTCGCAATCTTCATGGACAACCGTTGGCCGTGGACTTTACTCAGCAACAAGAATTGGCCCCGGCTGTTGTCCCAGTGCCGCCAGGCAATGCTTCGAACTCTCCAGCTTATACACGCCATGTTGCACAATCACAACTTCTGCAGTCAGAGGAGCTGGTTCTTTCGCAGGGGCGGAGAGAAATCCCTCGAACAAGACGCAGCATATCTTCTCTGACAAATACACTTGAGAGCCTGGTCGTTCCATCGCAAGAACGACTCCTCATGAGACACTACAGCCACCGAGTAGTCAATCTATTCTGTGTAATTGACAATTACAAAAGCCCCTGGAAGACAATCCACTTACCCCGTGTCCTGCAATCTGCCGGTGAAGTGAGCTTTAGATGTACCACAACGCGGATTCGCGACGCGTGAAAGAATTCATTGCTTTCTATTAGCGCATTTTGTTTATCCAACGATCATAGATCTCAGAGGAAGCTAGGAATTGGTGCAAAATAGCTTCGCGATATCGTTATGATGCCAACTTGTGAAATACGCGGTTGAACCCGATCTATATGCCGACAAGAGACCAAAGTATAAGGAGTTTCTTGCCACTATGCTTTCAATGATCACAATTAATTTAAAATATACCTTTATAATTCTACCTCGACACAGTTGTGTTAATCTCTGGCTTTCTAGGTCATGTCTGGAGATACAAGCACGTGCAGTGTTCACTTGGACGGAGCGGAAAGGCTTATTAGCCATAAGAATACTCGGAAGGCCACTTTCTCTCGGAAAGCTCAATCGCTCCATCGGATCTATTTTTACCTCCGCGTGATCTACGAAAGTACTGCCGTTAGGAGATCAAAAAGCGGAATGTCCAGGTTTTCCCCATCACTAGGCTCACAAAGAACGTTTGGTCCGCAGCCCGTGTTTCCCAGGCAGCACCTCTTCATTGAGGACGATGAAACACTTTCATCTATGATTGCAATGGGAGCCGATATGATGACAGGCGAGAGCACCTTGTTAGAGATGTCGGCATACGAGTGCATATACGGTATACCGCAGAGTCTTCTGATTCTCTTAAAGGAGTCCATCGAGGTTATCGACGAGGTGAATCACCATCGCATGAATAACGAAGGCACATCTATCTCAGAAGGTCTGAACCTAGTTTGTGATGATCTTGAACAGAATATCATGGATTGGCCCCTCGATGAGCGTCTTCATCGTTACGAAAGATCCACGAATGGCATCAGTGCCTCCATCATCTACCACCAGACTCGGGCATTTCTCAATGCGCCCATCATCTATTTCTCGCAAAGTATAAGATTGATGATCCATCAGTATCTCCGCCAATATGCCCAGGCGGTTCTGGATAGCATAGAAGCCATTGAACAGCTCAAAGCGGAGACCAAAATACTCGCTGCTCCGCTTTTCTGGCCAGCATTCATGGGTGCCACTGAGGCTTTTGAGCCTAGACACCAAGAACGCTTTCGCTTGTGGTACGAGCGAGTAGAAGTATACGGAATTGAAGCCGTGAGGACAGGTATACAAGTTGTACACGAAGTTTGGAGGCAGGGACCAACAACAAATCGACAAATGCATTCTGGCTGGCGCGACGTTGTCGAACGGACCGGGGACTATCTTTTGTTAACTTAAGATTCATGATATTTAGCGTATTGAATAAATGAATGTATTATAGCTGAGATAGTTCACTCGGCAAATTTTCTCACGATTAGAATAGCCATCCAGCCCAACTAGTCCCGCGTACAATGCTATACTCGCGAAATCATCCCAATACCCCAAGCCTCTCCATTTCCGCTTGGAATCAGGACTGAGTCCTCTAAAGGGTCTATGAGTCGCTTTCAGTTTCGCTGACACTTTCCCCGAGCCGAATCGCGCCACTTCAGCAGGTCCACATTTTCCCAGAGCTACTTTCAAGCTTATTTGGGAGCTCATAAAAGTGACGCTGGTGCACTCAATGCACTCGAACTATTCCTTTACGACTTTCAAAAATATCAATGAGAATATCGGAGAAAATGCGCTGCCTAAGGAAAATTGCGGAGCTCACTCTTCGCCCCCGGATTGCGTCGGTTTGCCGTGGTCCGGCACAGCGTCGGTTCAACGCCAATTTCACGCGAAGAGCACCAAATGGACCCGAAGGTTCCTCCGCTCCAAGAGAAATGAATTAACGGGAAAGGATTGGTAGTAGGTGTTGCGGTGGTTGCTGGTCTAGCAGGCTATGACATCTCAACACTTTCCACCGGTGACACAAACAAACCAAGCACCCTTGCTATTCTGGACTCAGAGCGACTTCCCAAATATGCGACACTCGAAGACATGTAAAAGGTGTGTTCCGCTCTGCAATTCTACATATCTAATTTCACGCGCGCAGTGATGCGCAAGTCAGCAGCTCAAGACTAACTAGTCAAATTTAATAGGCCACAGCTCAAATCGAATACGAACTGCGCGACACCGAAGACATAATCTCAACTGATGATGAGGACCTCAAAATGCACAGGTTCTCAGTGTGGTCATCTCTCAGGGTCGATACGCTACCCATTGCCGTCGCATATCCTCGAAACACGGAACAACTCAGCGCGATTGTGCGCATTTGCCATGAAAGAAAAGTCTAAATTATCCCGTACAGTGGAGGCAGCAGCCTCGAAGGTCACACTGCTGCACCCTTTGGTGGCAACAGCATGGATTTCGTTTATATGAACCAGATCATAAACATCAATGAGGATGGTATGGATGTCGTGGTTCAACCCAGTGTCCAGTGGGTGGACTTGAACGCACAGCTAAAGAATATGGAAACTGGACTTTTCTTCCCAATGGATCCAGGTTTATGACCAAATCGATACCCAGTGTCGTCCCTCTAACTTTTATTGACTTCTTACACAAGCCCCCAGCGCCAAAATTGGAGGAATGGTCAGTACAAATTGCTCAGGTACAAACGCAGTGCATTACGGTACCATGCGCGACTGGGTCATCAATCTCACTGTCGTCCTAGCCGATGGAACTGTCATCAAGACTCGAAATCGCCCGCGTGGATCCAGCGCCGGCATTCAACCTGAACGGCCTTTTCGTCGGCTCGGAAGGAACTCTCGGAATTGTGACTGAAGCCACTCTGAAGCTGGCCGTTCTACCTGAGAACTACTCTGTTGCTGTCGTACCTTTCAACACAATTCACGATGCTGTCTTGGCCACTACTAAGGTCATCCGCCGAGGAGTTCCAGTTGCCGCTCTTGAACTCATGGATAAGACCCAGATGCGTATTGCGAGTGAGGGAGGCGTCACACGGCCGCGAGTATGGCAGGAAAAGTGGACCCTTTTCTTCAAGTTCTCTGGGTCGAAGCTTATGTTGGAAGAAGCTATTCAGAATGTGAAACAGGTTACTGAAGCCTATGGCTCGCAAGTGTTTGAATTCGCTTGTGATGAGAGAGAGCAAACACTGCTCTGGTCGGCGCGGAAAGAGTCTCTCTACTCTTTACTAGCGCTCCGCAAGGACAGCGAAGAGATGTGTAAGTTATGCAGTAGTTCTAACATGGATAGAAATGATTTGAGTGGAACTAATGAAATGCGTTGGGTCTTAGGGAATACCGATGTCGCAGTCCCATTGAGCCACCTGGCTGATATCATTGTCACAAGCAAGCAAGAAGCCGCGGCCTTGGGCTTAAACGCCTGTGTCAAGGGTCACGTTGGTGATTGTAACTTCCATGAAAACTTCACATATGACGGCACAAGGCCGGAGGAGTATGAGAAAGCCAAGAAGGCTGTCAAAAACATGGTTCAACGGGCGATCGATATGGAGGGGACTTGCACGGGTGAACATGACATCGGGTTTGGTAAAAAGGAGGCTCTTCGACAGGAGGTCGGGAATGCGACTATCTCATTTATGGTATGTTTTCTTTTGCTGTCTGTGTTCAGACTCAACGATTATCTGCACTCGGTAGGACAAATGACGTTTGCTATGTCTTTTAAGTAGAAAATTCTCAAGGCAACTTTTGACCCTCACTGGATTATTTATGTGGAACCCCCAAACTCGATTACTTCTACTTTTCATGCTGATTTCTGACTTCGTATTTTCTACAGGAACCCTGGGAAGGTTTTTGATCGGTAGACAAACATATCTTTGGTTAGATGACAATTAACACAATGGCACTTCTATTTGCCGCACATCTCCAACCACCAATTTATCCCTTGAATATTCTACTTTTTTAGAGTCTATATCGAAACTCCTAGTTCGCTAATTCCCTTCTCTACGTCAAATCTCCCGAATATAGTGTGTTTGAAGTCGATGAAATAGAGGCCATGTGCAACGCTAGCTTTTTTTAGGGGTTCAACATCCCGACTTCACGGGCTGAGCGGCAATGCAATAATATAAATGTCGCTAAGTTACTTCTTTAACCTGGGCTAGTCTTAGCTTCCATATCCGTTCAATAAACTCATACAGCACCATGCATTTCGATATCTCCCTGCTGCTGGATTGTAGTATCGGATCTTGATTACTCGGTACCCGAGGGATAAGATTCGGATCACGATTGACATAGACCACACTTGCCCATATTTCGTCTACATTGATTCCAGAATCCTACATACTCTCCCGATCCCAGCTAGCGGTGCTGGTGTTGATGGCCGTTTTAATTGTGCTCATGGAATAGGCCACTATCGCCGTGGGCGACTTAGGCCTAGCCTACTGCAATCAAATGCTTGATATTGCATTCAGCCTCATCGAATTTCGTGGTTGACAAGACCCGATTAGAAATAGTGAAGCGATGTCTTTCCATTAGGGAAACCGGGTCTTCTTAATCAAGAAAGGAAGCTTCTCCTTCCACTGGATAATCTCAGTCGAAGAAGAGGGCTTGTGGAGAATTAGACTTGAGTTTTAACTTACGTAGAAAATTTACCCGATATTATTGGGTGATCTAGATAGATGCTGATCATTCTCTTCGCTGCGCTTAGCAAAGGAATACCCATATTAAGCTGCACCATACTACCTTAGATAGTACGATGTGCGCACGGGTAGATCAATTGCTAAAGGCGGTCTGAATATTGAGCAGTAAGTTGACCGCCCCGGTAGGCGAAGCATCGATAACGAATTGCGGGATATCTTGCCCACTACCCACTTCCAACCCCAAACATAACCTACGCCAATCCCTTGATAAAACCTCTTGTCGCTCTTGAGCTCATCAGTGAATACAAACTACTGCATCCAGCTGTGCAGGTTTAAGTCCTTTAGCACACCTTCATCATCCACCTGGCTTCCATCCCATCATGGAGGACTTCAATAGCGAAACGGACAGCGATTATACCAGCTACTGGCGAGACTGGGTAAGTGAATTTCTTTTTTCTTGATTGAATTTCCCTACGCGCGAGGCGTTATCCCCAGGGCCACTGTGCGTATGGAATAGAGAATGAGGAGCGCCTGTCGCGCGCCTGTCCCGCGGGAGAGTGAATCCGGACTGCCAAAGTGTTAGGCATGTTGCTGTGACGATATTGGCAAAGTCTTGGTGTTACCGAGTATCGCAGTCTACATTGTGCCTGTTGTCCTAACGATCTGCAACACGCGAAACCATGTCTCCTGCGCGAAACCATGTCTCCCGCGCGGGACCATGTCCCCCGACATTAATACTCGACACGATCCTGCGATCCTCTTCGATCCTTTCAAATCTATCCTCGCACTTTCATCATCTCCTACTCCTATCATTGCGTTGCTTGATCCTCTGTTTCATCATGGAGCCCGATGTGACCCGTTGGGTTCTCTGGTACTGGCTAGTGTTCTTGGCCGCATCAGCAGGTGCATTGTTTCAACGCGCCGCTGATTTCTCACGCAATGACGATATGGAGACTTGCTTCCTATGTATCTGTACTGCCATTATGTGTCTCATGTACTTTGTGCGCATGCTCCCCCTTTACGTCCAGCTACGCCTGGATCTCCTTGTTCATGATCGCAATGGTCCCAATGACCGTGATGACCCCAACGGGCACCCTGGGCCGGATTCTAGCGCCGAGGAGCGCGGACGGCAATCCAATGGTCATTCTTCGCAACTTTCACGCCGTGGCACTGGGGGTGGCGGGTCCTCAACGTCCTCTCGTTATTCTGCTACTACCTACCCTCCCAGTTCTGGTCGATACCGTGACGCACTCTTGATTACGATCGTGCTAATGACAACCATGTGTTCCCAGTTCGTCTCTTCTCGCGGCAATGAATACTTCTGCGAAATTGACGAGGACTACCTGACGGACCGCTTTAACCTCACTGGGTTGAACACCGAGGTTTCTTACTACCAATACGCCCTTGATCTTGTCACCGATGTTTTCGATCTTGACGCCGACGATGATCTGCGTGAGCAAATCGAAAAGTCTGCCCGTCATCTCTATGGATTGGTTCACGCCCGGTATATCGTTACCACTCGTGGTCTTGCCAAAATGGTATGTTGAAACCCTAAACTTGTGTGGATATTATTCTCTGAGACAATAGGACTAATCATTCCTGCAGCTCGAGAAGTACAAGAAGAGCGACTTTGGGAAGTGCCCACGTGTGATGTGCGATGGACATGCGTTACTTCCTTTGGGCGAGTCCGATCTTCCGAATGTCAGCACCGTCAAGTTGTACTGCCCCAAGTGCGAAGATATTTACAACCCCAAATCCTCCCGTCACTCATCCATCGATGGAGCATACTTCGGTACTTCATTCCACTCGATTCTTTTCCAGGTCTACCCAGCGTTGAACCCTGAGAAGAGCAGCCGTCGCTATGAACCCCGTATCTTCGGTTTCAAGGTGCACTCCGCAGCTGCCCTTGCCCGTTACCAGGACAATCAGCGTGAGGATCTCAAGTGGCGCCTCGCTGAAGCCGACATCACTCACCGCTTCATCGAAGACAGCGAGAGTGACGATGACGCGTTTGAATACGATGAGGACTACGCCGAGGGTCCCGCGGAGCCAGCTAAGAACGACAAGCTCCTCGGTGACGCAGCTTCGGCTCGCATGAACGTCGCCAAGTAATCTTGACAGACATTCCATTACGAATCTTCCATGGGCAGCATTTCGGCGCAATGAGGGATACGTGGTATGCTTGTGCTTTTCTTCAGATGTTTCGGCGTTGTCTGGGTCGCATGGACATTTGCGATGGGTTTTTTCTTTCTCCGACTTCGTTTGTACGTAAATTACCAGTCTAGTCCATCCCTAGGGAAATGAGGACTCAATTGAAACCACATAACTTATCCAATTTCTCACATCGGAGATCGTTGCTAAGCTTGTATAGCCGGGATAGTGAGAGATGATAAACTCACTACTGAACATGAACTCATATGTTATGCCGGGTACTTTATTTGAAACCGTCACTTTGAATACACAACAAGTATGTCCTTCGCAGAATCAGAACTACGGGGCCAGCTTCATTTCCTGCAATTGTTCGAATGTAAACGTTACCGCACGAGCCAGTTGCTCGCCATTCTCCCATGCCTCATCATGAACACCGCCGATCGACAAGATACGGAGCCGTCTATCACGGGTTGAATCCTCTTGCGTGGATATCTGTGCCTCTGTCTTCTCCCAGTTGCCCAAAGCCTCCTTCATGACCTCTACTTGAGACCCGTCTACCAACCCATCGTCCTTGGAATACGCCAGGACAGCCAATCTTCCAGACTTCCACCCGCCTTCTACTCCACGAGTGCCAGTCACCTGGGCCGGCGATACCCCGTCCCAGAGCATCTCATCCGCCCCAAAAGCCCCCTCAATAAATTCCTGGTAAGCCGAGATGTCAACATGGGTATCCCGCAGCCGTCGCAGATCGTAGATCCCCGCCACACCGACAATGGCAGTGGGCTGCGCTGTCAATGTAGTCTGTTCACGATGACCCGAGACCGCGCCCATCACAGCTTGGAAGGCCAGCGTTGCGCCGCAACTGTGGCCAACCAGGATGTAACGCGCACCGAACCCGTATTTATTCTGGAGCAATGCGAGTGCTACCTCCACGTCGGCGATATGTTCAGGGTGTTTCGCATCTTGGAAGTCCTTCGGGTCGGTAGTGCTTGGATCTTGTGGGTGATTTGGGTGAGCGCTGAGACGGTATGAGATCGAGGCGAAGCCGGCAATAGGTAGGCCTTTCTTGCGAAGTATGGATTCCGTGGCATCGAAGGACGCTGATGTAACCGCCGGATCCCGCCAGGCACCGCCGTGGATGTAGCTAGATACAGACATCAGACGTTAGTCATTGCTTTGGGGTAGCATTGTGTTGGGACTCGCGTACATCACCCAGTATCCATCTTTGCGTGGAGCTAAGGTTGTCACAGCGATGCTTTGTAGATTATGGACTTGTCCATAAACTACAGTCTCAGTATTTGAGTGAACCGACATGGTGCCTTGCGGAGTTGCTTGATTTATGGGGAAGTGGGACATGTCGATAGATTACGGCCACATTGGGAGGAGCATTGTGCAAAAGCTGTTATCATTGGACTGACATATTGTAGATACACTCCGACTTTGCCTCTTCCGGTGTCCCGATTTCTCCTGGGTATTTGGCCGGTTTTTTTTCCCGTATCTGGTCTTGCTTTATACTATAACATAGCACGAAGAGTCTTTGATCGAATGAGAATTCTCCGATGAGTCCGTCGGAGTGTAATATGACAGTATTGCCCCTCCATCTACGTAGTGAAATACAGTAACCAATTTCGTTGTGTATCGGTAACACGCTAAGCCCGATCAGGAATGAATGGTCCCTTTCACACAAACCCTCCAAGTCCACCGTCTCGACCTTAACAACCGCCCAACTGTTGCAATCCTTCACAATGGCCGAGTAAGTGATGGCCTTTTTTGATCTGTGACAACATGATGCTGACCGAGTTGCAGAATTCCAGCTCCCCTCGCGGCCGTTCAGGTCGAGGCCTTGGTATGGTCTCCCCGACGAAAATCTCCCTCAGTCCTCGCCAGCCAGAAATACTGACGTCGGACGTTCCAGGTTGTGATGAAAATCATCAAGCACTGCTCACAGACCTTCCCCTCCACTGCCACCGGCGCGATCGTCGGCATGGATGTCGATGGCACCCTCGAGATCACCAACACTTTCCCTTTCCCCGTCGTCGAAGTCCCCGCCGAGTCGCACTTTGACAACGCCGCTCCCAACCCGGCCGCTGCCGCTCCTCGCGCTAAGGCAAACGCTGCGTACTCCGCAGAGATGATTCGCATGCTGCGCGAGGTCAACACTGATGCCAACAGCGTCGGATGGTACACCAGCGCCAACATGGGCAACTTCGTCAACATGAACGTGATCGAGAACCAATTTTACTACCAGAGCCAGTTGAACGAGCGCACAGTCGCCCTTGTTCACGATGTTAGCCGCAGTGCTCAGGGCAGCCTTAGCCTCCGTGCTTTCCGCCTGTCCTCCAAGTTCATGACTGCCTTCAAGGAGAACAAGTTCACTTCCGAGGAGTACGTGCCATGACGACGATTAAAAAAAAAGTTTATATGAGCCACATGAATACTGACAATAATTTCAGCCTCCAAAAGTCCAACATGCGCCACCCCGACATCTTCGAGGAACTGCCCGTCAAGCTCCACAACTCCCACCTGATCACCTCTTTCATCCACCAGCTGCAGTGCCCGACCTCCTCAGCATCCACTGAGCTCCCCTCCTCCCTGGCTGCTCTTGAGTCCAGCCCCTTCAGCAAAACCTCCACCCTCACCCCCAACCTCGACAACCTGTCTCTCAGCATTGATCCCTTCCTGGAGAAGAACTGCGATCTCCTTCTGGACAGCATCGAGACCCACAACACCGAGGTGAACAACTACCAATACTACCAGCGTGTGCTCGGCCGCGAGCAGCAGAAGATCAACGCCTGGAAGGCCAAGCGCGCACAAGAGAACGCCAGCCGTGCCACTCTCAACCAGCCCCTCCTCCCCGAGGACGAGTGGCAGCGTCTGTTCAAGCTTCCCGCCGAACCCAGCCGTCTGGAGAGCATGCTCAACACTCGCCAGGTGGACCAGTACGCGCGCCAGGTCGACAGCTTCGTCTCGTCCAGCACGGGCAAGATGTTTGCCATCAAGGGCAACCTGCTGCCCAACGAGACCTCGAACTAAACGTTGATGATTGCGAAGGGGAGACACGACGCTTCTGGTATTGCATGACCTTTTTACGGCGTAGGGAGGGAAAATGTTCTCTATTTTGGATGTTAATATGACTTCCTGTTTCTTTTTTCTTCTATGAGCGGAGCTGAGTCTCTGGGCATTAGACTCCTGCGTTGTATCGACTTGTATTCGATCATAGAAGGGAATCTTTATTTTGTTTAGAATATAACAAACACATTGAACAGGTCAAATTCCCTTGTACTGTTGTACCTTTTTTTCCCCCCTAATTTTAACAATAGGATAATTACGGATGGAACGAAGTGATCTACGACAAAATGTAAGGTCAGATTGATCTATGAACTCGGATATATATGGAACCTGATGGCTGTGAATGCATCTGCATGCAATCATCGACTACCATGTAGCAGGGTGGTTGAAGGGGTCTTGAACCTCAGCGGGAACTGCAGCCTCAAGTATATCAGCGACTTGATATTCAGTGACTGGATCGGTGTCTCCCAAAAGAGAGACAACGCCGGCGAGGAACAGAGGCTCCAGATCGCAGCAAATTTGATGGAAGAGAGTGTCACCGACGACAAGAGAAGCCTCAATGGAGCCAGGTGTCAACTGAGAAAGCTCTCTAAGCTGCTCGACTACGTGAAGGCGACGACCGGGGTCGGTGCGGAGCTGCACGATCTGGGACTCGAGAAGGTCAAGGTAGTAGCTGCGCTCCTTGCGGTAAATGCTGTCGGGGGCAGTGATAGCCATGATGAAGGTGTGAGGCGGGTGATGGAAGTAATAGAAGGTTAGTACTGATCTGTGGGATGTGTGAGGACTATGAGGACTGTGCTGGATAGACAGTTGCTTGTTGGGAGTATATTGCGGTGGGATTGAAACTATTTATGTAGTTCGAGTAGTCGAGTTCAAATACTCGATGAAGCATAGCTTGGAAGATGAGAACAATAGGAGTATAAAAGATCCCTTTGTCTAGATCTTGCCACTTTGGTCCACGAATCAATCCAAACACGAAGGCCATTGTAATTTCAAAACGAGGGGAAGAAGGGACTAGACAAAGCAAAGAGACATTGGCTTTCGTAACTATGTAGAACGTCGCGAGGCATTGGGATATCCATTGCCACAGGGAGTAATACTCTGCACGACCTGTGGTAGTCCGTCGTAGATGAGAAAGCTATAGAAATTTATGAGAATGACAAGATTTTCCTTGATTTGATGTCGCTTGAGTATGTGGGTAATATAGAAATACATGTAGTTGAACAATAAAAGTGCTTGCGACCTGGTAAATGCACCTCTTATAGTCTCTGATCAGCCACAAGCTGATGAATATATATCCTGTCGCTTTTGACAATCGTATATACCGGTCACCATGCCTCCCCTGTGAGTTTCAATGGAAGGTGAAGCAACCGATGACCAAATTTCGTCGGCGAAGGAAGGTGACCTGCTCGAATATTGACCTGCAAAGATTGATGAAGCAGCTTGGGTGCCGCTAATCCTGCATCACGTTCCTTTCGCAAAGTCACAAACTCCTCTTCGCTGATACCATCTTTCAAATGTTTATTCAGCTTCTTGTGATCATGAACGCTCACCCAGGGAACGGGGTCACGTCCCTCCGGCGGATAATCATGACCTGTCCAGACCTTGAAGTGGCCAGGGAGGCTCAGAAGCTTGCGGCCCGATCGAAAGAGGTCATTGGCATCGCCACCGGGGAAGTCACAGCGAGCAGTGCCGATATCCACATGGAAAAGAGAATCGCCGCAGAATAGATTATCTGGAAAAGAATTTGTGAGTAGCTGTGCAACAAGTTGATTATTGATGGTAGATAATTACCTCCGATCATGTAACCAAGATGATCCGGGGTGTGTCCAGGTAGATGAATAGCCTTTCCTTTAAGGTTCCCAATAGTAAATGTCTCATCGTCTTCGAAAAGCCTGTCGAAAATGGCTTTATATTCCTCTCGTGGGACACCATATCTTTCGGCGAACAATGTTTGCACTTGTTCAATGCGTTTGCCAATGCAGATGGGCGGTTTATGATCTTGATGCTGGGTAAGATGCTTTTGGAGATAAGATGCTGCAGACAAATGGTCTGCGTGAGCGTGTGTTTCGAGAATCTTGTCGATCTTATAGCCCTTGCCCTTGATAAGAGAGAGCAAGGAGTCGGCTGTCTGAGTGGTCACGGCCTGAGTGGCAGGATCATAGTTCAAAACTGGGTCGATGATGACAGCTGTTGATGTCGACGGATCGGCGATGAGATACTGCCATGTTCCAGATGTGGGTTCGAAGATATCGTGAATTACAGGCTCCGTAGATATAGTGGATGCAGTGCTGTATGTGACTCTCCGTGAGATTAGATGGTTGGTAGGGATGGAACATGAACGTGGCGAGAATGGTTGGTTCCAGCTATGAGCCGGTTGTCCTTTTTGTGATCGACGACCTGTCCCCTTCATCGACACGCCATTTCTGGAAGGTTTTGGCGTATGAGATACACCTGCTCGTGTCGCTCGTTGGATATGACGCAATTGTCTAAAGTCGGCCTGCATTGAACTTCGAATAGGTGTAGACAATTTCAAAAGATCTGAGGACCATTGCCAGCCGATGCTTGAGGACTGCTGCCGAATGCTGATCATGATGTTTGGGATTTGAGGAACAACAATTGGTGCTGAGTGTAAGAGCTGTCGCTGTGGTTATACTTGAAAGTCTTGGGTCGGCGACTCGGTGAGCATCCAGCCCTGGAGGAAGCCGGGGAGGTCGCCGATTGAAAAATAAAAGTCATTACGACACCATCCAATGGGTATGTTGGGATTTTTTGCCACAAACTGTCAAATTCAGGAACATAGTATGATGATTTAGCCAGGTATATTGTTAGATACTGTCCCTAAGGCGTTAGCCCCTTATGTGAAGGTGAACCAAGGTCACACATCTAAATCGAATCCACATGCACAACCACTATCAGACCCTAAATGGAGATGGATACTTTTAAAGTCCAAGTGAAACATATCGGAGAGAAAACATGAAACATCCAAACATTTGTAAATGTTATACTGTTTTTCGTCTGAGAGAAGCCCGAAAAGTGCTCGGCGAAGGAAGGCCGAGACTCGCCGATATCGGAACGAGTTAATCCGAAATCACGACATCGTAAGTTCCAGCCCTGAAGCTATTTTAGGTACTTCAAGGCTCTTTGATCACTTTTTTTTGCCTTGTATATACAAAGATGTTTCAGCGTCGCACAGTAGTTGCTGCCAAGCGCTCCGTCGCTCAATGGAGGAGTCTTGCGACCGTGTCTCCCGTGAGCTCCGCCCGAAGCCACAAAATTGTAGTGGTCGGCGGTGGTACTGCTGGTCTCTCCATCAGCCACCAGCTCCTGCACTCTGGCAAATTTGCGCAAGATGACATTGCTGTGATTGATCCCGCTGCGTGGCACAACTACCAACCCGGCTGGACACTGGTTGGCGGTGGCCTCAAGGACAAACAGGAGCTGCGCAAGCCATTGAACAGCTTGATTGATCCCAAGTTCAAGTTTTATAACGAGGGTGTTGGCGCCTTCGCCCCCGCTGAGAATGCGCTCACTCTTGAGAATGGCGACAAGATCAACTACGAGCATCTGGTTGTGGTGCCCGGCATTAGCATCAACTATGGCAATATCAAGGGTCTCCCTGAGGCTCTCGCAGACCGAAACTCAACCGTTTCGACAATCTATAGCTACGACACCTGCGATAAGGCTTTCCGCACCATCGAAAACTTCCGTGAAGGAAGTGCCATTTTCACTCAGCCAGCCGGTGTGGTCAAGTGTGCGGGCGCTCCGCAGAAGATCATGTGGCTTGCGTTGGACCACTGGAAACGAGCCGGCCTCTACAACCCCACCAGCCCCTCTGAGTCTCCCGTCAAGATTAGCTTTGCGACCGGTCTCCCAGTGATGTTTGGTGTACCCAAGTACAGCGCCGTGCTTGAGCAGATGCGCAAGGATCGCGGTGTTGAAGGATTGTTCCAGCACGATCTCCTTGCCATTGATGGCAAAGCTGCCATTTTTGCCACTCCTGAGGGAGAGGTCGTCAGACCATTCGATCTGTTGCACGTCTCCCCCAAGATGGGTGCTTATGGTTTCGTCAAGAACAGCCCTCTGGCCAACGAGGCTGGATTCGTCGATGTTGACGACAACAGCACCCAACACAAAAAGTTCCCCAACGTCTGGTCTGCCGGTGATGCTTCCAGCTTGCCAACATCCAAGACTGCCGCTGCCGTCACTTCCGAAGCACCGGTTCTCGTTCGCAACCTTCTGCAGAGCATGGAGGGCAAGGAACTGGATGCTTCCTACGATGGATACACCTCATGCCCGCTCTTGACCGAATATGGCAAGGTCCTTCTTGCTGAGTTCAAGTATGGCGGTGTGCCCAAGGAGACGTTTGGGGACTGGTTTGGTATTGACCAGGCTGAGCCCCGTCGTTCGTTCTGGTACCTGAAGAAGGACTTCTTCCCTTGGGTGTACTTCAACTACATGATCAAGGGTAACTGGGGTGGACCTAAGGGCTGGCTCTAGAGGAAAATGTGGAGGTCGTGTATATTATCCCTGTGTCGCGATGTGATGATCGTACCTCAAGGTTCCTTAGTTGTTAGGGGCTAAAAATAGAATATAAATATCATATCCCTGAGTCACAAAGTCTTCGACAATTCTAACTATGTCCAGGTCAATATAAAGTTGACTTAGGTGGTGTTGTTACATGGCTATTTTCACGTGCAAGTCCCTAGAGGCACGTGACTAGTGTGGAGATGACGTCCATCTATCATCACAACGATATCGATCAGCGAGGGAATCCTCAGGTCGGAATCTTGAATGGCATTCTCCCTTTTCAATATTAAATATTTACAATGTCTCTATTATAGAAATTAGAGCTTTTTTGTTCTGCATTTTCTCCATGTACAACACTCATTCTGATATTTGGGTTGTGAGTCGTACCCGATCAACTAATCTCCAGTTCAACTGGCTTCCTACATTTGACAGAAGATACATACTTCGAATTTCAATCACTAACTAGGATATATCTCTCAATAGGCAGGTGCATTTGCCGCAGTCGTAGTCGATTTTGTCGTCTACCCTTTCGACACACTCAAGACCCGTGTTCAATCCCTAGACTATGAGAAGGTCTACAAAGATGCGCGCATAGGAGGAGTACGTCGCAATGTGCTCTTCCGAGGATTATACCAAGGCGTCTGGAGTGTAGTTTTCTCAACAATTCCAGCTTGTATGTGTTGACTCTTGTTGATGAACGGGGGACATTACAGTTGACTATCTTACCTACTTAATCTAGCTGGTGCATTTTTTACCACATACGAAGCTGTAAAGAGCCTGATGTACAATTCCTCAACACACTCCTCCAGGAACATTACCAGTGGCAAAAGGACCTTCCCTGATGGCTCTCTGAACAATCTTCGCTTGCCTTTCACACACGCCCTCCCTACCCCCATTATGCACGGAATTGCATCTTCAACCGGGGAGATGGTATCATGCCTCATGCTCACGCCGGCAGAGGTATTAAAACAAAATGCGCAGATGATTCAAGGTTCCCAAACAAACAAATCCGCTATGGGACAAGTACTTTTGCGATTTCGACGTCATCCTTGGCGCCTATGGAGTGGGTATACGGCACTAGTTGGTCGAAACCTTCCAACTACAGCTTTACAATTTCCGATCTTTGAGTATGTGCGATCACATCTAATTGACCGTCGAAGACAACGGAAAGCAGCTCGGAGCAATACTAGCCGGCCTCCATCCGCGCAGTCAGATCAACTAGTCGAACGGGCCGGCTTGACGGGGATAGCTGCTGCATTTTCGGGGACAGTCGCAGCGACAGTGACTACTCCAATAGACGTGATAAAGACCCGCGTTATGCTTTCCGCAAGTGATACTGGCGCTAGATCCCAAGATCAAAATACTCAGGCTGGTACTCGTGGCAGTGCAGCGGTATCTTCGGAGGCGCGAACGAAAGCCAAACCTAATACATCTCTCATTTCTGTCGGTCGTGATATCATACGTTATGAGGGCATACGTGGGTTGTTCAAGGGCGGGCTGATACGGGCTGGTTGGACTGCGATTGCATTGGGCTTATATCTCAGTCTGTATGAGGGAGGTCGTTTTTATCTGGAGAATAGAAGGAAGGAGAAGGACCGTGCCGGTGGGAAGCTTGGAAAGCGGGCCGACGAAGGCGAGGGGTCGTTTAGTGGGATGGGATTGTGTATCGTTAAACACCTCCGTCGCGCTCCCGTCGCTGCCAGTGAAAAGATCCATGGATGCTCAACTTGCAATCTCATCTACGGATACTCCAGGCTTGGAAGAAGATCCTTCTTTGTTCTCTCGGGTTTCTGCCATGTCTCTTTGATTCCATCTTGGAGACAAAGTGATTGACTGGCGATGAACAAAGAAGTGCCCCCGCTTTATGAAGTACATTGTATTTTAGTCTCTCGGGGCCGTCTTTGAATAGAAACAAACGTCAAAAGAGAACAAAGGGTGTCTTTGAATTCAGATATCAGATATAATAGTTTGACTGGGCCTTCAACTATATAAGCCATATACCTACCCTACACTGACTACACACTAGCCCCTAACGAGTGTATTTCAATTCCTCTACCCAATCTACATGATCGATTGCCACATTCAATCATGCCGAGCCCATCTAAATACCAGGTTCTGGATATCCCCACGGACACCGACGAAACCTGGGACGCGGATGACGAGGACTCTTCAGATACTGCTTTCGACTCCAGCTCAGAGACTGCTTGCGATCCGTTTGACTTTGTACCACTGTCAATTGCACTGGGATCGCAACATGAAACCCGCCGCTTATTTCGTTTCACGGTCCGCCGTGAAGAATATAGGTCTCTAAGCGCGACGGGTACGTATGATGGTTGGATTGATGTCTCTCACTTTCTCTGGACCATGTGCGCTACACTCGCAGATTCAGGTGTCGATTGGGAATGGACTGCGGCATTCGAGAAATGGCGACCCCAGTCGAAGAAAGTCCAGGCGCAAGTGAAGACATTCGGATATACTCAATTTTCTTCTGAGATCCCTCCTGCGCCGGTTGGTCTTGCTTTGGTCCAGTTCTTTGGGTCTCCATCTGACAAGAAGGCTAGGGAGTTTGAGATCGAGCAAGAGGGCCCGGATTGTGTCTCTGGTTCTCAGGATATATGGACCCTCTGGCGATATGTTATTGAGACGCCTGCCAATCAGATCAAAGAGTTCCACGTTACCCTTAGAGATACTGCGAGGCTCGTTGGCTCTCAGTAGATTATAAGAGATATTGAGCATTTGCATATGCGAAGATGATCTTTGCCGTTTCTTTCCAACCAGATATACATACATTGCTTCACCATCTTCATGTTTACAGCCAAGAATAAATTTCCACGTGTCATATTTTCTTTTAGAAAAGGGTAATATTCTCGCGTAGCCCCTTAAATAAGTTGAGATTTTGAGTAGACTATCTGATGTATATATATATATAATTTTAGCTGATCAGACAATTGGTTTCCACTAGCCACAATTGTCGAATACCAAGTCCGAATACATGGTAGAAACTAGGTATTATACCATAAGCGTCATATGACTTCGAGCACTAGGCATACCATATATTACGTTTATTCATAATTACCGCACAGATTGTTGAAATAGCGGGTTTTGTCATTTTAGTTACAGTCTTCAATATTGGTCATCTATACCATACATTGTTCGTACACCAGCTTTCTGTCAATAAGTAATAATATATAATTAAAGACGAAGAACTAAGCTAGATATATAAGCAAGCGTCCTTATATATCCCTAAGTTCTTCCTAAGTAGAACGGTAGATAGTAGAATAGTAGAATCGCCTTAGCGGATTCTATAGATCTACTACTAATCCTTCTGCTACCTATATAATCACGTGTCTTATAGTTCCTAAAACGATATATATATAGTAGACTTTATCTAGTATAGATAGTCTTATACGTAACAGAAAACCTCTAGCGGGTAGATCCGATTAGGGCGGATCATACTCTTACTTACTGAGTATGATCGTGGTTTCTCTTTTTCGTATAGGGTGTTGCACGTGATCTGATGACAGATCTGCTGGTTGGCTCTTGGTGGCCCATCGGTGTTCCTGGTGGGTCACCACCGATTGGTGACGGATAGATCCGTAACAGGGCCACGGTAACCTATATTAAGTATGTGAGCTGAAGTAGGGCACCGTAGCCGGATTTAGTGCGGGTGCCCTGGCTTGGCATTATATAAGACCTAGCTCAGTTGGGTGCTCGCCTTGAGCTCACAAATTTCACCAATCGGATACGCCCGGTTCACCCAACTTGGCATCCTTCGGATGCTTATGGCGCTCTAAGACGAGGCAGCATCCGCCGAAAGAAAAATTTATATCAGTCCTCTAGCGTCCTAGTTACTGAAGCTGGCTTCAACATCCATAAATTCCTGTACTTGGGCTGTTGACATATCTCGAGAACGCATCATGGGAGTTACCAGTTTCAAAGTTTCGCGTGGGTTGACCTACAGCTACATCCACCTTAAGCCTAGTGTGGAGTCTCCGAAACCATACATTCTATTCTTGCATGGATTTCCATCCATTGCCCAAGAATGGCATTGTCAGATTGAACATTTTGGGAATTTAGGCTACGGTGTCATTGCACCAGACCTTCTTGGCTACGGGCAAACATCACGTCCTTTGGATCCATCGCTTTATCGTCTCAAGCACATGAGCCAAGATATAGTCGATATTCTTGACCATGAGGGTATTGATGTTGCTCATGGAGTCGGGCATGACTGGGGCACTGGGCTTCTTTCGCGACTAGAGTTTTTCTTTCCACGACGGTTCGGCAAGATCGCTCTTCTAGCTACCGGATATTTCGCCGTCGGGGCTCCCTTCAATTTGGATGCCCTCAATGCCATAACCCAAGAGAGCCTGGGGTATTCCTTATTCGGGTATATGAAGTTCTTCACGCATGACCCGAAGGCAGTCGAATTGACAAACAACCATGTATGACTAACTATTCCTGTCCTAACCATGCATTTGGAAACCAAACTAATGCTATTACAGAAAGACTCGCTGACGTCCTTAATGTACGCCAAGGACCCGGCTTTGTGGAAAGAGCATCTCGCTCCTGTAGATGCACTGAAACGATGGTTGGAAAAAGATCAAAAAGCAGAACTGGGGCACTGGATCTCCGACGCATATCGCGTCGTCCGTGACGAAGCCTTCGCGAAGGATAGTGGATATGAGGCTCCATTAAACTGGTACCGTAGTCTTGTATCTAATTCTAACCTACAAGATGAACCAGGTCAGTTACTACGCCAGTTCTCGCCCTTTCTTTCTTATCCGTCGCTGAATCCATACTGAACTCGGACTTTGCAGAGGAATCTCGCGAGACATACAAGTTGGAACGACCGGTGCTCCTTTTACTGGCCGAGAATGACGCCATCAGCTTACCATCTATTCAGTTGGAAAATATACGACACTCTGCCCTAGATTTGACAGTCAAACAACTTCAAACCGGTCACTGGATCATGTTGGAAGCGGCAAATGAAGTTAATTCCGAGCTACAATCATTCTTTCAGGACTAATTGACTGGCGGTTTTCCTGGATCACACCTTGTGTACGACTATTCGTCGATGGAATAAATAAGTTTAAAGTTGCAAAGCCGATTTTCCCTGTCGTCCACCCGTTAGAGCTTATGACAGAAAGTTGGTATACGAACAATGTATGATATAGATGACCAATGTTGACAACTGTAACTAACGTACTTCACCCCCAAGTGTATACCCCCAAGTGGCGCACCCGTAAACACATAGTAAAAGCGATAGATTACAACACGATATTTCAACAACGGTTGTTTATATGAGCTTTTCCTTATAGCCTAATGCTTTTTATATGATATCTAGCTACTTATTAGAGCTTAGGGGAGCTTAATAAATTAGTGACTGAGATATATATATTTCTGGAGTTTAGCGATGTATTTTTCGATACCATAATAATGCAAGTTTTCAAGTTATCTAAAAGTGATATATGATACTAGAAATGCTTATCAATTGCTATCGGCGAGTAATGAAATTGAATAAAAGCGCTGGTTGTTGAAATAACGGGTTTAGTTAAGAGTTGTCAACATTGGTCATCTATACCATGTACACCAGCTTTCTGTCAACCATATATAATCGCAGCCAGTGATCTTGTTTCTGGTATTGTCGACTTTCAAACAGTGTAAAAAACTCTTATAAAACAAAAACCTTAAAACATATTATCAGTTAAGGATGCAAGGGTTTGTTTGACTTCCTATTCAACTCAGTTCAGGTTACGAAGCTCTATCAAGAGACCTCAGGGTTCTGGAGATCACCACGTTCTGCCATTATTTACCGCAAAGAAAAAGGAAAGATGTAAACAGAGCAAACAAGCATAGCTGAGACAACTAATTAGAAGATTCGCCGCTGTCCCCTCACTCATATATTTGAGATGTCACTTTTTGGTGCTATGCTGAAAGCCTCATTTTTCGTTACATAGCGTTATCAAAACTGTATTCATGATCTTTCACAGACCCTTGTAGTGTCAACGACTGCACCTTCTACGGGAGGTGGAGTTCGGCCCTTTCCTCATCATTCGCTTCACCCACGCCGTTGCCGCCCGTCCTGCCCAAGCCCCCCGCCCTCTTATGGTGAGGCATATACCGATACATGATTTTGATTGGCTTCATTTGAGAGCTTTTCAGGTCTGAGAATGCCACTGAAGCAGATGTTTTATTGCCAGGAATGCCTTTATCTGATAACAGCCCTATCCCTGAAAAGAAAGTCCCGGTCAATAGAAATATCCCCAGACATGATATCCTCCCGATAGCATTTCACAAGCCTTATAACGATAGCAAGGCACTCGCTGCGGCTAGCGCCGTAAATAGAGACCGGAAATGATATGCAAAACTCCCTGCCTTGGTGTACGGGCCCGGAGTCGACTGTGAACTCTCCGATTCGGAGGCGATGAGTTGCAAGGTTCATCAATTCCTGGTCAGAAAATTGGTGGTCCTTGTTCGAAAAACTGACAGTAAACCACAGCGTGCCTCGGAACAAGCCATACTCATCAACGGTAGGAAAGCCGTTGCGGAGAAATATGGTTCGTGCAGAAGACATGTTTTGATCCCGTAGTAGTGGTACTAGGACTTGGAGATGGCTGACCACTAGAGATAGAGATTTTGCCGATTTTTACTAACATTGCCGTGGTTTGTATAGATAGGCATTTAAGCAGCCAGACGAAAGGTACGCTTTCTTTGTTGATTAGCAACAATGAATTTTGTCGTATCTCCTTTTATTTTGAGATGTAAAGAGTAAAAGAAATCCGGTACTTTGTTATTGCCTCCATATATCAATATTCCAAACAAGAAACCCAGTTCAAAGACTTGAAAGAAAGGCACTACAACAAACAAAGGGTAAAGACTTTGTTCTCACTCATTTAAACACACCATCTGCCCAACTATATAATGGTCTCCATTTCTGTTGCCTTTTAGAAATATCCCAGATGTCCATCCGATTTCTCCTGTCCATCCGGGACATACAAACTAACCATTTTGCAGCAGATACATAGTTATACCCACCGCCAACATGGCTGATCGTAGGAAAGCTCTCCGATCTGGAAAGGCTGCTACTGGGTCACCCAACAACGGTTTTACCACGGAACGTTCAGTTGGCGGCGAGCGCCGTTCGATCCGCCACTACCACGATGGTCGAGTATCGCAACGTGAGGCTCCTATCCCTGGCCCCGTTCGAAAGTTAACTGAGAGCATAGTCACGTCTAGGGCAAACAGCGCGAGCACTAGCACTGTCCTCAACCCTACGGTTATTCCTAAGCCCAAGGAGCCGGAACCGGAATATCAGTCGCCTACTGCCGCTGAAATCGAGAAGCTCGCCGGTGCTGTTACTAACCTCTTCCACCCAGAACGCACTATACCCTTTCCCAAGCCTCCCCCACAGGTAGAGAACTCTCATGAGCATGATTACCCCACCCTTCCCTGTAGCTTCCCCTACTCCTGAAGATTCACCCGAGCTAATGAGCATGGAGGTTTTCCCCCCTTACTGTGACTCTCAACACTGATGCCTCAGACAGGGATACTAACACTATTTCAAAGCAGTGGGCTGACATGGGTGGAAGGCACCGCATTAGGCATTCGAATATTCATGACTGGATGGATGTCTAGTAGTGGGGCAATCTAGACGAGCGGGTACTTTGGAGCTAAGATAGAACTCTGCGAACAATATAAGATCAGGCAATGCGAGTGCTTCCTCATAAAGATATATGTTAATGTAGGAAGGCATAATTAATGTAGATTGGTACATAGCGAAATATCAGTAAGCCTTGATTACCATCGTATGACTGCTGGTTCCACCGTGGGAAGCCGAGTCTGGCTTTAGAGTTAAGTTGAAACATTGAACATGGGTTGTCATCATCCAAATTAAAGAATAGTGGAAATAATAATTGGCAGAGTGAGCAACTCGATTGTAATCTGGACAAAACACTTTTTCAGATGAAGTTCAATCAGCCACAAAAACTGAGGTACACCGAAAGTCTTCAATGAACTGGGAAATGTAGTAATTCCCAATGGGATTTTGCCTCCTCCGCGCAGCTCTGCAATTGTTGATCCACGATTCTTTGTCGGAGAAGGAATGATTGTCTCCAATTTGCCCGGCAAAAAGCTTGCTTCGGTCAATATGAGAGCGATAGATGCTGGCAGTAGCCCCATTAAACGGAATGCAAGCATGATGATTACTGCAAAAATCTCGGCACCAGCGCGCCTGGATATTGACATTTCATCTCCCGGAGAGATCACTGACCCTTGTATTAGACTCTGGGCCTCGTACATCAGGGCTTGGCATATCCCGTATGTGAAACTGGGGGCTGCTAAGTGCGTCCATTTTCTCTGGTCTGCATTTTCTTTGAAAGACAGGAGTTGAAGTGGATATGCTGAGAGAGTGGCATAGGTCCAGATCAAATGAAGTTTGCATAGGAGAACAGAGGAACAAGCATAGGCAAATGGTTTCAGCAATTCGTGCCTGAAAATTGCAATTTCCAAACAAGCTCTAACCGCATAATGAGAAACCTGATAGACAAGACCTATCACAAGCGCACGGGAGAACGTGTAAAAGCTCTGTGTAGCATATATGCTATGTATGGCCTTGTAGATTGATCGGAAGGTCAGAGAGCGTTTGCTGTTTTCCCTTTCTTCATCCGAGAAAGCCCTATCCGATCGAGCAATCTCAAGGATTAAAGATATCGCTACTACATGGCCAAGAAGATAACGGACCTTGTCAACTCAGTTAGTATGACTTAGTACAACGAAGCGGGACGAGGGATAAAAGAGAAAATACGTACGAATGTGGAAATCAAAAGTTGGCTTGAAATGAGAGCGAAGGATGAAAACGTGAACTCTTTGTGTATGGTCGTGGAAAGGGAAATGTCTTTGACTTCGGTTAACAGGTTTCCGTCTCCTCCTGGACTGATCAGAATGTTTACAACCCGTGAGGGTAAACTTGAAAATACAATCCGGCTCAAAGGAGAAAGCATTCCGAATAATTCTGAATTATAATTGGAGGGGAGACCTTTGTCGCGAGTGAGATTCACTGAATGAAGAACACTATAAGGAACTAGAAGTAATTGGGGATGATGCAATGTAAGCGGGTGGGCATCCAATTTGCAAGCTCTGACGTTGAGAAATTTAGAACAAGATAATGACAGAAACGGGCTGAAATGAGCGATTGGTTAAGCTTGTCATTTAGTCTACGGGGAAGGGAAAATAAGGAAGTGATAGATACCCAAGGTCTTAGAACACCTCATGATGTTCGCAAAATAAACTCCATAAATAATTTAGTGCAATATACATCTCGGCTATAATCTCACTTTTCAAGTCTTCAAATGTTAAATATGTCGTCGATGTGACAGGGGGTTCTGCGGAGATTCTGTCAGTTCATTCCGACTGTTGATATTTGCATTGTTTACACCCCGGAAACACTACTCACAACTCTCCCCTCTTTTCTCTTCCTACATGCTGATAATTATATATACAACGCGCTCTTTTCTTTGAGACTTTAATAGCTGACGGTCGAAGAGTTCAGGAATCAATCTAATCATTCTCTCAATCTAACCGTCTGAGTCACCTTCTTATTCAGGCTAGTAGGGTTCAGACTCCGAATCTTCGAATAAGCTTCCCACTTGATTATGTCCAACAACGGTCACTGCCCTGCCAAGAAGATCTTGGACGCAGCTAAGCATTATTTGGGTATGAAAACGCTGCTGCCTAATATGGTGGCTTGTACCTGCTTACATGTAATCTCATTCAAATTATTTAAAGTTGAAAATACAGCCCAGGGCGCATGCTTCGTATTCTCGGGGCGGGCCGAATTTTTGCCAAGCCACACTAGTCGGGAATGAAGTAGACTTCCGGCACTAACAGCGGCTTGTTATGCAGGTTTGACAGCTGCGGATGACAGCGTGACATTTTCTATGGAGAACACAGGTCCACGACAGCGAATCAGCATAATATCAACTTGAAAACGCCTATATCTACATTTCACCTCGTATCGAGGCTGGAAGAAACGGATGTCAGGAGAGCAAGCCCGAATATAAAAGGCTCCATGTACATCCGTATAAAGCAGCGGAAAAAGAATACGAGAACATCTTGTCATTGATAAGCCAAACATTTCTGATTGTTACATCCTTCTTCCCCATCTAATTTCTCTCTCATTCTACAATACCATTCGGCATACTCCCAAGACAATGTTCAAGGGAAGTTCCATCGGTGCCTTGGCGATTGGTGCGCTGGCCACCACCGCACAATGCCAGCAACTCAGCTATGAAGACAGCGTCACAGCTCTGGCATACGGCAATGTGGCCACCGATCCCTCTGCCGAGGGAACGGTATGGCTCAATGTTACTGGGTTTGCTGTGGATAAACTTCCACACATCCAGGAGGACCTGGGAATCCACACTTTGGACAATCTCGAGACGCTCAACGCCATCGCCGGCCTTGCACAAGACGCCGCGACCAAAGGCCAGTGGGGAGACATCGTCTACTTGTACAGTGCCTTCGCGATGAATGGCCACAGCGAGTATCTCAATGTTTCGACTGTAGAGATGCAGGAGTCTCTCCTGGATGCCATCACAGACCAGGATAGTGGCAGAGTTGATCCCCAGCTGGCCGAGCTTTACGCCAGTACCTCCAGCTCGAAATTCCTGGTTGAAGCCTTCCACGGCCTCAAATCGAAGACAAGCACTCCAAGCAAACGCTGGCTTAGAGAGACTTGTTCGAATGCCCACCTCGCTGTCAAGAACTCTTGTCGAAGTCTCCTTGAGAATGTTAGAGGCAATGCTACGTGGAAGACAGGCAGCCCCCGGAGTATCTGCAAATATGGTTGCTGTATCAGTTGGAGTGCGAATGCCACTTTCCAGGTTGAAAATCTCACAAATGCTGCCAACTATTGCATCAACGCGTGTGGTACCAGCAATGTCAGTTGTGAGGTGTATGGTGTCAAGTTGCAAGGGACTCTCGTGGATCAGTGTTTGAGTAACAGAGCAACTGGTTGCAGATAATGGGGGAACCACCTGATGCTTGTTCAAAACAGAACCTCTATACATTGCATTCGTTTTGCTGCGAAATATTGATTGAATTACTGAGAGATTATTATACAGTCCCAGCTCCTAATTACGTTCTTACTTCCTCTCTTTTCAATCTCACCTTATCTTTGAAGACCTAAAAGTGACTAACTAGGGCCTATAAAATTTAGAATAGGTGCTTATCTACACACTATATATACTACATGTAAAGATGGGGAGGAGAATCCATTGACGTCGATCAAAGTGAAAGAGAAGAAGCAAAGAGAACAGTCACAACCCTCGGATTCATCAGTCAATGGCGTTAGTACACCCGTAGTGCCGTCTAGTCTGTAGAGACCTTCGCTACCACAAGGCTTCACAGTGGATGAATCAATGGAAAGCAATAATAAACAACGGATATTCCATGACATACATGTGTACGTATGCCCGAGGCTCCATTAAGAGAGTAGCTATAAAACATATAGCCCAGAATGCCCTTTCCTTTTGGGTTCCTTCCCATCTTCGCCTTTCGCCTTTGCTGTTTCCCCTCTCCCCTTTCACCATTCCCTTTCTCATCTTCTATTCTTCTCTCATCTCCTCCTCCTCACCTCTTACCCTCTTATCCACCCGGTTCTTCATTTCTGCTCATTCATCTACCCACTTCCACTCCAAGTCCAGCCTGTTTCTGGCTGCTCCTGTATCCGTCAGTTTCGGTCAGCTACACCCGAAGCCATGACGATCACAGAACCCCGCACCAGAACTCTCGAGTTGGCTGATCCAGCTTTACTTGAGAAGATTGACAAACTTTTCGCCTGCAACGTGGGGGAGTATGTCAGTCTTCCACAGCTCGTTGTCGTTGGAGACCAGTCCAGCGGTAAGAGTTCGGTCCTCGAGGGTCTGACCAAGTTAAACTTCCCCCGAGATAGTGGCTTGTGCACGAGATTTGCCACGCAAATTATCTTCCGACGTGATAGCAACTTGGTTGAACGGGAGATATCTGCGTCTATAATCCCTGCATCAGGTTCAACTCCAGAGGAGGACCAGAAGCTGCGGGGCTGGACGGCCTCTGCCCTTCAGTCACTGAATTCTGAGGACTTCAGCCATACGATGAAAGAGGTATTACACTTATATGAACTGTATTATGACACTTTGCGTTAATTCTGACTTGCAAGGTTCACGGGGTTATGAACCTTTCTTCCTCTCATGGAGACAAAAAGCCTACCTTTTCCAACAGTGTCCTACAGCTCGAGATTCGTGGTCCAAACGAGAGTCACCTCAGCGTTATCGACGTCCCTGGAATTTTCAAGAATACAACGCTGGATAGAACAACGAAGAGTGACATTGTGCTGGTTAGGAACATGGTCCTTCGATACATGCAGAACCAACGATCCATCATGTTAGCTGTGGTTCCAGCAAACGTGGATATTGCCACCCAGGAAATCATTGAGATGGCCAGGGAGATTGACCCTGAAGGAGGAAGAACCTTGCGGATCCTCACCAAACCTGACCTGGTTGACAAAGGCGCCGAGCACAACGTGATTCGGTTAATACATGATGGAAACTTGAACGGGCAGCTGGGATGGATCCTTGTTCGGAATCTCAGCCAAAAGCAGCTTCAAGCTAGTGATGCGGACCGCGACACAGAAGAAATGACATTCTATCAAAATGCGCCTTGGAATCGCGTCCCGCCCGACAATTACGGGATTTCGGCGTTAATGGCTCGCCTCCAAGAGCTCCTCACGTTAAACGTCCGCCGAGAGTTTCCATCGGTATGCACAACTATCTATTGCTGTGAATAAACTTGCTAATTTATATAAAGGTGCGGTCCGAAGTGATCAGAAGACTCAAAGGCTCGAAAAGCCTATTGCAATCCCTGGGAGTCCCGCGAGAAACAACAGAGCAGCAGAGGCGGATCCTTCTAGATGTTGTGTCTGCTTTTCAAGAGATTACACAGCACGCACTTGCCACAAATTATGGAGTCAATGATGCGTTCGATGAAGACAAAGATTTACGACTGGCCACGCTGGTTTCATTGAGAAATGATGTCTTCTCACACGATATCGCCCATTGCGGCCACACCTACACTTTCCGGTCGAAGTCAGAGGAGACAGACAATAGTGTCGATGATCGTGAAGAAAGATGCAATAACCTGACTGATACTGAAAACCCACAAAGCATCATGCCGAGCCGGAAAAGCTGGGACCCAACCCGGAGCACTTCGGTAGAGGACCTTGACGATATTCTACATGTTTCGGAACCTGTGGAGCCCTCCATCAAAGGGGGCATCCTCCCTTGGATTGAACGTGTTTACTCCAATTCTCGGGGCTTTGAGATTGGTACATTCAACCATACTTTGCTCTCTACCTTGATGAAGAAGCAGTCAATCAAATGGTCAGTCCTTGCGTCGGGCTACATTAGTGACATCATCAGCGTTGTGCATGCATTCATACGCAATGCACTGGAGGTTGTGTCTAAAGACACAGAGATGTCCTCGAAGATAATGTCCCTGTTGATGGATGATCTGGTTGAAAAGTACAAACACGCCATGTCAACTGTCGAGTTTCTTTTGAGAATTGAACGGGAAGGCACTCCGATTACCCTCAACCATTACTTCAATGACAACCTCCAAAAATGGTCAGTTAGCTAGATTTTTCTGAATGTATTAAGGGTTTGGCCGCTAACTTCTCAAATCATGCAGTCGACAAAAGCGACTATATTCGACTGTGGCCAAAAAGTCTTTCGATGATTGTAAACACGGAGAGGTCATCCGACTAAGTGACCTTGCTCAGCAACACCACATGAGCAATGTTGACCATACCGTCCGAGATATTCATGACATTCTGGATTCATATTACAAGGTGGCTCGCAAGAGGTTCGTTGACAATGTATGTATGCAAGCAGCCGATCACTATCTGGTCACTGGGCCCGAGGCCCCTATGAAGCTGTTCTCACCGTCATGGGTCAACGACCTATCCGACGAGAGGCTGGAGGAGTTTGTTGGAGAAGGACGAGCCTCGAAGCGCAGACGACGACAGCTGCAAAAGGAGGTTGAGGAATTGGAGGCTGGAAAGGCGGTTCTACTGAAATGATGTGTGTTGAATTCCATTATGTCCCTAGTGATCAGAATATCAATTACGTACAAGTATCATGAGGGTCCCCAAAGATGAGTAGTTCCCAAGGTTGAGTAGATCTTGTTCCTACAAAATGTCATACTTGATATCCACAGGCTACATGTACATGTCAATGCAAAGATGCTCCTCGTGCCCATGTCTATACGACATGGGTAAGTTGCTAAAACAAAATCCATTGCTATCTCACAAACAATCTATACCCCAAAGTCACCAACCTAGAACCCGGGCTCCGCCACAATATTCATAATAATGAAATGAACACACATGTCGCATTTAGGATTGATCCCGAGCCTCGAAGCAAGCTGTGGTAGTCGTAACTGCAGCGCACTGCACATATTCGGAACATCGACTTCGTAGAACTGCGCCGGCTTGGCCATCACACAGATATGATCTTTCGCCTCACAAGCCATGACAATCGAAGCTTGTTTCAGTCGATCGAGGTATTCAATGGACTGGTCACGGAGGATCGCTTTGACTTCTGTGATGGTGTCGGATGCTGGTTGGTGTCTCATAAGTCGGGCTTGGTCTTCGAGCCAGGAGAGGAAGATGGTGCGTTCTTTTTGGAAGTCGTAGACGGTACTTGGTGCGGACATTCTGTGTGGAGGGACGGGAGATGGGACTGTGTAATTGATGGATTTGAGGCGCAGATATCGAGTTTGGACGGCTGAGCGCGGTGGTTGACTTCGAGGAATGGTCGGTTCATGGGCTGAGGTGTGGGTGATGGATTGATGTTGTGACTTCGGGAGAATGGCCTTGACCTGGTGAAGTGGGTTGGTTAGACATGTATGGGATGTATAGAGAAGGTTCTTGATACCTCGATCAGGTGGGGACTGGAGATGTTTGGAATTATCCAGCTCGGAGACTTTGGTGTGGGTGCAAGGAAGGCATGTTTCTTGGAGATGGGAATACTGGAGAAACAAATGACATTGTGGTTCACTTTGGTTCTGATAAAGAGAGGGAACGATATCGAAGTGGCCGTTGGCGACACCTTGGGGATCAGGCCACAATCGTCTCAATTGGCTTTCATTGAGGTTTTATTCAGTCGTGTTTGGCCATTGTGCACTTGTCATATAGAAGTAGGAGGGAAAGAAGATATCCAAGTCAAATACACAGAAGAGTATCTGAGAAGACTATCAAAGAATCCAAATTGTGTATATTGCTGGGTCGTAGTATCATATGAGCTTCATACATGTCGTCAAATCCGATCTGTCTGGAGTTTCATCACAGACCTTTGTAGATAACCAGAAGAAAAAAGAAGAAAAAAAGAGAAGAAAAAAAAGGCAACGCTGCAAGCAATATATAAAACAAATAGAACAAATTCCCACCAAAAAAATAGAAAAAGACCAAATTTCTGGTTTACAGATTCGTCAGTTTACGGAACCAACTGGGCTTCTTAGGCCCCGAACTCGGCGGAGCACCTTGTCGACTCCCCGGTTGGGACCTCATCCCACGATCACGTTCATAATCACCACTTCCAGAACTGCTCTTCACACCTTCACGCCGTGACCCACGATGCCGAGAACGAGCATCGTCAATCTCTTCCTCATACTTAGCACGACGACGGGCCTTACGGCGAACAGCGCGACGAGCTTCTTCATCCGACGAAAGAGAATGAGCATTACCTCCGTCGTCAGCTGCAAGAGGAGGCAGATCAATAAGGGTGGGAACGATTTGGGGTGGCTCCGGAGGTTCATCACTTTGCGAGTAAACCCAAGAGGAAATCTTGTCTTTCGCACCCCCGCCACGGTTCAACCCACCAGTCATGAGTGGTTCCCGAGTCGGTTCAGGAGCGACCTTGGACTTCCGACGACGAGCGTTGGGCTCCTCAAACGCACGGGAGCTACGAGCCCCACGACGGTCGACCTCACGCTCATCGGGGAAGACCTCATCAGGGATCCTTTGCTCACGTTCACGACGTCGACTCGCTCTGGCGGCCATCATCTCCTCTTCGCGCATCCGCCGGCGCTCGCGACGTTCCGCCGCTCTAGTTTCGGCTTCGCGAGCCGCTTGCTCCTCACGGGCCGCCTGCTGTTCTCGAGCACGACGTTCTTCACGTGCAGCTCGTCGAGCCCGCTTTTCTTCCCGTAAACGATCTTCTTCTCGTAGACGTGCTTCCTCTTCCTCTTCACGAGCACGCTGCTCGCGTGCCCGTTCTTTTCTCCTCGCGCGCCGCTCCTCAGCTTCCCGAGCTTCGGTTTCACGAGAGTCAGAAGGCGCCTTCCGGGATCCACGTCGTGCGTGTCGTGCTGCGCGTCGAGCTTCCGCTTCGTCGGCTTCTGTCTCGCCGCCTGCTGCTACACCGGCGGCGTCGGTAATGAACCCTTCGGCATCGGTGTCTGGTCGAACAGATCCTCGGCGTCGATCTTCGCGACGTGATCTGCGAGCACCGTCGCGCTCCACTTCTGGCGGATATCTTCCGTCGTCGTCGCGATATGAGCGTGACTTCCGTCTTTCGGACATCTCAGGGCGTTCTGCTCGGTCTGGGCGTGTGCTTTTTCTTAGAGAATCCAGGAGGCCCATGAATCCACCGCTCTCTTGTTTCTTTGGCGGTGCGGTGTTGGACCGCTTTAGACGGCGTTCTCTTGGTGGCGCATCGACAAAGGCCATATCGTCGGGTCCGGACATTACATCTGGGACGGGATATGCTTGATATGGGTCGACCATGACGGCATCGTCCTCATCGTCGGGTCTGGGGCGCGGCTATGAAGCAATCGTGAGTTAGTACAAAACAGCGCAAATAATAATGCGGTCATTCCGACATACCTGTCTCTTTGACTTGCGCCTTGAGCCCTTGGAGCCCTCCTTAGGTGAATGGCCCTCGGCATCCTCCATATCAACCATAACAAGATCGTCATCCTCGATCGCATATGGATCTCGAACTATTTCGTCGGCAAGTCAGCGAGAGTAGAGTAAATGAGAAGTGAAAAGTACATACCTGATTTCCGCCTGTCCGTGCGCGGGCGCTCACGTCGAGACTTGGAAGCATCCATGCCCATCAACTTGGCTGCTTTGTCAGAAACCTCAGGCTTCTCATCCGGTGATGGATCAACAGGTTTCTCATCAATATCAAATGATGGACGTCTAGATACGGGTTTCGACGAAGAACCAGGTTTGCGAGTCGATTTGCTTCTGGACTGAGGTGTACCCAGTACCATGTTGGCCAAGGCCACGCCACGTTGGTTCTTGGAGGAACGCCCCTCTCGTTCTCGCCGCTTCTCCCGGTCTGACGCAGAAGACCTTTCCACTTCTGGCTCCGGTTCTTTTGGTCGGGATTTTCGAGATTCTTTTTTCTTGGGGGTTTCGACTTTCTCTTGGATTTTGGGTTCCTTTTTCAACTTCTTGGGCGGTTCCACTTCCTCTTGGATCTTGTTTTCCTTCTTTAATTTCTTTGGAGGTTCTGCTTCTTCCTGGATCTTACTTTCCTTCTTGCTGGATTTCTTTGGGGGTGGTGGGCCCCCCCAAAGCTTCCCCATGAAGAGGTATTCGTTCGATCAGCGCGTGCTCGGTCCTTCTTGGAGGGTTTTGGAGGCTCTTCGGTAGGCTCCGGTGCAGCTTCGTCCTTGGCCTCTGGTTCCTCGGGCGTAGGCTCCGGTGCAGGTTCGGGCTCGGCGTCGGCTGCGAGCTCAGGCTCAGGCTCAGGCTCAGGCTCAGGCGCTGGGTCTGCCTCAGGCTCGGGTTCAGGCACTGGCTCGGGTTCCGGCTCTGGCTCCGGTTCTGGAGGTGGTGGGGTTGGCTCCCTGGCAGCAGCCGCGGCAGCGGCAGCTGCGGCTTTCTCGGCTTCGGCCTTTTTATACTTCTTCAGTTCCTTTTTGCTCATTTTTGAAAGATCTGGGGCTGGTGGCTCAGGTTCTGGCTCAGGCTCGGGTTCCGGCTCGGGTTCAGGTTCCGGCTCTGGCTCAGGTTCGGGTTCAAGTTCAGGTTCAGGCTCGGGATCATCTCCAAAGTCTGGGAAGCTTCCAGGAACAGAGTCCTTCGAGACTTTCCTTTCTTCAAACTCAAGAGCTTCCGCTGTCTTAGACTTGGATTTTGAACTTTTCTTTGTAGGAGCGGGCTCCTCTACAGGAGGTTCAAGCTCTGGCTCCGGCACCGGCTCAAGTTCTGGTTCGGGTTCAACCTTTTTTTCCTTGGATTTGCTCTTCAAGCTACCCTTCTCTGCCTTTGCCTTCTCCTTCTTGGCTATCTCCAAAGCCTTGATACGTTCAGCAACGCTGAGCTTAGAAGCCTTAGACTTGGATATCTTTTCGGGGGCAGGAGGTTCTGGTTCAGGTTCTGGTTCTGGTTCTGGTTCCGGCTCTGGTTCCGGCTTAGGCTCAGGCTCAGGCTCAGGCTCAGGCTCAGGCTCTGCCTCTGCCTCTGGTTCAGGTGCTGGGGGGTTGTCGTCAACATCGATAAGTAGGTCTTCCTCTTCTATAGGCTCGGGTTCCTTCTCTTCTTTCGCCTTCTTCGTCGATTTGGTTTTGATCGTAGAACCCCCGGTCAGGGTCGACCAAAAGCCTTTAGATGCTTTTTCCTCTTTGGGCGGTTCAATGGCTTTCGTGGTCTTCTTTGTGCCCTTGGATGCCTTAGGGGGTAGCTCCGCCCAAATATCGTCGGCATTGTCATAGAAAGCTTCCGGCTCTGGAGTCAAACCCTGGGCAGGTGGTGTCGGCGCACGTGGGGGAGGTTCTTCAATAGCCTTGCTCTTCTTCTTTTTCTTGTCCTTTGTTGGCCCCCAAATGCCCCAAGAGTCTTCTTCGACCGCTTTCTCCGGTTCTGGCTCTGGCTCTGGCTCTGGCTCTGGCTCAGGTTCAGGTTCAGGTTCCGGTATTGGCTCGGGTTCGGGCTCAGGCACTGGTTCGGGTTCTGGCTCCGGTTCAGCAACCGGTTCAGGCACTTCTTCAGGCGGCTGGTCCGATGGGAGCTCGAAATCCTTGCCGGGAATGGGAAGACCCTTGCGCATTAATTGTTTCTCTCGCTTCTTGCGTTCTTTAGACGATATCTCGCGCCAATTTTCGTATAGAGGCTCATCGGGCACCTTTGGCGCCTCGGGTTCAGGTTCGGGCACTGGTTCAGGTTCAGGTTCAGGTTCCGGCTCTGGCTCCGGTTCAGGTTCAGGTTCAGGCTCAAGTTCCGGGATGGGTTCTGGCTCAGGTACTGGCTCGGCTTTGCCTTTGCTTTTCTTCTTGTCCTTTGAGGAAATTCCCCAAGCCGCAAAAACATCAACTGGCTCTGTCGGTTTTGCCGGCGGTTCATGGATGATAGGCTCCGGATCAGCTAAAAGGTCAATCTTTTTCTTTTTCTTCTTATCTTTGGTCTTCACTGGAACACCCCAACCCCAGTCAGTATCTGCGTCGGGTGGTTTCTCAGTCTCCTCAACCACTGGTTCAGGTACAGCTGCTGCCGCTTCCGCTGCCGCTACCTCTGCCGCTGCTGCTGCTGCTGCCTCGGCTTCAGCCTTGGCTGCTTCCCACTCTGCTGTCGCTTTTGCCGCAGCTTCATCCTCGTCTTTGTATTTCTTCTCCATATCCTTCTTCGCTTTACGCTGCTCTTTCTTGGAGAGATTCAGATACCAGGCTTCCTGTGTGAAATCGACTCTGGGTGGAGGCGGAGGTGGAGGCGCAAGAGCCTCGGGTTCGGGCTCCGTCCCCTTATTGTCTTTGCTCGCATCCCAACCTCCTCCCCAGTCATCTTCTTGTTTGGTTTCAGCTGGTGCAGATCCCAAGTCAAAATCGAAGTCGCCAGTCTTCTTGGAGGTTGCTCCCCAGGGATTGTTGTCCTTGGATTCGTCGTTGGGAGCTGGGTCTCCAAGAGGATCGAGCTTACCACCGGTATTCCAGTCTTTGCCCCATCCTCCAAAACTAAACCCAGTTCCGCCGGTCTTGGGAGCCGGGCTATCAAAATTCAAGTCCAATTGCGGTGCGCCGTTATCCAGGCTTATGTCCTGGAACCCCCCAGGGGGTGCAACTTCTCCCTGCAATTTTACTTAGACACCCGTCTTGTACATTGGAAGAGGATGATCTTACCTTTCCTTTCTTCTTTTTTCCTACATTCGTGAAGGCAGCCCACGAGTCATCGCCCCCACCCCCACCGTTATCCTCAGCCCAGCTAAGATCTTTGGCAGCCGAGGCTTCACCTGCCTGTCGTTCTTCCTCCTCCTTGGCTAGTCTCTCTTCCTCTTCCTTGGCCTTTCTCTCTTCCTCCTCCTTGGCTTTTCTCTCTTCCTCTTCCTCCTCCAGTTTCTTCTTCTTATCCTTCTTTCCGCTCACATTCCAATCGCCCCAATCGTCGCCGCCTCCATCTCCCCCGTCGCCACCTCCAGCGCCGCCTGAATCACCAGCCCCACCGTCACCACCGTCACCGTTGGCATTATCGTCTCCTCCATCAGCCCCGCCTGCCGGGGGCGGTGGTGGAGGAGGGGGAGAAGGGGGCGCAGCTGCTCTCTTTGCTGCCGCGGGCTTTTTCTTCTTGTGTTCCCGGACACCGGTAGGATTCTCAAAATCAATGCGTACATCCAGCATACGATCTTTCAGCAGCGAAGATGATGATTTATGCGGCTTTTGAGGCGTCTTTGGTGCGAAGAAAATAGCCGTCGATTGGCGCTGCGCGAGTGGAGGCAGTGCAGAGTATTCGGGAGGTAAATCATGGATCACATCGTCGTAGGAAGGCGGAGGTTGGTCGTACGACGGTGGCTCTGGCGAGCGAGTCGGAAAGCGAGAAGTCAACCCGGTGACCAAATCTACTTTTTGGTGCACCCAGGTATCTGGTACGTACAACTCCGCCAGCTTAGTCGAGAAAGTAGTCCAGACCTCGTCGAGCAGTTTCTCCTCCATTCGCATGCGCCGTGTGTAGTATGCGACATCCTCCGCGGCGCTGGTCTTCCCCGCGCATACGCGATAAGACCCCTCAATCGCTTCCATGTCGAAAATCACATGCGCCGGGTTCACGGCCGATCCGATCACTGATGTGGTAACTCAGCGATGTCGAATAGCGAACGCATCGGTGGGTGGGTTAGATTCGAGTCCTGGTGGGGGGATACTGTCCCAATCGATAACGAACGTTGTTTTTCGGCGCGGATTTGCGCTAGTGCAATGTCGGTGCGGTAACGCTGTGCGAGCGGGTGTTGTGAGACTATTAAGCAGTAGTTTCGAGTCAGATTCGAGTCATATAACCTCCCTGCACGACCGGCGCGAGTTCCAGGTGTTTTTGGATGCTGATATGTGGTATATAGACAGATTAAGAGACGACCCCACAGTCTGTATAACTGTGTTTGCTGTGAATTGAACACGAAATTTCAAGGAGTCAAGGGAGTCAAGGGAGAAAAATATGCAAAAGTTAGACTGGGAGGGGATCTTCTGGAGAGGCAGGGATAAGTTCAGGCGGTGGAGGTGAAGATCATCCCATTTGGCCCGCTAAGTTAAATGTATGTACTCCGTACTCCGTTCGTACTCCGTATACAATGTACTTGTTCAATGTTGTTATTGCATTTATGTGGTCGGGGGTGTTTTGAGATTAGCGTAGAAGTTTGTTCGAGTCACTGAAACTCGAACAACATATTTATGCCAACACCCCTAGGAGATGGAAAAAAAATATATGGATGGCTGGGAACATAAAAGTGCCCAGTGCATTCCTTTACGAAGTACGGAGCAAGAGCACTTTGAAACTGACGATATGTACTCCGTACTATGTACATATATGTATACTAAAATATGTAGGTGTAGGTTTTTTTTTCTCTACAGTCTGCATGGCATACGCGAGAGGTCAACAACCCAATGTTACACAAACCCCGCGATAACAGTTCGATTTCCATGGTTCCCAACTTCAAGTCCATGGATTACAAAATATCTTGTGCAGTACCGTGGTACTATAACCCACTTTAAGTCCAATTGCATATAACTATATAAAGTACTATGTATATTTATAGTCCATACAACATACAATGACAATCTCATACCTAAATGCAGGGACTGCGCTATGTTTGTTATACATCGTATAGTTCCGTTTGTACCTGCGATGTTGGCATTTTTACCCTTGGGCTTGGACCATAAACAAAATATGTTTTACAAAAGGTGCATGAAGTGCTTCGTAGATGCTGGAATATTCTCCTCGAGCCTAATCTACTCGATGCAAATCCCAGACTAAAAGGGCCAGCTGCACGCGCAACACATCCTTTGCACACCGCCACTTGAGCTTCGGAGTAACAAAAAAACAAGGGCCCAGTGCGGGGTTGGTGGAGATTCTGCGGCGTAAATGAAGAATCAGAAGGGTCTTTTGGCTTTCTGCCTCATTGATTTAAAGGGGACAGTCTTATAAAGGGAATTGAATTGGATTGGGGATGGTAAACTCTCCATGGATTCATTACGATACCACATTGCAGCGCTTCCACAGCTCGACCAAACAAAAACAATCAGCATAGAAAAACAATTTGAGAGGATGAACTACAATACAACAAAGGGACATGAATCAGGCCATATGGGAAATTGAAAACGGCGCGTGACAAACAAGCTTGGAAGTCCACAGTGAGCTAATCACTCTCCGGAAGAAACCTCATCTAGGTAGACATCAATGGATATCCCCGGTACAAATCAGGTTCAGGTTTCAGACTCAGGTTCAATTGTAGTCTTCCGGTGTTTTATAATGAGGGCTCTTGGGAGCTGGTTCTCCGTATACCTTCTGATGCTCTTTCTCATACCGCTGGCGATCTTCGACTTGTAATTTGTGGTAGTGCTAGATTCAAAGTTAGCGCCTGCAAGTCCGGTATGTATTGATTCTGCCAAGGGGGGTCCTTACATCTTTCTCCGATTGGGGTAGTTTAGTCCATTCAGCGGAAATGTCTTTGAAGGTCTCTGTGCCGGGCTTTCCCTGGTAACCAAGGGTATCCATGCGGTGCGTCACGAATATAATGTAGGCGGATTGCGGTGTTTTGGGCAAGCGGTCGTCTTTGATGGCACGGTAGTTTTTCTTGCCAATACGCGAAAGGGTAAGACGGGCAGTGTTGGCCTCCCTGATCTGGAGAGGTGTGTGCGACTTGACCCACGAGTCGTAGGCAGCGGCGTTGGCGGCTCTGTTCGCGTCGGCTTGAGCTTGGAGTCTCTGGATTTGGTGGATTAGTATGCTGCTCTTGACGTATACCGAGAAGCTCAAGGGCACATACCTCCTTCTCTTGAGGACTGAGGGATGTCGCATGCTCTACACTAATGGACCATGCTTCCTTAACAGGGTATTGACCTTTAAGCTCCTGCAGCTTCTCAGTCATAGCAAGACTGTAGGCAGAAGCGAGCAGCCTCTTGGGCCGGACCAACGCAGTTGCCTTGAGCTCTTTGATATGAGCACGTTGTTGCTTGACCTTCAGGTCTTCCTGTTGTTTCTCACTGAGAGGGGCCTTCTTCGCTTTGCTAGCGGCTGTCTTAGGGGTCTTCGCCTTGGGCGTCTTGCTCGCCTTGAGAGGGGTAGAAGCAGTTGCGAATGAATTCGCTTGGAACTGGGATTGGATAGAGAAAATGGGTTGGAATTGCGGGCGCGCCGGGCTGGAGTTCGCTCCCAGTCGGACACGACTAAGCTGGTTCTGTAAGTCGCTCACGCCAGTACGGGAAGGGAGAGCACCACGATGCAGGGTGCGGAGGAAGCCCCCCCGAGCTGCCGACTGCCAAGACATGAAGTGAGTATCGAAGGAGGTTTAGCTGGAGTGAGGTCAAATGAGATAAATCAGCAATTGAATCTTCAAAAGCCGAGAATCGATAAGAGGAGCTGAGCTGTTGACGCAAGCGGAGGAGTCGCGCTTGCTTTAGCGTACCTATCCGCATCGGGACTAGCTCCTCCGCATGGCATTATGTAATCTGTTTCTTCGTTCCAACGGTTTGCGCAAGTAAAGATGCGATAGACAAACACCTCACACGCTCTTCTCTCTTGGTGGTCTGACCCCTGAATTGTCGTCTCAGCCCATTTTTTTTCGCGGGGCGCTTTCTCTCTCCCTCCCCTCTCTCCATCAATCCGTGTCCCGGGTGCTTTTGCGTTCCAGTAACACTCACTAATCAGCCTGCAACAATGGCTCGCCACGGAGATACTCGCTCACCATCACCTGTAGGCAGCACATATTCTTCATCCCGGCGACCTCGCAGAGAGGATGATCGCTATGAGAGAACTAGGCGGGATGATGGGCGCAGTTACCGCAGATCTCGCAGCCCAGAGGTACGTGTGGCGCATCGCAAATTCGCATCTTGTCTTGCAATATCTGACCATCCTGGTGATATCTAGAGACGTTACCGTGGGCGCGACCGCCCTCGCGATAGAGATGCATATCGACGACGAGACCTCCCCGTAGACCGGCGCGACGAAGATACTTATCGACCAGCTCGAAGAGATCGATCTCGAGACCGGCGCCGAGATGATGACCATGATATCCGCCGTAGGAGTCGTGATAGGGATTACCGTTCCAGGCGAGATGACTCCCGCGATCGGGACCGCAGGCGGATAGATGATTCTGCTGACTTGAAGCCCAAGTCTAGACGGGATGATAGCCGTGATCGTGCTCCGAGCCGACGGTCCAGGTCCAGAACCCGAGAGGTAAGCCGCTCCCATCTTACATACTGCCCAGATCTCGGCATTAATTGTATCCCGCAGCCATCCAAGCCATCCACACCGGCCCCCACTGGGCAGACAGACGAGGCGAAAAAAGCAGAGAGACTTGCCAAGCTTGAAGCATGGAAACAGAAACAAGCCGCCGAACGCGAAAAGAAGCAAAAAGAACAGGCATCGGTTGATCCGAAGAAAATCCTCGAAGCGATTGACCGTAAAACGGTTGTGTCTCCAGGTCCCGCTGCATTGCCCGGAAAGTCGAAGTTTGATCCAAAGGCCATCGTCAAATCATCAACCACGACCACGACCGCTCCCGCCGTGCTTGGTACCGATGTTGCTGTCCCGGTATCTTCCAAAGCCCCGTCTGTTACGAAAGTCAACATACCTAGTGCTGCCCCCGCCACGCTCTCTGCTCCCTTGAAAGCCAAAGGTAATGTCAGCGGATTCGGCCTGGGTGTGAGGCAAGTTTCTGAAACGGAGAAGCCCTCTGCTTCTAAAACTCTGGGCTTTGGGGATGGAGATGAGGGATCAACACGCAAGAAACTCGAGAAATTGCCGACCATGCCTCTCGATGTGGGTGCAGAGGTAGACGATGCTGTGGAAGATGATGATGTAGACATGCAAGTTGAAGGAACGGAAGAACACGCAGCAGCCGAAGCGCGTGCTGCAACTGAACGCCGAGATACACGACTCCAGGATCAAAATGAGGATGTCCATATGGAGGAGTCCACGAATGACCAGGCCGATTCTACCATGGACGTTGACAATGATGAAGAAATTGATCCCCTGGATGCGTTCATGGCTGAACTCCAAGACTCGACGCCGCCTGAACGGAAAACCGGGGCCACTTTTGCCAAGAAGACCGCACACCAACAACCAGAGGCGATGTTTGGCGACGAGGAGGATGTGGATGTGACTGCAGTCGGTGACGAGAAGGCTGAAGATGTCCTCGCTCTAGCAGCAATTAAGAAGAAGAAACGGGAGATGCCTGATATCGACCACACGAAGATCGAGTATGAGCCGTTCCGCAAGGAATTTTACACAGAACCGTCCAACCTTGCTGAGATGACCGAGGAGGAGGTAGCAAATTTGCGACTAGAACTGGATGGCATCAAGGTCCGTGGTCGGGACGTGCCTAAACCTGTTCAAAAGTGGTCGCAATGCGGTCTGGGCGTTCAGACGTTAGATGTTGTTCACAAACTCGGGTGGGAAAACCTCACATCTATTCAAGCCCAAGCCATTCCCACGATCATGTCCGGTCGCGATGTCATCGGCGTGGCAAAAACCGGCTCAGGAAAGACCGGTGCTTTCCTCGTTCCCATGTTCCGACACATTAAAGACCAACGGCCCTTGGCTAGTACAGATGGCCCCATCAGTATGATCTTGTCACCCACCCGTGAACTGGCCACCCAAATCCATAAAGACTGTAAGCCTTTCTTGAAGGCGTTGGGTCTTCGTGCCGTCTGCGCGTATGGTGGAGCCCCGATCAAAGACCAAATTGCCGAATTAAAACGAGGCGCGGAAATTATTGTATGCACTGCTGGTCGTCTCATCGATCTTCTGGCCGCAAACCAAGGACGGGTCCTCAATCTACGCCGTGTCACGTATGTCGTTCTGGACGAGGGCGACCGCATGTTCGATATGGGCTTCGGACCACAAGTTGTGAAGATCATGGCTAGCATCCGACCGGACAGGCAGACTGTGCTTTTCTCGGCCACGTTTCCTAAGAATATGGAAGCATTGGCCCGGAAAACTTTGAACGAGCCGGTGGAGATCACTGTGGGTGGCAGGAGTGTTGTGGCCCCGGAAATCACGCAAATTGTTGAGGTCCGTAATAACGACCAGAAATTCTTCCGCCTGTTGGAGCTGCTGGGAAATCTGTACGAAGACGACGCAAATGAAGATGATCGCACGTTGATTTTCGTGGACCGTCAAGAGGCTGCAGATGACTTGCTCAAGCAATTGATGTATAAGGGTTATCCATGCATGTCGATTCATGGCGGAAAGGATCAGATCGATCGCGACAGCACCATCCAAGAATTCAAGGCAGGTATTTTCCCTATCCTGGTCGCAACGTCAGTTGCTGCTCGTGGGTTAGATGTCAAGCAGCTCAAGCTCGTCGTCAACTATGACGCGCCTAATCACTTGGAGGATTATGTCCATCGTGCCGGCCGCACTGGGCGAGCTGGTAACACCGGAACTGCCGTCACGTTCATCACCGAAGAACAGGATCGGTATGCCCTGGATATCGCCAAGGCTCTCAGACAAAGTGGACAGGAAGTTCCCGAGCCTGTCCAAAAGCTAGTCGATGGGTTCAATGAAAAGGTCAAGTCTGGCAAGGAGAAGTATACCTCGCGCCATGGATTTGGTGGTAAAGGCCTGGACCGTCTTAATATGGAGCGTGAAACTGCGCGACTTCGTGAGCGGAAGGCATACAAAACAGGCGATGATATGGATGATGAAGAAGATAAACTTGAGACCGAGCAGGAATCAGATGATCGATTCAACAAGGCTCTTTCAGCTGTCCGATCCGCTGCTGAACCCGCTGTACCATCAGCTACACCTTCGGTCTCTATGCCTGGTGTGCCAAAAGGCATTGATCTTGATGGTAAGATCGTCGTGCATCGCACGGAGCGAGCACCGGCGAATGCTTCAAAGAACCCATTGGACAAGGTGGGCTCCGCTGTTGCGGACATTCATGCACGTTTGAGTCGCGCGGGTGTGATGAGATCTGGTGTGCCTATTGATAATCGTGGCCCCGATGCCGGAGCCTTCCATGCAACGCTGGAAATCAACGATTTCCCTCGTAAGTTACCCCATATCCCTGCCATTCTTGAGACGATCACTTACCGTTCTTTCGTCTTGCAGAAAAAGCACGTTGGGCCGTTACAAACCGCACGAACGTTGCAAAGATCCTGGAAGCATCCGGTACCTCTATCACCACCAAGGGCAATTTCTACGCCGCCGGGAAGGAACCAGCGCCTGGGGAGCTTCCCAAGCTGTACATCCTGGTTGAGGGTGAGACGGAGATTTCAGTCACCACCGCCATACACGAGCTCAGACGCCTGCTCAAGGATGCGACACTGGCAGCCTCAGAAGGTGAGGCGCGCGCTCCGGTGGGTGGCCGCTACAATGTTCTTTAGGTCATTCTTTAGTCCATCGTAGATTCAAAATAAGTCTTCAATAAATCAATGATTGTACGATATTATTCATGTGTCTTGTTTCTTGTAGTAGCTACAGCTAAAAAGTCCATTCATGATTATTCTCGCTGAATAATGTAATTGGAGAAACACCGGCTGATCGGAGTTAGCATCGTTACATCATTTAAACCATTAAAGAACCATTAAAGAGAAGCTTGATCCCACAATTCCACCCGCAAACAACAAGTCAAAGGACTTGAACAAAAAAACAAACCCCCCCCCCCCGGAATATACGCTATAAAAGGACAGAATAAGCGCGCAAATACAACGCCATCAAACAAGTCGCTGGGATATAATGGGAGTGATAATCAAATCCAAACGTCGCATAGGTATGCTTATTCCCATCTCCTTGCAGCCTCGGCCCCATCTACATCTCGCGCAGCCCTCTCCGTGCGACTGACTTGATCTAATGTTTGCGCTTGAGTCTGTGCCTTCTGCGCAGCCAGCTTAGATCCCAATTTCCCTTTATTGGCAGAGGCGGTGTCGGCACGTTTCTGTGAGACCTATAAGTTAGTAATCCCGGCCCCGCATAGCATATCCTGCCGGAAAATGGGTTGCCATACCTGTGCTGCAATTGCAGCATTTGCACGTGCCTCGTCCGCTGCGGCAGTACCACCATCTGTAGTGCTCCCACCCAGAGTGCGGCCGGGTGTAGCCTTCCAGTTTGTCTTGGCCGGAAGTGGGGTGCGGGGTGCGGCAGTACTCCCTGAGTTGGTGCCGACTACACGGCCCGGTTGGTTGAAGGGGTCAGCCTCATTGGAAGAGCGGGAGCAGATGTTGCCCATTATGATTGTGTAGCGAGTCGCAGGGATCGGAGGGTTTGTTGTTGTCGTTAGTGTAGGGTGGGCGCAAGGCAGGGAAGGGTCGTTGGTTAGAGCCTCAGCTACAGTGTGAGGTTAATCTTTGTGGAACCCAATTGGATGTAGTGGGCTGCGCTATGGAAGGTTCTGCAAGTGATATGCTGGATGTAAATCAAGTTGTCCATGTGGGCGTTGTTGTTGTTGGCGGGTCATCGCAAGTGGATGCTGGAGCATTGCGATAAGGCTGATAGTCGATCCGGGGCAAAGGCGGTGAGCGGAGTTGACAACTGATTTCAGTTGGTCTATGAATTGGATGTAGTAGGATACAATGGAAGTAAATATGTCGTTAGCTCCTTGAGAGTCTATCAACTGACTTCATAATTAAACTTTCTCCTATGCACCGGGTGTGAACGCCCGACAAACTACCGAATTAGGGCTGTCAAGACAAGTCGGATCAGAGGGGCAGAATAGAGCTTAGTCAGGGTCTCCTTTGGGGGAAATCAGAAATTCTTCGATCGGAATGCTGGGGAACATTTTCCAGGATCGACTGTCCTCAAGTCTTTCTTTCCTGCAGATTCGACTCTATATCACATATAGCACAAACGTTCCCGAAATTGATCCCCAAAGCACGCTCTACGATTCGCTCGAAAATCATGACGCCTAACCCCCAAGGTCCTCATCCTGTCTTGCGTCCCGAAGGTCCTCACGGCTACACTGAGGGGTCTCAGTCGGCATCAGGTTATCCCCCCTGAGCTTTTCCCAATCCTTTGGATTTGATCCTGCATCTGCGACTCCAAGGTCCTCTTTTTCTGCATTTCCTGCACGTCGATCCCGGTCAATTCTCCGATTGCGCCTGTCCTCAATCAGTCCAGTCCAAGCGCATGACACGATTGCGAATCCATCGGCCCTGTGAGAGGATATCATTAGGTACTACAACCTAAACTGTCTCCCGGGAACCGCGCACACACTAGGTGACTCTAGGTCACACTTTGACTCGTGGGCTCGTGGATTTGGTAGCGTGATATCGTACCGATATCGTACCTGACGGGCATTCGATTGTTCCACTCACGGTCGCACACTGCTCGGTTCCTCGACTGCATTTCCCCCATATTGTTCCTCGTACACGCTGCTGTGACGACACTGTTCCTGGAAATCCCGATTCCATTTCGACCCTAACACCTTCCCACCATTCTCTGAAGTGAACCGTGCACCATGGGGTCCCAAACCCAACAAGGCGATTTCTGCCTTGAATGCAACTGGCAATCCTTCCACATTGATGGCAAGGCGGCGGTAGATCCCTCTGATAGTGTTCTTCAACATCATTGGAACTGTTCAAGTCATGAAACCCAGCCATCGCTGCCCCATTGCCAGGTTGATGAGGCCTGTTGTGATGTAGACGACTGCGCGCTAGACTGCGGGTCCATATGTGGCGGCTTTACCGGCTGTGACACTTCCACTGTCTGCTCAGTTACTCACTGTGAGGACGACAACTGCGACAACAATCACTGCGAAGATACTCATTGTGACACCAACCACTGCGAAGATAACTGCGAGGACAACCACTGTGAAAGTATTGACCCTCTGTGCTTCGAAGACTGTTGTGACGGTACTGTGAGTCAAGACTGTGGTTTCGACACTCTATTCGGACTCAACACCCCGCTGTCTATTGACACCGGGGCTTTCCCTTCCATGGCAATGGGAAATCATTCGGTTGGCCATGCGACAAAAGCCATGCAGAATCCTCTTCCTGGCCTCGTCGATCCATTCCTACAAGAAAACTTCCTATCCTCATACCAAACCCATGCCACTCGCTGTGAGCAGGACGTATCCAACCACTTCGAGTGCCATGACTTCCAGAAAGACTGGCAAGGGATGTTCGTGGTGCCCCCTGTTCCCACCCAGGCCGAAGTCAACCCAGCGGAGGTTTTCCACATGCTGGGTATGTGTTCCGACTTCTCTATATGCCAAGATCAACACGTACCTGAGCCTCCGACCGGTCTTGATACCTTCGACAAACCCAAAATCGACACATCAGACGTATTCAATTGCTTCAATCCTGAACATCATCATGTCCACAACCATTTCAAAAACCCCAATGACTTCAACCTGCAAGCTATCCGCAAAGGACCTCACCGCAACCATCATCGCTGCCGGGCTCACCACCATGCTCATTCTCACCCGTATTCCCCTTATTCCCGACAGTCTCACTCAAGCATCAGCTCTCACCTCATTTCAAGCCCAGGAGAGACCCCGCCACCTCTCGAAGGTGATACGTCATCCGTGCTTACCACACCGGACTTTTCTCCGGCCGACAGTAAGCTGCATATCTGCAAGTGGGCAACTGAAATCCGTGGAATCAAGGCTGCCTGCGGTGCTACTTTTGCCGATTGTGGTGCTCTTCAAGAGCACCTCGTTGCCACTCATATGAATACCGTGAACGGTGCCAAGGGCAATGGGTACTACTGCTGTTGGGAAGGATGTCACCGTCCGGACGAGCCCTTCTCCCAGAAGTCAAAGCTCCAAGGCCATTTCCTTACACACAGTAACTGTATGTTATATTGTTATATTTATCATACCACTATTTACTGATGGTTGGCCACACGTACTGACACCTTTCCAGACAAGAACTTTTCATGTTCGGTGTGTGGCAAGGCGTTTGCTAGACAAGCGACATTAGACCGGCACGAGCGCAGTCATCGCGGCGACAAACCATACACATGCAAACACTGCGGTAAATCATTTACAGATAGCAGCGAATTGAGTATATCGCCCTCGAATTCCCTCTCGAATCCACCGCTAATTGCTCTAGAAACACATTCACGAACCCACACTGGCGAAAAGCCTTTCAAATGCACCTGGCCAGGATGCAGTTTTACAACGGGCGATGTGAGTTTCTCTATCTCTGTGTAGCATACCCACTCATGTTCTAACATTGAACTAGTCTTCCAATATGTCTAGCCACAGACTCAGTATGATGCACCTTACAATTCAGAGGTTTAACTTGTTTTACTAACCCCATCTAGCCCACGGAGAGCGAAGACACAAATGCCTTTTCCCAGGGTGCACTAAGAGCTTTACACGTCCTGGTACGTTTCGTTGTTTGATACTTGTCTTAATCGACTACATGCTAACATCAATTCTTCTAGACCAATTGAAACGCCACCAGAGAACAACACACAAGCAAGAATCCTGCTCGACACTCCCATCACCGAGCCCCGACAACTTCACTATGACTCCCTTCACCCTCGTCTAATGAACAACCCCACTGAATGCATCATTGTATGCGATTGTCATGCCTTTACGACCCAACGGATCAAGGCGCTATTTCCCGCCGGCCGTACTATCGATGATTGAGAAACCCTTTGGTTCTGGCGTTTTGCGGATTTTCGAGAACTACCAAAAGGCTTGATACCATTTGGCCTTGATGTTGCCTTGATCTTTCACCAATGATTTAATTGAAATATTCACTTAGAGCCTGAACCGATCAACTCTTTGATTGGCACGGGCGATCTATTTCCTATGTGGTTTTATTATGTTATGGTTTGCTTTCACGAACTCGCTTGTCTGGTATGATATTCACGCGTAGGAAAATTTGAAGCTTGCACACTCAAGATGCATAATCTCTTTATTTCTTTTTGCTGGAGTGGACCACAACATACAACGGTATCAGTCAGACCTTAAAATATACAATCCCCCATCATGATATGGATCCCATAACGTATTTCACAAGCGAACCGGCCACACAAGCGAGCCGGCCACCCCAAAACACCATAGTAAATGCGATATATTCTACATTTATATCTTAACAACCAACTTTTTATTTTATTTCCTTATTTGTCGATAGTTATTGATAAGATATATTAGCACTATATATCAATCTTAAAGGAATTAGGAGGCTATATTATTATTATTTCAAAAATTACCGAAAAATTACGTTGCTAGAAAGTAGAAATATATATATTATAATCACAAAGTCATATATATTTCCTAAATTCCCTAGAGAGGCTAGAAACTACCTAAAAATTATTAGGCTATAAGGAAATCTCTATATAGGCCACCATTGTTAAGATATCAAGTTGCAATATATCGCATTTACTATGCTGTTTTGGGGTGGCCGGCTCGCTTGTGAAATACGTTATCATGGTTGCATCTCAGTAGTAATAGACACGAGTTTGAACGGTCATACGACAAAACAAGCTCAATCTTCCATAGCCCTCTCCTCGAGCGCCTCAACAGCATTCCTCAACTCCCGAATCCGATGTCCGACCCGTCGACGCACCTCATCCTTAACACCCTGCGGGACTTCCGCGGGATTATATTGAGTCTCGACAATGGCACTCTCCCCAGACTCTTCTATCTCAGACGACGACCCATCCGTCTCATTCTCAACTTCCCCGGGACGAGCAGTGTAGAGATCATACACAGTGGACAGCTGGTTGAGAGCATCGCGTGCAGACTCGCGGTCCGAAGCAGCATATATGGTAGCTGAGTCTGTGCTCTCAGTGGCAATTTCGAACTCATCTTTGGCGACTTCGTACAGCTCTTGTAATTCCTCCACCAGGAGATCGGCTTCGGCTTTGCCGGTAGAGCCTTTTCGGTCGGCGTAGGTCCTCGCCATAGGTCTGGCGAGCGGCGATCGGGGAGACAATGGCAATTGGTATGAGATTGGACTCGTTTGTACCTTGCTAGAGCTGGACAGGCTGTGCACGGAGCGAGAGATGGGATGCAGTCGCCGTATGGAGGGTCGGTTGATGTGGTGCGATTGTAGACCTCCGAGACGGAGGAGTGGGGAGCCACGCGCAGAGTGGATGCATGGTAGTGCGGACATTTTAGAAATAGGTACACAGGAAATAAATCAAATGGGACTTTGTTGATAATTAGAACACAGCTGAGCTGTCATAAAAGGCCGACGCAACGCTCGGTGATGACGTCGCCAGATGTTTATCGCATCACGTGGTGATAATGCTAGCTTATATAATATTCTTTGTTCTCAGGGGTTCAGTTGAAAGCACCGTGATAATCTATCTTCTCACGGTTTTTACATATGCACAGCTTGCGACTTGCTACAATGTATGTGCAAAGTTATGAAAAAGCTCTTTGTCAGATTTCTTAGCCTCCATAGCTTAACTTCTTCAACAATCCATTAAACATCTCACATTGCACTATGCACATTGATGTAGTCCCTTCTAACACTCTCCACTATTGTATATCCCCTGTAACCTATTTATAGGATACCAAGGTGTCATATACGGTAGACATACAGGATATTAGACCCCGGAAAATCTACAGACCGCATAATAGCGTGCTCTATATAAAATTGCCCGTATAGATTGGAAAACTAACGGATTTTGTCAATTTTAGTTAGAGTCATATATATCGTCATCAATGCCATACATTGATTTACCACGGATTTCAGTTAAAAGGCATTATAAGGCAACCAAGCAAGACAAACCTCGTGATGTTAACGGATATCGTTCCGTGGCCTACTTTGTGAACCAGGTATAAAATCTCATCTATATACTCTATCAATAAATCAAACTAACTAAGCAAGCACCATCAGGGTATTTATGCTCGGAACTTCCAGCCTCAGGATATCCCCGCCAAGAGACTGACCTATATTCTCTACGCATTGCCAATGCCTAAACCTCTAGTGAGGTTGTCCTATCAGACACTTAGTCGGACACTAACAAGTACTACTTCACTGATTCGTGGGCTGATATCGGAAACAATACTTACAGCTATATCAAGCAGCTTTTCCTGCCCAAGAAGAAAAACAGTAACCTTAAGGTTCTTCTGTCAATTGGAGGCTAGTACTATTCTTCTAGCCTTAGAAAGGCGTTTAGACTAAGGGGGACGCCAAAAGTTTGCTGATAGTCCCATCGAGCTGGTGAGGAACTTGGGATTTGACGGTATTGATATTTATTTTGAAGTGAGTTTGCTATATTTTTCACAGTGTTTAATTCTGACATTAGATAGTACCCAACCAATTATAAGGAAGTGGACTAATTTGTAGATACCCTACGCCGGCTTCGTAAGATATTATTATACTTCTTTTCTTGATAACTCTGCTAATACTAAGCCTTTCTGGGCCTTAGATTCGTACGACTCGGCTGACGTAAATAGCTATTATTTCTTGCTTACCGCTATATTATCTGCTAGGACGTGTCGTTTCCTTAAAATATCTTAGCAAAGCTAACCCAAATTCTAGGCCTTACTAACTACTAGATAGAGCATGTGGCCCTAATAGATTAGTATCTTAACTTCTAGAACCTAATGACCTACGATTACGACGCAATCTAGGACAGCGTTACCGGGAACGACTCCAATCTCCATCTATTTAACAGCAACCCAGCCAGCACTTCCTTCAACGCGGACCAAGTAATCGACTACTATAGCTCGCACGGAGTGGCCTCTTATAAGATTGTCCTAGACATGCAGCTATACGGCTGAGCCCTCGCTAACACCAACGGTCCTAGCCAGCCCTACAACGGTGTTAGTGTTAGTAGCTGGGAAAACGATGTGTGGACTGGTCTAACGGAATCAAATAACATTCAGCAACAGGAACATGTCGCGGAACTTCCCTGGATGGTGTTCTCGAGAGATCAAAGAATTGAAAATGTCACCACGAACCTGCTCCGAGATGGTTGGTGTGTACTCAGGCAGCTTCGACTAGAACACTGGGTTTAGCATGTCATGGGCATGGCTTCAGCAACCATTGCTGTTTTTGTGTCTTATCGTGACAAGCTCAGCTTCTATCTCTTCAGCCTTTTATGCCACGTTCCCTCTGAAGCTGAGAAGTATCAAAATGTACCAGAAACATAAGGAAATACATACCTTCAGCCTTTCTGTATCGTATCGCCACTAAACTATATACAGAAGAGGATCAGTGAGTATTGAGATAAAATAAGTCTCTAAACACGGCAACTACATCAATGCTCCCACAAATAAATATCTATATTCTCTTACGACAGTCATCTTAACTTTTGATAACTTCCTCCTGTGGCGCTGAGTCAACTCCAAGAATGACCCAAGAATGACCCCAGCCACTCCTCTTGATCCTATTGATATTCCCGGGCTACTTGAAGTCGCGGTCAAGGAATATACTGATTGACATCTATCACGTGTAAGTACCGAGAGCTTTCAGGAAAATATCAAGAAAAGCTCGTGATATAGCGTTAGACAGCTGTCTTGATGTGAAGCAAATTTGTGGCGAAAATCCAAATGTCTTTGTCAAATAGGGCGAGAAAATCAGCCATCGTGCAGGTTTTTGCTAATATTAGCCTCTGGATCAAGCACTGTGAACAAAGCAAGGCGAGAGGGAATGGCCCTAATTATTATACATAGAAGATATTACCTGTTGCCTTTGTTAGCATTACATTACTGTATTGATTTCTCTCTCCTGGCCGGATTATTGGCAATCCCAGTGTATAATAAAGACTTGTTCCGAGCTGCTGGAAAGAGATAAGGATATGTAAATGTGAGAAGTATATTTAAATCGCTCTTTCGGGTGGCGGTTTACTTATTATATGCCAGTAAATCAATATTAATATCATCGCGGGGAGCAGCGAAGATTGTGATCCTGTACGACTTCGATCCAAGGCCCGGCAGCAAGACGAGGAGAGGCAGCTATAACGCACCAAGAAATGGAAATATCTAGTTCTGTCAATTCCTTATGGACAAACAGTTCAAAGTCTGTGCCCTAGAACAGCAGACCAACCCTTATATATACGCTGCGCGCGGGTGAGTGATTACATGGCCAATATGGAAATAGTTAATTTACTACTTAATGGGAATTGTAAAATGCCATTATCATTGAATTTTATATGTTATTATATCTGAATATTATCCTTCAGCTAGACTATATCAATCAAGCTTATTCGAAGATCAATATGAAAGACAACGCCATACATTCCCAATAATTTCATTCCCAAACAGCTGCTCCCACCGTACAGCGCAGGAAACCAGACCGAAAACCTAGCCCGTGCGTGAGCAGAAGAAGTCTGCATGCTGGACTACCTACAGGGCCTCGATCCAACTCCTGGGCTGTCCTCTCAAAGTACCCAACTCGGCAAGAACCGACGGAACCTGGCGAAAGCACCAGGGCCCGGACCCGGATACGCCCCGGGGCCGAGCGGATGGTCGGCGCACATGCGGACGTCGGCCATCGTAACGCCTTCGGGCAGCTCTGCTGGGTCGATTCTCATCACGCCCAGGGACCCGCACTCAGCTTCCGCCGCGGCGACCTCCTCGGGGGTTGCGTCTGGGCCGAGAGCGGCGAGGGTAGTGGTTGCAGAGATACCAAGGAGAAGGGAGAGGTAGGTGACGGGTTTCATGTTGAAGTTGGATCAGGCGATGGCCTTATAGAGTGGTGTAGTTAGCCCAAGAGAAAACAAAAGAAAAAAAGAAAAAAAGAAAAAAGGTACACGAAAAGAAGAGTAACAGTGGGCTGACCAAGAAAGAAAGATGGGAGGAAGAGGATTTCGTACCTTTGAAATTCACGCAGGAATACTGGAAGGGTATTTGGTGAGTGTAAAGGGGAAGGTGGGCAGGGGCTAATCCTCTGGGAAACGAATATATTAATACGTTGGGAAGCAGCGGGCTTGATCCTGGTTGCTACTAGAGGGCAAGAATATAAGTCTCCCGTGCTAGGCAGGGGCGTGGTGAGGTTAGGTGCTGGATCTCGGCGATTAGCCTGGTGGGGAGCCTGCTTCTTTATACAGCTAAGACCGCCGGCATCAGGCGAACAGGCGACGTGGTCGAAAGTCGCCCCGTGCAGCCCGATTGGTCAGTACCTTTATTTGCTGCCTGGTCATAGGGTAACCTTGATGGAAAAAGGCACTCAATTTCCAGATAAGGATCAATCCAACCACTGGGCCTTCGAATTGAGTCTTGGAACACAGTCAGTGAGGACTCACCCTGTCACCGCTCTTACCCACGAAGGCAGACACACAGGATATTTTCATATCTGATTAGAATAGAATGCCCACTCGCAAGGGCATGGCAGGACTGGGCTCATCAATGTAACGTCAGGATTACAAAGGCACGGTCCAGAACTCCATTCTCAGACAATCATAATGCTCCGGACCGGTCCGATCTTGAAGTAGGGAAACAACCATTTTTAATCGGTTAGGGGTCCAGGGAGCTTAATTAAATTTAGGGCCTTGTGGGGTGTTGCTCTGTTGACATCCTTGATGCCTAGGTCGCGGAACCAAGTTTTTAATATAGCAAATCATGGTGCCACCACGGAGATAGTGTCAGGTAGAGGCCAAGCAGAGATATCGAGGCTCATGGCCTGCTCTCTCCTCTAAAGTTGCGACAGTAATTAATCACTCTAGTGGTATGGGGGCTTCCTTCGCTCTCCTTTTGTAATTAATGATGGATTCCGGAGGCGAGACTTCCATAGGGAAGCTTTGCCTGTTGTGAATAAGCGCAAGAAAAAGGACGCTATTACTCCCGTGTCTCAGTTCAAAGTGGCTAAGTCGTTAAGGGTTCGAGAGAAGCAACAGACGACAGGGGTGTTGATTGGTTGGCGGCGAGCATGATGGCGCTTTAGCGGCTCAACACACCGAGGTCTGTCCGATTGACTATAGGTGAGATAGTAACATACAGCAAGGTAGGGAGAGAACAGCTCTGGGAGACTAATCACATATCCTTAGACTGAGAGATAACCTGCCTGAGCGCAAAGGCTCTAGGAGAGGCTACTGGCCTAAGCCCTATATACAGTATATGTCGGTACAAAAAGCCTTAAAAGGCCAGTATGTTACTAAATAATTCTGGTTCTACATAGCTCAAGACAAGTAGAAAGACCAGAATGAGCAGGCAGCTTCGCCAGGCTATCCTCTTACTTTACTAAGAGACCTATACGGACATTCTCTAGCTGCATCACGCTACATAGATTGCACGACTAGTAGACCGGGGGATTGGTGCTGGGTTAATATAACCAGGGGTCAACTGGGACTGAGGTTGCGTTATACCTGCGGTTATCGAGCTCGCCAGCGCTCTTAGTCCCTAAAATCCTGCTCATCAAGATAAGGACCGAGTACGGTGATCAGTTCACGGGAGGCCGGAGGCCATAGGGTGTGAATGGTAGTATCCTCTCTCGGAATTAGACGCTCGTTTCTTTGCAAGAAGAGGTATAAAAGCTAAGACTATTCCCATCCATTCAAGATATATCAAGCTAGGTCTATCCTTACAACAACACAGTCTGATATCCAGTCCTTTCACTTACCTGCCTAGGAACGCACATCTCTCTACAATTGGTAGGCCCTCTTATCCTCTCTTCTGCCTCTTCTTCTTCTCCTCCCCAACTCGATAAGCATACTTGCCTTTCAGCATCTCTAGCCACCGCATCTAGGATGAAGCTCTTCATCACCATTATCAGCATGTTCGCCCTCTTCTCCGCGCTGACCCTCACCCCGTGAGCTGCGGAAGGTAACCCCGTCGTCGAATGCGGCGACCTCGATGTCATGACCGTCGAACCCGCCGACCTCCCCGCGGGCGTCGCCCCCAGCGACGTCCGTATATGCCTGGACCACCCGCTCGGCCGAAACCGGCACGTTAAGGGCGCATCGCTGGCGCCGCTCGACGCGGTGGATGCTTCGATCTACAACAGCACGGTGGACACAGACATCAGCCCCGTAGAGGGGGCTCTCTAGGACGGCCTCGGTGCGCTGCAGGAACGGGCGCGCTACAAGGACGCGCCGTATGGGTGCTCTGGTGGGTATTGCTGGAAGGCATGCGGAAACACGAACAAGGGCGCTTGGAATAAGTGTAGTAAGTGGCAGGACTGCGGAACTACGACGCATGCGTGTGGGAGGGGAGAGTGTCCGTCCTGTGGGTGCGGTTGCTAGCGGGAGGGCTGGGTTGAGGTAGGTAGTGTTATGATTCGGCTAGTAGGCGGAGGATGGACGATCTAGGACATGCCATCAAATTGGCCATAGGTATAATATACGGATATACTTGGCAGGCCTGGATATTACTGTGTTAGCTCGTAATGTTCGTAATGTCCATAAAGCTTTAGATTGATGACGGCTGCATCACATCTTTTTGGTTGTCAGGCTAGAGTTCAGAAAATGTCCTTCTACCATTTGCTCCATTCTCCCTACAGTATTGATGTACCATTTATTCTAGGGAAGTATCAAATCCTTGGTCAAAGTTGTCGGCATAAGCTTGCTAACGACGTTTGATGACGGCTAGTACAGTACTAAAACTAGTACTACAACGGTACTATGTAACTAATAGTACTAAAATTAGCTTAGCCCTATAGTACCTTGTAGTACTATATCGTAGTCGATAGATCCCGTTTTAAAGGACAAAAGACTCTTTATCTTTTATAGGTTTAAAGTTTTGCGTAGTTACCAGTTCGTAAACAAAGGGTGTATTCTAACTAGAATACGAAGTACGGAGGAGAAAGGAAAAGAAAGAAAGGAATCCCTAAGATAGGATACTTTGTAGGATCTTATCTTTACCACCTCTTCATTCGCTAGATGGCTTGCATAGAGGAGGCCGAGATTATTCACGGTCTGGAGTGTTGATATGAGTTATTTACACTATTGGTCCACATCTCTGCGCTGTGCTTGCCAAGACTCATAGTTCGGTATAGAGAGCGTTTGGCTATTCTTATTGCGAACCTTGCAAAACCAGCAGGGATCGTAAATCTAATCTACGGCGGAAAGGGAAAAAAGCTACATTATGACTGTCGACTACGGCTGGGATTGGATTCGGTGGCACCACGGTCAAACTTTTGTCTTTCAATTCTGTCGCGGCGGTCTCATGACTTGAAATCCCTTTTCTTTCTTCTTCTTAGGTGGTTTTAATATCTCTGCAGCCCTGACTGCCCACTCGCGCAGGGTGCTTCGACTTTCTTGGCTTTCTTCCGGCAGCACTTGCGAGATTGGTACTGGCGAGGCAAAGCCGTTGCCTGATTTCCCATAGAATAGATCGGACTCCCTCATGGAGTAGTCAACGTTGGGTCTGATAGGCACTTCCATAAACTCGTCAAACGAATCCTGGAATGAATTTGGCGGATGAGAATTACTGTATGGATTTTCAGCGGTTTCTTCATGCGAGTTATTGAGGGCAGATGATCGATTCGGTGGGTCTTTGTAGTGATGTCGTGGTTGCCTATAGAAGGTAGAGAAATCCGTAATGTGATATCTTTCGTGAGTTGGTGTTGAAGGGAAAGACCTCGTTGAATATTCAAGGGCATTGAAAGGCAAACTACATCTCCTTGAGGACTCCGAGCTACCGGAACCGGATAGTGTAGTGAAGTCCTTTTTCTGTCGATTTTCTCCCATCCTATTCAACGTAATCCCCATAGTTCGGTTCTCTGGACCAGAAGATGAAGACTGTCACAGCAAGTTAGGTTCCTCACCTGACGGTTGTATGTGATTGAATGACTTACCCCCGTGGTGTCTGACTTATTTCTTGGGTTGGATAGAGACCTTAGAACAATCCCAACGTTCCCTCGCAGAGCTTGAGTCAGCTGCCAAAGTGCAAAGAGAAGAAAACCGGAAACTATCATAATGCCATGTAAACATAGCATTATATAGCCGACCCATTGTTTAGTCGTTTCATTCGATGAACATGCGAAGGTGATACTCAGGCAAATGGTCAGAAGGCGGACAATAGCGCACCAAGCAGATATAGACAAAAAGAGCCTGCCACGGAGTGATATGCCCATATGCAGGAGAAGAATGATTTCAGTCCCCATCAGCAGGAGGACTTGCACCAAGCCCCAGTCTTGCAAACCACCAATCACAATTCCTTGTAATAGTGGTATTGCGGCTGGCAGATACTGCGACAGATACTGTCGAGGCTTCATTGAAGATCCGGCTGATCTGGCACCCTGGGAAAAGTCCGGAGACGAGCTATCGTTTAGCTCCTTTTGACGCTGAACGTGGCGAGTGATGAGAAAATTCGAATAAACAAGAACTGCGATCGACAATCCGACTAGAATGATGCGATAATTAGGCAGGTATCCAATGAGAATTAACTCGTAGGACAAGTAGGATAGCAGAGGAAGACTAGAGAACGACAGGGCCATGCCGATAATAATGCAACCTGCGTTCCATGTGACTGAAGTCAGGTGGAACCCCCCATTAAGTCGTGACATTATCAGACATAGGATCAAAGAAATGATAACGACAGCGAAGAGAAGAATTGAGAGGTTGATAAATGAATCAATCGTGATATCCGGCATCTGAGGAAAGCCAAGCGTTTGAGACATGTACTCAAGCCCGTAAGTCCCATTAGTGACATACATGCCATCTTCCACTCCAGGGTAAGTAAAACCATGGTTGATAGGGCCCATCCAATATAGAAGCGAAGACCAAGCCACTTGGCTAACTATCGGTTGATAGAATCCAGGGTACTTCAAAGTAAGCGAGCCAGCCAGAAAGATGAACTGCAGATACTGTAAATAGACAGCTAGATCGGAAATGACTTCCCACATTGGGCCCAGAATAGACCAGGCGGCCCTGCTTTCAATAAACGAAATCCATCTCAGTGCGTCATTTGCGTGTGTCTTCCATGAAGCGACGCCAACCAGGGCCATCACAACAGCAGGGAGATACGTGAATATCACAGAGGCTGCTGTGCCGATCTGCGGGGTGATCTTAGCTGCCACACAATCGAGCTGGGCACCATCTTGTGTCTTGAACCTAATCTCTGCAACGGCAGTTTGGAGCCGACGGGCATTTCCAAAAGAGTACAAGATCTCGTAATTTGAGAAAAGTGTGCCTTCCTGACTAAAGGGACACTTCAGCTGAGGGGACATAAGAGGTGAATTATTTTTGTCAGATGAATCGACAACACTTACGGTGTCAGGGTCTCAGTGATCGGCAGAGGGCACTCGCTGTGAAAGCTTTCCATTTGCCCAACTGGGATACCGAGCACATGGAAGCGAAAGGAAGTCTCAAGCAACGGTAGGTCGAGATTGCTACATGTGAAATATGTTGTGTTGTGGATCGCCAGTATCGACAATGAGAATATTGTCGGGCTCTCAAATTTACCACGGAGGCTGTCGATGCGGAATGGGGTATCCCGTGGGTCACGTAACTCAGACGAACCGCATTGAAACTTGCTAACCCATCCAGCTTCACAGGCTAGGATATTGAGAGTAAAGATGAGGACTAGCATCCAAGAACGTGATCTGAGTTGCATGGCGTACTGAGTTTCGGCAGCGCACCAGGACTAGTAGATAATCATAGGGGCATGGTCCCTTTTTTTTCAATGGTTGAGATTCCCAGGAGAAGGTTTTCCCGGTTTTCAGAAATCCATTGGCTAGTCGCCACAGGGCCAAGGCCAAGTGTCCAGGGGACGCGCTAGAAGTGCTAAGAGTCACGTGCTATAGAAAAGGCAGATGAGATTCTGTTAGGGTCGCATGGTTTTCATTGGGTAGTAATAATTACTAGCTAAATACAGAATGCATTACCTCAGCGCCAAGCAAGGGCTTGGCCCAGAGAAAACCCCTTAAAGTGCTTTAGTAGGAACAGGCACTCGCTACCAATGACTTGGCCGAGTGCCAAGAAATTATGGCCTGAGGCATCCAGCAAGTTGCTGCCTCGGGTACTGGGAGTAAGCAAACCCTGCAAACCTCTCGGGAGCATAATTAAACATAACCGGAAATTCATTATGCCCTGTACAACAATTTCACAGATGGAATGTAAGCTAAATGAATCTCGAAATTATATCAAATAGATTAATACCACAAAAAGCAACCAAATGGGACTTCGTCTGATTTACAGTATGCAAAGAAAAGGAGCTCCACTTCTGCCCTTGTAATCCCTCCAGTTGGTCATAGGAAGAAGTTCCCGAATCGTGTCTTGTATGCGGTCGCCAGACTTTCGACATGGACGACGACTTGTCGACAAGGTATTATGCTGAAGGGTAGATTTTACTGATCCATGGCTTCTACATGGATATATCCCACATTGGAGGTATTTCTCGAGAACGTAGAATTTAGCAGTATTTCCTGGAGACGGTTGAAACATGGCTTGTTTTAGACGGTAGTTGATGTACTCTTAGCCTTGCTTTCCCGACGTCCGTATGTACTCCAGTATACTTAGATCGCAGCAGGGCTTCTTCCCGGATATCGGTCCAAAAATTAGCTTGTCACCTCCGACCATAGTCGTTGCTCGTCTCTTAACTCTAGCAAAAACTTCACCTCTTCTCAAGATTACCGCGAGCGCCTAATACGCTTTCGCTAGGCTTCATTGCGACTATTACGAGATAGTTAGCGAGTATCGTAGTAGCTTAGTCAACCGCCCGTCTCTATCTAGATCTGGTCCCATTACCCCAATGGGACCCCAATGGGACTCATGGCACTCCCAGATGGTCCCACGCTAGCATATATTTGCCAAGGATTTCCTATTTCGGGTACATAAAGTAATCAGGTAAAACATTTAATTAACTACAGAAGAAATTTCTACATAATGTGTATAAGTCACGTTTTTCTATATGTTTGCACTGTTTACAGGCCCGGACTAGCATGTCACTCTCATCTCTTGGCACTCCCATGGGACTAATTGATGGGAGTTGGCAAGGTCTATACTTAGCTACGTATATTAGAGAGGAGAAGGAAGTATATAGAGGATGATATACAGTCTTGTTAATATATATATACTAGAATTAAATCAATATTTATTAAAATTTATCAAATTTAGAGTAAACGATATAATCGAAATACTCAAAAATTACTCAAAATTTCTATATTATTTATATAGTCACTAGAAAAGCATGACTCTACTTCAGAATTCCTATGATGGTGACGACTGTATGTGGAGTCCGGAACTGAACCTTTCATTCTCGTCAGAGATCATATTTGCGTGTATGTCAACAATCACTAATGAAGAAATTCACAGCAAACCATAATTATACAAACGTTAGCCATCTCGTGCGCCTTGCGAACAATCTGTGCCTCTCTCACAGTCTCAGCTCCACTCATGGGTGCTTCATCCAAACGCAGTTGGAGCAAAAAGCCTTCCACCAAGCCTTTGCTATGGACAAATCCATTGCTACTCCTAGTGGGCGACCCCCGCAACTGGCTTGGCAATTCAATCAATGCCCACTGCCACTGGATTTGAGTGACGAGCAACTCACATTGCCGAGAAATGATCTAGCCCTTGCTCTCAATCTACTGGATCCTGATGGTTGGAATATTGGGGAAAGGTCTTACTCAGTCAGCTATCTACGGGCACTATCATGCTTGGTCGCTACCGAGAAGAGATACCGGAACTCACAATTCGGTCTACGGTAGAGGTATTGGATAACAAGCAACTGTAAGTCGTGAGTATCCTCGAACAGCGGGTGGAATGCTAAATATAGAGTTAGAGATATTGTACAACGCTTACAAGCAACTTATAACGGATTACCTTCACGGCTGCGGTGCAATCCAAGCCACCATGTTCACCTAGCACCATTCGACTTTCTCAATACAATATTCCTGCATCTGGAATATCAAAAAAGTATTTTCCTGTTGTACCGACTATGACGGAGTGTACCCTTGAGCCAGAACAAAATATTGTTGTCCTCCGCCAAGGTGATTATCAATGTGATGATCATGATCTACACCAATCGGGACCGCTTCGGAGAGATGTTCCTCTTTTTCCTTGGGCGGTCATGTCTTATGGTGCTCCTGCTGCAGCCATTCTCGCCATGGAATTATTTCTTCGACCCCAGTGTCTTGCCCTCATGTTCGATATAACTGAGATCCATCCCCGATCGGAGATCATTCAGCAGCTCTGTGTTTTTACCAGTTGTTTGAACAGTATCCCCAAAACTGAAGGAAATCATGCTCCCTGCCGTCGAGTGGCAAATACTCTTCGCAACGTCCTTGATCAAGTTTTTGAATCACTAGCCAGGACAATGACAACCGCTAGCAGTGTTTCTTTCTACAACATCGCCAGCGACGGACGTTGACCCGGATATTGGACTAGATATCAACTGGCAAGCCTTTGCTACGGGTCCTTCCGACCAGACTACACCCAGTGGATAGATCACAGCGCCTGGATAGAGATCGCTGATCCTCTGGATTTCCAAATGCAGGATCTTGGGCTTAGAATCCCCTGTGATGCTTATGTACTTCAGCCAGTTCAAGTCCCTACAAAGTAATATATATGTCCCCGAGAGCGTTCCTTTTAGTCAACTCTAATTCTTTTGATTCTTCATAAAGGATTCCTGCTAAGAATTTCCAGACAGCCACCGAGGATGCTTAGGATTGAACATGGGCGTGCGCCACTTGATAGAACAGATGACCTGGTATTTAAGGAATTTGATCTAGCCATGCATCTCCAGGGCGGAATATGCCGTTTGCCCAGGCAAAGCATCGTGACCTGGCGAGTTCAGCCGCTAGGGGGCAAGATACCCCGCTTCAACCCGTGTACGAAATATAATAAAGACAAATTTTCTAACATTTCAATCATTTTCCACTAAGGAATTCCCAAAATGGCAACTCTCAAAGCCTTAGACAACCCCGATCTATATACGGTCGGGTGGATGGCAGGCCTAGTCATTAAGCGTGCAGCAGCAATTGTGATGTTTGATGAGCGTGGTTAGACCTCTACATAGCCCGTAAAGCCCATAGCCCAACCCAACCCAACCCACTAATGGTTGGGCTTTGGGCCCACCCTTCGAGCCCATCGGCCGGGCTATGGGCCCTCATTATTAACCAAACAATACAAATATGCCAATTTATCGCAGCTATATGATGAATGCATTTGTTTCCTATTGTTTGGGGGGTATTGAAATTACCACTAATTGATTTTATTTTATTTATAAGATATTAAGTAATAGATACTAGGAAAGTAATAACTACATAACTACTAGGAGGCCGAAAAATAAGAATTAAAATTGATTTTCTAAAGCTTTACTTTTTTATGAGAGGTACTTATTTTTATTAGGGGTTTACATAGTAAGTAGAGGTACTATAATTATTACTACAATTGACCATAGAAAGTGGTATTTATCCTCTATACAACATAGATAATATATATCTCTTTATACTAATACTTAGTAATTCCTTCTAGGTGCGAATTCATGGTCAAATTGGATCTATTTGGGGTTATTTCATATGAAATTTTGTATGAAATCTAGTATTATTATGCTAAAATCAGTATAAAATCTTAATTCCTACTTCTTACTATGATAATATAATAAAACTGAAGATATAGATTAGTACCTGCGTAAAATACAGTCATTAATCGTCTGCTTCGTGTATACTAAGACTATATTTGTGCAAGAAATGGGCTTTTGATGGGCTTTGATAGGCCCCCATTAATGGGCTGTGGGTTGGGCTGGGGGTCTGGGCCCATTGATGGGCTATACAGAGGTCTAAGCGTGATGATCAGCCGTGCACCTTCCTTTACTCAACACCCTGCGGATTCAAACCTATGCACTGGGGAAAGATGGGTAAGCATAACATTGTGATTGCCTCCCTTCCTGTTGGGTTGTATGGGACCGTATCTGCTGCAGCTACCGCAATGAGCATGCTTTCATACTTTCTGCAAAATTAGCCTGTTTGTTGGAATTGGTGGCGGCATTGCAAGACCTACAAAAGGTTGTGATATCCGGCTTGGCGATATCGTCGTAAACCAGCCGCAAGGAACCACCGGATGTATAATTCAATATCATCTGGGGAAACCTAGGTCCCATGACAAATATGAGTGGACAGGCTTTCTCACCATGCCTCAGCGAGTCGTTCTCAACGTAGGGAGCCTCCAAGCAGAATACGAACTAGAGGAATGGAAGGGGACACGAGCTACTGAGAGGAATGCAAAAACTTCAAAGGGGCCCCGGTAGGTATTCTTATCAAGGGTCCGAGAATGACCGACTCTTCAAAGCCCCCTACAATCATATCGATAGGCATGACAGCCGCACCCTCGATAAAGATGAGAGAGTCTTACGCGAGAAGCGGGACACGACTAACCCTGTCGCTCATTACGGAACTATCGCGTCTGGAAACTGTTTCGTGAAGGATGCTGTTACTCGCGATAGAATTTTAGAGGACCTTGACGGGGATTTTATCTACTTTGAGATGGAAGCGGCTGGCCTAATAAATCACTTCCCGTATCATACCATTCGCCGCATCTGTGATTATACCGATTCACACAAGAACGATCAGTGGCAGCGCTATACTTATATAGTTTCTGATGCCTACGGCAAAGTGCTCCTTAGATATATTCCGACTAACAGCCTCTACGAGTCACAACGGGCTATTGGTTTGCTTGAATCGAGTTAGTTAGCGGAAGATGGCTTTTATGGCAATGCACTACATGTCGCCTCCATTGGGAACCGTAGTGAAACCATGAAAATTATTGATGCAGCAAAAGAAGTGGCGAGCGCTCTCTGCTCAACCTTCTACGACTTTTCCATATTGTACGGGGGTGGAATTCACGGAAGTCTTCTCAAGTTAGAATAGCCCAGCCGAGATATTAGTGATGGTAGTGATTCGGAGCACTCTATTATATCTATTTTTAGATATCGAGACAGTCCATCGCATTGAAACAATTAACGATTGAACTTCTTTAGCTCCAGCCATCGCAGTCCCGGATATACTAGCATGGCCCACGACGAACCAACCCAGATACCGAGATCCGAGCCATTCTCGCCAACCATCTTGGCAATCGGACCAACGAAGTATATCTCGTCCATAGAAATAATGGAGCCAACCCAGCCGATCAAAAAGGCTGCCAGCGCAGCAAGACCAAGGGGTAATTTCGAGCGATCGCTCCAATCCGCCCAATCATAGCCTCTCGATGGGCGGAAGAGGAAATGTTCCTCCAGAGAAATTACAAGATAGATGCAAACCCAGTAGCCCATCAGAGCGAGCCAATTCTCAAAAATCTCGGATAGGCTATTCTGACCGGCTAAAGCACAGACAAAGTAGATGATGACGCCAACGCAGGTCCACACCCACCGGGGAACCTTGGCCGGGTAGCGACCCAGCATCTGGAAGCCTAAGGATGCGGAGTAAGTTCCCGCGACATTGTTCGCGATCTGACCCAGCGCAATTAGAACGCCTAGGAACTTGCCGAAGCCGCCCAGTCCGTTGTAGCCGGCGAGGATCAAAGAGCCGTTGGAGATGGCGTCGGCAGCTTTCCAGTCGGCATGGGTCGCCACGCCCGAGCCGAGGCCGACACCAATCAGGTTGGCAAAGGTTAGAGCTAGACCAACACCGAGGAAGGTCATGAGGAAGGTTTTCCACTTCTTCGTGTTGGGAGGGAAGTAGACATAGAAGTCTGCACCGGCCGGAGCCCAGGCGACTGATGAGGAGAGACACAGTGAGAAGAAGGAGAGGCGATTGCCGGCGATTGTTTGCGCCGAACCTGTAGATACAATTGAAGTGTCGAACTTGGGGCCAGCGCTACCGACAAGGACGAAGGCGGCGATGAGCTGAGGGACCCAGGCCCATCTGTCAACGGTTTCGGTTAGTATTTCGGCTCGGGCTAGACCAGGGAATGGTGAAGGGGAAATGCGTACCGTTCATATATATAGAATATCTTCATGCCGAACAGGACCACGACCCAGGTGACGATGACGACGATAACCACGCCTACAGACACGGTCATGTTGTTTCCCGCGACGGCGGAGAGGACTTGTCCACCGACAATACTGTCGACCATACCGTACCCCAGCATAATGACGATATTCAGCAGAGCGCATATCTTGCTGGGATAGTAACCCATGAAATACCGAGCCACGACCTGATTTGCATAAGTATATCAATATACCGGTTGGCACGTGCGCGATTGGCTCAAAATCATACCATAGTTCTGTTTCCACTGGCAGGGCCAAATGTTCCCATGTATGCAACACCAGCAGCGCCCAGCAGAGCGCCGAAAGTGGCACAAAGGGCGGAGTCGACAAAGCCCAACCCGTAGCTCGACGGACCGAGTATACCAACGGCCATGTTGTTCGCCGTGATGTTGACACTGAACCACATCAGAGCCATCTCCATATAGTCCGCCGAGGTTACTTTGGGCTTGCGCTCATCGAGCGGGACACGTTCGATACCGCGCGTCTCGAAGAAATTCAGCTGGCTCAGGCGGGCATTGAAGCGCTCGAACGCATTTTTCGGCGGGTGCAGTGTCGAGCTCGGCTGCGATTTAACTGGCGTCGAAAGCTGAGAGTTCTTCTCTTCGTCTCCCATAGGTTGATCCATGATGCTTGGATGAGAGCGGAAGTGAGTATGCAAACCAAAAGCCTGGGAGAACGCGACCAGGGGGGTCGGATAAAGGATTTGAAATAACCTTGATGGTGCCTGTAGAAGCGTAGAAAGAGAGTTTTGGCAGGAAGTGATCCCTGTCAACTCCGAGGGGAGTAAATAGGCGATGCTATTAGCCGGATGTAACAACAGCCGGAGATTGGGTGGATAGTGGGAGATGGTGTTATGGTTTGTACAATGGCATTATTATTCAGTAATTGCCGAGTACATCCCTCACCGCTCTTTTGATCATATTTTCACTGCACTAGTGATTGCAACCCGGACAAAGTTCAGTTTACGGAGTAGGAATTGAAGAGTTTGACAGAGAAAAAGTGGTGTGATGTGCAAATAATAACAAGTGACTGTCTTGTTACCTATGGAGGTCCGGAGTACGGAGTACTTCCGGCTAGACCCGTGGCTTGGCCCCCACCACTACCCATGCTTAGCAGCGCCACTAGGCTTGTGCTCTAGTTCACAAATGGCCATAGCTGGGGTCCACAGCCAATTTACGTTTTCCGCCCCTCCGAAATACAATTTTAGCACCCACATTTAATGTATTCTGTACCAAATTCGTATGTCTCATCCAAGGTTGACAATATCCGGCCGGAACCTTCGAAGGAATGCCGTAGATCTTATTCGTCGTCCCACGGAGCAAATACCTCTCTTCCCCACTCCAAACCTTCATCAGAGACGCCAAAACCAATGTACATGAGAGACCGGCCCCAATCCATTACTCAACTTGGAGGCCTAAGCTGAAACGCCCAGTCTGGAATGTTGCTGGGAATTAAACCACTAAACTCCGGAGCACCATCCGCGAATGTAGGCATACGATATCGAAACCTGCTCATTGGCCGCGTCACGCGACCAATCCTCCTCATTGGTGGCTTTGATTGTCGGCCCCCGGTAAGCACGAGGCAAATGCCGATATTGTTTGGTGGGTCGCAGTCACTAGATACAGGGCTCAAAAAAAAAAGAAAACCTGTTATATGGGGTTATTTAGTTTATTCACCACCCTTAACGCCTTAAGATTCCCATGTAGCTCGGTCAGGGGAGGGTCGCTACCCCATACTCACAACCATGTCCAACCAGGGTGGTGGTTCAGTACATGACTTGATTGTCGAGTCATGGATTATGTATGCCGTGGGAATCTTGTTCTTCATCGTGCGACTGTTAGTGCATTCTTCGGACTCGGTAGCTGAATTTACCACTGATTCGATCGCAGTTATGCTCGGTACAAGCGTCTGAAGTTCCACCTCCAAGTTGAGGATTATTTGATGTTTTTGGCAATCGTGCGGATCAACTATCTCCAGGTTTACCCCCCGCGATCGTATGAGGCTAACTGTCTCATGTAGATCTTCTACACTGCGTTTGTAGTCACGAATATCGAGATCACCAATTATGGGAGTACCTTGTACGAACCGGGTCAATTTGAGACATTCACTGCTCATGAAATCGAACAACGGGTCTTGGGCTCGAAGATCGAATTTGCCTCGGAGCATGTGAGCGGTCCTCCACAGGCTGCAAAGGACCCCTTCTAACTCACTTTTTCAGTGCCAAGTATGCACCATCTATTGCCTGAAGGCGTGCATGCTGTTGGTATATTTCCGAATTACGTGAGTTAAGACCAAGCAATTGATATACTCAAAAACTGATAAACTGTAGATCAAACCTCAAGCAACATCGATGGGTCAAGGTATCCGCCGTCTATACCGCCCTTGGATGGCTGGCCACCGAATTGACCTTGTTCTTGAACTGCCACCCGATATCCGGATACTGGACATTGCCGCCGCCTCAGCGCGAATGTGCCACATACTTCCACTTCGAGATTGTCCAGGCAGTCTTCAACATCAGCTCGGATATTGCAATTCTGCTGGTAGTTCTGCCGCTGCTGTTTCGAACGCGCATGCCGTGGCGGACTAAGCTTCCGGTTTTGGTGGTATTCTCCATGGGTATTGTGGTCGTAAGTTTGTCCATGTTTTCTCCTCCCACATTACCACCCGACAATGCTAATTGATGTCCAGATTCTCTGCGCCATCATTTCCAAAATATTCACCTTTCGCAACATTTACGACACAAGTTACCAATTCTGGTACCTGCGTGAAGCTTCAATCGGTGTCTGGGTAACCAATGCCCCTTTCGTATGGTCTTTGGCTCGCTCGACCCTCAGCTTCCTAAAGTCAACAACCAACCCGACGAAAACCACACCCCAGTATAATTTAAGTGGGCCTGGGACCTCTACCAGTCGGGTCCGGGCTGGGGCAGAAAGTCGAACATCTCGCGCACTAACCAGAATGTATGACATAGAACCTGTCGGTGAAAGTGAAGAGAGTATCATTGAGATGGATGGGAGGAATAAAGCCCCCTATATATCAAGTGGGTCGATCGACGACAGTGTACCATCGACCTCAGAATGGGGCGAATCGTCACACCGGAATGGCTCACCCGGGGAACATGACGGTCATATTTGGAAAACGACCGAAATTACTGTCGAGAAGAGCTAGATAATAGACTTTAATGATTTCGGGATGTTCCTTTTTTTTTTAGGGCTATGGTGACCTTTTGACAACATGTCTTCACCCTGAACTTATTACTAATATGTACGAGTAAAAGCACAGGCATTTAACCAAACAACCTTGTTTGAGCAACTAGATTCGGCTTGCACCGCAAGTTTCGCTTTTGCTTGTTCAGATGGGGAACAATTTGAAACCACTATAACTACCAGACACGAGACTTTCTTATGAAACGATTGAATAGAAACCACAACACCACTTTTCGTCTGGCTAGATTTCAAAGTACTCCTTTTACACTCTATCCGCGAGATACGGATCTAAGACTAATCCCCTAATGTGGATATAGTCTGGAAAAGAGGCCTCCCCTTGGTCTAGGTCCATACTCGCATTATGGTCAAGGTACCAAAGCTTGGAAATTCAGAGAGGAACAATTTAGAAAGACGAATTAATCCAATCTTTTCGCAACAATCCTTTCTACATTGTCGAGGTGTACAACGTTGGAGAGATTTCCCCCTCCTTTTGGACTAGCGTCTCCACTATGTTCGGTCCCTGCCAAGACGATCTAAACATCGGAGCCAAAACAAACCTGGGCGGATCCTTTCCTTCTTACGGAGTACACGGAGCACTCCAGGGCTGGTCGTGCTTTGGGAAGATCTTAGATCTCTGCTGATCACTTCCTATCTTGATGTTGAGGTAGAATGCAGATATTCTCGAAAATATGAATCGAAGCAACTTTGAATGAGCATGAGGCGCCTCTTTTATAGCCTGTGGACTTTGTTGCCGCTAAGAACCTTGACTAGACTAATTTAGCACCTGCGCCCGCGGATTCCTCCCTCGTCAAATTTTAAGCCCCGGGCTTGCCATGACTCAAAGCTTCGTTGTGTTTTTTTTTTTCGTTCTGTTTTGTCTTCAACCTCGACTTTACTCTCTTGCATCTGACCTTCATCCACCTCGCGTCTATGAACATGCGCAGTGGGTTGGCCTGCTTCCTCAGCTTGGCTGGTGTAGCCTTGACCAATGCTGCATTCGGTGTGGAGAAGAGACACGGCCCGGCGGTTCTCGCGGTACCAATGGTACGCGACACTGCACCTCAGCTCTCCAGGCGATCCAAGGGTGTCGACGTCAGTCTGAAGAATGAGGAAGTGAACGTACGTCCAATGCTGAGAATTAAATTGTATTGAGATACAGGCTAACCTCGCTTTCCAGTACGTATCATATGTCGCAAATGTGACTTTCGGCACCCCACCGCAGAATATCCTAGCATACTTCGACACATGGGGTAATGGCTGCTGGCTGTATAGCGTGGATAACTCCGATTGCGATCTCTACGTGGACCACGCTTCTTGTGGCGGATATGGCGCCTACAACCTTACTGCTTCAACCACCGCCAAAAGGCTTGATGATGAATTCGCATATGATGATTCTGGTGCAATGACAACTGGGGACTTCGTGACCGATGTTCTGAAAATTGGCGGTGTCAAGGTGGACACTATGAAGATGGGAATCATCACGGAGCCTATCATCACTGCTAGTACGTCTGTCTAAACCTATCCGGTATAATCACTAACATGGACGATTTCAGATACCTTGAGTCTTGGATACGGAAATGCATCTTCCATCTCCCTAACCCAGGCATTGGCCGACGCGGGTACCATTAACTCTCCGGCTTTCAGTCTTTGGGGCCAGACAGCTCTGTTCGGCGGCATTAACAAGGCCAGATACTATGGCCCGCTCTACACTTTCCCCATCGTGAAACGATCAGATCTTCCAAAAGCTCTCCGTGTCAATATGGATGGCATCTCAATCAACAAAACATCCGCGGCGTCTACGACGTTCCCACTAGACGCTGTCTTCGACACTGCGGTGAGTATGAGCTACGTGCCCAAGTCCGTCGCTCAGGCCCTGAATGCCCAAATTGGCAACACCTCTGTGCCGGATGAGCACGGACAAGTCAACTTCTCCTGCAGTGCAATGGGTGAGAACTCGACGATAGAGTTCAAGTTCGGGAAATTGGAATTCCAATTCTACCTCAGCCAGTTCGTTAGCCAACAAAGTGATATCGCGACGAATGATGGGTGGTATTCTGATGAGGAAACGTGTTATTTCACGATCTGTGAGAACGTTCACCTTCAATATGAGGGAAGCATCGTCTTGGGTTCCAATTTCATGAGCACAGTTTATGCAGTTTTTGATCTTGAGAACGATGAGATCTCATTGGCGAACCTCAACTGGTGGGAGCACAACCCGGACGATATTGTTGAGATTACGTCGGGCAAGAATGGTGTACCTGGGGCGAAGAGTGGTGCGTCTGAATCGAAGAGTGGTACATCTGGGGCGGAAAATGGTACTCCTGGGGCGACGAAGGCTTCAGCTGGTACGCACATCGAAAAGGGCCTGGGAATGATGGCTGTCCTGGTCGGTGCTGTGGTGATGCTGAATTTGTGAATTCAACATTGTTACTTGTAGTTAATATCCTTACCTTTCACGATTAATACGTTGTTCATGCCTTATAATTGTTTATATTTGTAGTACTAGTCTGGATCAAATGATGAATTGAGCTTTTATGCCACTGTGCCCCTCTCAGAGAGTAACAATATCTGAGGTCTCGACGAGCCTGGAATACTCAATTTCTGAGAAGTTACCAACCAAATACAGGTTTAGGTTGATAAACCAACTGACTCTTTGTTTATGACACCTCGCAAGCTCGGAGGTAGGAAGAGGAAAAAAGCATGAGCCGGATCCTAGACAACCATCAACGATGTGATCCTTTTACCATTCCGTGACTTCTCCAAACACCTGTTCGTCCACCTCCACCTCCTCAAATAGGTCCATGGCCGCTGGTCAAAGTTGCGCCAATCGGTCCTCCAGGGCTGGAGAGTAAGTTGACGACACTCTGGATGGGTTCGGTAAAATCATAAGTTAATAAGAGGCTGGTATCTCATCTAAGTCACCCGTGAGTCTCTGAGTATTTGAATACGCCTCTCCTCGTGCTCCTGGGCACGAAATCGTAGGATAATGAGTTCCTCTAGTTCCTCGTCACTGAGCGAGCGTATTGATTGGGCTTCTTCTGTCATTGTGTTGTCCTTTCGTTCTGTGTGAAACAGTGCTGGTTAGAACACTCACCCCACACCCCACATCCCGTGGATGACAGGAATGATATCGTATTCATTTTAACGCAGTGTTTCAGCCTTAGTGGTTTGGTACGGAAGATGAAGAAGAGGAATGAGTGACATGGGGACATGCATATAGTATTATTTTATAACGGGAACGAATAGGCTCATTGATTGGTTATTGCATTTACCGGTTGGATCCTGAATATACATTTAAAGCTCAATATATACATGCAGCTAGTGGGTATTCCGTGTGAATATATTTAATGGTGAAAGGAAAGTAAAAGCATCTATACTCCCAGCTAAAATACACAATGTGCATTGCAAAATGAGCTGTATCTCTTCAACAATGGAAGTGAAAGAGATTGCGAGGGTCATGTAAAAATACAAAGAAATTCAAATCCGCCTCACATGGCTTGGTATCGCTGTATCTGACTATCCAGTCCTCTATTCCTACATGTTATCGTGTAACATTATAAGGAACAAGTATGGATGAGTTTTGACTTACATTTCTTCCATGTTTATATGGGAAATACTTGTCTTCGATTCCCTCACGTTCGGCAGTGTTCGGGACTTGGACAGAATATCAATTATAGGTTCAGTATCAGAGGAGGTACATCTTCCAGTAGGAGATTATACCCGTGAAATTCTCCCTGCAAGTTGATACGGGGTCGGGCTTGAGGACGGACCACGAGCAAGACTGAAGGCGCGAGGCGGTCCCGGTCTTTCTAGCGGACCCAAGCACATCTTTGGCTTTCCAAATTGGGAAAGCAACCCTAGAGTCACTAATCGCCATAGTCTTTAATGGATCCGATATCCAATAAGAACAGATAGACTAGAACGCTAGACCGAAGTTGGAATAGCAACATCCCACCGGGAACTAAACCGCATTGTCTCCCCAAAACCCACAGCGGGGTCGCTATGAGTGGTGATTGGTGAATGATCAAAATTCCACCGGGAACGCCGAATCCGAACGTCGAGGCTATCTACGTACTTTGTAGGGGGATGTTGCTTACAAAGAAATTTAGAACGCGAGAGAGCTGTCGACATTGTCTTACCATACGGGCAGACTTTAGTGTCTTGAAAAGGTCATCTTCATAATCTCTGCTTGTAAACGCCGTTTGTTTTTGTCTTGACTGCGATTGCTATACTCGTTGCGTACCTCTTGCTATTACCTGTATCACGTCAGCAGACCAGGGTTACTACCACGTCATCAAACCACGGTTACTATCACTTCTATCGCTGACACAATTACCCCTCCTAGAGCCGTTGCAGCTATGTCCCTTGACACGATGCGCGCTATCGTGATGCACGAGATAGGTGGACCTGGAGTATTGAAGCTACAGACGCTCCCCAAACCAACTCCCACAGCGGGACAAGTGCGCATACGCGTCAAGTCTTTTGGGCTCAACCGATCGGAGGTATTTACGCGTCAGGGTCATTCACCTGGTGTGACATTCCCCCGTGTTCTGGGTATCGAGGCAGCTGGACTTGTCGACTGTGCAGCCCCGGACTCGGGCTTCGAAGCTGGCGAGGCCGTTGTCACTGCAATGGGCGGCATGGGCCGCGCCTTCGATGGCGGATATGCCGAATACACAGTAGTGCCAGCTACACAAGTGCGACGCGTCAATGTCACCACTGCCTTTGGCCCTGATCGGCCCGTGCCTTGGGACGTCTTGGGTGCTCTTCCTGAACTTATGCAGACGGCTTGGGGATCCTTGTTCACCAGTCTTGAGCTTGTTCCCAGCGACCGCTTGCTTATCCGAGGCGGAACTACCAGCGTGGGATTGGCTGCCGCGGCGCTTGCTCGATCACATGGAGTCTCTGTCACTGCGACAACGCGGAACCCAGCACGTGTAGAGTTCTTACGTGGCCTCGGTATCGACGACGTCATTATCGATGGTGGATCAATCTTGGCCGAGGTCCAGAAACGCGCCCCGTTCAGCAAAATCCTTGAACTGGTTGGGGTAAGCACGTTAAACGACTCTCTGCGATGTGTGGCCCCAGGTGGTACTGTCTGCATGACGGGTATCGCTGGCAATAAATGGACCTTTGACCAATTCAGTCCCATGGAATCGATACCGACGTCCGTTAAACTGACCACCTATGCGAGCACCACAGAGGCTGTACTGAAAACACCAATTGAGGAGATTGCTCGAGATCTGGCGGCGGGCAAGATACGGTTGCCGATCAAGACTTTTCCGTTGGAGGAAATTGTGGAGGCTCATCGGTTGATGGAAGAAGAGGGGGCATTGGCTAAGATTGTGATGATTGTTTAAGGTTGTTGGGCTCGGCTTCAACGTGGACTGTAGTATCTATCATATATGTAATCCAATACGCTTGGACAAAATATCTGTGCTCCATCCGCTTCTGTTTCGTAGTCTGTGAATTTTCGGCTGATCATAGTTTTATGTTTTTTCTTTGTTTATTGTGTTCAAGATTAGGGAATTGATATACGATGGTATCAACATAGCAGAGGTCATTGACCATATAGCCAAATTCTCTACTCATCGCAATACACGTTTCTAGTAGCTTGTTTCTAGTAGCTACCGTTTTTCATTTACGAGACTATCCGCCTAATATCTGCGGGATCTAAGACCTACCATCCTTCAACGGCAGCCACGGTGCATACACGGGGTGAAGGTTAAGGATGCTGGTTGGCCCTTGAGAATTGGCTTAGAAGACTTGATTAGAAAGAGAAAATCTCCCACAATCGGTCAATCGAGTACGCGGGCTTTCAGTTTCGATATTAAACCTTCACCCCCAAGGAAGACGGTGGTAAGTATTCCTCGATATAAGTCCTCTAGTAGTCGTGCCAGTTAGGACCTCCTTTTGCAACATCGTCCAACTAAAAGGACCTATAAGGATGCAGGTTAATGTAAGTATATATGTAAGAGCGCATGCCTTACTAATACACAAGTTTATCTGATTCCGCACCTTGCAAAACCATGATGTGCACACAAAAGCCCATCCTTCTTGCGATTGATTCTGGCCTTAGATTCCCAGTTCCATGCTATGCTCAACAGTTCTGGAAATATTTGGAAAGACACTGAGGTCATTGGACAGTTGCAGACTTTGAAGCATCCATGATAACCTTAAGTATGGCTCCACGACAGACGGCAGTGCGCCTTTTCGGCCGGGACTAGGATTAGTATAGTCCACAAACAGCTATTATAACAAGAAGGCTTACGCTCCATCGGCAACCGACTGATGAATATCGATTCCGCGATTGGAATATTTGGCCTCGAGGCACTCATATGTATGGGGGCTGGACCCAAGGCCTCCGGCAAGAAGGATCCCCTTAGTGTAGCATTAGCACCCTAGACCTGATAGCATAAAACCTCTGCTTACCGTCACATTGAGTCCTTTGTTGTGAGCCTGGCTAAGTTGGGTGTCGACTAACTTCAGGAGGCCTGGAACGGCCTTGGTGTGAAATGCCTTCCGAATGTCTGACCTGCGGTTTTGTTAATCGAACGCAACTAGTGTGTTGAATGAGGCCTACCCAGTAAAGTAGATATACCCCGGCTTGATATGGGCCTTGCGGGATACATCCATCTTAAGGTCAGGTAACATAACTCTTAGATAGTTATCGGGGCCGTTCCTTTCAGTATACCGTGGCTTGATACCGTACTCCCATTCCTTTGTTAGCATAGTCATGATATCCGCCCGCCTGAAGTGGGACCAGTTGCGGCCAACGCGATTCTTGCATTGTGATATGAAGGCTTCATCGATAGAGATGCCGCCACACAAACTGCCTAAGCACCGTTAGCATCTTGCCAGTTTGGGTATCTCTCTGAATGAACAAAGGATATCATTCGCTCACCGTCACTCTCGACTACCTCTTCTAATTGGAGTGGCTGATTGTCTGCAACTATGTAGGTGATAACGTCCTTGTAATTTCGTTAGGTGATTAGCTGGCGCCACCTTGTAAAGCACCTTCTACATCACAGCATCGAGTGCCACTTACTACGGTTCCACCTCCGGCATCGCAAACCACAAACACGTCCCCAGATTCGACATAGTCTCCGCGATCAACTAGTGCTGCCAGTCCGGCCGCCTCGGGCTCGGAGACAAAGGCCAGCGAAGTCTGACCGGCCGTGCGGTAGTCGAGGATGCCCGCCTTGCTGGCAGCCCTTTTCATAGCATTTCGGGCATAATCTTTCCACGTGGCGGGCACAGTGAGGACCACATGAAATGTTAGAGCCTCAATGCCGCGCTTAGCCCGTGCCTGGCGAATGGTCTCAAGGGTATGTTTCCAAATCGCGCGGAGGTAATCTGCAATGCAATCCTCGGTCGTGATCCCATTATCGCGCAGTGTCCTCTTGGTATGACTAAGCTCCATTGACTCTCCAACTTTGTCTTCTATGTCGCCCTCCCGTAGTAAAAGGAGTTTGAAGTATTGTAATGGTACCACATCGTTCGTGACCTGAAATCCCCATAGGATTTCTGAGTTCTCGTAAAACAGCCGAGTGGGCACTTTGGCCCGGTCACTGTCGCTCCCAGGCCATTTGGTGATGACATTGATACTCGCGTGCTGGAAGTCGGCCAGTGTCGCCCATGAAACACCTGAATATCTATCTCCGTCACCGGCTGTAAGTATTGGAACGTATGAGTGAGTTACACAGGTCACTCACGTCGTTCCAAAATCGATACCAATAATCAAGCCCTCATGCAAGCCCTTGATACGAGTTCTGTCATGGTTAGTCGTCGCATCGAGATTTGAGATCTTTGGTAACGGTTCTCGGTGTTCAATACGCCGTGAGGCACCTATTGTCTCTGGTGTAAGTTCTGGTCCCCAAAGCAGGGAAGTCAAGTCTTCCTTGCCTTTTAAGCTAGCAGTGTCAATCTTTGTGTTTGTGACATGATTCGGTACTTTTAAAAAGGAACCCAAGTTAGCACAAGAACACAGAACATCCCCTCTCCACCAAAACCATCACGGTATATCTCTGGTCAGTTGAAGTGTCCATCTGGTACTCGGTGAATGGGCTCTTGGTTTGTGACCTTGCTAGCTATCCACATCTGACTCAACGTTCGCTTGCACTTACTTGCCATGGGAGTCATTGTCAATACGTCCCATTTCGGGACCATGAGGAGTATCTCTTTAGCTGTCGCTGCGGCTACTGCAGCAGCATACTCCTGCCAGTGTTTGGGCTTATGTGAATCCGCATAATCACAAATGCCTCGTACCACAACACACCGAAACTCATTCATCAAGCCCGCAGCTTCCATCTCGAAGCACAGCACATTTCCACCAAACCTGGAGTTTATTTCATCACGAAATATTCCGTCTTTGACCACCTGATTGCCAGAGGCGATGAGACCGTAGTGGATTCGCATATCACGATATTTTCGTTGCAGAAGTTTGCTGCGATCACAACCTGCACAGTGGTTCTGACCTTCCCCTATATCTTGGATCGTGACATGCTGGAAATCTGCTGGAAACAGCATATCTTCCAGGTTCTCTCGTCGTGTGTACCTCGGTGCTAACATTGGCCACTTTCTTTCGACCTCTTCAAGGAACTTTGGGACTACCGACCCTTCCATCTCATGCTTCGCTTGAAGAGTGGAGAGCGCAGTCTTAAGAATAGTCGGCGGACTGTTCAGTGATCCTGTCTGTCTGAACCCAGTCCCTTGCTCAGTCTTGCCGAAATCCCACTGTACCACTCCGCCGAACCCGTTGCTAGGTGCGCTCACCACTACATCGCCTAGTCTGACAGAAGGAGGAACACCGCCTCCAATTCCAACCATAATCCCAAATTTAATACTTGGGAACGTAGAATTTAACCGCGTGGCCACAGATGCGGATGAGTTATTCCCCAGCTCTCCAAGCGGTAAACAGGCGATGACGACGTTGTGACTGCCAACACGACCGAGGGTATAATTATTGGAATCATGCGGAGGCTGTGGGAGGGGAGGATGCAATTGATCAAGCATGGCTTTCGCTGCCACGATCTCCTTGGGTAAAGCGCACACCCATCCGACCGTGTAGTTTTCATGGGTGAGCCTTTCATTCTCTTGACCTCTGTCCCCCATGATCCTTTGAGCCTGCCCAGACAGAGTCCGGCCTGGTGGTTGTCGTACACTCAAATTAATTCAGCAGGGCCTTCCGCATAATTCATCTACCCCAACCTGCATCAACAAATCAAATTTGGGATGGCTTACTCCCGACGTGGCTGGATGCGATTGGATATTAAAAGATTTCTTTGCTTTTTAGGGTGAGGCTAATGCTCGTCGCCCGAAAGCTATCTCAAGGCTGAGCCGCCCTGACCTCGGCGGCTGTGACAAGAGAAACAAAATCTCGAAGTGATAAGTGTTATACGCTGAAGACTTTGATTGATAACTTGATACAACAGCCAACGGACGTGTTACTCGAGTTCACCAGATGCCGATGTAGAAAGCACACTGACTCCATCCAAACCGGAATTACAGATAAAACTTCTACAAAGGGAGGGTAAAATAGTAGAAAGATATAGGGGAAAAGAGTGCACTACTGAAGAAGAGTATCTAGAGTAGGAAATACTACTAGGACTACTAGGCTCAGGGCATCTCAACAATCACCCCTCAAATCAATGGACAGACCGAGGTACGAAATATCAGCACCAAATTACTACACGTATGTACGATATGTATAAGTATCACAGTAATAGTTATAAATGTTCCCGTGAAGAACACTGCTATCTGAAGTGAATTTAGCAATTCAAGTTGGCTAAGTGCCTCTGCTCTATATTTCTTGATCGGCGTGTCAGTACCAAAGGTACTTCCTCTGAATCACCAATATTCAAAATGCAAGGGCCGGGTAGACGAACTATACATCTGAAGAAACTTTTTTTTCCTAATTCCTTCTAGAATTTTTTCCTGTCCTTTCTAGTCAATCCTCTTCGATTCACTCGGCAAAGCGTCAAATGCTGCACTATGAACAAAGGGCATAGATCTCGGATAGTGGACTAAATACTCGGGCCGGAGGTTGGAGAGAAGACCTCTTTCTTTACAATACAACACTTTCCCTTTATCGCTGCCTTTTATTCCGAAGCTCATCTATGCCATGCCGCCATTCACACGTAGGATTTGTCCTGAGACCCAGGCACTCGCCGAGGAGCTTAAATATGCCATGGTCTCCGCCATTTCTTGAGGTGTACCCAAGCGTCCATTGGGGATAAGACCCTTGATGGCGTTCGACGCAGGCTCTGAGCTGCCTGGCGTGGACAACTCGGTGTCGGTCGGACCTGGAGCGATTGCGTTGACGGTGATTTCCTTTGGGCCCAGGTCCTTAGTCAGAACGCGAATCATCTGCTCGATAGCACCCTTTGCGGTCAAGTAAAGAAGGTAGGGAGGGCTAACTGTAGAGACGTGGCAGAGGGCGGAGGAAATTAGGATGACTCGGGCTCCCGGGTGGAGGTGAGGGGCCGCTTTCTACATTGACTATTAGCAAGACTTCCTTTATCATCCGAATTCTGCATCTTTGTGACCTACCTGAATCAAAAAGTATGGCCCCTTTACATTTACATCCATACAGTCGTTAAAGTCTTGCTCCGAGGTGCTCACAAGGTCTCGGATGGGTAAGTAACCGGTGTTGGAAATGACAATATCAATTTGACCGAACACCTCCACCGTACGACGGATCAGCTCTTCGCTGTCGGCCACGCTGCTCGCATTGCCCTTGACAGCCAGAGCGTTTAGCTCTCCGATTTCGTCCACCATCTCCTGGGCGCCTTTGTCATTGGAAGGGTGCTGGATAACCACCTTGGCACCATCACGCGCAAGTCGAAGAGCTGTCGCTTTGCCAATACCCTTCGAGCCACCAGTTATTATGGCAACCTTGCCAGCGAGAGCGAGAGTAGCCATAACTTTGCTGTTAACGGAGGTGAATGAACTTAGGTCTCAAGACAGGTGAACAGAAAGTTATTTTGAGTGATAGATTTGCAGGAATTGAGAAGATAATGCTTCCTAGGGTTCCTCGATCAGGATGAGAGTCTTGATATACCCCCTCCGCATTATTCCACCGCAACTTTAAACGAAGAACATGTTACCCTACTCTGTGTAATAGCGAAGGTGTATAGCGGTGTATAAGAGCGTAAGGCAAGGCGGCTATACATATTTGTAGGCAACTAATGACACGATGAATATATCCCCCCTTGCTGATATTACGTACGCACAGGGGTACAACGATGTACTGTAGTGTCCCCTGCCATACTCAGTTGGTAAACTTGCAGAAGTTACAGTGAATTTATAAATTTCTCCCCTCGTCGCTAAAATATTTATGACACATTCTCCAGCGTTCCCGACCAGACACATCTACAAGTTTTGAACACTCAAAATATATATCTAGCTATTATAATAGGTACCCCGAGGTACGCTACTATTATACGTATAAAGCGAATACGTCCTTAGGCACCGCAACAATTTGTCGCAAAGTCTCTAATTGTTCTCTAGCTTCATTGGTCGTTATAATAACCGGACCGCAGGCAATACACCTCACGTCCTGTCCGAAGGACTCATTTATAGATATATTTATCTATATATAAGACTAGTCGGCCACGTATGTGGCCTGTCCTTAATTACATGCGACTTGAAAATAATTTAATTTATTGTGCCTAAGGTGATATAAAGAAGAGCGGCATGTATCTTTTAAGAGTCGGGGTAAATTACAGTGATCTCATCTCTCAATCACTGTTCTCTCGTTGGGTGCTATTTTACAGAAGCTAAACCTGCACTAGATATTATCTGTTTATCAGAGGGGGGATGGTATATATAAAACTCCAGATCGACTGCCACATCTTTCGCGATGGGGGCTACCGCAGTAGAATGCATTGAACTGCATTCGCAAACAACGCCTTCGCATAGCCATAATGAAACCACGCAATATGTTCCGCCACAAATAATGGTTGGTTTTCTTGAGGATTACAACGGAAATGCTGTAGCTCGAACTGCACCAGGGGCTCAGCGTTTATACGCGGCGATCGAGTGATTTGGAAACGGTGGCAGCCTGCAAACCTGAACTCGTCCGAGCCAAACCCATAATCCACGTAACTGGCCCGCTGGTCCGATGATTCCGATACTATTTGCTTGTCCATCACTTTGAATGACCCGAAAAGGGAGCTGCCGACAGGGAGAAGGTGACGGCTCGGAAGTTCGGAAAGATTCCAGATCTGGGATGCATGTGGATCTCCTTGGAAACCTATATTGACGATTTCAGCAGATGAAACCTCTGAGTACAATGTCCCACAACACCTTTGTCCACAGATCTATGAAGGTTCTTCAAGATGCACGTAGGGATTGTCTCCTAGAAAGTTGCTCACCCGTATACCGCGCTGGAAACAAATTCCAGCCCCCCATTCGTAGGATAGACCTCTCGAACCCAAAGACGAAGCCACCGAAGAACCCATAAGTGAATAACGCCAATGCTTCCTCGTCGCTTAGCCCGGCAATCGCAGACTCTGGAAATACCTGAGTGATATTATCCGTGGCCGTTACATGATGGCGAGGATTAACAAAGTGGAAGGCAGATGAAACCAGAAACTCCGGGCGCACAGGCAAAGTAAATTGAGACTGGCGGAGTGATTGGAAGAAGGAAAGACGCGGAAGCCGCCATTGGGAGGACATGGTCAGAGCTAAAAATGAGTTGTAAAAACAATTTGGGCTTTCCTTTTATCTGGGACAAGATGATTTATCATGGATTGCCCCCATCTATCATGACTCACCGACAGTACGAGCCGTGGAGCCCTGGAGGTCCCGAGGTCAGTGTAAATAGGCGAAAAGACGAAAGGAATGCCAGATTTAGTGTAGTTAACTTTCGGTGGGCTCCTACAGTACATACTAGTGGTTCGATCCGCACGCTAGACATGAACGACCTTGGAAGAAGCCGAAGCGGCCCGGCAACTGCGCGGGAAATATCGGCTCGCATATTATTTTCATTAGTCATCCTCACACCCCTCCAGGGCATCAGCTCTACATTACCTCCATCTGTAGTTATTGTGAGCTGTTTCCGGTCATATACAGGGATTGTATAAGTTATGCCTCAGCATGCGGGGAAGACTCTTTGCTGAGTCGATGGAATCAAATTGGCATTTGACCCCACAGACATAATTTAGTGAATATATGTGCATTATAGTTACGAAATGAGGGTTGGAAAAAGAATTGTAAAAGGCCATAAATATCGAAAGTGAACTCGCAATATTGCTTATAGTTTAGGATCTCTTCCCACCCGGAGTGGCTTTGCACCAACATATGTCCATGGGAGTTCCGTGGTTGCTGCACCTTTGCCACTTAAAGTAATTATTTTCTTCTCCCCAGGTATAAGATCAAATCCATTGTCGCTCAGCTTTAAGCCTTCCCTCTCCTCAAACACGAACCCTTTGACTGGAAGGTCCGCCGAGATAGTGATCTCTTCTTGGGATGGAGAGCCTTCAACCCTGACATTCCGGTTCGAAAAGTCCAGATACTTCAAAGGCTGCGGCCAGGCAGTATCAGCTGCCTCAACCAGACCCTCAATATATAACTCTGCATGAATAATGAATGGATCCAGGTTATTGTAGTCCGCACTCCCACAAGTCATGGAAACATTCACGCGTTGCTTTTCAAGGACCTCTGTTGTGGAATTTGGGGTTGCTAGTGCTGTGATATTGATAGTGTCACTGACCAGCTTACCCGACCTGATGGAGATAAATCTGACTTTGACCTCAACTTCAACTGCCTCTTGACGACTACTCGCAATCCACAGGTCGAACTCACATGAGTTGGTAGACATTGGATCGGCATGACCTGAAGTCCACACCGGGCAGCTACGAGATACACCCACATCAAGTGGCCTCAAAGCTCGACATATGGCGTAGAACGCAGGCTTCTTAACCAAGTAGTAATCGACAATTGCCCAAGAAACAGTTGGCCAACAATCGTTCAGCTGCCACACGAGTACACCGCCACATCTTCGAGCTCCCGGTTGTCCCCAACTCCGTCTCCAGGCCTTGTATGCATAGCGCATCGTTTCAGCTTGGAGGATCTGAGTGATGTGGGTGAAGGATGGGAGATCAGATGGCACAATGAAGTTCTCTGAAACATAGGTCATCAAGCGGCGCTCATGATCACCAGCTTTATTTCTGAAGTCCATCATCATTGAGCCAGGGTGCTGTTGCTGTGGGTCGGTGATGACTCGGCGAAGGGACTCGAGGTGAGGGTAGGCTTCCATTCCGAACTCGCTCACGAAACGCCCGCCAAGCTCCGCACAGTCTTGATATCTGCTCATCTGGCCATGCCAGACTATGTTTTGTTAGAATGTTACCGTGAAATCGAATGGTGTGAGAGAACTCACTATTCCATTGATGAATATCGCCCACAGTTGGGTCAGTTGTGTGTTTGCCATCGCCCCAAGGGCTTCCAGGGTGATAGATGCTAGACGGGTCCTCTTCTTGCATCCATTTTGGCAGCAAATGCTCATATATATACCTTGCCGGAAAGGTCGACTGTCGCCACGACTCCGGGTCGGTGTCGTCCTGATTATACTCAAGCTTATACCTCTCCTGGACCTGATAGTCCTCGTTGTTTCCGGCCCAGATTACCACGCATGGGTGGGATCTCAGCCGCCTAATATTTTGTCGTACTTCTTCCTCAATGGATTTAAGGAAGGACGGGTAGACCGGGTAACTGGCGCAGACGAAGGCAAAGTCATGCCAGACCAGAATTCCCAACGTATCGCATGCTTCCATGAAGGCATCATCCTCATAGATTCCACCACCCCACACGCGAATCATTATTTGATTGGACTCTACCATGAGTTTCATCCAGTCGAGATAACGATCTTTGGATACTTGGGCAAGATAACTGTCGGGAGGGATCCAGCAGGACCCGCCAGCAAATATATCGACACCATTGATGCGGAAGTAGAAAGACTTCCCGAACTCGTCTTTTTCCTGCACTAGTTGACACCGCCGGAACCCAACAAGTTTGGTCTGCTCGTCTAGTCTGGTATCCCCTCGGATGAGCCAAGCTGACAGTCGGTAGCGGAACTGCGATCCGTAACCGTGGGGGTACCACAGAGAGGGAGAAACAAGCTTCACAGCGGCCTTTACCAACCCATCAGCTCCAATGCCGCATTTCTGCTCGAAAACTGCCTCGTCTGCGTTAAATAGCGACAAAAGGACAGTATCGCCCTCCTTTGCACCCGCCCCCACTCGCGCGTATAGGGTTCCAGAGCAAGATTTGTTGTCTGCAGATATTTCGTATTGTATCCATACATCGTCGATCCTGGCAGTGTACTGCTCAAGTACAACCGGGCGCCAAGGTCCCGCAGTCATCAAGATAGGACCCCAGTCCCAGCCCCAGTTATACTGCGCTTTACGTACAGGGATGCGGCTTGCTTCTGTCTGGCGGACATGAAAGACGTGCTCTGGATGCTGATCGGCCAGCTCTCGCCCACGGAGTAGCGCGGATTGAAACACAACCTGGAGTTCATTCTCTTGGCTCGACCGAAGAAGCTTGGAGATATTCACCCTATGTGAAGTATGCATGTTCTCCGACTCTAAAATTATGGTTCCATTTAGAGTCACGGTAGCAAAGGTATCTAGCCCGAGGAATACCAAGTCCGTTTTAATATCTTCGTAAGACGGTACAGTGAACTCGGTGCGGTAAACCCAGTCCTTCTCTGCGATCCATTGTACCGCAAGTTCATTAGCATCCATGAATGGATCGGGAATCCTAAATATCCATTAGCATTAGAAGACATTGACATATTGCCCAGTGGGCAGTGCTTACTTTTTGTTTGCAATGAGATCAATGTGGACTTGGCTAGGAACGTTTTCCACGGGAATCCAACACTCATCAGAAATGTCATCCGCCTGCTTCATAGACCAACCGGTCTTCAACTCTCGCGTGGACTTTTGCATGATGTCAATAAATGTGAGCTTTGCACAATGAGGTCTGAATTCACGTTAGAAGGTCAGCCGTTTTATCCCTGATGTCGGGATCAACTGAGAAAGGTACGGTATTTTGAACCCTCGGTCACTTTCAAGGTGCGGACCCCTTTGGAAAATGGACGTTCGACTAGGTGTTTCAGCGCTCTCTGGTGTAAACCAATGTGAATGTCTTTATTCCCGCAGTCCAGAAATGGCACGGGAATTTCAAACCCCGTACAGCACGGAGAGCACGGAATGTGGGGAAGAGCGGACGGATCTTCACGAATCTTCCCCAATGTCACGAAAGAGTGAGAAAAAGACATAGAAAGGAGTGTCTCCCCCAATTGCAATAGAGAATAACAGAACCATTATGTCTGGAATTACGTTATCATTGTCGGATAGTAAGTCTCGCGGAAATACATTTGGGCAGGTTGCTAACCACATCAGTACAAACCCATCGAGCTGAAGGCGATTGCTGGATCGCGATCCACGGCAATGTCTACGATGTAGGCTCTCAGTTCCCCCTACAAATAAAAATTCCGCTCACAGCTCCAGGTTAGCAGGTTCTTGAACAGCCATCCCGGGGGAAAGGCAATCCTTCTCCAACATGCTGGCACCGATGCGACCCGTGCTTTTCAAGATGTCCATCCAGCTGAGATACTTGATGAGTATTTGGCTTCGGATCAATTATTGGGTCGGTTGGAGCCGGCATCCCAAAATCTCAGGGACGACGGACAGCCCGAGCATATTCCCTCTCTTCCAATGGGTACGATCTTGAGCATCGCAGAGATGGAAAGTCTAGCTTTAAAGCGTCTCAGCCCCAAAGCACTTGCATACTACGCGTCCGGTACAGATGACGAGATCACAAAACTCGCAAATGGAGCCATTTTCAAATCTGTTCTCCTTCGACCGAGGGTTTTCGTTGATTGCACGGACTGCTCGCTGTCTACCACTATCCTAGGAAACAAGGTCGGGCTGCCAATATTCATTTCACCAGCAGCCATGGCAAAGTTGGCAAACCCATCAGGCGAAATGGGGATAGCTGCTGCTTGTTCCAAATTCAACGCTCTCCAGATCATAAGCAAGAATGCATCTGTATCTGTGGCTGATATCGTGCAAGCAGGTCCTAATGCGGTTTTTGCCTGGCAGCTTTATGTTCTCAAAGATATCAAGGCCACAGAACGGACTTTGGCTCAGATAAAGGCCATCCCACAAATTAAATTCATTGTCTTGACACTTGATGCTCCATTTCCAGGAAAGCGCGAGGCCGATGAGCGTTACAAGGCGGAGGAGGTTGCCGGAGGAGGGGTTTCGCAAGTCTGGGGGACGGAGTCGGCTCTCACCTGGCGCAAAACTTTGACATGGCTCTCCGCTCATACCGACCTTCCGATTGTCCTTAAGGGTATCCAGACGCATGAGGATGCGTACGCGGCAACCATGTTCCAGGCTGTTAAGGGCATCGTTATCTCCAACCACGGTGGAAGGGCATTGGACACAGCCAATACGCCCATGCAAGTTCTGTTGGAAATCAGGAAATTTTGCCCGCAAGTCTTTGATCGGGTAGAAGTCCTTATTGATGGCGGCATCAAGAGGGGAACCGATGTCGTCAAGGCGCTGGCTTTGGGTGCAAAGGGCGTTGGGCTTGGCCGAGCTGCACTCTATGGTCTAGCCGTGGGTGGAGAGGAAGGTGTTCACAGATCGCTACAGAGTTCGTGTTCTTCTATCTATCGAGTATCATATTCATTGTACTAATATGTCAATCATAGTTCTCGCAGACGAGGCCGCGACAGCTATGAGACTCGTCGGTGTCAGCGGTGTGAGTGATCTTCGGCCACAACATGTAAGTTCCATCGTCCGCATTGAAAAGGGCCAACAACTGATTGGAAAATTGATAGGTAAACACTTCTATCTTAAATGCTCAGCTTTATGACGGGCCCTCCGGCTTAGACGCGGTGGAAAATAAGTTAATGGCCAAATTATAGACTGAATCATAACTATTGCTTCCTATAAAACTTCGTTTTATGAACCATATCCTAGAATTAATGAGTACTATATCCTCATCATGAGATTCGATAGTATAGCGAGTGAAGAAAGTTTGCTTAAGACCGAAACGCATTCACCTCCCAATGTTTTGTCCAGATCAGGATCTCAACCCACGATCAATGTTACCCCCACTCCAACCGCACAAATTGTCTAACCCCAGACACTTTCTATCTCGTTTTTGTCATTCGGGTCTGGGCTTAGTCTTGTGGGGGCGATATTTCCGGGGCAATAACGAAGATTTGAATATCCGTGCGACGAATTCGGCCTAGTCTTTGAGGAAAAACTGGGGCCCCATGACTCCCCGTGGGGATTGCATGAAGTCTAATAGACATGCATCTTCCAGGCATGGGTCTTTTTATAAAAGCCCTTTGACAGCCTGCATTGTCGCAAAAAGCATCTCGAGCATTGTCATCGCGGTTTCTTTGGAGCTCCGTGTCAACTAGAGATCTATTCTTAATTCTTTTGAAACCTTTTCATATTTTTGGGATAATCCAGGGCGAGGTCTCTTATCGCCATTATGAACAAAACAATGGAAGACCCTACCCTGAAGGAGGTAGAAAATATGGAGGAGGTCATTGAAACGTATGCGACCATCATGGCGACGCACAAACCGAATCCCCGAGGTCCAGGCTACATCAAATTGTATATCCTATCGGCGGTTGTGTTCTTATGTTCAACTATGAACGGTGAGCTCCCTAAGCCTGATGGCTATATTGAGTTTTGGCTTCCTAACACCATATAGGATTTGACAGTTCATTGATGGGATCTATCAACGCGCTTCCGAACTACATCAGTTACTTTGGCTTGCCAGAGAATGGCAATGCCAGTACTGGCATTGTCTTTGCTATCTTCCAGGTAAAATAGATACTGGCTCTGTGATTCCGCGCTATACTAATTTCTTTTATCAGGTCGGTCAAATGTGCGGTGCACTATTCATCTGGATGGCCGACTGGTATGGACGAACATGGCACATCTTCTTCGGCTGCTTGGGTGTCTGCGTCGGCACCATTGTAACAGCTTTTGCATCAAATCTCCCAACTTTCATTGCAGGAAGATTTATTCTGTCCTTCTTCGCAACATGCGCACATACTGCTGCTCCCCTTTATCTAGTCGAACTTGCTCCACCAGCGTATCGGGGAACCATTGCAGGGATGTATAACACATTTTATAATGTGGGCTCTGTGTTTTCAACATCAGCTGTGTATGCATGCCACAAATACCTTGCCGACCAGGGTAACTTGGATTGGCGGATTCCCCTTTGGCTTCAGATAGTGTGTCCAGGGCTTGTGTGTCTTGTTATCAAATTCTACCCCGAGTCCCCGCGATGGTAAGTCAATATTTCACTGTTCGCTCGTTGGTTTATCTCATTTGCTGAAACGGTGTGCCAATGCTAACCTCACCCTTGCTCAAGGCTTATGTCCAAGGATCGGCACGACGAGGCGAAGGCTATCATCGCTACCTATCACACAAATGGTGATGCTGACCACCCACTCGTGGCACTCCAGATGGGAGAAATTCTCGCAACTGTCGATGTCGACCATCAAGCTACCTGGAAAGACCTGTTCGATCTCCGGGTGCTTGTTGAGTCTCGTTCGAGTCGGTATAGGCTCATGCTTAACATTGCTTTCTCTTGGTTTGGCCAATTCAGCGGAAACAAGTATGTTAAATGTGCTGGGTACTGGCGATTTGGGTAACTGACGATATCTCTAGCATCGTATCCTATTACCTGCCTATCATGCTCAGTGGCATTGGCATCACAGACACTAACATGAAATTGATTCTCAATATCGTGTATGCGGTCGTTGGTTGGGTGTCTTCCATCTGCGGTTCCCGTCTACATGATGTTGTAGGACGTCGCAAGATGCTCATTACCAGCACAGCTGGTATGGCAATTTGTTTGTCCATCGTGGCAGCCTGTTCCGCCGGCTACACTAAGTATGGTAACACAACCGCATCGACCGTTAGTATTGTCTTCATCTTCCTTTTTGGTGCAACATTTGCTTGCGGTTATACCCCAATGCAACCTATCTATCCTGCTGAAGTCGTGAGTAACAAAATGCGAGCCAAGGGCATGGGTACCTTCAAGTTGACAGCCGGGGCCGCCGGGTTTCTCAATACCTTCGTTGGACCCATTGCGCTATCAAATGTAAGAAAAATCTTCGGACTCTTATGTCTTTTACACTGCTAATCTATTCTCTAGATTGGGTACTGGTTCTACGTGTTCTTTGTATTTTGGGATACTTTTGAGATGACCTTTATGTACTTCTTTTTTGTCGAGACCAAGGGATTCACGCTCGAGGAGCTGGACGCCATATTTGAGGCAAAGAACCCACGAAAGGCCAGTGTTAAGGCTGCGAAGGCCAGAAAGCGAATTATTGTGGCTGGAAGTAGTGAAGTATGACTGCGGGCGTGCTGTATATATATATCTTAAGCGAGGTTTTTCTTTCAAAATGTATTGTGCCTAAATTTAGGTGAGCGTGGGTACGATTTTAAAGGAGACTTCCTTATGATTTAAAAGTATATGAGTTATTGAATTGACCAAAATTTATCGGAAGTGGTAACTAGGTTGTTTGAAGCTGCAGGGGCACAATTTTAGATCAACCCCGCCCCCGGAAAAACCACTGCCCCCAATTACGCTCTTCAAAACTCGGCGTCTTCTCCGCATCGCCCTAATGCTCGTCTCTTATGAGCGAATATCATGACAACTCTAACAGAATGGGATCACTTGTTCCATCATGTTCCACACGTTTGAAATCCGAGACCCCGGTGAACCTGCGACACCAAGACTCCAACCAGCACGCAAAGTGAACAAGTCATGTTCAGAATGCACGCGCCGAAAAGTGAAATGCGACGGGGGAAATCCTTGTACGAGTTGCCAGTACTATCAGATTTCCGAAGCCTGCGCCTATAGACAACGAACTAGACGTCAGGCAGCGAGCAGGAGGTGAGTGAATTCAATCCCTGTAAAGGGCCTGGATTCCATAAATCATGTCGCTAATATATGCACTTCGCTTTGTATAGCACCCTTGAGAAAACCACAGCAACCCTGCGTCGTCAGGCTGGAGTTCTCCGACTACTCTTTCCTAATTGCTCTCTAGACGAATTGGTTGAAAAGGACCGATCGGAGCTCATCCTTCTCCTGTCGCACGAATCAACAGAAAACGGACCCTCAGAGGTCTATAGCGAAGCGCCCCCGGTCGCCATATCACCCATTATTTCCAGCCACATTGAAGATTCTCACGACTCGCCAGAGGAGTCCGATAGGGGGGAATCGGGAGAGGAAAGGTGCTGGGACGAGTCGGCGCAAAACCCCGCCACGATGGGAGCCAGCGATGATATAAATGCAATCAGTTTGGCGAGCGACCGGCATCGCCGCTCGTATCTGGGCATATGCTCTGTAAGTGCTGTTCTCCGGGCATTGTTTCGGCTTTGCCCTGCCGCGAAAAACCGGATTGTGGAACAGTCCAAGACTTGGCCCGAAGTCCAACAAGAAGTCAATCGGCCGTCTGCTTTGAATTCGCATCTCGGTCTTCCAGTGCCATCTGATTCCCTGCGAGAACAACGCTATATCGGATTTTACTTCGAAAATGTTCATGCCATCACACCTTTCTTGCATGAGGAATCTTTCAGGGCGACCTTCGCTGCTGGCAATCGACAAACCCCCGCGTGGTTGGGTCTCTACAACATGGTGCTCACAGTAGGGTCTATTGCCTCTGGGAGTGACACTGCTCACATATACTATTATAATCGGGCTCGGTCCTACCTTGACCTGGACTCACTTGGATCTGGTAACTTGGAGACTTTGCAGGCCCTGTGTCTGCTGGGCGGGTACTATCTCCATTATCGAAATTCTCCTAATATGGCATATGCGATCCTCGGTGCCGCCCAACGCTTAGCCATAGCATTGGGGTTACACCGAGAGTCCCCAACTCGTGTCGATCATCAAGATCCGGATATTGGCCAACGCCACGCCGTCCGGCTCGAAAATAGACGGCGTACTTGGTGGAGTCTGTACTGCCTTGACACTTGGGCCAGTATGACCCTGGGTCGCCCGACGTGTGGACGCTGGGATAGTAGCACCATGAATACATTATTGCCCACTGCTCTTTATCCCGACGACCATTTTGCAGCCTCCTTGAGAGCTAGTACCCAGTTCTGTCACATCAGCAACCGTCTCCAGCATCGTTTCGCACAATCAACCAGGATCAACATATCCGAAGCCCAAAGCCTTGATCACGAACTTCAGGAGTGGTACAGGACACTGTCTCCTATCCTTAAAGAGACCATGAATTCCCCGCCTCGTATCACCGTAGCGCGCGAGTTTATACGAAACAGGTACCACAACGTACGCCTAATGCTATCTCGGTGCTTCCTTTTATACAAAGCGTATGGAGACTCCGAAAAGCACAGCATCGGGCAAGCAGAAGAGCAGATGGCTGACCTCTGCCGCGCTATCGCCGCGGAGGCTATCGACGCGATTGCGCTACACTGGGTTCCTAATCGAACGCAAGTCTGGAATTCTGCTTGGTATCTGTTCCAAGCTTGCATGGTTCCGCTCCTCTCCATCGCCATGGCTGCATCCTTCAACCTTGGAGCAGTTGGTTCTGACAACGTCATATCTTGGCACTCGAGCTTAAACAAAGCGCTTGAGATCTTTGCGGAGATGAAACCATGGATGCGGGCTTCTGACCGCGCCCCAGATATTGTGACTGCCTTATTCCAAGCCATTTCTCAAGGTGCTGAGGGTACTGAACGTACGCCATCGGTGATTGACGGAGGGTCTCATCTGTTCGGTTGGGCAGATGAACTTTTGACGGATATGGACTGGAGCATGCTTTTCAATGATGAGAACGTATCGCCAGGTTTATTTTCATTAACCTAATCTCCGTCTAAACCAAATCGTTTCAAAATCACATTATCGCCATGCTCCTAAAAGGTAACCATCGAAGACTACCCCCCTTTTTAACACTAGTTGATAACATAATGAAGCGACTCTTTCCGGCGGGCATCTTGTCCCCGCCCTACTGCAATAGTAGGAGACATATATAATTCAAGATAACTATATTTTAGACTCGTGCGTTGAGTCCATACAGAATATGCCAAATCATATATTCACCTAATCATTACCAGTTGCATAGCTTAATCCCTATGCCCTGCTTAGTATATTAGAATTGGGAATTGTGTCGTACACTGGAGCTTTCTGGGCTATATTGGAAACTGGAAGAACCGCGCAATACTTTTGTTTCCGTGATCCAAATTCGAAAAGTCGCGTTGGACTTCGCGATTATCTAAATGCCGATGCCGACCTTCACAATGACTTCGGAAGCCGATCAACATAACTACGTAAGGCTAACTAACGGCCTTGGAATATACATGAAAACCAAGGAGCTTTGCATTGAGCAATTCCACCACAGTCAGTTATCAGCCAAGAGGGTATCGCAACAGATATTTTGCTCAAGAATAGAAACCCTTGATAATTTTAGGTACTAGCTGAGGCTTGACCGTGGGTTTAGCCATAACTTTTGGCCATATAATAATAGATTCATACATTTATTTGGCCAGGCCGTGTACTTCAAACCCTTTACTCTACTACATCACACATATAGCGCAAACTCCAACATTTCACCCCGGTGGCTAGTCACTTGATCCCGTTCTATTACGTTAGTATATCTAGCAGTCGGCCAAGGACAAGTACTTACCCAAAGTCCATAACTGTCGTCGAGCCTGATGAGTTTAGAATATCTCCCACGTAATTATCTGGTTTGATGCCGTGTTTGTAGTCCGTCCAATTTCCCTTCATATCATTTATGATCTGTACACCAGCAAGATAAAGATTTTTGAGCGCTGGCGTGGTGCCACTCTGACTGGCTTCCAGCAGGTGATAGGCTGCAGTCTCGCTTGGAGGTGGCCTATCAAAGTCCGAACCAGCACGCATGATGATGATCCTTGAAAAGTCTACCAAACCGGCAGAGTCGGCCCGCAGCAATGACTCGAGGGTTGCATTGTCTTCTTGTTGACTGCTGCAATACACGCCTGTCCCATTGGTGAGGACGGCTGTGTAGTTGCCAAAGCTCTCGGAAAGCAAGTTGCCTGAAAAGTAAACATCCGATGTGGCAGTGTCGCAGGCCACAACTGTGGGTGGTTGATTTGCTGGACTGTAATCGTACTTTGCGCGGTAGGCTGCGGCTTTGGCCGTGTCATTTAGGGTTGCTTTCTTTGCCTGAGCAATAGCCCGGTCTCGAAGTGCAGCGTTGAGTTCGAAAACCTCTGTGCCATATACTGTCCCAGGATAGGTTTCTGGCACCATTGAATGCTGTGGAATGTATCCCGTGGAATAGTTTGAAGGCAGCTCTCTGATATCAATCTCGTACTGAAGGGCTACTTGAACGGCATAACGAGCAAAGGTGACAGAGCCGGTCGTAGCATAGAACGGATTTACCCCAGCAATACCAGCGATCAGGAAATAGGTGTATGAGAGGTCAAAATGTCTCGATAGAGCAAATGCCATGATAGTTGAGGCAGCGTTGATTTCTGAAAGGTTATTAGCCAGGCAACAAAATATTCTTAGTATTTGTAAAGAACGAACCGCCTTCCCCGGTCGTCAATTGACAAACCTCTCCTTTAACATCACAGTGTACAACGGGATATTCAGGTGAAAGGCCTGGAGTGGTGATATTCCGTGCATACAAGCCCAATTGCTCAGGCCAAATAGCCGCCTCTAATGAAAACTGTAATTGTTAGCGAAATCAATATGCGGCCTCCCCCCTCCTTCTCAAGTACTCATACCATGCTGATGATCACCACCTTTGGAGCAATAACCCCATGTCGAGCATCTTTCTGCAGACTCAGAGATGGGGTTGCTGCGACCGACCGTAGGATGCAGGCAGCGAATGCCAAGATGGCAAGGTACTTAGTACCCATGATCGTGGATTAACGGTCGGGAATAAGTGTCCGCCGTTAGGTAGTATGTATAGGATTCTGCGTGAGGCCCTATGTAGATCGTTGTTCTTATACACCACGCTCTAGATACGGATAGTAGCGGACGGAGCCGGCCTAATACTAGGACTTATCTCTATTCATTACCGTATATCCACAGTACCTTACGAGCTAAGTCACCGATAAGTGATTGTTGACATTTGGATGCAGGAACGGCGCTAGTTGAAATATCGTGATAACGCCTAATTTACCCACTTTCTCTCCACTTTCTACCAGTTAGCAAAGCTTATGCGCTTGAAGAAGGATTCAAGCTAATCTCAAAGGCTTTGCAGGTGACAGACCAGAATGTCCTCCTGAGAACCACTCTGGTTTCCAACCAAAGAGCAATATCTTCACTCTACTCACAGTTATATATCGTCGATCATAACACGAAAAGTCACTTATCCAGTAGTGTTTATCGGAGCTTATATTATTCAGAGAAGCGTTGGGGTCCACGCGTCACTTATCTCATGGCGTTAATAGGCACCCACCGTGCATGGCAATTAATCTATTATTTTAGGGTTGCTATGCCAATTCCACCGGAAGTCAGACAAATCAACAAAAGATAAGTTGGGGTTTATTTACACCAATTATCTCCGTCCATATCTCCGTGCCGACAGATATTTCACCGAAATTTTGTTATTCCAATCCAACCTCTTAAATATGATGAGCATTGATGTGTTACGACTACAATTCTTAAGAGCGTAGGTTTATATGGCTAGTCTAGGATAAAAGACTAATCGGTAGTGCCTAAATGATTGTGAAATCGGTAAGTCTGTCTATCGATGGCTCCCTAATAATACTAGGTCTAGTTTAGCTGACCAAGTACATGGTAGTAATGAGTTATCGCCATTGGTAAGAAGCGATGAAGGCACCCAAGCCCAGGGGGAGATGTGGAAGGAGTTGCCACAAAAGCTCGGTCGCATTCACCCGGGGATTTCCCAAGCACTAGCGAGTTTATATAATATATACTGTCTCTCCATATCATCCAGGCGAAATTCATCTGCGTATGAAATTTAGTTATATGAAATTATCCCGTTCGGGCATCTGAGTAATTACGATATATATTTATAATCTCCTCATACTCGTATCAATTGGGCGCGTAACTCAGTTGGTAGAGTGTTCGCTTTGCATGCGAAAAGTCCAGCGTTCGAATCGCTGCCCGTCCATTTCTTTTTTATTTTGCTCCACATACCCACCCCCTGAGAGGTTACAGTCGCCAGTACGGAGTAGTCTGTACCACAGCGGGGAACAATGGACTTTTAGGTGTAGATTCTAGCCAATTTTTAGGGCAATGGTGAGGGGAAGGAAGCAAAACCAACCAAAACAGTAATTTTCCTATAATCAATCTGTGAATCATATGGCGAATCATATACGCTTGTGTGATCATTAGAACTTCAATGTGAGAAGGAATGTAACCAAGCGCGACGAGTAGACAGGACAGGTTTCCAACCGATCACGGTGCCATGACGAGAAACGGGGAACCGAGAAATGATGCAAGGCGACCCCGTCCACGGTCGCGGGGCCACCCTGGGAGATCCAATTGTCGAATTCAAGCGTGCCTACCAGATTCGACTGACTTAGCTCGATTGCATCAGCCGGCGCTGGCATAACACTGTCGCCCCCAGGCGTGTGAACCCCAGACGCCTTGGCACTGTAGGTACATAGGACAATAGCACTGTTCAACAGGCCGGCAGGGCCGAGGACATTGCACAGGCGTTGATCGTTCAGTCTGTAAATATTACTCTCGCGCTCGTATACACGCTTCAATTGAGCAGCGTGGTAGACCGCCTGACGACCGTCTGGGGACCGGGCCCAAACACTGATGACATTTTCGATGTTGGCTTCTTGGCAACCCGAACAGCATTTGCTATGCTCGAGCAGCCGCATATTGGCATACAGCTTGAGAGAAAGAAGGTGGTACAGGGTAAGATCGAGACCGAGAAAATGGTTGTAATCGCTTATGCATCCACCGAAGAATGTGTCTTCCAGCTTGTTAGTATTCTCAATGTGGACTCGCCAGTCCTGGAGATAGCCTTTCCAAAGCTTGGCTCGGTCTGCTGTGCGGTTCAATTCAGGTGAGCGATAGTTTCGATGATGTTCCTCGTGGGCCTCTTTCGAAACACACCATATCTCAGACAAGAATGCACAGAGACTGAAGTGATTATCCTCAAGGGTCAGGTGAGGCATTCGGAGATACCCAGTCATGAACCCCCGTGACTCTAGTCCGTCACGGACCAGTGTAGAAAATGTACTTTTGGTTCGGCCTGCCGGTTCATACCAATGGAGGCTCGTCCTGTCTGCTCTGGTCTCTGCTCGCCATAGATTATCTGACACAGGCAGTGGTGGTCCGATCTCTTGGTACCGCATGGTAGGGGGCCGGTCAAGGATAATGCACAAATAGGTATCGATGCGTAGAACCGCGTATACTAGCCTGATAAGGTGTTAGAAAATGGGCGGTTATAGATGGAATGGGGAAAGTATACCTTTTCATCTCCTCAGTCTGGACCCATCGCTCATCGGCGGATTGTAGGTGTTCTTCTGGATGCCACCGATCATCCAAGACACCGAGTCGTCGAAAAGTGAAGATGGCAATATCGGTCCACTGTGCTGCCCAATTCAAAGTACATGCAGGTGCCTGTGCCTATTAGTTAACTTGTTCCTTTTTTTTGGCTATCGAGGAACAAATCTTACATCTCCCAGAATCGCATAGGTCAAGGTGACGACCAATGCTTGTAGGGTTGGTAAGGTTATATCGGCCGATTGCTTTTCTGTCAAGGTTTCTATCGTCTATGCCAACTTTAACATTTTCGCACTGTAAAGGTTCCACCATATAGGCGACACTCACGATTTTAGGCATTAGTGCATTGGTCAGTTCTTGATTGATTCCGTATGGAACCAGATGGTGACGATTGGCGTTTTGCATCCACATCGATAGGTTGACCACCGCACTTGTCAACAGTTTTGTCTGCTTTTCGGGTGCAAAAGTGGGAACGTGTAGAAAGGGCCAGGATTGGTGGAAATTTTCAAAACCAATGGATTTGATCTGTGCAGTGACGAACTGTGCTTGGCTCGTAATGGCCTCATGCAGCTGCAGCGACCCGCTAGATGATGATGCTGGGGTAAATGTCTCATGGCTGGTCATCCCAAGCATTGAAGCATCTGTGTCTGTGAAGTTAGATCAGAGTAGTTCTCAAATGTAGTAGTTTGTAGCTCCCACTCACTTGAAAAACGGCGGCTGGGGGTAAAGGTTGATAGATGGCTCATGTGTATTTCACATGGTTCGTCTATAACGAAGCGATCTCTCGTTTCTGAAGGTTGCCCCACTGGTGCGTCAAATGGGAAATTCATAATGTCAGGCGGCTCGCTGAAGTACAGAGGAGGGGTTCTGTTCGGGGTGGATATGGCTGTGTGGATCCCGGAAATCATGCCCATCAATGGATCGGTTAGTGGCCGTAGAGGATCTTGATCTGGGCCCATATTTCTCAAGGTGGGCCGAGTATTGGAAACATGATTGCTCGCACTTCGGTCCATCGGTGTATTCCAATCCAGTCGCATGGGGGAGGTATCCTCTACACTTGGTATGGTTGGGGTTCCAGTCCCGCCGTAGTCTACTTCCTCTGCAAGTTCGATTGACCTATTTTCCTCCCAAAGGGAACCCTTGTGGGTCGATCGGCTTGCGGGGGTGAAGTTCTGCGTACTAGATGGTTCACGCACGCATGCTTCCCCGCTGTTGACACATATAGAGCAGGGGTAGTTGGAATCACACTTCGTTTTACGCCGGCGACACGTTTGACATGCTAACGGTGTTCTTTTCGCACCGTCTGGAGGTACATTATGCTGGAGCACATGTCGGTTCAAAATATCACTGTTAGATCGATCAGCCGATCGTCATCTACAGCCAAGACGCCAAGTGACCACTGCGGGCGGCTCTTACCTCCTCGCAAAGCTTCGCCCACAGATGAAGCATTTATGGCGGCGCAAATTAGTATGTATGACAAGATGGCGATTAAGATGCTCTTTGCGCAGAAAGGATTTACGGCAGCCGGTATCAGTGCAGACAAAAGGGCCTGACGAGACGGGGGCTCGATGCGAAGGTGAAAATGCCATAGTCTTCTTGGACAAAGGCGAACAAGTCGGTCAAGCCGATCAGGGCGATCATGGGTGGATCAATGATCAAGGAACTTCTCGCGCATGGAGGGAATTGGGGAGGGGAAAGAAAAACCCAGACAGTAATGATCTTAGCACCAGAGTGAGATCCAAAGTCTTAAGAAACGTGAATAGTGATTGTTGGACATCTCTAATCTGGAATACCGAATACAACCCTTAAACACCCGCTTGTTTTATGGCAGAAATAAGCAGGCTTAGAGATGTCAGATCTCACGATCTGTAGACCGATTCTCCTTGGGAATTGGCCCCCAATCCTAGGGGACTTCTACGGAAGGGGGAAAGCCTCGTGCCAAGCATACACAATTGTCCGAGAAGATCTTTCGCCAAGAGCCGCTTGATTCTTAGATCCAACGAGCTCCAAGGCCATGTTGGTAGTGGAGGGAGCTATGTATGAAGGTCAATGTGACCTCGGAGATGCAACCTTTCCTCTCGGTTTCTCTTCTCCTCTTCTTTCCGCTTTCTCAAGATAATTCAAGCTTCGTTTAGTTGTTCGCTTTCTCTCCTCCGGAAGTGGCGCTCTCGAGGTTTCCCTTGATCTGCAACCTCGTGCCGTGGAGATAGCTGTTAGCGCCAGCCTCCTGGACCTTGAGTGCCGTTAATTCGCTGTCAACCCCAAGGGTTCCGATCCTTTCAAGCAATTCCGGCCGATGGCCACTGTGACTCGATCATTTAACTTTGTTTTTAAATTGGCTTTCGGCTCCTTTCGTATCCACCATGACCAATACAGAAGACCATACCTGCACGATAAATAACGCGAGCACTAGTCGCTGACCCTGCATATGGAGTTGTGGCTATGCTGTCTCGACACATGTGCTAGCCCAATGCAACAGCGCCAAATTTCACGGGTTGTTGGATCCGCCTCTCCGAGATATATTACTTGCATAGTGTTATTTCTCACCTGCTGAAGTACACAGGATCGAGATGGAAGTGGAAGGATACCGTGGGAAATAATACAGCCATTTTTGCCTAGACCATAACAAAAGCCAAGGTTCCTGTTTAAGGCCTGGGGGGACCTGGATATCCTAGTCTGACAGATAATTGTGCCAAGCGCCGTACCCTGTAATATAGTGCTGGACGCTTGGCACGATTACCTCAAGAGGAAACAATGCAAACCACGCAAACACAACAAAACAAACAAACAAACGCAAAGGAAGAAAGATCTCTGGCATGTGGCATGTGCAAATGCTAGAGACACGAGACACTACTAGGTAGATCTGTATTTTGCTAAGTGTTTCTTAAGAGGAATCATTCGAAGAGAAATGGCGTGAAAGACGACTAGATATGACGATATAAAAATCCTTGTAGTCACAATTAATTTAATAACCGATTCTTCTGGAATTCTTGGATGGCTGCTAATCTGATAACCTGACAACACCCTATCGATCTCACAAAATGGTCTAGCTGGGTAGCCTGTTGACTATATACGGTACATAGAGCTACACGCCCCGGCCAAGTTTAATCTTTCTTCTAGGCGATCTAGTCTTGAATGCCTCTTCAATCTCCCCAAAGGTCCGACCTTTTGTTTCATGCATGAAGGTGATGCCCACAGCAACGGTAATAACACAGCATCCACCGAACAAAAAGTACGCACCAAAGCTACTCTTCTCAAGGAGGACAGGTGTTGTCAAAGCCACCAAGAAGTTGCACACCCAGTTACTCGAATGAGCCAATGTGGTAGCTGATGCTCGTGTTCGCTGAGGCTGAATCTCGGCGCTGTAGACTTTGACGGAGATACCCCATGTGACAGAGTAAATAGCGGAGAAAATGTAGATGCAGACAATAACAATCCAGCGACCAGCACCGGTCATTTTGTGGACGGCATTTCCGGCATAAAGACCGCCCATCAAAAACATCAAAATTCCCATTACAACGCCGCCATAGATAATGCTGCTTCGGCGGCCCCATTTATCAGCATAGATTAGCCCCGGGATGGTGACGGCGAAAATCACAAGCGCTGAAACACCAGAGGCCAGAAAGCTTGCTTCCGAAGAGGCAAGACCGGCCTTTTGGAATAATTGTGGAGCATACTATGGAGGTCAAGTTAGCCACTGTGAGTTCTACCGAGTTTTAGAAAGGGCTTGAGCATACATAAAGAACGCCATCGATGCCACTCATCTGCTGCATTCCCATCAAAAAGACTGCAAGGATGGTCCGGCCCAACACATCTTTGGAGAAGATAGCAAGAAGCTTATCCATGGTTCCATCTTTGACCGTCTCAGTATCGGAGCCAACTTCCTGTGCCCGCACTTGTAGCACAACCTTCTCCCGCTCTGCGCGGCTGACGCCCAATTTGTCCCACGCCTGGTCGGCCATTTCATACCTACCATGAAGACCTAGCCACTGAGGCGACTCGGGCAAGTAAATAAGTGAAAGTCCACACATGATCATAGAGAAGGCTGCAAGGAGGATAAACGGCATGCGCCATGACAGCGACGAGCGGATACCCGAGGTTCCATAACTGATAAAGTACCCCATGACCAATCCCAGGGTAATAGCCAGTTGAGGACCTGTTGTCAGAGCGCCTCTGGTTCTAGTTGGTGAGATTTCACAAATCAGGACAACAAGATTTCCAAGGAAAAGGCCTTCTCCAAGGCCTTCCACAATGCGACCAACAATGAACATGGGGAGAGCGACGGCCCCTGCTTCTATTGCGGCTCCCACGCCGAAGATGAAAACCCCGATAGAAATCCCCTTCGGGCGACCAAGCCGATCGGCGACATAGCCAGCGAAGAAAGAAGAGAGCGCTGCCGGAATCAAGATACATGAGACTATCAGCCCATGAATCGTGGAGTTTTGACTACCAAATGACTTTTTGAAGTCCTTCATATCGGTCACCGGTCCGATAATACCTGTATCCATCCCGAAAAGGATTCCATTCGTTGAGCAGAGAATGCATGCTAGCATATATTTCGGGGGATTTTTCAACTGCAGGTGAATCAGTCCCATTACTGCGACTTTGTCGGGTTTTGCCGACAGGTCTGAGAAGATAGTTTTCCTGGGCCCGGGTTGTTGAAAGTGTGAAGCAAATACTTATAAAAATCAGAAGAAGAAAAAAACGCTTAGCCCTCTGGAGGGGGGGTAGGGGGGGTTTCCCCAATGCCCAGACCCACGTAGGGCAGCCATTATTTCTATATGGTCCATCATTATGTATCCGGTACATCATAGAATGTACCCTTTTGTGTCCTTATTACATTTGGCTACCATCATTCCTCGCTACTTCTATGCAACATGAGATTTTCTTGTACTTGCAAAAATTAAACTGTACAAACTAAGGGTTACAACATAGACAGAAACTTTCGGAGAAGGGTTCTCCGCCCAGATTGTATTCGAGCCCCCCACGGGCCGAATCGACGTGCGAGAGGAACGAGCGCCGAAGGGTTTTGTGGGTATCTCGGGTTTTCCACCGGGGTTTTCCCCTCGTTTCTGAATTTTATTATGGGGTGCCGGGGTTTTGCCGGTCATTTTTTATGGGTCTTGTGAAATGCAAAATGATCATTGGTTCCTAGACGGGATGATAACATATCCACGTGGCATGGTAAGGATAAAATGCTCTGTAGACATAGAATGCATGTTCTTTTACGCAATTTGGCTCGTTTACTCTATGGCTCACCTTAGTTTTCTTAATGGAAAGTGTATATAGATTTCCAATTCAGATTCTTCATGTTCTTCAGCAGTTTGGCTCTTGTAGGTGGAAGATTAAAAATAGAATCACCACTTTTCCCATGTGAGACCTGTTTGTTCGTTATTTCAAACAGCAACGCCGGCCGCACATCGTTGTTCGCACAGTGGGTTAAATGACAACTCCTTTCCCCCTTTCATACACGGTCAACAATAGGCTTTGTCCTTTGTCCCTGCATGGGCCCTTTGAAAAGAATCGAACAAGTACCGAATCACATAACATAAATACTGCCGATATCCGCTTTTTGAGTGCCAACCAAACAAACATTTGAATTGACTTCTATATCATCCAAATGCTTCAACTGGGGCTTTATCGGATCCTACGGGTTTTCTGGATTACCCTTGACTTTTGGTCCAACACCGATCAATCTTCCTTCCCCACAAGCCAAGTCCAACGGAGCGGTAAGCTTTCAGAATTAACCCCACTTGAAATCCTGACTCCATTGTCTAGTACTCCGGAAAGCGAAATGTCATCTGACTCTATCGAGTTGGAGGGCTGGGAGGAAATCTACAAAGAGGAGTGCCTTAGCTTCAAGGCCAGCCTAGAGACCCAAGCTCAGATTCTGAGAAATGATCCGGAAGGTCAAGGAGTATATCGTATGAGGGATGTTTGCAAAGAGCTAATCTTACTTTCCCATCAGGCAGAGCGAATCAAGGAGGCTGCGTTTGAGATGGTCGATGAAACCCCCAACAGTGTATATGTCCGGAACGCAACTCCCGAGTGGCTCTCCTCCCAATTTGGAGACCCGCAGCTAGAACAGGTATGTATTAGCATGGAATACAGTTTGGACCGACTAGCATTTGAACTTAGATCGGACCCGTCAATAGATCTTATGGTCGCCGGACACCTTGAGCAAATGACCGACGATATTGAGATGGATTTCCTTTAAATAGTGCTAATGCATTTACTTATTTGTGACCTCTAATTGCTCTTTGAAATTGTAATAAACACGAATAGTCGGCCACTATTAGCCTCTACCGCATACTTTAAATCCAACCTTCCAACTTGCCCCACATTGGAACTGACCTAGCCAACCACAACCCGTACTACTCAAGATCTCAATATTACGGGGCTCATATTAGCCAATCACACACTTCACATTCAGCCATCCGATTACGTACTTTCGCCATGGTGAGCAACAACAGTACCGACCATCAAGTCGACCAAATCACCACCACTGGTCAGACATCCGACCTTCCAATGACCAAGGATCTCAATGCCAATAAAATCAATTCCAGCGACAAGTCCGATATCAAAACCGACCTCGACAGTGATCAGATATAACCTATTGTGTGTATAGATTGAAGAAATTGAAGTTTCAACAATCAACTGTGATTCTGCTGTAGCTCTCTACCAAATTTGCTCCTTTCTTCATTCGGTCATTTCCAGTAATCTTGGAAGTCGTCACCGAATTCATTGACTAAAAATCATTAATGAGCGTATACAGTTCGTGTCCTCGTGCAAACCATGTCTTTCCTCCAAGTAAACCAAATTTCCAGTACAATCTCACTTCCTTCAAGTCTAGGACCACATTGATAATCATCCCATTCTGGATATACCAGGAAACATTAAGTTTACTCCTGCTGACCAGTAACAGCCTTGGTATCTTTATTCTGAGCCTGGTTCTGTCCGTTGGCGGGGTAGTTCTGGTAAGAGCCGTAGTTCTTGTAGTTACCATAGCTCTGATAGTTATTGTTCTGAGAGCTGGGAGTAACCTGAGGGTTGTAGTTATCGTTGCTGTTGTTGTTGTTGTTCTGTTCATTGTTGGCGTCGCTCCAGCTACGGCGGTGGGGGGTGTTGACGTTGTTATCATGGACAGCCTCGTTCAGACGGTCATTCTCGTTGGCGGTGGGGGTTGCCTGGCGGTAGGCCTCCTGGTGCTTCTGGTTTGCGTGCCACTGACCGTTGGCATCGGTCCAGCCATTCTGGTTGTTTTGGTTGTTGGCGTGCCATTGACCATTCTCGTCAGTCCAGCCATTCTGATCATTTTGGTTGTTGGCGTGCCATTGACCATTCTCATCAGTCCAGCCATTCTGGCCGTTCTGGTTGTTCTGGTTGTTCGCGTGCCACTGGCCATTGGCATCGGTCCAACCATTCTGATCATTTTGGTTATCGGGGTGCCATTGTCCGTTGGCATCAGTCCAGCCATTCTGGTTCTTCTGGTTGTCATTTCCCCCATCACGGGGCTGAACAGTGCCGTCATTGGCGTGCCACTGCCCGTTCGCGTCGGTCCAACCGTCCTGTCCATTTTGACCATGCTGGCCGTTCTGAACGTTCTGGTCGTTCGCATGCCACTGACCGTTAGAATCAGTCCAGCCATTTTGGTTGTTTTGTTGACCGTTCTGATTGTATTGGCCGTTCTGGTTGTTGTTGTCGCGCCACTGGCCACTCTGTTGAACTTGGCCGTTCTGATTGTAGCGATTATCGCCGTTGTTGGCAATGAACACGCCATTCTGCCATTGTCCCTTTCGGTACTGTCCACTCGGGTCCCACTGACCGGCCACGTCGTTGGGGTCCACGGGGCGCGCGAGGACACCTAGAGGCGAGACAGCCAAAAACAGGAGGGTGTTGACGATGGAGTAGTGCATCTTGAAGGGAGGTGAACTCGAAGAGTTTCAAACAAAGTACGGATGATTGTTGGTTTCGGGAGTTCTGCACCAATCCTGTGGTTCTTGAGATTGTTTTCAGTTGAGAATGGTGATTGAAACCCGGTTCGTCGGCCTGTATTTATATCTAAGCAACTCCAGCCCCAATTTCCACATTATGGCTGCTTAAAGATACTACTGAATAGAGTTGGGAGCCTTTCGTAAGAATGTCTGAGGTCGGCTCACGCCATTCCTCGGTGAGGGTTGATGGGGTTTGACGCTGCAAGGGACTCCACCCAAACGTGTAGTTGATAATCATACTTTCTTGCGGGGGATAAGCGATCGGATGTACAATGATCTCAGTCAACTGTGAAGGATGTAGTAGCACACGCAATACAGACTATAACAACAAAGATTAAACTTCCCTCGGTGGATCTTTGGGAAATTGCATGATGAACCTCGCGTGAATCTGCAAAAATTCCGTAGATCCCGTGCGCAAGGGACTATTCACATTCCTCGATGATCACCCGCGGTCAAATAGTGCTGATCCGTTCTGGCTACACAGACAAGCCACGCTTACGCCATCTCAATGCATCCATGGATATGATGCTGTCTTCCATGTAGTTGACAACCCCTTGGGGGATTCTCGCATTGACCATGCACCACGCGGTGGGAGACTCATGGGATGGCCAAACGTGTGAAACCTGCAGGGTACACGTTGCTTTCTGATTAGAAATGGCTATGAAGATTCAATCTGATGTCAGAGTTGAAGCTGGGCAAAGTCCAATCCGTGAAGTTGCGGTCTGGAGCTCATGTCTGCTCATCACAGAAACCAGGGCAGCTTTATTGCCCCTTGATGGAGTGAAAATCTATTTTGCGCAGTTTATTCTTATAAATCATTCAGCAAACTACTCTCAATTTTCAAATGGACTGTATGTTCAACAAAGATTCTCATGGAGAGGATTCCAGACGAGAATCCGGTGAGCGACTTCTCGCAGAGGAAGAAGGCACTCTCTGGAGTGGGGAGGAGATAGCATCACCTACTTGCAACAGCTTTGCAGTATGTCTCCTGCAGTTGAGTGCGATTGTGTTGGTATTCCTAGTCGGGACTCTGTTCGGTTTTCACTGGCGTGGTGACTTGGATGACCTTTGCAGTCGACATGTTTCTCAATATTGTGAGATCTCCAAGCTTCCGTGATGGACCTCATTAATCTCAACTGAATATAGCAACTGTCATGAACGAAGTTCGCATCCGATATAGTCTACAGGAATTCAACGGCTCTCTCCTGAAAGAGAATGTTTTCCGACAGGATGCTGGCCCAGATGTTGATGCAGCGTGGGAGTCCTTGGGTGTCAACTGTTTGTCTTCAAACTGATCGACTACCCTGTGGTATTGGCTAACTACAACTCTTATATCTAGACCGCAGTGTTCGAATACCGCCAGAGGACGCAGAACAATCTGGACTTGCTACCGACCAAGTGAAGATCAATGCCAAATATGGGGGAGGATTTCCTGCAAATGTTGAGGGCTTGCACCACCTTCACTGTTTGGTTTGTGTCTTATATCCAAACCCCATACTGTGAATGATGTATACTAACACGGACAAGAATCTCCTCCGTCAATCTCTTTACTACAACTATGACTACTACCACACCAGGGGGGAAGGGCCCTTCATGAACAATGACTATATCGTCCGCCGCCACGTGTGTATGTTTTCTTCATTTTACTCTCCCCGTAGGTCTTTGACTGACAATTTCTCTCATCGCAGCACATTGCCTTGATATTCTGCGCCAAGAGCTCATGTGCACCGTGGACAGTGGGGTGTTAGGTCAAGTCTGGATTTACCCCGAGAATCCGGAGCCCTATGTTGACTTCAACACTCAGCATCGATGTAAAAACTTTGACGCTGTCCGTCGCTGGGCCGAAGAGAACCAGCTGCCTCAAGATCCCCCTTCGGACTTCTTGCAAGCACCATCAGAAGGAGACCGAATCTATAGCCAAATGCCGTAAGTCATGACAAGTGATATTGGAGGTAAAGCTTCAGCCAGCCTACGAAGCTGTATAGCTACCAAGTGTAAAACCCCATTCTAAGGGGAGATTTTGGTGTCTGAAAGCCTGCTTTATTGAAACTTTCCACCTGTCATCATCCTATACACATATACCTAGATTCTTCCACCTACTCTCTCCACACCTACTCTATACTACTACCATACCGCACCCTCGTATTGATTTCGAGTCGCACAAAAATAACATGCTCGATCCTATCGCCCAAAAGACCTCACATACAGGTATTCGCGCTATTCTCGAGGGGAAGTACGGGTAATACGATTAGCCGTGCACCCTGAAGAGGTACCTTGGTCACTGTAAATCGCCTATATGCCGTAGTTTCACAACTAGGGGAGAGATCCGAGATCGAGTTGAATAGCTTATACCTGAGTATAATACATAAGTAATCCTTGCAATCCTCACTAAAGAATTCGAAACGATCTTGAGGCTTTGGCGAAGTCTAGGATAAGTATAATAGCATAAAAATAAAAAGTTACCCGACAAGAATAAAAACATCACAATACGTGAGACTACCCCGTTGAACAATAGTTCCTTTGATTCAGTCAAGATTATAAACACTCAAGTCCTCACTCATCCCCGGCAAAACATATACGGCACTTTCCTCACCACCAAAAACCTTCAAAGGCTTAATCCCCCGAAACTCCATTCCAAGCTTCTCCAGAGTACCCCGACTGCGCTGATTCGTAGGCGAACAGAATCCAAACACTGCATCCACCCCAAGAGACTTATTTGCATACTCCATAAGAGCCTTTGCCGCCTCGGTCGCATATCCCTTCCGACCTTCCTCGGGTAATATGGCAAACCCGATATCCGGGGCAAGATAATGTGGGCCTGGCGGAATTCCCTTCATGAGCGACACAGTGCCGATCGGCTGCAGGCCATCGTCGGTCCTTCGTGAGACTAGGAATATGCCGTAACCATGGTAGGCGTAGTGTTCAGAGACTCTGCCTTGAAGGAATGAAGATGCCTTTTCAGGTGTGGTGACTCCAGTTTTCCCGCAGGAGCTGACGAAATCGTCTGTATTCCAGAGTTGGACTAAGAAGTCGCAGTGGGTCGGGTCGGCGGGGTTGAAGGGGCTGATTTGGAGACGTGAGGTGGGGATTGTGAAGCCCGGTGGGAAGGAGAATCCTGACATTTTTGTTTGGCCTGATGATATCAGACTTGACTCTAGTGAAAGAGAGAGAGAGTGTGTGTGTATGTGTGTGTATCTGTGGACAATGGGTTTCGAGTTTCGGTATGGTTTGTCTCTTTTATGTCTGCTTGTGTCAGATATGAGATACCATAAGACCATTAATGAGTCACAGATTGGAGGCTATATTCCAAGGAAGCTTAGCGTTGACAGGGGTTAACGGCCTATTGAGGTGTGTGGCGTCCTGGCTACGACCCTTTATCTATAAAGATAGAGAGATGAGATAGGGGCAAAGACATGACGCTCTGCAAGTAGATATATTAGCTATAAGATGATATGAAATTGATTATAACCTCTTATTGTCCCATCTTCATGCCACCATTGGCACAGACAACACTGCCCGTACACCAAAGACCATCGGGTGTACACAACATGCCAACAACACCCGCAACCTCACTAGTGAAAGCCGGTCGACGACCACCCATCTTCTCCTGAATCAACCGCTTCTGCTCATCAGTCAAGCGACTCAGAGTGTCCTGGTTATTCACATCCAACTTGCTCATCGGTGTGTTATCCTGGTACCCCTGGATATCCTTCCAGAACTGCTCTCCGGTCGCAAAGTACATATCACCAACAACAGGGCCGGGGTTAACGGCATTAACAGTCGCACGGTCTGCCAGCTCACGTGCCCAGGTGCGAGTCATCGCCTCAATGGCAGCCTTTGTACCGCCATAGATTGACTGGCCCACGAAACCGAGGGACGAGGACACACTGGAGATGCTCACGATACGACCGCTTCGGTCTGCGGGTAGGAAGGGGGCGCACGCCTGTGTGAGGAGGAGCGGGGCGAGGACATTGATCGCGTATTGCCAGTTGAAGTGCTCGGCCTCGATGGGACCCTTGGTGGCATCGTTCAAGTTCCGGTCTTGCGATACACCAGCATTATTGATCAGAATGTCGATTCGGAGCTTGCCATCGGTGCTGAAATGATCTCGTGCAGCGCCGATGATGGCTGTCACGGCTTCGGTGGGCTTGCTTAGATCGGCTTGCACACTCTCGCATTTGATGTTATGGGTTGTGGCTAAGGAGGAGCACAACGCTTCGGTGGGGGCGCGCGAGAACTCTGAAGTGAAGTTCAGTAATAATGAGCAGCCCTTTTCGGCCAGATTGCGGGCAATTGCTTCGCCAATTCCTGTGTAGATGGCGTGTTAGCTTGATTTGTTGATATGCGGGGGAGGCTGGGCTTTACCCCGCGATCCGCCAGTGACAATGCCGAATTTCCCTTCAAGTACTCGAGTCATTTTTGGATGTTAATGGAGGAGATAGAGAAATAAAGAAGATTAAATTGATTGAGGAGGGACCTTTCCTCCTCTTTAACCTCTTTTCTCTTATTTAGCCGAGACTTGCTCCCCATCCCCACGGAGGAAAATTGCCCGTTAGAGAGAGACGGAGGAAATGCGGGAAGGCGGGTAAATTCCAAATTCGGCCCGAATTGTCTTCAGCCGGTTATAACTACAATAGCTATTATCAATTCGAGGGTCTTCTATGAAACTGGACCAAAAACTGGCGACCATAGTCTCTAGTTTTTGAGCTTTGTTCATCAATCAGGTTCAACTTCAACACGGTCTAGAGGGCAACAGGGGGTACATGTAACGACGTATTGAATAGCAGTCTAGTTGTTTGTTATGTTTGTATGGGTTGCATTGTTTGCTGGTGTGAGGGTACTTCTTCCCCGATTCCTTTCTTTGCCCAGCTTTGTTCTCGTAGAACAGACTAGCGAGAGCAATGGTTTAGCTTCCCAATGTTATTCTATGTCCAATGTAGCATGACTATGCCAAGCTGTGATCATAAGCTTGGATAATTATGATTTCGGCAAGCATTTTTTTGTATTTTTGATCACACTGAGTGTACCTGAAAAGTGTCGTCCTCACAACAAGCGAAGATTCTCCATCAGCCACAGCGCAGCAGCGTAGTCAACAAACACAATGACACCACCTTAGTGATACCCTCGTCAGACACTGTGAACACAGCAGTGAAAGTCGTAACACTCCCGAATAAAAGCCCCGCGACTGGTGTTATCTTATTGATGCAAGCTGGAGGTCGTGTGGGAATGCTCGCCGCGACCCAGGTGACGGCATTTTGCACGGCGTTAACAGTAATGAGTCTCTTCATGCGTGCCAACCATATCCATATCCCGAAGGATACAAGGTGATTACCCCACCCCCGCAATCACGCCAGAGATGGATGACACTCCCAACTACCCCCCGGCGAATTTCACAGTGTTTTGCCCGACACTCGGCCCCCATAGAAAGATATAACATTCGCGGGTGTGTATCTGTTGTAACCCGCATCTTTCGAGGCTAGCACATAGTTATTACAATTCTCGCGGTCATCTCATCATGTCGCACCTCTCCAGCGCTAACTTCACTGTGCCACCGGGCGACCAGAGCGTCCAGGTTCGAATCATCGATTCGACCACTAGGATTAACAACTTAAAACTGGGGTTTCTCATGGAACCCCCAATGGAGGGGATGGAATATATGCTCCCCCTTCCGGCTTGGTCATTCCTGATCGAGCATCCTTCAGGTCAAAAGATTCTTTACGATCTTGGAGTTCCGAAAGATTTGCGCTCGTTTTCGCCGGCCATCTGTGAACATATCGAACGGCAGGGATGGAAAGTCGACGTCAAGGAAGAGGTGATCGACATCCTCGACACAAGTGGCATCGCGGCAAACGAAATTTCCGCTATCATCTGGAGGTGAGTACATCATTCCGATATTGACATTGATAAGGACACATACGCTGTAAGGTTCTGACGTTTTCTGTTTGCTGGAAGCCACTGGCATTGGGATCATATTGGTGACCCATCGCGGTTTCCTTCCTCCACTGAGGTCATTGTTGGCCCTGGTTTCAAGGCCGAATTTCTTCCTGGTTATCCAGCGAAGCCAGATGCCTTTGTATGCGAAAGTGACTTTGCGTAAGTCTTGGGATAGCATTTCCCGCGAAATATTATAATGGAACTCATGTTTGCACATCGGCTAACCTTTCTACAAAAGCGGACGGAATCTACGGGAAATAAACTTCTCAAACTCCGTCCAAGTTGGCGAGTTCCGAGCTGTTGATTATTTCGGCGATGGTTCATTCTATATAATGGACAGTCCCGGTCACGCAGTTGGTCACCTTGGAGCATTGGCTCGCACAACGACTAATCCCGACACGTTCATTTTCATGGGAGGTGATCTCTGTCACCACAGCGGGGAAATTAGGCCATCGAAACATCTCCGGATTCCTAGCGATATTCAACCGAGTTTCACTACTCCCATCTCATTCCCATGTCCCGGGGACTCAGTTTACGAGCAGTTGCTCGTCCGACGGACTGGATCGATGGACAAGCCTTTCTTCCGACCAGCCATGGGGCTAAATATTGAACAGACAATAGATACAATCGAGAAAGCACAAGTGGCCGATGCAGATAGCAATGTCTGGTTTATATATGCTCACGATCGCAGCTTATTGGAATCTGTGGATCTCTTTCCTTTGTCGGCCAATGGTTGGAAGGAGAAGAAGTGGCGGGAGAAAACACTGTGGGCTTTCCTCGACGAGTTTGAAACAGCAATCAAGCAGATTTGAATTTCTACTTGATAAACTTGGCTTTACTGGGTGATGTGTTTAGTTATTTTGATGAACCATGATCAGAGCCAGTCTTCTAATTCAATAAGCATTCCAACTCTTCTGGTTTTCTTTCTCTTCTCCCTCATCAAAGCAAAGGATGGTTGAAAAATGTAAAAGATCATCTATAGGGGTGTTACAATATAGTCAGTTCTTTTGCTATGCCTCTCCTAAAGCCTATAGATACTGCGGAACGGCTGTTCTAAATGAAAGCACCTGGCTTTTTACATGGGTTTTGCGTGCGGCCCCCGTCTAATGACTGAACTATGCGGCGTGCCCGAGATAGGGGTTTGACGCATAAATCCATGATTCTAGGTCTACGTAACCATCACGAATGCGCCTTTTTCTTTCTTCTTATTTCGATGTTTCTTGCTTACACTTAATTCGCGTTTGGCCACTTCATCTGCTCAGAGTCACTTATGCAATGGACCTTTTCTCTGCTTAGATTCGCCACTTTCTTTCCCTCGTAGTAGACTCCCAGAAGACTTTCACAGACAGTAGTATAGATGATGTCTGAGTTTCCCCACCTTAAATTCCGAACTCCGTACAATAGCGCAATACAGCCCCACATGTATATGAAGGGCACATCAGAACGTGGAAGAAGGCGATATCCGAGTGGATGATATCGGGAAAGCCACGAGGCCATTGGACAGAACAACCGCCAAGCGGCGAGCTAAATTATAGACCGCGGGAAACATCAAGAATCCCCACCTTTAAAAGCTACAGAATGACAACAGAGACCTAACATCTCCTCGCAATCCCCTTTAACTCAAGAATGACAGACTCTACCATTTTGATCACGGCTGGTCCGTACCAATTCCTCGCGAATCTCGAGTCTGCAGCTCCCAAAACAGTCAAACTGTTCCGATCTCTCCTCCCATACCGCCAGAAGCTCATTCACGTTCGATGGAGCGGTGAGGGTATGTGGATTCCGTTGGGCGAGACCAATTTCAACATCCCCTTTGAAAACCACACGGCGCATCCCGCGCCTGGTCAGATTCTGTTGTACCCCGGGGGTATCTCGGAGACCGAGTTCCTCTTCTGCTATGGAGGAGTTGCTTTCGCAAGTAAGATGGGAGCACTTGCTGCCAATCACTTCTTGACTATCACTGAAGGATCTGAGAACCTACATGCGCTTGGAAATTTGACTCTGTGGGAAGGAGCACAAGATGTGTTATTTGAGCTCGCGGATGAGGATAAGTATGTCTCGGCGATCGACTCTGTCGAGTATATCACTAACGCAATACAGAATTCGGCAATTCAAGGCCGGTCGATCTGCTAAACTTTAGTTTATACGCATGTGTAATATCGACAATCACAATATCGGAGACAATTGTGCGAATGCGCAGAATGAGCATGCGTATATTTCCAAAATATACTATCAAAACTCAGCTACTATTCTATATTTCTGATTTTATCCTTTGTACCTCAATTTCGTCCACTTGCCTCAACATATGTATCTGATAATACCTAGCAGTCAATACCTTTCCTTTTCTATTTTAGTGCTCACCCCTTGCCGCTTTTTGATCACTGAATAACCCAGGTGATGATCAGTTAGCAGATCATATTGACCATGATGTCCCAGTCTGTGGAAGCGTCTAGTTGGGCCTGCTTGGTTTGAATGAACTTAAGAAGTTTGACTTCGAGGCTAGTCGAATGTAAAGACGGGTTTTCTGACTCAGCGGCATCAATATGTTTGATGGCAAATCTTGCAACGACGCCGGTTGACAAAAGCCCCAGCATGCGTACTGCTGCGTTGACAATCGGCCGAACGCACATGAGCAGTCCAAGACAAGTTGGAAAGCTAATAACATGATCCATAGTCGCAATTATATCGCCCACGTTGTCAAACTGGTCCAGGAAACTAAAGTGTTCCCCAAACTGAGAATGTTTTTAGTGAGCAAGATGTCCTTGGCTTTCCATTTCCTTCCAAAATCACATATCTCCCAAGGAACTGACGTGAAATCCGGTATAGTTTCGTATGCACATACATTGTAGAGGTATCACATCCCAAGTAGACCAACCCCGCTATAATTCCAGCACCCCACTTCCACTTCAATTTCAACTACACTTTTCCAAGTTCAAGTTCAACAAATACCTAGTTCCATTTGTTCAAATATAAAAATGCCTTCAAACACCCCCACAATCCTTTTGCTAGGAACGTGTGACACCAAACTCCCAGAACTCCTCTATACAAAAGCCCAAATCGAATCCAACAACGCCACAGCCCTTTTGATGGACATCGGCCGCAACCCAACCACCCATGAGGAAATCACCATCCCCCAAAGCGCCTTAACCAACGCCTCGCCCTCCTCAACCCCAATCCCGGATCTAGCAACCCTCCCGCGGGCCGAGTATATAACCACACTGACACCCTACGCCACGAAAAGTGTAACCCACCTCCACGAATCCCACCAAATCCACGGGATCCTTGCCATCGGCGGCTCATGCGGCACGGCACTCGGGGCAGCAGTCATGCGGAACGCGCTACCAGTTGGATTCCCCAAACTACTAGTATCAACCATGGCGTCAGGGGATGTGGGACCGTACATCGGCGAAACAGATATTAGCATGATGTACAGCGTTGTCGATATTGCGGGCCGGAACCGCGTTTTGGAAGGTGTTCTTGATAATGCTGCTGGGGGCATTGCGGGGATGGCGAGTGCGTTTTTGAAACGAGAGCAGGGTGAGAAGGAGAAGAAGGCCGACGAATCTTCCCGGGTGAAGATTGGTATATCCATGTTTGGAGTTACGACGCCTGGTGTTACACGCGCTCGGGAACGTCTTGAGGAAGTCCTGCCCAGCTGTGAGGTTTATGTCTTTCATGCTACGGGGTCTGGAGGGAGGGCTTTGGAGAGGCTTGTGAAGGAGGGGCAAATTGATGCGGTGCTTGATTTGACGACTACGGAGATTGCGGATGAGGTTGTGGGTGGGGTTCTTAGTGCTGGGGCTGGACGTTTGACTGCGGCTACGGTGCGGGATATTCCGAGGGTTGTTAGTGTTGGGGCGTGTGATATGGTTAATTTTGGGGAGGTGGGGAGTGTCCCACCTGTTTTTCGGGAGGCGGGGAGGTTGTTCCATGAGCATAATGCCACTGTTACGCTTATGCGGACTACTAAGGAGGAGTGTGTGAATATTGGGGTGTTTATAGCAGGAAACTTGTTGCGGGATCCGAAAGATCAAGGGCAATTGAGACGGACGAAGGTGGTTCTGCCTGTTGGTGGGGTGAGCATGTTGGATGTTCCTGGTCAGACATTCCAGGATACAGAGGCAGATGAGGCATTGTTTTCAACTTTGGAGAAGGAATTGGAAGGCAGTGGGATATCAGTCGTGCGAGATTCGCGTGACATCAATGATCCTGACTTTGCTGTGGCGGTAGCAGATGAACTGGTGAAATTGATCTACGGAGAATAGATCGTACGGCATGGCCAGAGATATGAACCCAAGCCAATCGTCTACGGGGAGAAACTACACAAGAAATAAAATGTTGACGCATAGCTTCGATTTGTTGAAGTTCTACACTATCACAATCGGCCCATGGAGGCCTACACACCGAAATAAGGTATCAAGAATAAAATCCCATCACGCAGTGTTGAATGCAAGACCATCCCAGGTCATCCCACGCCAAAACAAAACATTAGAAACACACCTCCGGTGCAGGCCACTTTTTATGCCGTTGAAGGACAACCATTTTTGAGTTCTAAGTTGATAGAGAACCCGAATATGCCAATCATAACATCGTCGAATCATGTTGAAAGTCTATTTCCCAAGATTATCATCGAACGCAGTTGAAAATGTAAAGAAATTAGTAACGGTAGATCTCGGGCTTGAAGGGGCCGTTGACATCCAGGCTGAGGTAGTCGGCCTGGACGGGGGTCAGCTCAGTGAGCTTGGCGTTAACGTGGTCCAAGTGGCAGCGAGCGACCTGCTCGTCGAGCTGCTTGGGCAGAACGTAGACACCGATGGGCTTGCGGCCACCGGCACCGAACTCGATGTACTTCTTGCCGAAGGCCTCATCCTCAGCCTTGAAGAGGGCAATCTGGGCCAGGACCTGGTTGGAGAAAGAGCAGGACATGACGAAAGAAGAGTGGCCGGTAGCACAGCCAAGGTTGACAAGACGGCCCTCAGCGAGAAGGATGATGTTCTTGCCGTTGAGGCTGTAACGGTCAACCTGGGGCTTGATGTTCTGGACGGACTGAGAGTTGGCCTTCAACCAGGCGACATCAATCTCGATATCGAAGTGACCAATATCTATAAGATTGTTAGTATTAATACATAAACCAAAGTGTTCATTCGAAACAACTTACTGCAGACAATGGCGTCGTTGCGCATGGCCTCGAAGTGACGGCCAACAAGGATGTCACGGCAACCAGTAGTGGTGACGAAGATCTGACCGACAGGGGCAGCAGCCTCCATGGTGTTAACCTCGTAACCCTGGACAGCAGCCTGGAGGGCGTTGATGGGGTCGACCTCAGTGACAATGACACGGGCACCCATGGAGTGGAGAGCCTGGGCACAACCCTTGCCGACATCACCGTAACCGGCGACGACAGCGATCTTACCAGCGATCATGACATCGGTGGCACGCTTGATACCATCGATAAGGGACTCACGGCAGCCGTAAAGGTTGTCGAACTTGGACTTGGTGACACAGTCGTTAACGTTGATGGCGGGAACCTTCAGCTTGTTCTCCTTGAGCATCTTGTAGAGGTGGTGGACACCGGTGGTGGTCTCCTCGGAGACACCGAAGCAGTCATCAAGCATCTCGGGGTACTTGGTGTGGATGAGGGAGGTGAGGTCACCACCGTCGTCAAGGATGAGGTTGAGCTTCTTGCCATCCTTGAAGGCCTGGAGCTGCTGGTCCAAGCACCACTGGTACTCCTCCTCGGTCTCACCCTTCCAGGCGAAGCTGTAGAACACAATGGTCAGATGAAAAGTCCATGAAGGGCTATGAAACCCGAATTATTTCAGTAAGAATGAAAACTTACACAGGGACACCAGCGGCAGCAATGGCGGCGGCGGCGTGATCCTGGGTGGAGAAGATGTTGCAAGAGGTCCAGGTGACCTCGGCACCGAGGTGAGTGAGGGTCTCGATGAGGACAGCGGTCTGGATGGCTGGAGGAGCGGTCAGCACGGGCTTTGCTTTTTGTGATGGATCAATTCGTACTCATGTGAAGACAACCAGCGATACGGGCACCCTTGAGGGGCTGGTCGGCACCGTACTTCTCACGGATGGCCATGAGACCGGGCATCTCAACCTCGGAGAGCTCGATCTCGCGGCGACCGAAGGCGGCCAGTGACTATGGGAATGGTCAATGATTGTAAGGGGGGGAAATAGGTGATTGAGAGAGACATACGAGGTCAGCGACCTTGAACTTCTGTGCGGGGGCAGACATTATGTGAAATATGTATTCAAAAACTGCTAATTGTTAGAAAGAAATATCAAAAAGTGATTTTGTGGAAATTGACTGACCAAAGGTGTATGAATGAGAAAGGAAGAGGAAAGAGAGAAAAGGAAAATAGAGGGGAAAGGAAAACTCACGGGCTTGAGGGGATCCACCAAGGTCCCAGAACGTGGCAGGTACTGGTACTCCATAATGGCATTGTTTCAATATGTATAATTAGGTACCAGTACTTCTCAACAGTTATTTGGTCTCCGTAGTGGGCTGACTGATGGCGGGGGTCTTGCTTAGTCAGAATAAGCAGCCACCACTTACATAACTTGCAGCCGTTGTAGTCACGTGATATTTATAACGAAGCCCTAGAGAGTAGTAGTTAGTTGGCTGGACGGTTAATGAAATGACATATAGAAGTATATCTTCTTGTGTCACAAGCTACGTACTTCCAGTTTAAGTCAAAAGTACACCAATTCGAGTCTCAAGAGCATTATGTGAAATACATGGACAAATTATGTATGCATTGATGCGGCAAGACCCTAATCAGAACTAGTGCTGTTTGGGTGGGGGCGAAATATCCACGAACATGTATAGTCCCTGTTAACTCGACAACAGAGGCATGTACGGACAAAGTGTGCCACCAGGGACTTTAGTCATATTTGCTATTACTGCCAAATTTTACGTACAAAGTAAGTATTATTCATTCCCTCTTCGTAGTTAAGGACTCGGGACCCCGGGGGTGCACTTGAGGGGGCTACTACCACCCCATATTAGGCCCTAAATGATTCGGAAAATCGATCCTACACTTATCAACCATGTAGTATAAATTCTGTTCTTGAAAACCCTCATTTATCTTCAGAAGAAAACTTTGCAATTGAATGACACCTAATCTTGCTGTTAGGCCACTTTATATAAATTCTATAGAGCTTGTTACGGGATGTATGCTCTCATATTCTAATTTCTAAAAATGTATCCCGGTGTGCTCAAATCGGTTCCCTGGAGCAGAGAGCAGCAAGACAACCAGCGAGTCGAGGCGAGTATTCTATGCCCCTTTCATAACCAGTCCACATAGTCAAAATCAGATGTTGTGCTCCAGCTTTGGTACATATTCGTCATTGAGAGGCTTCATCAGCGCGTCACACTTGGAAACTTCTCGCAGCCTGTCTAGATCGGCGAATCCAAAATGGATCAACCCAGCAAGGAGACATTTTTCGAGCATAGCCATATATGACCGGGCTTCCGATCTATTTTCATGAAGTTAGGACATGCTCGAAGAACGGATTGCCATAACGTACCCCTGCACGAGTCTTGATCTATGCGTCACCCATTCATTTAATTTTGCAACACAGGCCATCGCAAGGATAAACACCAAGGACGCGCCGCGCACGCCGCTTTCATGAATACTGATAACAGCAGACAAGGGAATAGAGATCGAGTAAAATGTGCTGGACGAGTATCCACGCAAGTACGGCGTGTGGGTGAAGAAAAAGATCCCCAGTCGGGCATAAAGGAAGCTGTCTAGCGCAGAGATAGACACCCTGTGTAGACTGGGCAGTTGTAGTAGGTATGATATGGTGGAGATGACTGGGCGCAGCAATGCACCTGTTTGGTATGGGGGTCGAGTTGTACATGGATCGCCACGACGAAGCGTCTTCACGAGAACCAAACTGGTCCAAGACCAGATGAAGCATGACAGCACATCTATCACCTCGGGGAGGATATTATCATTGCCAAGTCGGGCTTTGGAGATATGGTATCGACTCAATTCCATGACCCCGGTGCCAATATGTATGAACAGGCACGCTTTGCTCTTGGAGAACTTTGTGCTATACATTCGAACTTGCCGTCGTGTGTGATAGAGGATGATGACCAGATATGCAGAACAATAACAGATCAATGGTGCGATATCGGATTTCCGACACATGGTGACGGTTGCTGGATCAATTATTGAAATTTGTCAAAATGGAATAAGGTCCCCCTAGGCCATAAACAGGAACCTTGGTTTTTGTTGTGGTCTAGTGATAAATTAGCCTGTATTATTTCCAACAGAATTGCTTCGTGTATTTTCTTGTGGTGTCCGGCCTTAGGCCGCAATTTATTGCCTCAGGCATCAACCCCTCTGTAGATAGATATTTGACGGGTAGATCGCTCTCCTTAGTAATCAACTCTCTCCCTCCCCTCTCGCTGACCCCCACAATAGTAGGTGCCACAACATATTTAATGGTTCAGATCAAATCGGCCATTTAATAAAAGAACTGAATAGTGAGGGCTTCGTATTTTAAGTAGGCTTCTTGGTCTATCAGCAGTTAGCTCGCTTCTTTGGGTATACATGCGCAGATCATCAACTTTTGCATAACATGTTACAATGTGCGGTCTGCATGGTCATCAAAGTACATATGATTTGGTGATGATATGAATCTCCAGGAGAATCCACGGAAGTGTTACACCAACTTAATCTAGAAATCACTGAACCTGTTAGCACATACGCTATTGCGTCATAGACACGGCCTTTGGGGGACAGGGGGTTTTTTCTGTTTGTTTACTCAACAACAGGAATATGTTCATATAGATCGTATAATACTGCAACCTAGCGATACGGAGGATGCATCTATACATGTGCTATGCATATGCACTAATCTCATAATGTGCAACTCTTTTGCCAGCCCATTTATTACAATATCAGAAGCTCTCTACTCAGTCCCTGCATGACCATTGATGTTCTCTGGTGCGACTGGAAACAAGGACATCTTGGTAATAGAAATTCCAATATAAGGGATCGCCGAATATACAAAACAATGACGCAGTAGCTCTCGGATAGTCATTTGGGAAGCCAATGTCAGAGCTTCGTGTGGCTCTAGTAGACCTCTGCATATCCCACAAAGCCCATAGCCCAACCCACTAATGGGTTGGGCTTTGGGCGCATTCTTCGAGCCCACAGGGCCCATTTGGGCTCATAATGGGCCCCGACTATTAACCAAATAATGCAAACATGCTAATTTATCGCAACTACATAATTAATGCATTCTTCCCTAGTTTTTCGGGTATTGAAACTACCGTTCAAGCTATATATAAAGTTTTCCTTTTTTACAAGAGGTACTTATTCTTATTAAGGGGTTCATGCACTACACACTAGAGTTCAAGCCATTAATGCACATATCCTTTGTTCGTGTACAGGACATGCTAAGTCTGGAAAAATAAGAACGCAAACCACCCATGTTGAGTTGGAGTAACCTCAACGACCCATTTTCATCGTGTCCCTCGTGCCCCTCGTGCCCATAGAACGCTGCAAAGCCAGGCAAATTGAAGTATCGGTGATACCCATAAGAGATTCGTCAAACAGCAGAAAGGAGAAAATGAAAGGATCAAAATCAAATAAACAACATGGTCTCATAAATCATGGAATGAGCAAAGTCATAACGGCTCAAAAAAAGAAAGAAAGAAAGCAACGCTAGTAAGAGATCTGCGCTGGCTCATAAGCCCCATAAGGATTCCCATTACGATAAGCAGGGGTATGATCGCTCCGAGATTCGTTCGTCGACTGTGCATATTCAATCTCATCAGGCCAGCGATGACAAGAAGGCGCACCCTGGCTACGAGCACGACGACGCTCACGCCTAGCAGCGCGTTGAACACATTCCTCTTGGAACGTGGTATTTTCCTTTCGCTTCTCCATAACCTCCTTCCATTCACCATAGGCACCCTTGATACCGAGCGCAGCAAGACCGATACTTACAGCATCCTTGGTGTTAGCTTTCATGCGTCGTTTGCGAGCCTCTTCGGGCGTAATCTCTCCCTCTTTCAACTGCTGCATTCGCTCTTTCCTCTTCTCCATGCTACCGTAGAGGCCGTGCGCAGCGTGGATGGTAGCCACACTGGCCAGACCTCCCGTAATCAGCATATCCCGCTGCAACTTCTTGCGTTGCTTCTTTTCATCAGAACTGGAACCTAGGTCAGAATCACTCTCGGAGGTCGACGCGTGGCCATGGTCCTTAGAACCGGCACCTGATTCACCGCGCGATGCGCGGCTGGGTGCATATGGGGGTGGGTTTGTTCCGTCCAATGAACGGTGTCGACCTACATCTCTCGAGCTTTTGCCCCGTCTCGAGTCCCTGTTGTAATAATCACTGTCCGCATCTGAATCCGAATAGTCGTCGTGTCGATGTCCCCGGTGATGACGTCTCTCTCGATCGTCCCGATACTCCCGACGATGCTCCTTGCGATCGTCCCTGCTGTCGCGGTGACGGTCTTCTTCTTCTCCAAGTCCCAGGGCGGCGATGCCCTTGTTAATGTACTCCGAAACGCTCTTGCTGCGTTTGTGGGAGCCACGCTCTTCCTCATCGCTGTCACGGGAATGGTCGCGGCCGCGAGGCCGAGATCGAGACTTTGAGTATCGATCAAAGATTTCCTTTCCGGCAGCAGCAATGGCTCCAGTGGCAGCGAGGTTCTTGAGACCTCCACCACCACCTGACGAGCGACCACCATCTCGGCCACGAGATCGTGAGCGTGAACCGCCACCCACGAAGTGACTGGCAGCTAGACCTGCAAGCGTGGACTCGACAACATGACGTGTTCCGTGCTTGCTAGGATCCTTGTCAACAAGGCCGTCGGTGCCACCAGCAGTCACAGCAGCAGTGAGGACGCGCTTTCCTTTCGTACCGGCCCATTCTCCGGGCTCTTTGCGCTGTTTGAAAGCCTCAACTGCGCCGGCTGTCAAGGCGGCACGAGCAGCCTGTGCGATGCGTTGCTCGCTCTTATCGCGTTTGCTGCCTCCATCACGTTTTCTGCTGCCGCGATGGCGGCTGCGACTGCGCGAATCAGACGATGATCTCGAATATGATCTATTGCGATGGCGGGACTGGGAACGGCCGCGACCACGGTCTCCACGGCTAGCAGAAGCAGCGGCACCCCCGAGGCCTAGAGCACCCAAGGCTTGCTCGCTGAACGACTTGCGACGTCTGTGGCGGGGTGGAGAGCGACTTGGAGAAGAATCGGAATCGTATTTGGAGCGACGGGAGCCTGAGAGATATTAGAATTACTTTCAACCACATCGGCTCTGTATCACTCACGTTTATCCTCGTAGTGTCTTGATCGACGAGGACCGGAACTTCGGTAGGCAGCATCGTTGTATGGATCGTAACCGCTGACGGAGGAGGCACGGCGCACATTTTCGTAGACGGGTCGTCGCGGACGCCGAGAGCCATACGAACGCTCGTAGGCATAGTCTGAGCCTGGTGGATAGTCGCGCTGTACCTCCTCGATGGAGTCGTCGCTGGCGCGGGGTACATATGAGTCTCGCTCGTGTCTTCGATAACGGCCACGAGGATCATCATACGGATCAATATAACTGGCTGGGCGTGTGTAGCGGTCGCGCGGCTCGCGATAACGACGGTCCTCGTAGTACGCCATGGTTGAGGCGAAAGTGAGGGGGAGACAAATTCAAAGATAAAAGGTCGAAGGTTGTGAACTACTACCGTTCACTGGGAGAATATGGTGGGATGAAAAAAAGAAGTTGATCTGAGATGTATGGCGGGGCAGGGGCTGGGGTGGCGTGACGTCGATGTGGATTCAGATGGGTGAAGTAGGGGCTGAGAGACTTGGCAGTGGCTGAGAGTTGTAGATTGTGTTCATGGAGATAATAACATAGTACATAGAAGAAAAGTACAAAGTTCAAGGCAAAAGGTCGATTCTTTTTCAGACAGTATATATATCTACTTGCAAATCAAGATTATGCCAATGACGTACAAAAGAACAGCGAAGGAATGTTTCAAAAGCGGATATAACTCACCGAATGAGCATGTAGACTGATGTCGTGTATCAGATATCAGATATTACCCCGACGTCATCCTGCATCTTAAGTGCCAGGGAATTTTGAACGACCTAGCCCTATGATATACACAAATACAGACAATTGGATAATTTGTCCCTGTTTCATTTCTACTTTCCTTTGAAAGGATATACAATATACAATATACAATATAAAACCATCAGGGATTAAAATTTATGGAACGTAAACAATGGTTCCACGGGTCGCCTTCGGGGGTACCCAGTGGCTTACGATCCGACCAACACGATGCTCTGGATATCGTTGGGTGCAGAACTGGTTGCACGTAATTTCTCATGGGAATCCTTGAATGGACACTGGACAGTACTTGGCTCTCCTAGAACACATCTCCCACAAATTTCAACCATCACACATAACAGAATCACATGGTACACGAGGGATATAAAACAGGGAAATAAAAGACACATAGTAACACGTACGGTAGACCTAGACGTCTCGATATTTTGAAACGTGCAGTCATGCAAATGATCGCTGAGATATGAAAAAGACAAGAACAAAATAAAACAAAGATAAAAAAAGAACACATGTTGAGAACCCACAATAGACAGCCGAAAAAAAAGAGTACTAAATTGACAGAATCGAAACACACCGCACAGCAGTGGCTGGGCACAGAGGACCAACAGAAGAAGGAAGTCGTATAATAAACAGCAAATAGAGTGGACGGTCAGGAAAACCGCACTGCGTCCCTTTAGGGTGCCGGCGGAGCAGCCCCTGGAAGAGACCGGATAACTGTCTCCACGGGTTGACTGATGTTACGCTGGTGGGAAGCCGAGGCGTACGCCGAGCCGGGACGAACCATCGCCCACCGAGCATCAGTCTCTGGCTCCGAAGTAGAGCGCATCTCGTCCGATCGCGTGCGATGAGTCCGAATGTGCTGTTTCATATTGTCTTTTCTCGTAAACGCTTTATTACAGATTGGACAGTGCACACTCTTTTCGCCAGTGTGCTTCTTGCCGTGGCGCGCCGCATGGCCCGAAGTCGTAAACGTTGAAGAACACCCATGGCTTGCGGCATAGGGGCAAGGGTACTTATTCTTTCGACCCGTGCCGCGCGTCGCACCGGTCTGAGAAGACGCCGTTTCGGATGTGCTCGAACGAGTCTCAGGCGGCGTTCGAGGGGCTGCTGGCCCACGAGCTGGGAATTGATATGGTTCCCGTCGCGGATCCTGCCGGGCATACGGGTGATAACCTGATCGTTGACTGGTGAAGTAGTCGTAAGCTGAGCCGTCGGATGACCCGGGTGAAACAGGTTGGACGGCTTCAGTCACCGCGTCCGAGTGATGCCTCGTCCCTCGTGGTGATGTTGCTGGAGATTCGGATGAAGCTTGAGGACGGGTATATTGCGGGTCGCTGGCAGGTGGGGGTACTGGTACTCGCTCTGGATGTGGATAATGTGATGGGGATGTATGAGTCTGAGTAAATCGGGGAGCGGAGCGGACCGCAAAAGATGGGTTATCATCGTTATTCAGAATGGACACAATATTCGTCCTACAGCTGGACATCTCCTCAAGGCCCCGATGTACGGTCACCGGGGCTGGAAAACTATACTAAAGGTAGAATCCAAGTTAGTATAAACTGTTCGTAACCGGCTCAGCCGGGCTCTGGGTACTCGTAAGGACTCAAGAGATCACCGATCTGAGCCAAGGGGAGAAAGGGGAGATTGAAGAAGAGAAAGAATATCTCACTCATTTCTTGCCTCCCCCCCGGAACACACGACAAACGCACCAGCGGCTCTAGAAAGATGTTTGTCCTCTGTGTCATGTAACACGTCGACAACATTAGACCCTAATCGGCACTTGCCTGCAGGCCTAAGCAGAGGCCTGATGACTCGAGCTTGTGCCGGACTCCGTGTGTCCGTTGGAAGTGACGAGGAAGTATCTCGAAGGTTGTTAAATACTGGAGATACGACGACTTGGCAGCGATAGGGCGAGTTGAGGTCTGACAAATCTGCCTTCTTGACAGTGGAATTTGTTCCGAGGCTCGGGTCGTCTTCTTTTTTTTTCGTATTTCTCCCCGGGGGTTCCTTTTTTCCCTTTCTAATTTTGCAATTGGATGTAGGGAACACAATCCTCAACGGCAGTTGCAAACTGGCCTGGGGATGTTGCAGAAAGTTGAAGTTCAACGCCGGTTGTCTAACCGTGCAAAGTAACAGTTCTTCTAGAGAAGAAGTGCTAGGCCGTCTGAGAATATGTAGAAAAGAAATGCGCTCTGCGCGTGTCCGTGGTAGAGGTCGAAGTTGAAACGAGAAGCTGGATACGAGATAAGATGGCGAGAGTGAGTTATCGGAATGATGGGTTGAGAAATCAAAAATAACAGGCAATCAAATGTAGGAATATAGATCAAGAAGTAGAGAGAAGGAGAAAAAAAATTGATGAGCAGCCAACCATGGCCATTTAGCTAATTATACTGAAAAGAGCGAAAGAAGCCAAGCTCCAGGGTCTGTCGAGGCTCCCCAGAGGATACACTTCCATACCAAGCACGCTATTTAGTTCGGTGGAGAAATCAACCAAAAAAAAAAAGAAAGAAAGAAAGAAAGAAAGAAACGGAATGGAAACAAATACAAAAAAAGAAATATAAAACACAGGATACAATACCAAGACCCCTACGCTAATCCACCCTGTGCAGACCCGTTTTCTCCGTTTCTTCCGGCCCGCCCGCGACTCCAGTGGTCTATGACTTTTTTTTTCCTATTTCTTTCTCGGATCCCATTCTTTGAATTGCTTTTTATTCCTTCTGTAGGTTTATTCTCATTTTAAAACATAACACGGTGTGTCTGGATAGAAGTGTTAACTCCGACTGGGGTTGTCATTCGGCCTAGGGTTGCGGTTGGCCAAGCGAGAACAGAAAAATATCCACCACATCGGCAGAACTACGGATAATCATGAGACCATTGGACCCTGAACAAGTGTACTGGATTTTCTTTACGGATACGGATTTAATAGATTTCATTTATTTTAGGAAGTTGCTAGAAAAGACCAGGGATGGACAAGCTTTTAACCCTGTGCACATTATCTCCCGATGTACGTGTTCATACTCCATTGAAATCCTATCCGCACTACTCGTAGGACGACACCTCTACCTGGGGAAATCCAAGAACATACGTAAGTGATGATGTTAGTACCTTGGCCTGTTTGGGAACTCACCTCCGGTTCGGGCATTCTAGAGCGGGTATTGACTTCAATTCGGGAATCCATAGGTTGATTGGTTGATTTCTTAGTTTCTTACGAATTATAGCTCTGTTTTAGTCTTTTCTTTCTTTCTTTTTATTTATCACTGCAAGGCGATCTCGCCCTACGAAAAATAAAAATAAAAAAAGATAAGACACGGAAATGGGCCCTGGAAATCCGCTTCAACGCTTTGATAATATAATCTATTTCCATTTCACTATAACGTGGCGCCCTTGATTGTCGGACTTTTTTTTTGGTTTCTCAAAAGAGTACTTTACACCGAAATTCTCTTCTTTCTCTGAGGCTATCTGGATAATCTTTCTTCCCGAAAAGTTACATACATACCGTACAATATATTCATGGACATCTATGGTGTACGGAGGTTTATGAAAGCAATTGCCTGAACGTTCCGAGTATAGATAACCTAATTAACCTAATCTAGATCATCTAGCACTGTCTGCGTCAACATTCCGAAAACTTTACATGGATATTCCGTAGGGCCAGGGGTTAAGAGGGATTGGCCCGTGCAAGTATTCGTATTCGCGTTCATCCGCCCCGCTCCGGGAATCCATTCGCGGGGACTCTCCAGGGCTTTCCCTCTACGTTGCGGCACACGTACTCTGTAACTCTGTAACGTACAAAGCAGACGGGATTGTTTCAGAGTTGGTTTATGTATGTAAATCAATGAACCGAATAGCAGAGACCGTCCTGAATTACATCCGTCCTTAATTACATGTGAGTCAACAGTATACTCTATCCGGTCATATTGCTTTTTCCCCTCCTCTCCCGCAAGAGACCTTCTCCCGCAAATACCACACATGGCACCGGCGATCAAGCCAAGCTTCAACCTTCCGATCTGCTGGAACTAATCTAAGAAAGATCTAGTACAAACTTCGTGGGCTGAGAACGCGGACCGTTTAGGGCTTTCCCAGCCGAGCGTTGATTTGCCTATACTCGATCTTTGACGGGGCATACGTATGCAGCCTACGTATATTCCACGGTAGACGTATATCCACGGTAGTTCGGGACCGTCTAGTCCCTGCTCCAGCAAATACGCTTCCGTGCTTGTGTCGACTAAGGATTTAGTGTTCGAATCGGTCCTCTTACTCCCCCTTGGGGCTAACGCCACAAGCTTGACTCGTCAGGACCCCGTACTCGTCGCTTTGTGTTTACGTTCCTGGAAGGACAGGACCCTGTTTTTTATTTTATTTTGCCCTTCTTGTCTCCACTGGCACGCAGGGCCTCGTGGCACGCTTACTACGATGAGACTAGTCAGGTATTGACCAGTAAGATAGCTTCGCTATAATCACTGTTCTTGCTTAGCGGCATGGATACCCTAATTTACTACTGCACCCGCCACTTTTTTGGCCCACGCGGCTTTTCTTAAATGCTTACGTGTTTTAACCCTTAGGAAGTAAGTATACGAAGTAGAGGCGTAACATTTTAATTTTAATTGAACTATTTATTGATTTCATTGTAGACTTTAGATCTCAAAAAAATGTCCCCCGGCACCGGTCGGTGGTTTTACACCCGATGTCCGACTGGGAAAAAAAAGGAAAAGATTTTGATCTCCACTTAGTTCCACCATCATTTGTCTCATCTTCGAATCAGAAAACGAATGTCATCATTCAGCCACAGTCCTGTCAAACTGCTGCCTGGTTTCTAGGTGGTTATACGATGTATAGTACGTAATTATACGGCTTACTGCTATATATGACCGGAATTTATGCTTAACTCCATAGAGACGATCCGGCAGATGATTTCCCATCTACCAGCGTGGAGACTTCGCTTCCACACTAAGGTTCCCTTGTGGCTCATATTCGAATCCTTCTTACGCTATTGATCTTTTGGTCTATTTCTAGGGTTCGGGGTGATTACTATCCTTGGATAATTATGGATATATGGGCTCAGTTCATTTATATAAGATTTTATTTGGTACCTGAATTAATATACTCAACATCCTTCGGGTTTCCATGGACCCCTGCTGACAAAGCGGAGGTAGAAGCCCCGGGAGCTATCATATCCCACTGTGGACTCGCTATAACTAGGTCATTTGATTGTTGGGATAACTACAATTCTCCAACTCCCTTGCAATGGTCTGAGCGCACGTACGACAGCCCTAGATATATCACAGTTTAGGCTGCAGTCAAACATTAGAATTAGCTTCTAGGAATATATTCCGCACCCCATATCGAATATTGACTGGTCTCGGTAAAACGGCTGTTCTTGTCAGATGCCCCTGGGAAGACGACAGAACCTTTCATTACGAACATATTACCAAGTTCATTGAGAATTAATTATGGTCATATCAAGTGAAAGTCAAGTCAACTAAACTGTGCAACATGTGTAGGAAACGTAGTATCCATCATCTCTCAACGATTCCCCTCTCCCCCATTTATCTAAGTTTATGTTCCCACTTTGCCCGGAGATTTTGCGCATCCAATGGTATCTAGTGGATTGCTGTAATCTGGCGTACTAGTAAACAGTAAACACAAATAGTCCACATTCCCAAGATAAACTTGGCGATGTCGGGCTACGCGGAAGAGGCATAATAACAACCTTCCATTATCATGCGCCACCTTCTAATAATGGGTTCGACCGGATGTGGCTCTCGGGGGTGGAAAGGGTGTATTAAAAAATGGAGCGCTGACAAGAGTGTACAACGTACTCTAATCTAAAGTTCACTAGGTGATGAGTGGCTCAGACAAGGCGCAATTCATCTTGCGCACTTGAACATGGTCCATGCATAACAGTGATTTCAGTGGAGTAGTACGGGGGTGCAACACACAGAGTGATTGGATTTTGATATTACATGTAAGATTTGTTTTTGCCTATTGTTCGCGCCCATTTGACTCCCAAACACGCATTAACCTTATGCCTGCCCATATTCGCGTATCTTGAATGAAGGAAGCTGCGTAAGCGGAAACGTCACGTTGGTGGGCTATTCATGCTCCATGGTGTTGCGTGCATTCTAATATGCCAAGCAAAAGGGAAATTACTTCAAACACTGATAGGTTAGCCCCTGCATGTTTGGGTGGGGAGTGAAGTGTGATATGGCGGCTACCTAGAGATGTTGTTGGGAAAGCCCCGAGACTTTTTTCGGGATTTCACCGAGCGGAGAGGAAATAATACGTGGAGGGGGTTTTCGTATTGTTACTTCCTTTGGCTGTAGAGATGTTTCATTAGGGATTTTCGAATATCGTTCTTTCTGACATATGTTCTGATTCTACACAGACAACACATATCTTCAGATAGTAGGAAGATTACGAATTTCGATCCATGGGCAAAGGCTCTAGATAATGCCTATGATGGCTGGACCGTTGAATCATGCAGCTAAGTGCATCGTTGGTGTGTCGGTATCGATACAGCTACCCGGGGGATTTTGCAAAGACCCCTTAAGCCACACTAGCGACTAGAACGTGCATCACGCATATTAGTGGCTTGGAAAGGTTGATAAGATGAATGATCTATTTAGATGGTTAGAAGCTGATAGTTTCGGTAAAGAGTATCCTCTCCCCGCGACATCGACGCTTGTCTCGCCATGCCCATTTCCCACTCGATAATTTCAATAACTGGTTAACAAGCAGAATCCGTCTAATAAAATGAACTTCATGAAATCAAGGCAGTAGGTTTAATCCTCAAATACACTTTGGAAACACATCGGTGAACTCGCGCTGACTTTCGTTTTATCGATCTTGCCAGGCCCAGCCCTTCATTCCCTCCCCAAATCATGCAGGACCTCGATTCCTCTTCGTATCCACCTCCATAGGTTCTGAGTGTCACTTTATGCAGTCAACCAAAGCTGAGCGTACAGTCTACCTCCCCCCTTCCTCTCTGTGTTCCCCTTTATCTTCTTTCCCGAGAAGGAAGCAAGCCCACCATTATCTCCAGGGATGAGCCTAGTCCACATGCCATCCAACTTCGAAACGGAAGCGAAGCCGTCAGGTGCGACACACAGGCACTAGCGCCCGGGTCCAGCGTGTGACGAGTAACCACGCCGGCAGCTGCGCTGCAACGTACAGTAAACACAATGCGGGGTTTGTCAAGAGATAGGGACTATGGGTGAGGTGACACAACCCGGGCTTGAGGATCAAAGGGTCACCTGGAGGTCTCACATAATGGAGTTGTGCATCTGGAAGCTATGCTGAATAGCCTTTTGCTGACGCAATCGGAATGAGAAGGCATCTGTGCACTTCGAGTAGTAATAGGTCAACAACATAGGCATCGCGGAGAAAACGGGTGTCTGCTGGCTATATATACCAACTATAATAGTTTCCTGTGCCAGGTTGAGGCGTTTGCATCTCTGCCTCACTTGACTATGCCTCCTCATGGGCCCCGTCTTGTTGCTTGGCGTTGTCAATCATAGACCCGTCACAAGGGATTCGCCTAGGAACATGATATAGGGGAAAAAAAGACTATGAAATCCAATCCAAAGCAATTGATTCAAAATCAGAACGATATCCAATAAATAAAAACCAAAAAAGAACCCTCGAATTTGGCGTTGTTAGCACCACACTCTAACCAACTGAGTTAAGGAACCCGTGAGTCCTTGGCACCTATCCTTATCAGGGAACCTCTGATTCCCGTATAGATTAGGGCTACATATATATATATCAGAATCATGCGTTTTAAAAATATATTGAACATGGAGTCCAACGATTTAATCTGTAAGGCACAGTATATATATTTCACATGTTGACAGACCATCACTAAAGTAGTCTATGTTGACATCATCGCTGGCATCTTCTTCTCTCTTTCTCTTTCTCTTCACATCCATTTCTTTCTTCCTCTGTTTTCATATGTTAGATAGATCTCAAATGAAGCTCTAGTTCAATATCATCACGACATCAGTGAAATTCTTTGAATTATTCTGATTACATATCACCTATGATTGGTCCTGGAGAGAGAGCCTCGATAGCTTCTTCTCCCCCAAAAGAGCCTAGGTAAACCCATGGACTGTATGAGCGGTACGCAGAGAAGTAAAGTCCCCGGTAAAGTGACGAACCGCAGCAACAACGGCTATCTGCGTTGAACATCTCCTCGCCATCAATTTCGGAAGAAAATTCGTACTCAGGCTTCTTGTAGATAGTCTGCCAGAAAGCTTGAGCCTACCTGATTAACTCGGATATTTCAAGTGCGTTGCCACCCAACCGAGCCGGAAATGTCAAGAAACTCCTTAACCTATCACGGACTCGTTTCATTTTAGTGCAGTGCTCACAAGAGATCGAAGCGGTTGTAACGGCTGTATTAGTCAAACACTATAGTTCAAGATGGTCGGCACCATCCTAAGCGCCCTCGCTCATGTAGAGGCAACCCACATACCAATTCAAGCATGGAAGAACATGCATGCTACATTTCCGCATGTGGAAAACAAGAACCAGAATTTCATGTGTTGGGAACTCGATATCCTTCGGTTCTTGACTGGTATGGTCGGTGTATCCGTAGACGACTTCTTCGCAGTCATACTATCTGGTGGATAGAACGTGTGGAATGACCCGTATGTTGGGGTGGTTGAAAATGTGGGCTTAGTGGAAGGAGTTTTATATATGTCACTGGCTGGCGACGTGAATGGCACTGCGGTTACCACTGTTGAATCCCTCGTTAGCTCCCTTCAAATATCATCTTTATCCAGTACCATAACACTGTTCAATATTTATCCCGCTTCGTACCTACTCTTTTTCCATCATATTTGAAACAGAGACCTCTGACTCGCAGAGTCAATTTTAACAAGACATATAAAGCTTTCGGCATTTGAACTTAAGCTCTGCCGGCTACGTGGCATATATATCCAGTCTTGGGAAACCCCCCCGAGGTAGGGGGACGGGGATGGAAGGGGCTCCGCTTTTGTAGAATCCTCTTATTTCTCCAACAATAGATGGTAAAGTTATTGATTTTTTAGGTGTCGAATCATGACCTCGAAATGGTATGAGAATTATTAGAGCAGTTCAGCTGCAATTTGATTTTGCTGTTCTACTCTCGGCATCTCGAACACTTGAAAGACCCTGATCGACCAAAATATGCATCACATGCCCCCGCAGACGATTTCGATTGTGGAGAGAATGGCGGGGATTTGTGGGGTGCATTCCGGGGTTGTGGTGGGTGAGTCTGGCATGCCTTCCTGCGCGGGGTTTTGCATGATGGCATTGACACCAATGCGACGTCATATCGGTGTATCGGCTATTGAAAATAATTCACTCCATACCAAGACTTGATAATACTATCATGAAAGCCAAGGAAGCCAAGGAAGCCAAGAATGAGGCTCTATATGGTGAGACAGAAGACGATATGAACGCAGGAACAAAATTGAGATTGATATAGCCATCTCGATAAGCCTATTTGCAGGATATAGCGAGAATAGCTGCAATAACTATTGCTTTAAGCTACCGCTGATCCATCTTTAAATTGTCAAATGCCGACTTTCGATGCCCACTAGAAGGGATGGATATAAATACCATGAACGGAGTATCTCAACAAAACACTATACCAAACCATCACTGTCTTGAATTCACCATGTTCTTCAGTCTCCCGGTGCTTCTATCCACAGCTATATTTATAACCTCCGGGCAATGCAGCTCCCATACTATACCTGTCCGATCTTCTCCGAAGAATAGTAGCCCAGTCCCCAATGATCTGCAATCAATTTCAATCGAATTTTCATACTTCCCCGACTATTCTGGGAACAAGTCACGACCAAATGAGTTCTCGAAGAACCTACTTCACAATCTCGAATCTCTTACCGGCGTTGCTCCGAAAGTAAGAGTCGGAGGAACCTCACAGTATGTTGAATCATTCTACAGGCTTTTAATCGCAGGTGCTGACGAGAATCCACTGATAGGGACCATGCTACATACTTCCCTGACCAAGAGGAGAATGTGAAGCTGTTCTACCAGAACCCCACTGATGATCAGCCGATCCAAATCAACTACGGTCCGACCTTTTTTGAATCGTACCACACTCTGGGAGAAATCAAATTCCTGCATGGGTTGAACATGAATCAAAACTCATCAATTCAACAGCTTCAAGACTCGGCCACGGAAGCTTGCACTTCCATCGGCCCCCAGCTGCATCTGTTTGAGCTGGGTAACGAGTTTAATTTCGCTCCCGGGAAATATCGCGCTGCAAATTACTCACTCCTTGATTATGTTGAAGAGTGGAACTCCAAGTCAGCCATTGTCAAGTCTGCCGTACAGAAAGCCTGTCCTGGTTCTTTTCCGGGATTTATGGCGCCTAGCTTCGTCCTGCTGGATTTCATTGACGACACGGCCTGGACTGCCGAGGACTTATACAATCTTGGATACGATAAAGATAATCTGACCAAAGAGCTATGCTTCCACAAGTAAAATAACCGCTCTCATTCTTGTTCTCGCTTTGCTTTGCTAACCCTTGCAACAGCTATATGGGTGTCAACGAGCCTCCTCTGCCCCCTGCACAGTTAGACCTCCAGCGTATATCTCTCCTCTTCGCATCAACTGAGTAATGCTGACAACGACAGGGACTTTAATGAATCACACAAACATTATACAGAGTCTCGCACAGCATATCAAGCGCGCCGAGAATCTTGCATACCTTGACCTCCCTTATACGCTTGGTGAGCTAAATTCTATCGCAAACCAGGGTGTGAATGGAGAGACCAATGTGTTCGGTGACGCTCTGTGGCTGGTTGACTTTTCCCTCTGGGCAGCGGTACACGTACGACCCGCCCATGTTTCCCATAAAACAAGCCACTGACATTGAGCAGGGTATTAAGCGTCTGCAGTTCCACCAAGGGTTGAACTACCGTTACGCCTCGTGGCAGCCAATCGAGAGCAAAGGACTTCCCCCAACCACCAGACCCCCATACTACGGTCAGATCATGGTCGCCAGTGCCATCGGACAGTCCAAGGACACGCGCATTGTTAACATTCCTCTGTCGGAAGATACAGAGTCTGCATATGCCATCTACAATGGAGATCAACTGTCGAAACTGGTTGTGACGAATCTGCGGGCTTTCAACCAGACTACGTTAGATCGTCCTCACAGGGAATATAAATTCCACGTGCCTGCACAATATAGAAGCGCTCGAGTTGAGAGCCTGATTGGTCCAGGGAGTGACGCGCTTGATAATATTACATTTGGTGGTATTTCATACGACCATGCGTTGAATGAGGGGAGGCCGGTCCAACAGCATGCGAACGAAGAGACAAGGATTAAAAATGGGCTGCTTACTATCGTTGTTCCGGACTCTTCCGCTGTTCTGCTCACTCTATGATTTGCTCCATTTGGGCTGTGCAGGTACTCCATATATAAGCACTATGTTGTATATAGTCATCCAGCAGATATGGTAAATATAGTGCGGTTAACAGGCGCAACGCAACGGTCTTTCGAATAGCCTAATGTCAGAATCTAGAATGTATCCATAGATATCTAAAAATAACCCCGTAAGCAGAAAAAGAAAACCTCACATTTGAAATCTAATTAAACCGCAAATGAGCAAAAGCGCAAACCTACATGCCAAGCAGCTAACCAGCTTACGATAGGGCTAAGGAGACTAGACTGGGCCCCTCCATTTTCAGCCCCAGGACTCACCAGGACCCCCTTTTCTCTATTTTTTTAAATGGAGACTGTTCTCGATTTACTGTTGTCGGTTTTCCTTTTTTTCCTTTGTGTCTACGTTCCACCATGGCTTCGTCGCGGGATTCGCAGCAATCTCTGCTATCCGAAGATTCGATCGACGCCGCTCGACCCCAACGTTCTTGGAATCCACTCAACAATCGCCTAACCGATGCCGACTATCGCTACCATGCTCCCTCAGATAGCACTAGCACCTGGTCCGAAGAAGTCCTGCGTGATGTTGGGCTGGGCATCTCGAACTCGTCGGGCGACACCATCCCGGCAGAAATTCCGGCAGACAGCCGCCATTCAACCGATAGCACTGCGACTACGACTCCAAATACCTACAAGATTCCCCAATCTCCCGAGTCTCCGCAGACTCCACATACCCACGCCCATGTGCGGTGTCCCAACCGATCAACGGTTCTCCAGAAACGGCTCTCGTGGGTCCCGCTAACAGTCTTGGTTCTCGCTATCTATGCCACTATCTTTTCAGGTATCTATCTCGGTATTGCGCTGCGCAAGCCCCGATGGCGCAGTATTTCCATTGATGGGCCGTTGGTTCCATCTACGGCAGCTTTGCTGAGCTCATTCTTTGCGAAGACGATCGAGTTGTCCTATGTTACGATTTGTGTCGCGTTTCTGGGACAGGTGCTTAGTCGGAGGGCTTTGATGAGGAATTCTCGAGGAATCAGTATCTCGGATATGAATATGAGGGCCTGGATTATGCAGCCCGGATCCATGATTGTTCATTGGGAGGCGCTGCGATATTCCGCGCTCACCTTCCTCGGGTCGGTTGCGTTGGTTTCAACGTTCGTGGCGATGCTATATACCACTGCCGCGCAAGCTTTAGGTAAATTCTCTCTCTTCTATCCAAAAATTATATCAGATACTAATCAACCAACAATAGTTGCTCCTAAACTCTCTTTTGGTCCTATCGAACCAAGGACACTCCAGGGCAAGGTAACCGCCAGCTTCGCAAACCCCAAATACATCGCATCAGCCTGTGAGACACCTGTCACCAACGACATGGACTCCATGTATCGTAATACGACCTGCCTCCAAATTGTACACGTCGGCCATGCATATCACAACTACCAACAATGGATAGCCCAATGGAGCCAGCTAGTAACCAGCAAGAACGAAACCTCAAGCCAGCTCCAAAAACGCCTACCGCCAACAGGCTCACTCTGGGACAACACCACAGTAACAGGCAGCTGGGTCGACATGCAAGACATGTCCACGCTCTCTAAGAAACACAACCGAATGGTCAATAACATAACAATGGCAATGCCACACGGCGGCATTCCCGCCGCAGCAATGAACTCCGAAAACAAACTCAAACAACCCAAAGATACCTCCGGCGAAGGAAAATACAACATCGAAGCCTCCGTCCCCTCACCGGCCGTCAACGTTCTCTGCACCGGAATGACAAAAGAAGAGCTTAGCCCCTTAGTCTACGCCTCCTGGCCCGGCGGCGACAAATTCAACGTGACAACCTGGAATTTCTTACCCCCAGACAACATCCCCCACCCAGCAGACTGGAAAAACAGCACAGTCGTGGATTCACTCTTCGAATTCGGTCCGAAACATAGTCAAGTCTCACCGATTTTCGGCAAATACCCACTCCCATACAACACAATCCTCAACACAACAGGTGCCTGGCCCACAAACGCCATCTACCTCCTCGGCGCAACCAACAACACCGATATGCCAGAGTATATTATGTGCTCTTTGCGCGTGAAGCAAACAGGAGTATGCTCGACCAAGTACTCCGCTGACACGAGCGGCGCATACCTCAGTACAAACTGCGAGAACGCCTCAAACGGCCTACAATACGACCGACGACAAGACGCGTTCTACGAGGGTATTTGGAATTCAGACTGGAAGAATATCGCGTCGGAGTGGGCGAATGCGCTCAGCTTGAATGCGGGTATCTCCGACGGCGCGGCTAGCAATGCCAGGCTGCTTATGCAGATGATGCCGCGGTATAACAAGACCGAGGAGACTTTCGCGCTGGACCCGAATCTACCATCTATCGCCGAGGCATTGGCGGTGATGGCTGGAAGTACTCTTATTCTCAGTTCTCAGGATGCGCCGTTCGTCCCGTTCTGGAATTACAGTGCCGAGGACGGGACTGCTCTTTCCGAGGACGGGACTGCTCTTTCCGAGCCTGTTTACCAAATCTTCAATGCTTCAATCCAGGCTTTTGGATATGCTTCCAGTGGGGCGGAGCACTGGCAGGGGATATTCTATGTGATTCTTGTTTTTGCATTCCTGACCAGCGCTATCTGTCTCGGGTTTATGATTGTCGAGGCGCGCGGTCGACAGGTGACTGATTTCACGGAGCCGCAGAATTTGTTCGCGCTTGCTGTGAATAGTCCGCAGACGAGTCAGTTGGAGGGTGCTTGTGGATGTGGGCCTTGGGGGAAGCAGTTGAAGGAGAGGTGGTTTATTGGGATGGAGGAGGATGATGAGCATTATTATATTCGGAGTAAGACTGAGGAGAAGATTCCGCTTCTTCGGAAGACGGATGATTCGACGCGTTTGGAGCCGATGGAGATTGAAGATGGGGGTGGGAGAATGCTTAGTCCTATGGTTAATGAGTTTAGGAAGGTCTCGAAGAGGCATTCGTTTTTGGCGAAGCTTTATTAAAGACATTCCTAGGACGTCTCCGTGTGGACAGTTGGGTGCTTATGATGAACACGACTTATATATGATAATGGTTAATTGGAGTCAGGAATATGACGAAAGGTATTTCAATAGGGCATGGCTAGAGCATGCGCTTGATTTCAAGTGATTTACACTCAGATCGAGATATGTACAGAATAACATTAACACAACACTCACACAAGAACAACTAGATCGACACACAGTACAGGCACAGCCATGAAATCAAATGGATAATAAAAAAAAAGTGACCGGTTCAACAAATGTGGCACAACGCTAAGGAATCGCTCATACACACGAACATAAAACGAAGAAGATGCTGGATGTAGGTAAAAATGCAGCACGTCAAGTGCAAAGACACAGAGCAATAGGCTTTTTCGAGACACCAGTAGCAATGGAGATGCGATAAAAGGAATGGATGAGGAAGGAGGTAAGAGAGTCGCCAAATAACCTGGCAAGGCGAGGTATGTATTTTTGAGGAAAGATGAGGGAGAGTATGGGAGAGTATGGGAGAGTTGGGCTCCAAATGGACTGTAAGTCGGAATATTGGGCGAACGTATGTTAACGATCAGCCTTGAGATTGAGCCAGCTCATGTCTGAATTGGTATTGTTCTTCTGCCCTTGCATCGGAAGTTCGTCGATATCGTGTGGGATGATGACGCTTGATCTTCGTGCATTGGACTGCCTTGCCTTGTCCGCAAGGCTGGCATTCGATGATTCCCAGGGCATATCATGTGTGCTCGGCTGGTAGAAGCTGGTAGTGTAGTTGCTGCTTGGGGGACGTCCAAGCCAGCTGCTCTGGCCCGCACCTTGCCACTTTGGATCATCGCGGTCGTCGTCCGATGCGATACTGATAGAATCGGCACTGGAGATTCGTGCCGATTGGCTCTCCGGGATTACCAGGCTTCGGCTACCCATCTCACTAGAACCGTGCTCCGTGGTCGGGCTACCGCTAAGAACGTGACCCAGGGGTTTGGGCTGGTCAAGGAAACCAAAATTCAATGGTGTCAAGGTAGTCATCGGCCAAGCGCTTCCGCGGTAATCGGACTTAGTGTATACGGAACTCATAGTTGAGCGGTCGGATTGGAAGTTAGTGGCACCACCGTCCTCAAAGTACTTTCCCCACCCTTCGTCAGTCATTCGGCCAGCAGCCTGGTTTCCATGCCCGGTGTCATCGCCAGACCGGTTGGTGTCGTCGGTGTATACGCTTGATGCGCCCATGATACCGCTGGAGGGAATTGTAGATAGCGGACTGCTACTCTTGGGCTGAGAAGACAATCCATAGCCCGTATTACTGGGTGGCTTGAGGGATTTCTCTCCTTTGTAGTTGCCGGAGAAGATAGCCAATGAGTCAACCGAAGCAGCGGCGACTGGGACAGGAGATCTTGCCATGGGGTAAGCGCCTTCGGTCAGGGGTTCTATACCCTGATCCTGGAAGCTTAGGCGGTCTTTGTTGTCGCCGCCGCGGCCGGGTTGCGCTGCCTGCTTCTTCTTCTTCTCGCGTCGCAGTAGGAACAGAATGATGAGCAGGATCAGGCCAAACCCTAGGATACTCCCGAGGGTTGCGCCAAGAATCATTTTGCCATGATCGGTCAGGCCACCACCTACAGTCGCAACCGGCTCTGAGGAAGAAGTGGGCGTGGTTGAGGCTGAAGTCGATGTGGGTGTGGATGATGAGGTTGATGTCGAAGTAGATGATGTGAATGATGTGGTGGATGGTTTGAGAACGTGTTGATCTCCTTTTCCATTGAAAAACTCTGTAGAGTTGACCCATGCGTTGGACGTCTGGTTGAAGATTGCCAACGAGTCGTTACTTCGGCCGCTGGCGAGAACGACCAAGCCACTACCCTGGGCCAGCGTATAATCAGACCAGGATGCCGTCGGGGCGAATGTGCCGTTATAAGAATCGGTGAGATCCCTCTTTCTTGAGGATGCGATAGCTGTAATCGGGTTCTGCGCCTTTCCTTTCGAGCTAAGAATGTAGCTAGTCACACTATTTGGGGAAGCGACCATATTAAACTCCTCGAGGACCTTGGTCCCGGAGCCGGAGGCCAGTGCGCATAGGGATGAAGATTCGATTGCGGAGGGAAGAGTCGCCTCTGAGGTGGTGAAGCCTTTTTTATCTGTGGCCTCGTAGACGAAGATAGCAGTGTTGGTGGCAGAACCCCCAATCAAGGCTACCTCGGAAGAACCCCAAGGCAAAATGATGGGCTTATACAATGCCGGCGCGCCCTGGTCGACACCGGATGACACAGTAAAGGGCGAGATTGTTGAAATGAGGAGTGTCGATTGAGAGGGCTGTGTGCTGCCGTCTGTGTTTCCTGCGTAAACCAATATTTCCGAAGTTGAGGAAATGTACCCAGCGCCATGTCCAGTCCGATCCTTCATCGACGAATCTGTGGTTAATGTCTCCCATTTCTGGGTGCTGAACGAAAAGCGTTGGAGGCCGCTGCTGCCAGAGGAGCCGGTCCCGCCAACCAGATAAAATGCCTTTTTATCTTCATCATTTTCATTCCCTTCACTCCCACCTTGGACGCAGGCAGGGCCAGTAACCTTATGTTCTGGGGATGGGAGTGGCTTCCATTCCCCATTCTCTTTGAGAGGTATGGATTGAAAGCCAGTCGGTGAATAAGTGTACAGGGTATTGCTGTGGATAGTGGAGCAATCGCCCTCGATCTTGAGTAGGGGTTTGGGGCCAGTCATGTTGAAAAGTCCAAATTGGAAAGTTCAAAGTCGCGATGGATTCGGGACCAGGAGTAAACGTGGGTGGCCAGCCAGCAAGGGACTTGAAAAGCTCAAATTAGAGAAGAAAAGGTGACTGCCAGAGCACTATCTCATCTCGATCGAGGCAGTTGAGCGAAAAATGCCAACAAGCCACACTCAATCCGAGCGAATTGATGCGATAACAGGCGGCGTGAACACGGGTCCTCGACTGCTTTGCGCGCGACCAACTGCGGTTTGAGGTTCTCAGGGCGAAACTAAGGTGGATCGCGTATTGGATGACTCGGTGGCTCGGGATGACACAATCAGAGTAGTGGCCCAGGGTGTCAACAATGGGATCACAACGCGAACGCGTTGGTCAACGAGGATGTCAAAGTAATCACAAGGATCTGAGGGGCTGGGCGATCCAGTCGATACGTGCCGGGGGAAAAAAAGAAAGAAAGGCCAACGCAACCCGATTGAGCGAATGAGGGGGTTGGTTGGCGAAATGAACGAATGGATAGGATATCAAAGTGCACAGCACGAGCGTAAATGCAGACAGTAAAAGGAGAGAACAAGAAACAGAAACAGAAACCACATCCACGTGAAACAGGGAGAAGGGCCTCTCGACCCCCTAACGGAGGTTAGCAGACGGCTTAGGGGGGTTAGCGAGCAACGCCATCCCTTAAGGGGAATAATTTCGTCATTTTCAATTTGTTCGGGTTTTTTTTTCGTTTGGGGGTTTGTTCCCGTTAATTTGGCTTATTTCATTTTGATTGGGTTCGAGAATCAATTCTCATTAGTTTGTTCGTTCTTATTGGTTCTTCTCGCTTTCATCTATTCTCATTCTATATTGATCAGGGGGTCTCCCGTGAGCATTCCCGATGAAGTGGGACCACACCTCTCGTGTACTCCATACCTCGACCCCGTTTTTTTTTACAGGCACTTGGACCTCCACCTTGATTTTCAATGTTCCTAGGGCGCACCTCGGGACGTATCAACAGCAAGGGAGAGTGCAGATGTATTGCATATATTATATGTACTCCCGTACTGTGTAATATCAAATGCAGAAAAATAGAAATAAAAATAAAAATAAACAAACGCACTCTAGAACCTTGGAAGATTCCCCCTCTCCAGACCCGTGGTTCCTGTCTGTTGGACCCACGGGAATTCTCAAACTCTGGCGCCTTGGCGTGCCACATCCAAGGTTCTTTTCTATAATTTTACTTCAGATATGGGACTCTGACGAAGTCTTAAATATTAGGCAATCTTGCCTAGAGGTGCCTAGGTATCAGCTACACATGTTCAATTCCCTCATCTCTCAAATTCTTTCCAAAGTTCGACTCAGACATTACTCAAATCTGAGATACCTCTTTCGTGGAACCGCAAAGGGCTGGCGCTCACTATATCTACGAATTTCCAATTTTGAGCACAAGTGTACAGCATATAGACTAGTTTCAAATTCATAGTACTAACGAGCGTTAATGCTATACTAACTCATCCCCATATCGCATGTCCTCCAGGGCCCTAGAATAATGGGCCTCTGCAGTCATTCCACGCCCCCAAGTCCAAAGGTCAACGATTACCACATGAGCACGGCTTGGTGCCGTAGAAATCCTTCTTGCAAATGTCACATATGTCATCAACAGGCTGGTCTGCAATATTGGCCCGCACTGTAAAAAAAAAATGTTAGTTAGGGCCTAGAAATTGACGACGCTACTAGCGAGCACTTACTATTCTTGGTAGGATTGGAAAGTCTGGGTATAAAACCTGACGGGGATTATAGTTTTGCTGGCTATAGGTAACGACGTAAAGTTTGCGTGTAGAAATTAGAACAATGCTTGTTGAATGATGATCTCGTCAACTGAAAGACGAAAAGAATATTCGCCGTTGATGGCTCATCAAGGTCGAGAATTGGTAGTGCTTTTATAGATTTATAACCGGCCTAAGTCACTATTCTTAAAGAAGTTATTCAAACCCCTCTTTGTTCTGTGGCGTGATCCTCAATGAACATGATTGTCTTGTTGCCACCATCCTATACAAAGACTACCAAATATATATCCTTCCTTTATGTCTTAGCGTCTGCAAATATAGATTCTCTATTTAGGGTCCTATTTTTACACATTTGTCGTGTAGACGAATTCCCTATTCGGGGAATCCTGATGCCGCGTACCCCGGTTCGCTTTATATAGATTGGCTCCAAATATTGACTATTAACGAATCCTTAAATCCTTCAGCCACTTAAACAATCTCAGATCTTTTTTGTTATGGTGTTTTATAGCACGGTCTACAAGATCTATATCCGTGTCGACTTGTGGTTTATCTAGAGATTTCTCTACATTTATTGTTTTATATATCGACCTGGATATTCCACGATTACCTTTCGTTTCGTGCACAAACCATTCCATATACATAGATGTCTTCGCTGATTGTAGCCTAGTTCAAAAATTCATAAAAATATTCCCAATGGAAAATTCCCCTAAAACCGGGGTCCCCATGAATAACTTGAATGTCAAAAACTACATATATAATCAAAGACTTGAGGCATCTGAAAATGACGCTTCTTGCAAGAGTTTAAATGATTATCTTCACAGGATAGAAAGGGCTTTGGTTCATTCCCCAAATTAAACGTGACGCGTTCCAATTAGGGTACATGATTATCGCCTATATGTCCGAACTACGCATAGCGGCCAATAATCATTGCCCTTGACAATTAACGTATCATCTAGCAACAACAGATCCCTCATGATCGAAAGGTAGGTGTTTATGTCTCATAACCAGCATCAATATGACCTTAGTGGATATTTCCAGAGTCAGCAACCCATTGCATGGAAGTTTAGTTTATATCAAGCCATATATCTATACTTGATGAAGTGTTCAACAATATGCTATACAGAAGATATCAATACAACATCCAGAGGAAGAAGGACGTCGGGAGTGAGGGGTTGGGCTATGGATCGTGGGGCAGTGGAGCTGTGGATATGTTTGTTCTTGAGACCTGTGGGAATGTCTCAGTTCTCCGTGTTTTGAATAATGCTAGAGGTTTTGATATATTCAAGAGTTATCTCATGACTTACTTCACAAGCTGTCATGGTGCAAATGCATGTAAACAGATGTATGGCTAACATCTTCCAGTTCAGCTTCTGCAAAGCATTCGCCCGATCTCTAATTCAGCCAACGCATATATACCATTACAGATATGTACTACAGAGTCTGCCCCCGCCCCGCTGAAGGATTACCGGCGGGAATGCAGCTGTTACACAACAGGACGGGGAGAATATGTACAGCTGGTTTGGTGGCTAGTATACACGACATCCATATCGCATGCTTGCCTGGATGCAGGGGACAATCTCATTTTGAGGACACTACGTATCGGTTCGTGCCGCTTAGCCGGCAACGCCGATTCGATCGAAAAAAGAGTTTGGTTCCGTTTCACAGTCAAACGCAGATATCGGAGATGGTATTCTCGTTCGAGTGTTATAAAATATGATGTTTGTTCCCGTGACCGTGGGCTTTGCGTGTATGTTTTCATAATGGAAGTGACCCAAGGCGTCAAGGCAGTGGCAAATCCGGGGATCAATTGATTTTGTAAAATAAAAGCTACCACACGCTCTAGGACTGGTTCTGTTGCTTCCATTGGTGTGCCTTTTGGAGCAAACGGGAGAGATTGGCAGCAGATTGATCGTCTGCAGGGAACACATAGTCCAGGTACTCCTCGTACTTGTCGTCTCCCAACTTACGGCGCTTCTTGACACGTCGGGGCATCTGTTTGTCGACCTTTTCGATATCCTCGGGCGATCCACTTTCATGTTCGAATGCTTGCCAGGCATCGAGAATTGCCACGCGCTGTACACAAGTTAGTATGGACCGAATAGTGTGTGGATTATGGGAATAGCAACTTACATCATTCGTAAGACCCTTGTCTTTGAGCGCCTTTTCTGCCCGAGAAAAGACTGCACGCGAGCGGATTATTGCGTCTTCGCCGAGTGGCTTCTCCTCTTCCTCTTCCTCTTCTTCCTCCCCTTCCTCGCCCAGCACAGAGGACTCGAAGCGGGCGTAGTTGAGCCATACCTTGACGTGATCGGTCTTCTGAAGGAGACGTTCGTACAATTGTCGAACTCGCTCATACTCGTTTTCCTCTTCTTCAAAGTCGATGTAAGCCTTCCATACAAGCTCAGGCATGTCAAGTGTCGATTGCTCGATGGCAAGCTCGTAAATGGCCCTCGTCCGTTCCGCGTCGTCCAGATTACGCTCCAGATCCGCGAACTCCAACCACGACTGGGTGTTGGAGGGGTTCCATTCAATTTGTTTCTGGAACAAAGTACGGCACCGCCCAAACTCATACATCCGGTGTTCCATGTCGATATAGCCGCGGAAAATTTTGTCTTTGGGACACATTCCAATCGCCTGCCCCAATGTCTTCCGTGCTGCTTGTAGCTGCATTTGGCGAACCTCAAAGTGTGCCTTCATGAGCCAGACTTTGCCAAATGTGAACTTCTTGTGCGGGATAATCCTTAGGCATTCCTGATAGATTTGACTGGCGCGTTCCATGTTCTTCGCTTCCATTTCTTCCCACACGGCGTAAAAGATCCAGAGATAGATGTAGCGACGCCAGTGTCTTTTCTCTTGTGATGGGGGAATCTGTGCAATGGCCCGTTCGTAGATGTCCCGCACCCGGTCTGGGTCGCCCGAAGTTTCCTCCAATCGTGCAAAGTCGAACCAGATGTCATAATTGCGAGAGTTCTCTTTGAGCTGCTCTTCATACTGCACTCTGCGCTTGGACAGAATCACATCCTCCAGACCTTCACGATCACCGTATTGCTTTTCAAAGGTCGTGTAGGCCTTGTGAAGGGCCATAGCCTTGGACCGGGGAAGTCGGTCTAGGGCATATTTGTAAATTGCTCGTGCGCGCTCATACTCCTTCAGCTTGGCCTCAAATTTGGCGTATGCGGAGAAGAGCTTCTCGTCCATGAAGTCCTCGCCTAACGTTTCGATAGCCACACCATAGACCTCACGAACCAAGTCACTTGTACCATACTCCTCCTCGAAGCGGGCCCATTTGATCCAGTTCCGGGGTTCGGGGTGGACGACAGTAAACCGCTGGAAAATGCCGCGTGCTCGTTCAAATTCGCTGTATCTCTTTTCCATTTTGATGTATGCGGCCCACGCACCCTCTTCCGGCTCCCATGACATCCACCGCTCGAACACTTGACGGGTACCGGGAATGTTGCCTAGTGTCTCCTCCATGTAGACGTACTTATACCAGAGCTTGTCGATGCGGGGGAGAATAGTCACGGCACGGTCGAGGAGGTTTCGGGCGTGGTTAATATTCCGCGTCTTCATCTCAGCTTCGATATAGCGAATCCAAAGCACAACCGAGGTCGGATCGACATCGAGCGCACGCTCGAAGATGGATCGCGCCCGACGGAATTCCTTTTGTTCGAGCTCCCAGGCGGCATAGCGCATCCAGTTGTTCATGTTAATGCGATTGCGTCGCACATAGTCTTCGAAGTCCTTTCTTTTCCGGCCTTGGTACTCGTGTAGTTCTTCAAGATCGGCAAAGCGCTGTGTCGGCGCCTCAAGGCCAGGCTCTTGCCGGTCAACGGCCTCGCGGAGCAGTTGCTCCGCAGAGATCTGAACCGGCGCGGCGGCCTTGTTCTTGACCCGGGGAGGTCCACGGGAGGCCTCCATTGTGATGGGACTTTATTGACTGGTTCCGGTAAAGATGTGGTCCGCGACTCAAGAAGATATGAGGTGAAGTTTGGGAACTTCGAAATTGTCGGACAAGTAATGAGGATTAGGCAGGAGGGGTTTGAAAGATGAATCTGGCTTCACCAATCCACCGCGATCGCTTAATTCAGAAATTGGCAGGGAAATTTCTCACGCCCAATCCAGTGACGCCGAGAGTAGCTTAGACCCAGAGAATCCGCGCTGAAATCGCCGAACTGCGTGATTGGTCTTTATAGCCACCCCCGTAGCTTCCTTCTGACTAAGCACAACTTTTCTTCCCAACCTGAAGACTTTGGGAATATTATTGCTCTTTTTCTATTTACCCAGTGGCGTTCTGGGACTCCGACCACACGCACCTCAGTCTACCAGAGGGCACCAGTCACACAACTTTTGAGTCAAAATGTCGACCGCCGAAGAGCTTCTACGCGACTTTGAGGATGACGAGGAGGACTTCGAGGTGGGCGAAGACGAGGAAGTCGACGAAGAGCCCGAGCAACAGGAAGAGTCCAAAGAAGGCGCCGGGGTTTCCAACGACTTCGACCGCTCTATTTCTACAGCTGATGAGCTGACACGCCTACACAAAGTCCTGCGCGACCATTACTCCATCCGATTCCCCGAGCTCGAAAGACTTGTCACCACCCCCATCAAATACGCCAAGACGGTTGCCATCATTCAAAATGGTCCCTTCAACGACATCAAGGCACTGTCCACATCGTCGGAGAACATGGCTGGCGTCCCGCTGAAGTCGGTCTTGGACGGGCCGTCTCTGATGGCGATTGCGATGGAGGCAACCATTACTAAAGGCCGAGAGATGACCGATTCCGAGCTCAAGCTGGTCCTTGATACATGCGAGAGGATTTTGAAGCTGGATCATGAGCGCGCTGTTCTTACCGCAAGCATCCAGTCTCGCATGAACCAGATCGCCCCTAACCTGGCAGCTCTCATCGGGGCCGAAACGGCTGCACAGTTCCTCAACCAAACTGGTGGCTTGCTTGAACTAGCTAAGATTCCATCCTGCAATTTGGGTGCACAAGGATCACGCCGATCAGAGGGATTGGGCTTTGCGACCAACCACGGTGTTCGAGCGCAAGGTTTCCTCTACGACTCGCCACTTCTCCAAGAGGTTCCTCTAGACCTCCGGAAACAAGGTATCCGAATTGTTGCGGCCAAGATGGTACTTGCCACCCGCGCGGATGTCTCCAATTACGCCAAGGACGGCTCTCTGGGCGAAGAACTGAAACAACAATGCTACACGCGACTCGAGAAACTGACCGAATCTGCACCAAACGCCGGTACAAAGGCTCTCCCTGCCCCCGATGACAAGCCCTCCAGAAAGCGAGGTGGGTGGCGGGCCCGAAAGGCCAAGGAAGCTGTCGCTATGACGGAAATGCGGAAGGCACAGAACCGTCTTGCATTCGGCAAGGAGGAGTCAGAGGTGGGCTACGGCACGGGATCTGGAACCGTTGGTTTGGGTATGCTGGGACAGCAGGACGATGGTCGCATCCGCGCAACTCAGATCGATCAGCGCACCCGTGCCCGACTCAGCAAGAGCAACAAGGGCTGGGGCACAAACACCCCCGCTAGCGGCACTGCCTCATCGTTGCGTGGCTTTGGCCAGGGCGGTGCAAGTGGCACTGCAAGCGTTCTCCAGGCACGAGGCATTCGTGCCTCTGGTGTCGGATCATCCCTACCTGGCGCCGCTGGTACCTCCAGTACTATTGCATTCACACCCGTTCAAGGCCTAGAGCTGGTCGATCCGAAGGTGCAAGCGGAAATGAAGCGCAAGCGCGATGCTGAGGAAAACCGGTGGTTCAAGTCTGGCACTTTCACTCAGGCTCCTAACCAGAACCCCGGAAATTCCCAGGGCGGTGAGAATGGTGGCTTCAAGGTGCCTGCTATCCCACTCAAGAGGAAGGCTGACACGGGCGAGGGCAAGATGGGTCCTCCACCCAAGCGTTGAGAGTAAAGGTTTTTTTTTTTTTTTTTCAGTCTTTCCCAGTCTTTGCTTTTATCGGGTCGCAGCATTTTCACGGCGTTTCAAGGGGAATATCAGGACTGAGCTTCTATGATTTACGTGATACCAAACCGATTGTACATTAGATCTGACTACAGACCTCAAAATGACATTTTATTAAGACAATCCATGGATCCATGGATACCAAGTAGTTAGTAATACATTCAACCTCGGAGGTTGGGGTTTGAGGTTGCCAAGAAATTGCACCATTCCAAGGAATTGGCCTTCGAGATAGTCAACGGTTTAAGGCTCACAGTAGATGTTTCAGGAATCTCTAAGAATAACTGAGAACCGAATGCAATCCTTTAATCCTTTGAGAATAGATTGGGTGCCAATAGTAGACCTAACAGGCCTAATCAGCCCAATAGACCCAATAGACCCCCCCGAAAGGAACAGTAACTGCCTAACTCTAAATCTCAAATTCGCCCACATTGCGTGCACTGTCTTGTCTAGCACACAATCCCTGTGGAATGTGGTACAGCGTCCGTATAGCGGTCAGAGGATTCTATATCTATATAAACCGTCTACAAATATCTTTTGGATATGGCGTATATCGTATAAATTTTTGTCTATATAAAACTCAGATTCGCCTCCTTCCGAATTTTTGCCGATAATATTTCTTCCGCTACTTGGCTTCAATTTCCTACTTCTCTCAAATTTGGATTCTTTTCAGTCATAAACTAGATCCACAAAGACCTTGGAACATGACGTTTACTATAGATAACCCGGTCCTCGGCAACCCAGCCCCTAGCAATGCGGTCCCAGCTACCAAAAGCCTCCCAGACAAGGGCAAAGACCAAAAAGTCCCAAACTTGACTCAACTCGTGCATCATAGCCATGTCACTACAGCGTTCGATCCCTTGAGATTCGAAGCTGCCGCCTCATTGCAATTGCAATTGCAGCTCGAGAAGCAATATCCAGACACAGAAACAGACACGCGACTCATTGCATCGCCCTACAACAGCGTCCCCCATCTGCTGGATATTTCTGCACTGGAAAGACAAGACCGACTCTTCGCATTGGCATTGGCATATCTCAAGCCTATCCGCGACGACTATGCCACCGCTGAATACACCGAATCATTCAATTGGACGGAGGTGTATGATTTGTTGAGAACTTTCTCACAAGCAGAGAACCACGCATGGAAATCGCAGTCGTATTACGTTGTCATCTTCCGGTCAGTCCTGTTACCGGATATCGATTCGGACCGTCTTTATGACCTTGATGCGCATTCGCACCAGGAGGCCATTGCCAGCGGGGGATTGTTGAAGTATTGGTTTGGTGCGAAGAATGATAAGCATCGGAATTTGGCGACTTGTGAGTATTTGACTATTCTATCCCTGGTTCTTTTTTTTCTTCTGACTATAGCTAATCAATTCAAACAGGCATCTGGCGCAATCGAAATGATGCGAGACTTGGTGGTCGTGGACCTTGGCATGCTCAAGCGAGAGCGGCTGCTACAGTCATGTATGAGGAGATTAAGTTCACTACGCTGAGGTTGGATATTGAGGATGGAGTGCAGTCTTGGAAGTTGAGTGATTGGAAGGAAGATGCATAAAGAGCATTGGCATTAGCAAGATTCGATTGTTGCATTTGACTGGAGTCTACGGAGTAGGATGGCATAGTATTATGGGCTTGTACATCTTTCTCTCTTCGTGCATTGCGTTTTATATAGAGTTTTGTGACAACCACCCGGTGTGTTTACACTAAGGTAGTACGCCTTTCTAAGTGCCTTGCATTACTTTGCAAACTTCCTATACCCACCTACTTCCTCTCAGACCAGTATCATGTTGGATAAAATTAGATGAGAGTCCCTAGAAAGCATAGAGACAAGCCAGATCCAGGATGAAAACTGCCGGCTTGCATGTGGGTTTGTGTACTAAAAGTACTAAGCCCAACGCATAAAGCGTTGAGCTTAATCTCCCTAGTCCAACCCTCCCGAAGTGAGTATACTGATTATCGACCGATAAAATGAGTAGAAGTGCATAGACAATAGGAGGAAGGTGAAGTTGGTCTATCTATTGGTGAGCGCTTCTGCATACCCACTGCGCTAAGGAATTGAGTTTCTTTAAAATTTCTTTCGCCTCTTTGTCTAAATTGTTGGGAGCTCTTAGGCCTCGTAGGATCAGGACCTTGTGCTCAGTTGACTTCTTCTTCCCTTCTCTCTCTTCCCCTCTCGTCCGTACATTCCCATTGATAGCGATTACCACCATCTTTTACCTTTAGGATCTGAACTAGAAACACTAGCAAAGAACCAATAGTAATTTGCCTTTATAGGTACCTGCCACCTCTACGAACCCTCCGCAAGGTTTATGTCGGTAAACACGCCGAGATTACAATACCAAACTCAGAACCCCCGGGGAGGGTCTATGCTCATAAGACGAACATGGTATACCGGGCAATATAGAAGTAGAACTCTATTCTAGGTTAGAATACTAGCTATGTTGTATCAGCTTACCCCTCCCCCCGATCTTGCTTGTGTGGTATTCGCCTCTTTATCAACTTGGTGCTTAAGGAGGTTGCAGTGGCTGTGGTGGGTGTCTCTTTACCCCTAGATGGCTCTGTTTCTTTTTTCCCACGAAGCTATATAAATAACTCCATGGTAGACTGCGAGACTACTCTCTCCTTTAGCAATATAGCGATCACTTCTGGCTCCACACACTGTCTACGTATTACCTGTTTATATGCATTATAATTTCAGCACTAAAAAGACATCTCAGCCATGCAAAGCCAAACTATTCATATATATTGAGGTTCTAGAAATGGGTTTATAATAAGGCGTATCTTGTTCCGTACCTACATCATTTCGTCTTCAACACGTGAGATCATCTACCCGACTCTTGAGTGGTTGTCATTCACTTAATAAGATTCCGAAAGTCTTGCATGTGAAAAGAACACCGTTAGGTGTCTGCGCTTAGTGATCGCTATAAATATTGTCTTCCTCTTTCCTCACTTAATCTTCTCCCTCTTCCACCCTCCCTTCTTTCGGCCCTTCTTTCCTAGGCCCATGGTGACTATCGCCACAAGTAAGTGATTGAAATTAAAATAAGACCTCGTTGACTAAATTCATCACTAGAGCGCTGACTCACCCTAGTTGAAGTGCCCACTGGAGAATCACCCCCAGGAGAACACCGCTGAGGCGCAATGCTACTTTATTGAGGTTGAGCATCTCACCAAGGAGTTCCATCCCGTATCTGAGAAATTCCCCCAGCACTTTCAGAACTTCGGTGATAAGAACACAGGTACCTTTATACCCTTGGGACACACCCACTGACTAGTTCGTCGCTAGGGCCAAGTCCTTCGATATCAACGTCGGTACGAAAAATCCAGCACATGCACCAAGGCCGATGACATGAAGATACTTTGTTCATCCTCTTGGTTCTTCTAGTTTCCAGCCTCCGTATAATATTTTGCACATCAATCGAGAAGAGGAGAAATGACCAATGTTCTGTCCCCGACCTCAGCCGTGTCCCAAATAAAGAGAGCGGCCTAGATGACCTTGAGCATTATCGGAACCCCTGCCCATATGGGCGTCCAGCTGACGTTTTGACTACCAGGGCATGTGCTTTAATTCTGACTTTAGAGAAGATATTCGACTATTGGGTGGACGCTAGCCTCATACAACCATGGAAAGAAACGAGAACGAACTGCGAGATGGCATCTCTCCTCCAAAGTTGACAAAGTGAAGTGGTGGGATATCCGCCCATCCCCTCTATGGGCAACGAGCTGGAGCAGCTCAGTCAGCTCCGCGAAAGAAGGCTCGCACAGCTTTCTGCTTGTACAAGAGTCCGGTTATATGCCTAAGAACTGTTTGATTTTCGGCACTTTATCAACAAGTTGAATTAGTACATGCTCTACCCGAGCCAAAGCCCGTCCTATCTTAGAAAGCGGAAATTTCAGAGATATTATTAATACCTTGCTTTAGAGAGAATGAGATTTGGAGGTCAAAAGAAGTTGACCTTAGGACGAATCAAGGGTTACACATAGAAAAGTCTCTCGCACAGAGTATGTTCTTTTTTTACCGCCTTCGTATATACCTAAAAAGATATATAAAAAGCCTGAGACGAGGCCGCATAAGCGGCCGACTATTGTTTAAAAAGATATTTCTGAGCATCTGCACAACAATGGGTTGAAAACTATCTACCTACACGACGTAGAGGCAATGAACCTGGTAGCTTTTCAGCAGTCACCTATTCCATGCCATCCCCGGTCTGAAAACAACCTTATCACCAATCCATTCCGACGCGACATCCATCTTCAAATCATAAAATTCATGGAAGAGCTTTTTTTTGGAACCCAAACCCTCCAACCTAATGCAAACATAAGAACTCCGTTGGAACAATAAGCCATGCCGAACCCAATCCACCATTAAAATTTAACAGGTGTTAGTGGAAGATCTGTAGACATGTGTTCCCAACCGGGGGCTGATGACTCCGGATTTGATATACAAACCCAGAGCAAATCAAGGCAGGTCGCAAGGCGAATAACGATATAGGCATTTGTTGATAGACTGATGAATGGCAACAGGTCGCAGAAGTAAATGAGCGTACTAGACCAAGGATAGCAGGGGGTGTGAAGCAAGTCACTACCGTTTAGTCGGGGTCACTGTTGCCATTTAAATCGTCATCATCGCCATCGTCGTCCGAGAGACCGTCATCGGCACCGGAAGAGGGCCCGGCGCGGTGACGGAATCCCTTGCCCTGAACCGCCGAGGCTCTGCATACGCCTGGGATCCCCATTAACCACATGATCTTCCAATCGCCTCGGCGCCTGTTGCGCCGCTGCTCATAGTCGCGGCCATCGTGTTTGTGACGGCGGCGACGATGCTCGTTGTGGACGCCCTTTTCAGTTCTCTTCTTCCAAGAAGTACTGTTGAATATAGTTAGCACAGCATTTATAAATGGAACTGACAGCATCCATAGATGAAGTAGAAAACTTACGAAGTTGCCTGCCAGCTTCTGCTCCTGGTCCATTTGACTGTTGTACTTGTTGATACGGGGGCGGTAGCTGTTGGGGTCACGACGGAAAGTGACATCCAAGCTCTTCAAGAACCGGTTGCAACCACCGACCAAAGACTCGGGCGTCTGGGCACGAGCGTCCACGGATGGCTGGCCGTCAAAGACAATGACACGATCAGCCAGGTAGGTGGCCATGATGAAATCGTGCTCGACGATGAAAGCGGTCTTCTTGGTGTGCATAATGAAACGCTTGATGACACGAGCAGCGACAATACGCTGCTCGGAGTCCAGGTAGGCACTGGGCTCGTCAATCAGGTAGATATCAGCGGGCATACCCAGAGCCAAGACAATAGCGACACGCTGCAATTCACCACCGGACAGGTTCTGAACCTCCTGGTCGATGAAGTCATCCATCTTCAAGGGCTTGTAGACATCGGTCTGGAATTGAGGAGACAGGAAAGCAGTCTTGATACGCTTGAAGAAGAGTTGGCGGACGGTACCCGTGAACTTGGGGGTAATCTTCTGGGGCTTCATGCTGATGTTCATCTTAGGGACAGAGATGAGGCCGTCGGGCTTCAATGCACCAGCAAGCATCTTACAGAAAGTGGTCTTTCCAGTTCCGTTCTCACCCATCATGACGACAATTTCGGAGTCGGTGAACTTTCCGGCATCAACCTTCAGGTGGAAGTCACCCAGAGTCTTCTCCATCGCGGGATAGGCGAAGGCACGATCCTTGTCCGCAATGAACTCCTCGCCGGCTTCAGCAAGACGGAAGGTGAGAGATTCCTCACGGAATCGCAGGTTCTCAGTAGGGATGTGACCGTCCAAGAAGATGTTGATACCCTCACGGACGGAAGAAGGCAGAGTGACGACACCGTAGACAGCAGGACGACCATACAACACGCAAATGAAGTCGGACAAGTAATCGAGGACGGACAAATCGTGCTCGACAACGATGACATAGTCATCGGGGCGGAGGAGGCTGCGGATTGTACGGGCAGCAGCCAGACGCTGCTTAACATCGAGATATGAGGAAGGTTCGTCGAACATGTACCTATATCAATCAGTATTAGTAACGGACGGGACTATATGACATGGATATAATGAAGGAAGAACATACACGTCGGCCTTCTGCACGCAAACCAGACCAATGGCAAAACGCTGAAGCTCACCACCGGAAAGGTGACCGATATCACGTTGCGCAACTTGTCTCAACTCTGGACGAATATTAGCAACTGAATTCCGAAATATTGGAGTACGGAAACGCACCGAGAACTTCCATGATATCCTCCTCGTTACCTAGCGCAGCGCGCGCCGAGATGAGCTGCTGAACCTGCTGAATAGGTCCCTTCACAGCACGGGGAATCTGATCGACATATTGAGGCTTCACAACTGCCTTCAGGTTGTCTTCCAGAATCTTGGTGAAGTAGTCTATCACAGTTAGCAACGTCAAATAGAAACCGTCGCACTTGGGGTACGCTGCTTACTCTGTAAATCGGAACCACGGAAATACTTCAGGATCTCCTCCCAGTCAGGAGGGTTGTCATAACGACCGAGGTTAGGCTTCAGCTTGCCACTGAGAATCTTCAACGCGGTACTCTTTCCAATACCGTTTGTTCCAACCAGACCGAGAACCTGACCGGGACGGGGCATGGGAAGTCGGTGAAGCTTGAAGCTGTTGGCCGAGTAGCGGTGGGTGACTTGGGTCTCGAGGTTGGTGGGCAAATTGATGATGTGAATGGCTCCGAATGGGCACTTCTTGGGACAAATACCACAACCAATGCACAGGCGCTCGGAGATGAAGGCGATCTTCGAACTCGGATCGACTTCAATGCAAAGCTTGCCAGTGCGGACCACAGGGCAAGACTTCTTGCACTCTTGACGACATTTCTGTAACTGATTAGTCTCCCTGAGCACCATGAAATATCATATCGAATCGCGTACCTTCGGTTTGCACTGTAAAGTTGGAAAGATGTGGTGTGAGCCAGACATTCATGAACCGGGGAGAAAATCCTATTAGTGGGGGTATTTCGCGACGAACCTTGTCACTGTTGATGATCGCAATACTATAGAGAGAAATATATCATTAGCAAGTGATATGGCACCTTATAGTCTCCAGAAACATACCGAGTAAGCTTGTCAGACATGGTGGCGGATGTGGTTCAAAGAAACCGTGTATGAAGCGGAGTGAAAAAAAAAGAATCAGCACCAAGTGGAGGAGGGGTCGAGGGTTGGAATTGGCCGAATAAGTGCTGTCGCAGGTAAATGAACTGGGCTCAGCAGAAGCACCAAGTATCTCTGCGCAGACTCGATTAGAAATAAGACAGGAAGAGACACTACTATCAACGAACGAGGGGCGGCAGAATTGAATGCACTTTGCTTTCTGTGGGCTGTGATGCCTTAGGCCACAGCTGCGTCACTTATTTATCAAGGCGGTGATTGGCTGTTGGCCTGGGCTCGGATTGGTGGTTTATCCGAGGTCCGCAAGCCACGTGATGAGACGCCGTGTCAGGCGCCAAGCGAATACGCTAGTCCCAATAAGGTCAAGCTCTCTTAATGCCTGATGGATCAGGTGTCTACTTTCTCTGCAAACCAAACCGAAGCAAACCCTCCAGTCAGTCCCCATCTCTTAGTTCTTCCAAGTCTCTCGTCTCCTCCTCCCCCAAGATTCCAGCTTCACGCCTCCCCCCACCATTTACTTTCCCACATTGATCGACAGATCCCCCGCTTTCGGGGTCACCACGCTATGGAGTGTAAGTGATATAATCTTTTCCTCAAGCACAGACGTGCCGACCGAAGCCTTCGCCGCGGTACTTCTCCGCGCTTGTCGACCCACTGCACGAATCGTTGAATACCTCCATTCTGTTCCGATCGGGACAGTTTTCAACTGTCATCGATCAAGCAGTGCGTCATTGCATCCTCCGAGTCTGGTTGTGTGTATCAATCTGTCCATTGCTTTGGCTTCCAGCCTGGCCGCGTCCATCCCACCCGTTATCAAAAAACATACTCTTTCATCAAAGTCAATATCCTGTTCCATTCTGCTAGCTTTTAGGCTCTATTTGACCGCAATTTGGGTCGCGTGCCATTGTTTTACCCATCCCTGTCTCTTTCATACCTCTCCTAGCCTAAATCGAGCTTCAATGCTGACTGCCCCTCGGTAATAGCCTCTGGCATGGTGATCCCATCTGCTCAGGAACATCCTTCTACCTCGACGATGTCTAATGGCTACCCTATTTCACCCGTTGCCGACGATACCCACACGGATGGCGATGCGGTAACCCAACATGAACGCAGTCCGTCCGAACCCATGCAGTCCCACCCCGTCTCCGAGTCCTCCCCCGAACCCGATGCCGCGGACGACTCATATGACGGCGCGTCTGCCGATTCAGATGCGGAGGATGAGGACGCAGCGGAGGACAACAGCGATTATGACGCCAACATATACAGCCGTGAAAACTCTTCATCCCCTCACCCCGACCGCGGTGCGAAGCGCAAATCGTCACCGGTTAGCGAAACCGATCTGATTAGACAAAATCCCGATCTGTATGGACTTCGACGAAGTGGTCGTGCTCGCACGACACGCCATGTCGCCGACTCATCTGATTCAGACTCAGATGATGTTGCACCTCGCACCAAGCGTCGGCGCAAAGATCCATCCCAACAACCATCTAAGGCATCCCGATCAGCTACTGTGTCGTCACTATCCGAGTCGGACAGTGATGAGTATGGTGGAAAGAGTGCTCGTGCTAGCAAAGCGAGAAGGCGACGCCTGCAACAAACTGCTAGCTATGAACCTTCAATGAACGAGGTTCGCTTCTCAACGCGAACTGCGAAGAAGGTGTCAAATTACAACGAGGATGACGAGGAAGATGAAGCCATGTTTGAAGAAGACCCAGAAGATCTTCCACCGAACTACTGGGCGGAGAGTTACGTGGAGGACACCCGCCCTGCTGTCGATGTCGTCCTGAATCACCGCCTCAAGGAGGGCATCGACCCAAAATCTGATAATCTCGACCGCAATGACTTTGAGTTTTGTATCAAGTGGCAGGACAAATCACACTATCATGCTACATGGGAAAGCAATGAATCTATATCCAACTTCCGCAGCACGCGGCGCGTGGATAATTATGTTCGGAAGGTGCTCAATGAGGATATTCGGTTGCAGTATAGTGTCGACGCCCCTCCTGAAGACCGCGAAAAGTGGAATCTCGACCGTGAACGAGACGTCGAGGCCATAGAGGATTACAAAAATGTTGAACGAGTCATCGGTGTACGTGATGGTGATGATGGCGCCACGGAATACCTTGTCAAATGGAAACGTCTCTTCTACGATTCCAGCACTTGGGAACCCGAAGAGCTGGTTAGTGAAATCGCACAGCGTGAGATTGACCGGTTCTTGGACCGCACTGCTCGCCAACCCATCTCCGACAAGAACGAGATGAATGTTGCCACGCGTAAATCTTTCGAACCCATCCACGGCACCCCTAGCTTCTTGCAGAATGGAGAGCTTAAGGACTTCCAAGTCAAAGGTCTAAACTTCTTGGCTTTCAACTGGGTCAGAGGTCGCAATGTGGTTTTGGCAGATGAGATGGGTCTCGGAAAGACAGTACAAACCGTTTCATTCATCAACTGGATGCGTCATGTCAGGCGGCAGCAAGGGCCATTCATTGTTATCGTTCCCCTGTCTACTATGCCAGCATGGGCTGATACCTTCGATCACTGGACACCGGACCTGAACTACGTTGTTTACAACGGTAGTGAAAAGGCGCGCTCCGTTTTGCGCGATTATGAATTGATGGTCGATGGGAATCCCAAACGTCCAAAGTTCCACGTTCTGCTGACAACTTACGAGTATGCAATGAATGATTCACCGTTCCTCGGTCAATTCAAGTGGCAATTCATGGCAGTGGATGAGGCACACCGTCTCAAAAATCGCGACTCACAACTTTACATCAAGTTGTTCGAATGGAAATGCCAGGCACGCCTCTTGATCACCGGTACCCCAATCCAAAACAACCTTGCTGAGCTTTCAGCACTAATGGATTTCCTCAATCCGGGCCTCATTGAAGTCGACGTCGACATGGATTTGAATGCCGAAGCAGCATCTCAAAAACTTGCGGAATTAACAACTGCCATTCAGCCTTACATGTTGCGGCGTACCAAGTCCAAGGTTGAGTCAGATCTTCCGCCGAAAACCGAGAAGATCATTCGAGTAGAGCTCTCTGATGTCCAATTGGAATACTACAAGAACATCCTGACGAAAAACTACGCTGCGCTAAATGACGGGAACAAGGGAATGAAGCAGTCTCTTCTAAACATCATGATGGAATTGAAAAAGGCTAGCAACCACCCATTTATGTTCCCCAATGCAGAAGCAAAGATTCTGGAAGGCAGTAGTCGTCGAGAAGATATCCTTCGAGCCATGATCACCAGCAGTGGAAAGATGATGCTTCTGGATCAACTCCTCCGTAAGTTGAGCGTTGATGGGCACCGAGTTTTGATCTTCTGTCAGATGGTTGGTATGCTTAACATCCTGAGTGAGTATATGGAGTACCGTGGTTACAAATATCAACGGCTTGATGGAACTATCCCATCCGCCGCCCGTCGCTTGGCAATTGAGCATTACAACGCTCCTGGTAGCACCGACTTTGCATTCCTTCTCTCAACCCGCGCAGGTGGTCTCGGTATCAACCTTATGACTGCAGACACTGTCGTTCTGTTCGATTCGGATTGGAACCCCCAGGCTGATTTGCAGGCTATGGCGCGTGCTCATCGAATCGGCCAAACACGACCCGTAAGCGTTTATCGCCTTGTCTCAAAGGACACGATCGAGGAAGAAGTCATCGAACGAGCTCGGAACAAGCTCTTGCTCGAGTTCATCACCATCCAGCGTGGTGTCACAGACAAGGAAGCCTCGGAGATGCAAAACAAGATGGCTCGCGTGGTTGCCGAGCCTAATTCCACGGACGATATCTCTCGGATCCTCAAACGCCGCGGTCAGAAGATGTTCGAGCAAACCGACAACCAGAAGAAACTGGAGCAGCTTGATATCGATTCCGTCCTTGCAAACGCAGAATTACACCAAACGGAAGAGGCCGAGCAAATCCAAGCCGACGGTGGTGAGGAATTTTTGAAAGCATTCGACTTCGTCGACATTAAAGTTGACGATCTCACCTGGGACGATATCATTCCTAAGGAACAGCTCGAAGTGCTCAAGGCCGAGGAAAAGCGCAAAGATGATGACCATTATCTTGCTGAAGTCATTGAGCAAAACAGACCCCGCAAGCGTCACGCCCCCGCGGACACGACAGATTCACGAGAGGAACGCAAGGCGAAACGCCTCGCAAGGGCTCAAGTCAACATCGATGATGGCGAGGAAGAGAGTACCTCATTGGATCCCAAGCGCCCCCTGGGGGAAAAAGAATACCGTGCGCTTTCTCGAGCTTTCCTTCGCTACGGCGATCTGGATGACTCTGAAGACCTCATCCTCGAGGATGCCAGGTTACAAACTCGCGATCGGGGCACCGTTCGTGACGCTCTTCATGAAATTACCGACAAGGCAAACTCGCTTGTCCAGGCAAGTCTGGATCAATTAGAGGCTATGAAACAATCAGGTAGGAACCCGACGAAGAAAGAGCAGAAGGCCGTATTGTTCGACCACCACGGTGTCAAGCGACTCAACGCATGGACTATCGTGGAGCGTCCACCGGATATGCGCCTTATCCGAAGCATCATCAAAGCATTGCCTGATTTCAAAACATTCCGGCTCCCCGAGGCTACCAAATTGGCGGACTACAGCTGCCAGTGGGGCGCACGTGAAGACGGAATGCTTCTTGTGGGTATCGCACGCCATGGGTTTGGTGCGTGGACCCAGATTCGCGATGACACTGAGCTTGGCCTCGGTGATAAATTCTTCCTCGAGGAACACCGAGTGGAGCGAAAGACACAACGCCTGCAGACCGAGGAGAAGGCAACAAAATCACCCGGCGCTGTCCACCTTGTTCGACGAGCTGAATACCTCATGTCTGTTTTGAGAAACAAGTTCAATAACAACGCTACAGCAAGAAGGGCAGTCGACAACCACCACCGCAACAATAAGCGTGGCTCACGGGTTTCCGGTAGTGGCAGTGTCTCTGCCTCTCCGGCGCCCTCCAGTTCTCGCAGGCCTGAGAATCCCCGCAAGGGCCACCGTGAATCTGATCGATCACGGCCCCGCCCCCACACGCATGGCAGCCGGGAGGGAGACCGTCATAGTACTCCTAGCCATGACTCTCGTCCCCGGTCTGGTCTTGATATTGATCGTCCACGCCATCGTCTATCTGACGCCTCTAATGACGAGCTTCGCCGCCGCAAAGGTCATGAGAACGGCGGTTCTAATAAAGAAGACATGGCGTTCATGTTTTTCAAGCCTATTGTTGCCAATTTGAAGCAAGTGTCAATGATCACTGCCAAAAATTACCCAAGCAAGAATGAGCGGGCCCAAAAACTCCGTCTTACCCTTGTGAAGATTGGAGAATTCATTCGCAATACTCTGGAGGGCTCGCAATCGATGCCCTCCTTAGAGGTCCGACTATGGTAAGTTCTCTCTTCTGTCACGTTTATCTTTCACGTTCTGACTTGACTGCCAGGGATTACGTTTCACTCAACTACTGGCCAAACAAAGACGCTAGTGGTGCTAAGTTGCAGCAGATGTTCAATAAGGTCATGGAAGCCAGTAAAGCTTCCAAGGCCTCTAATGGCAGCTCGACTTGAGTTCCGTATCTCATGGGCACAATGGGTACAGGTGTTCTTTGTTTCAGTTCAACTTCACTTTAGCACGGTTTGACGACATGCATGTTCAGCGTTTCTGATATCAGATATCTACCTATCATTTTTCATTTTTGTTCTTTTTGATGATAGACACTCAGCGTATCTCTTTGCAATCTCTGCTCCCTCTCCTCCCTCTACAATGTTCCCGCTCCAAGTTTTGGACTACTTTATTCCGGTATTCTTTCATTGGACTCGAGGTTTTGCAGTCATTGTTATTGTCATCTTTCGACATCTTGCACAATTCCTTGGGCTGTCCTCATCATAGTGACCTCCATCTCTCTCTTTTGCTCTTTGTTCGTTGAAGGTACATATGAATGCAACTTGTTGCACGGCATTGCGAATGGCGTCGACTTCTTTGCGTGAGCCCCAAAAGCACAGAAAGAAGAATTTTCAAAATGAGCATGACCTACGGTCTTGGATGATCACTGCATGGCGTGTTTGGGGGCTTCTTTCCTTTATCTTTTCCAACGTTTTCCAGTGGGGGAGTTTTGGACTGGCTCTCCATGGTCTTTTTTCTCCCTGGATTGAGCCAATCGTATCATATCCCCTTTGCTTTAGTTTGCTTTTTCTTGTATGTCGTGAGCATACCAGGACTCTTCCTATGGAGGCATCCGTAATCAAGGGCAGTTTGTTTTCTTTCTCACCACATGTATCTTATGGAGTGGCTGCCATGGCGTCGACTGATTTCTTAATCCTTCTGTGATCATTCAGTGGGAGCGTGTTATTTAACATCCCTCGCTTTTTATTTTCGGTTTGAAACAACGTAAGGCAAGGGCCTTTTGCCTTGAGTATGAGTTATCCATTTAAGCTTACAACTACAAAAATAGTCGGCCGCTCATGTGGTCTTTGTCCGAGACGCCGTAAGACTAATAATCTAACGACATCATATGTAAGGACACTCAAATGTGGTTTTAGATGGACGTGAAGGCGTGTGCAGAGGCCTGTAAGCCATACCAAAAAAGGTAATAAACAAATAAAAAAGACTATTCATACATTCCGTTGCAAGATACCACTCTTCTGCCTGGATTTGAAAATACAAAAAAAAAAAAAAAAAAAAAAACACAACTCACCAACACCATGCACGCCGGGATATGAGGGGACGACAAATGAAACGGTAACTGGAAAGTGACGCAGAACAGAGACGAAGCTAATCGAGCATTGCCTCAGAAGGTTGAGGAGAAAAGGAGGAGCAAAGTAGGAGAAGGGTAAAGAAGGGAAAAAAAGAAATATGCCAGCTAAGTGCTGCCCTCGATAGTCGGCATCTCTGCCGACTTGACCAGCTGGTCCTGTTGATTTTGGAACTGCTGCTGCTGCTGTTGCAGCTTTTCAAGACTGGTTGTTAGGTGTGCGGGTGGTACCGAGCCAACCATTGCACTGAACAGCCCAATCTCGGCGTCAATGAGGTCGTCAAAGATAGCCTCCTTCTCGCGCCATGCGCGCTCGCGCTGTGGGCGAATTGTCTCCCACTCGCCTTGTAGCTGTGTAGCCTCCTTGCTAGCCCACGCGATCTGTCGACGGAGAAGACGGTAGAGTTCGCGCGGGGGTAGGGCGAGCTCCCGTTCGTCGAAGTCGAGCTCCGGGCCAAACTCTGGCATCAAGGTCTCTTCGGGATCATGTATGTCGGTTGTGACGGGGTGTGGAACAATGGTGATTGCTTCGGTGTGTGGCTCGGACTCGGTTCCCGGCTCCCTGGGTTGGGTCAGCTTCAGGCGGATGCGTTGCAGCTTCGACACTGGGGTGCCGGTGGTGCTGCCCGGGGTGCCGTGGACTTTTGAGATGGAGTCAATTGGGCGCATGGTGTCAGTTTCGTGAACAGACCGCATGTGCTTGGTCAGGGCGTCGGAGCGGGTGAAGTTGCGGTCACATTCTGTAGTTCATTGTTAGTACTCGAGATCTATCAACATCATACCCCATTTCGAGGGGTCGAGTCTGGGTCACAACGTACCGGGTAGAGTGCAGTAGAATGGCTTCTCGCGGGTGTGACTTCTCATATGTGCGCGAAGGGCATAGGCACTAGCATGGGTTTGACCTTTGCGGGTGCAGTCGTTCCACTCGCACGAGTACCGCTTCTGTCGGCTCCCGATGTGCTCGTTGTGGAGGTGCTGCACCAACCCATCCATGTTGCCGAGGTCACCAGCGCTACATCCATCCCATCGGCAGATAGTGACCTGGTCAGTACTCTGGCCACTATAGTCATCTTCTTGATTGGTGCCAAGGAGGCTAAGGATGCTGGGGGAGTTGGGGATATCGCCAGAGCTATCGGAGGAGATCGAGGCAGTCGGGGATGGAGGTGGGTGGATTTCGTCTTGAATAGAGGAAAGAGGAGTCTGGCGGTCCCAGGACGCGATACCGGTGCGACGACGCTTGGAGGGTGGCAAGTTGGACATCGAGGGTGAATGCGCGCGGCTTTCATGTTTCATGGATTCATGATCTGAAGTCTCGAGGGATCCCACCGAGGAGAGAGGAGAACCGGGAGAGTCTCGTGAAGCCATTGTGGATGGTATAGCTCGTACCGAAAAAGGAAGTGGCAGCAAACAAATTGGACCCGTCTAGTAGCTATGCCGTAGATGTCGCGCGAGGGGGGCTATCGTATCACATCACGTGTTTCGGCCGAGGAGTATAAGTTGGATCACGTGATTGACTCGGAGCAGGCCACAACTGAACACCCTTCTCTCTCTCTGACTTCCTCCGTTGTTCTTACATGGGATTGTCCATGTCTATTGTCTTTCTCATTCTAATTATCATCTCCCAGGACCCTGTGTTGGTTTATTTATTAATGCACAGACCTCCTCTCCCTATTGGTGGACCGCACTAACCCAATGGTAAGCTTGCCTGTGCCCTTTATGCACACCTACCCGCCCTATACAAGAACATAACATAACACCGAATATCCTCAACTGCCGTACATACTACATGATGATCAGAGTCCAATGAATATGCAATACTGACAATCACCAATTTCATGTGCGATTGTATGTTGACTCTTCTACACTTGATCTGACCTATACAACAAACCATTGGCATACAAACATCTCACATCTGCTATGATCTATTTCTAATAAATCTTAAGATATTTCAGGAAATCTCTAGTACCGAGGCCCAGAAACCGTGTGTTCCTCCAAAATCGCATCGATCTCAGCCATCTCAGAGTCCGTCAGCGCCTGTGCACCACCCATGTTCTGAACCACCTTATCCTTCGTAGTACCACCAGGGATGGGAATAATAGTAGGCATGCCAGGCTTGCCACTCTTGGTCCGGATCCATGCCAATGCAATCTGAGCAGGAGCAGCACCTTTGCGAGTAGCAAGGTCATTGACCTCGTTGATGAGCTTCAGGTTGTGTTTGAAGTTATCTTCCTGGAACCGGGACATGTGGTGGCGAATATCATCGGGGGGGATATCGGCCAGTGAGGTCACAGCTCCGGTCAGAACACCTCGGCCAAGTGGCGAGTAAGCGATGACGGGAATGTCGAGCTCCGCACAGGTTTTGGCAATGTCATTATGGAGAATATCAGTAGACCATAAGGACATTTCAGCCTCGACGGCAGCGATTGGGTGCACCTTGTGTCTAGAGAAGCAGTTAGAGTTGAGTTTGTCCATAGGAAGTCTTCATGAAGACCATAAACAAATAGAGGCACATACGCTCGGCGGATCGTCTCGGCATCAACCTCGCTCAATCCAATTCCTCCAATCTTGCCCTCCTTGACATACTTTGCGAGAACCCTGATGGTCTCCTCAACGGGGTAAGCAGGATCTTGTCGCGCGCATTCGAAAATGTCGATCTTCTTCTTGCCATCAAGCAAACGCAGACATTCGTCCACGCTACGACGGATGTTCTGCTCCGAGCCATCCGGGACAATCTCGCCCTTCTTTAAGCCACCCTTGATGCTGAGAACTACCTTGTCTGCATTCTCAGGGTACTTGGCGAAGTACTTGTTGAGCAGGTGCAGAGAGTTGTACTCCGGAGTGCCATACAACTCGCCAGCGTTCCAGAAGTTGGCACCCAGTTCCAGGGTAGTGTTAAGTGTCTCAAAGCACACCTCATGGGATGGAGGCTGCGCGTTCCAGGTCATTCCTGATTTGATGGTTAGCATAATGTCCACTAATTGTGGTGTTTGCGGGGGGAATCGTACTCATGGTGCCATAGCCAATAGGGCCGACTTCCTTTCCAAGTAGAGAAGGCATTACCAAATATAAAAGGTGAATTTGGAAACTTTAGTGAGATGAGACAGTTGGTTGAATGTCGAACTTGGTGGTGGGTTGGTCTTTTATGGTTTTCAAGATAGTGCCCCGCCGTCGGGTTAGATCGATCGCAGTTAAGGATATTCCCAGTTTGTTACCGCGAGTTTCGTGCGATCACTTAGTCCGTCCAGGTATATCCTCATAATAATGACTTCTAATCCGAACTTCTCGTGTGTTCTCCGGGCATAGCCTGCGGAGTTGTACTGATGTTCGGAGTTAGTGATCGGAAAACGAACGGAGTTAAGGGAGTGTAGCGTTCAACCCCATAAGGGCCGAGTGTTGATGTCTTGTAAGCTGTTATTGCAATTACAGCACGTCGCTCATTGACGGAAAATCGTATAAAGTGGCTACACTGGAATCCTCACCTCGACAATCTTGTTTCTCTTTTCCTGCGGAGCTGCCTACTTCATATAATTTGGCCCGGATGGCCGCAAATTCGAGACTGACCAAAGTCCTGCACTAGACATCAATTTCTTTCTCCGGTAAATATGCCCTTGATTCAAACCATCGAGGCAGGTCTTCTGCTCGGCCAGAGCTTTTAGGCTCCTGGCCGTGCCGTTCGTGGCTGGCTGAGAACAAATATTGGATTTTACTCGGGCTTTTGTGCGAATGGAATTGATAGTCTATTCATCTCGTATATCGCTTGTCTTCAAATCTCAGCACCCGTACCGGTCCATGATGGCCCTAAATGAAGGATCTCGCAAAAATTCTGTTGCGGTTGGTCGTTTTTCTAGGTGGTAGATAAATACTTTCGACATGGTAGATTGTATATGTTGCCGCTCGACCCGGGACGAAAATATAAAATTTTCGCAGCAAGGTCACTGTCTAGATCAGGAGATTGAGACTGATCATACCATGAATCAAGTCCGCTAGGGTGTATGTAGAGACCTTTCTACTGCTCAGGTAGTAGGCCGAAGCATTCAACCATACCACTCACAACTCCACCCTCGAGAAATATGGGAAACGGAGGAAACGTAAGGTAGAGCATAGAGAAAACAGCCATATAGCTCTACATATCGCAAGTAAAACTTGGCTCTTACTTATAAAGTCGATCTAGAGAGCAATAATATATAGGTGGGTAGCCGCGTTAAGTGGTGAGGTCGCCAATTCCCTTCCCTAAACCAAACTTACAGAGATAGCATTCTTCAGTGCGAAAGTCTTCAGAAAATTTGACAGGACTCACAAGCTCGCCCTTTTTCCAGATATCGACAAATGGTATTGTCTGCTTCAAAGGCCAACCGAGTAACTCATATAACTCCTATTTGGCGTTTCTGCCACTAAACTTATCTCCAGGACAGGAACATTGTCTTATAATAACAATAATATAATAATACGTGACTGTAATGTATAGACAGTATCAAGCTGATACCTAGGTAAAGACTCAGAGACCTTTGGGCATAGAGTGGAGCGAGTGGTACTGGCATTAAAGGGAGGTTACGTGACAGCGTATTAGAACGAGTATTTCACAGGTCCGCCGTTTACATCCAACATAGTAGTAGCAAGTATAAAATCAGAAACATGCATAGCCTTTGAAGTTCACATTTTCCAGAATCAACATCAATATCCATCGTTTTTATTCTGTATTCGTAGCGCGAAACATCCTCATCATAGGAAGCCGTCCAATCCAATCTCATCAGAGCTGTCAATCATATTCTTCAATCGATGCTCCAACTCCCGATAAAAAGTATCAAAAGCAACAGGGATATCCTCAGTCGTAATTTTCTTATCCCCATTCCAACCCTGCCCAATCTGGATGTTCTCGATTGGTCTGTTGTTGCTGTGTACGTGTTTCACGGTATGAGTGTAGCCCGCCCCATTGCTGCTATAAGTGGATGTGTAGCCGGTGGAGCTCGAGTAGACAATGTTCGTGGTTTGTGTTGGCTTCATGTTATCCAATTCCTGTTTGGTCTGCACGCTGGCAGTGGGCGTGGAGGTTGGAGTGGATGTTGCGGTTGGGGTTGGGGTTGGCTCTTGCAGGCCCAACCCTTGCAAGAGGTCATGGACGTACTCCTGGGTGTCTGGAATAAGTCTCTGTATTTTTGTTAGTAGTATGTTCTTTCAATGATGGAGTGCCATGCCTGAGTGACTAACCGGTGACCGAGATTCAAGCTTGGAAGCTTGTCCTTTTTCCATCTCTTCAACTGTCTGGTAGATTGGATGCGCATTGACAGTAGAAACTGCCAGCAGTGCCACCATCAGCACTGAGACCCATGATGCCCTTGGAATAAGTTGCGGCATATTGTATGGATTCAAGCGTATGCTGTGATGAAGTGGGTTCTTGAAACGGGGTACTTCTCTACTAATATGGAACAGGTAAATCCCAAGCGTCACGACTATTATAAGATTTAACGCCTAAGAGGCCGATCTGTGACCCTATTTTTAAGACTACCGAAATACCAGTGCCAGCCTTTTATCGTTTGGAATGAGGCTTTACAGTACTTGAATGCTGATATTCATATCCCTGGTGTATCTTCCACTTTTCCCTTGTAGAGCAATTATTGTTTCATCCAGATGAGAGGGCCTGAAGGCACTGTTTGTCTATTAACTTGTTTTGACACTGTATCAAAGTGATACTTTCTTGAGCAAAGCGTTCCTTCGTGGATCTAGGGGCCTGTGTTGATCCCCAACAATGACAGAACACATTCCAGAGACAAATTCTCCTGCGAATCAAGTGCGCCCTTGTTAGATCATAATGATTCTGCCAAGACAAAATGGCTCTGTGAAACTACAATCTAGAGTGACTGGAATGAGGGAGTGATACTGTCTTATGCTTGCATGCTCTCTTGTCTTAACTTGTTCCCTATGCAACTTCAGCCGAATCAGCGCGTTCCTTTTTACAGTCCTCCAAATCCGTACCAAAAATAAAATTACATTGTGATTGGAGGGTTTTATGGACTACTTCAATCTTCAAATGTCCAAGAAACCATTCATAATAAAACAAAAACACTCTTGACTCTGGGCTTGATGTTCGCTCTATTCCAACAATACCCTATACGCCGTCGTTGAACGTATAAAAGTTCATCCATCTCTGTAAAAAAAAGTATAAGTCACTGTCTCTGTTTGCTTAGGTTTCCAGTATATATTCAATAAAACTGACCTCATCATAAGGCTTGGACGAATCGCAGAACCGTAGATCTGTCGCAAGGCGGATGACATTATCCGGATCATTGTTGACAGTGGAAGCATGGATCTTGAGCAAAGGGTCAGTAAAGTCTGACCATGTAAAGAATAAGAAACTTACCATATGAGGCTTGTGCAAAACCGCATCACCCGCCTCATACGCCGACACCATCCATCGTCGACCATGCTCCCGAGCAAACTCAGTCGGGAACTCTGAGAGCAGGCCCGTAGACATCATGTTGGAGTTGAAAGCCGACTTAGCCTCTTCATCGGTCAGCCCAGCCTGCTTCGCTTTGGTATAGAAGGCTTCTTCCATTTCAATTCCAATTTTGTCACCTGTTGTGCAAACCCAATTAGTATACAAGTTCCTTTTTCCAAAATACCTTAACCGAAGACAGGGGTAAAAAACAAACCATTTTCCAAGTAGATCAATCCACCCCCATTGAGCTTGATATCTCCTATCGGGACCCAAGCAGTGATACTCGTCGGATCTCCATACCGGAGGAAGATCTGATCGTAGTGCACACCAATCGGTTTTGATCCAGGGAGATTGTTCCTAAGGAGCGTACGACGCAAGCTCAATGTATTCTTTCCCCAATCCGAGAAGCGCGCAATAAAATCATACAGCGCGGGATGGTTACAGAATTTCTTCGCGTACCAATCCTGGTAGTGTGCATCGAGAGCAAGATCAACAAAAGCCGCTGCTCGCTCACCACCGGGCTTGCCGTTCCCGCCAATGTGTCCTGCTCCAATACCAGGGTAATCTAAATGGTTCTTGGCGGGGTCGAAGACACCTTCGACGGGTGCTGTGCCGGGCTTCAGGACTCCTGTTGATTCCAGGGAGGAGAAGTATGCATCGCGGGCGGCGAGAACGTCCTCGCGGGGGAGGATTCCTTTTAGTAAGAGGTAGCCGTCCTCGTCGTATCGTTTGCGGAGCTCTTCTAGGGGGAGGGTAGGTTCTGAGGGGCGGAGGAGGGTGGCATTCTCTGATGTCAAGGGGCCGTCATTGACAGCGAGGTTGTCTACTTGGATGCCGACCATGTTGGGTGTGGTGAGGAAGTTTAATTCAAATACTCAGACAAGTCGGGCGGTGCCATCTTATATTCCTCGTGCGCCGGTAGTCCGTGGTCATGGAGGGGTATACTATGAGTATCACGTAGTGAAAACATCCAACCAGAATGCAAATAAATCAATGCTAACACTGATACCCCACATAGTTTGATTGTACGACTGCATTGATGTCAGAAGGCTTGGAGATGCAATAGTAAAGAGTAATATTCCCCGTGGTCGGGGGAGGAGCTCATTACCCTTTTTGACGATATGTGGAGGCGCCAATGTTCATCCGCGGGGGAAATCGCTCTTTTGTGTGTTCTCCCATGACACGGGTAAATCGTACATCGACCACATCGATCCATGGATGTCACATCATATGGCACATCCAGCCGAACAGCTAATATCTATTCTATCGATTTCCCATCCTCACAGTGGACTAAGACAACCCCGTTTTCTTACTTATTTACCATTCGCAAGGGTGATGGTGAATTACGGCCGCCCATCAAAAGACTGCTTCCCGTGCCGAAATCGGAAGCTCCCTCCTGAACCATGAACGAAAAGCGGCATGCTAAAAATGATTGCGAAACATTTTCATTGGTATATTGGGGGAATTGGTAGATCGTAGATAATGTTACGTATTTAGGGAATAGGTTAATAAGCCCTGAAGTAATGGTCTCGTACTTGAGTCATTCTTTCGCGTTTAAACTCAATGTATATATATACATCGGGCTAGTTTTCTCGGATATCAAAATAGATGTCGGATCACCCTCGGCATAGTGCTCGAAAAGCTTCATCAATAGTGGCTCCAACCTTCTCTCACTTTTTGATTTTTCCCCTGTTTACCGTACCCCATACCTTCAAAGTCTCTGCCAGTTCCAACAAAAAAAGGTTCCACGGAGTATTAGGAATTACTCGCTATGCTAGCGTTCTGTCGAGAAGCTCAGCTGCGCCAAATTGTTGGTTAGTCGAATCGAACACCTGGGACTCCGGTTAGTACTCTGTAGCCATCGCGGATAGCTATTAAGTAACTTCCGTACCGCATACAGTCCCTGCAAGAAGGTATCGCCCAAGATATCAAACTCAAGATCTCCCCGCGATTGAAATCCGCCATAAAGATATCCTGGTTTGGACCGATGGTTACAAAATCCCAAGGCATGTTTATGGACTGCGATATGATGGCAGCCGACCCCCAGTCGCACTACGGGCAAATTAGAAGTGGGGATGTCCGCTGGAAACAGATAACCGCGCGCTTCGGAATCGTAATAACTTCCCGGAATGGAATTATACAAGGCTCGAAGCAGCTGGTCATCGACGAGGGCTAGGGGGCCGACTGTGTCAACAATGGCAGCGTTCTCGGGAGGACGTTCAAGTTGAGTATCGTTAATCAGGGCAGTGGTGGATGGGAACATCCACCGGTCACCACAGAGTGGGGCATATCGGATGGGTGTTTCTGCGCTCGCCAGAGTGGGTGTATGGATAAAGCCAAAGGTGAAGAAGCTGACTTTCTGTTCCGGATCATTAGGGACTCGCCAATTGCCAAATTTGGCCGTGAACACGCCAGCTTTGCTAGCGACGGGGCTCCTCGGGGCGAGCCCTAGATACCCCATTCCGTGGTATTGGGATTCTCGATCATTCGGAGGTATTAGCTTGAAACCAAAATTGGACAATGTGACACCATTTATTTGTAGTAGATCCGCACCGTGTAAGGGATCTCTCGAACCACTAATCCCCGGGGCAAATGTAGTGGAATTTGACGGAACAAAAGCGGCGAGGTCAACCGGACTAGGTATAGGGCTACCTTCGCCAGAGGATGTGGCCGTGATCTGGTGATGACCGATGGCTCAGTCCCTTCAATGAAATCTCCGCATCGGACTCAGAATTTGACGTACCACCTGACTGTCACTCCTTATCACATCGAAGTCTAGATGTAGTAGTTGGGCCGGTGTTCCCAAAATGACAGGGCATGTGTAGTGTGTATCGTTCTGAAAGTCGGCATCGGATGCCACATTTGTATTAGTTCTCTGACCAGCGATTATCTAGTAGGCAGCATCATTGTTAGACAACAAGATATATGAACTCGTGGTAGCGAGATTACCCGAGGCTTCGCTTCTGACGGCTCGATGTCAAGGCCCGTCAGAGAAGATGTGAATCCCCATCGTCGATGAGCTGACGCATAGGATGCCGGCCCCGAGCGTAAATAGTCGGAATTGTGTTTTCTAATCACCCGTTGGTGCTCCATTATAATGAGTTGAACAAAGAATGAAGACACTGTAAATGCGTACTATCGTGGAAACGAGGATTTTATATCACGTCCCCGTTGATTCCGGGCGGGGGTTGGGCAGAAGTCAGGTAACCCCTCAAGGGAAAGTCTATTGGGCTATTTCCACGGCAATACACGGCTATGATCTCATAGCTGTAGGTCGTGTTAGACTTTTGATGAGAGAGAAGAAACGAAGCGTACTCTATTGAGGGCCTGTTTGAGTCTACAAGAAAGTAGATGAGATCATGAAGGCACAATGTGAGGTATTGTGTAGTGTAGTGTAGATGTATAATATACATATATAGAAGGAAAAGGAAACTAGTATACCACTATGGGCGATAGATCATCTGATACATGGGAGATATTCAAACAAGACTAAGTTCTCAGAGAGGGAAAGAGAGAGAAAGGGGGGGGACAGCCATCATATAACTTTTTTTTGAGCGACAGAAATCTTCATTAATCACTTCGACCATGTCGAATAATATCTTTCACTAGCTCACTTTCTGTGTCTGCTTCAACCATTGCTCGAAAGACGCTGTGTTCTCTTGCCATCAACTCTGCGGGAGACCCGAATTCGGCGGTCCGCCCTTGTTGTAGCACAAGCACACGGTCGAAGTCAGCAATTGATTGCAGGCGATGAGCAATTGCCAGTATGGTAGTTTTTGGAAAGGCGGCCCTAATAGACTTTTGGATTAAACTATCGGTGACCTGATCAACCGAGGAAGTCGTCTCATCGAGTACCACGATGGGCGCTCGGGCGACAGTTGCCCGCGCAAGGCACAGCAACTGTCTTTGCCCTTGAGAGATATTTGAGCCTTCTGCCGTGATGGGGGTATCTAAGACCCCGCCTTGGTTATTGTCTTGGAACCCACCATTCCAAGGCCAGTGCACGGACTTGAGGGCCTCGTGGAGCTCGCAATCATCATGCTTCTCATAAGGATCCAAATTACTGCGGATAGTCCCAGAAAATAGAACAGGAGTCTGTGGAATGAGGGTAATATGGCGCCTCAGTGAGTCCAGGCTAACCTGGGTGATATCGATGCCGTCCACCATGACCATCCCTTGCTCAATATCGATAAACCTAGTTAAAGCCAAGGCGAGCGAGGATTTTCCCGCCCCAGTTCGCCCAATAATACCTATACGCTGTCTTGGCAACGCTTGGAAAGTGACACACTCGAGGACAGGCGGTAGTTCGGGTGCATAGCTTGCCCCAAGTCCTGTCACCTCGAGGCGACCTTCGGCCATCGGCAACTCGACGCAGTGAGCAGGGCTTTCATGTTCAGTTTCGATATTGCAATAGTCAAGCATCCGCTCCAAACTATTCAGATCCATCTCCAGACTGGTATACGAACTCAGTAAAGCGCTCAGATGACCGGCCAGTCTGATAGTGAAGCTGACAACAAACCCAACGCTGGGTGCATCCATACCGCCGACGAGGACAACCACGCCCGCGGTGGATGCAGAAAAGACCGCACCGATGAATCCCATACGGAATCCAACCCACTGGTCAAGGAGCCGTCGATGCCACACAGCTCGAGAGTACAGATCGATGTGATGGCAAGCAATGTCGCGATACCTTTCTGTGCGCCCAAAAGCCCGGATGGTAGTCAGGCCTGTGATGGCTGTCATGAAATGGTCAAATATGGGACTGAGTGCAATGCTCTCAAGCCGTTTGACTTCCCGTGTTGTCTTCAAGTAGTCGGCGGCATACCACAGGGTGAGCAATGAAATCGGTATGGCGCAAACGACGGAAACAGGGTTAACAACAATGGACGATGTGATAGCCATTATAGCGTTCAAAGCGAAAGCCAGAACAAGTCTTATGTCCTGGCCAATGCGTGTGTCCAATACAGCACAGTCAACCGAGAGCCGGTTGATTAGACTGCCAATCGGCGTCATGTCAAGCCAGCGCAACGGTGCCCGGAGAATGACATGCAGGAGTTGCTGGAAAAGCGTTTGAGATCCATGAAACGTCAACATAAGCACGACGTAGTTTCTAACGCTCCCCAAGATGACTGCAACGACGGATAAAAGAATGTAAAGATGGATAAACCCGATATTTTGGCCCCAACTTTGTGGTTCAACTTCGTCTTCCTGTGTCCACATCTTAATAACATATGCCTACATCCAGTCAGTCACGAATACCTGGCCATCAAAGCATATGTATTAATCACTTACCTGTCCCATCATTACTACTGATGCGACTACAAATAGCGCGCACACCAGGGCCCATGTGTATGAGTTGGCACACCACGCGATAAACCGGCGAATAATCTTCAGACTGGGTGCCCCCAGCTGTCGACTGGCTTCCTCCACTCCGGTACGACTGTGAGTCCCACTTTCTTTCGGTGGCTCTGTCGAGGGTGCAGCTGTGTCAGAATTGTCTTTGCTCGGCGAAAAAGGACATTCTTTGAGGAAATCATCCAGTCCATGCTGCTGGCTTTTGGAAACGTGGTAGGGGTGCTTCTGGATGGGATCCACCCAATGGGCTGAATACGATCCCTGTCCATCCAAGCATACAACATAGCTCGTGCCGCGCATGCATAGATCGACGTGGTAGGTAGCCAAAACGCAGGTTCTTCCCATTGCTAGCTTTCCATTCAAGGCAAAATCCACCAGATGGTGGGCGGTAGCCCCGTCCACCGCACTCAATACGTCATCCAAGATCAACACCGGCGAGTCTGAATATAGAGCGCGTGCTAGCGACAGCCGAGCCTTTTGTCCACCACTGAGGGAGACCCCGTTTTGACCCACGGCTGTTCTATCGCCTTCAACTAGCGTGTCGAGATCCGCTTCTAGGGCGCAAGCAAATAGAACCTCACGATACCGATCCCCGCGATATGGACTGCCGAAAAGAATGTTGTCTCTCAGAGTCCCGCCTTCAACCCACGGTTGCTGGGAAACATACGCCAGGGGCTCGCGGGGTGCTCTCACGGTACCATGACAGATATCACTTTCGCCCAAGATCGCTGCCAGCAGAAGGCTCTTACCACTACCAGTTCTTCCGGCAATGACTGTCCGTTTACCTCGAGGAAATGCCAAATGGACATCATGTAAATTAAAGGAATGACGAGCTCCAGGCCAACAAATTGTAGCATGGTCAAATTCGATCTGGCTTCCAGCAACGACGGGTGCTAATGGGCGTGTACCATCGAGATATTCGCGGAGACGATCCATCGATACAGCAGCTCCTGACCACATAATCAAGATGTCGGGAATATTGTTAAGGGCCCTCTCGAGCTGAGCCAGAAGGGTGACCGAAGTGAAGGCCGTGGAGGCGGAGAAATGCCCGGACAGCAGTGCATAGGTCGAAAATGTCACGGCCGACAACAGGATGGGCTCCGCGAGAAAGATGGAAGTCATGGCCACCTTCCAAAAAATGGCATTTGACTGGTGTTGGACTTCAATCGCTCGCAACCTGCGGATTCGCCCCTCCCATATGCCCTCCATGGCCAGAAATTTGACCAACCGGATTCCATGAAGGAGTTCTGTGAGCCTGCTTGTCTTCTGGTCTTGAGATTCTAGTACAGCGCCCTGAGCGGATGTGTATCTTCTCATCACAATATCGGAGAGTAATACAGTCGACAGTAGCGATCCAAGACCGGCAAGAACACTCAACCAACCTAGAAGGCGGATCAGCAGTATCGTGGCAATGACTGCTTGCAGGGGAATTTCCCATAGCTGATATATATTGCCAAGGAATTTAGAAATTTGCATTACATCCGTAGCCACAAGATTAATAACACTTGGAGCGGCTGGTATAACACTGTCGTCGGGTCCATTGGTCTTTTTCTTGGTCGGACCACCGCCTTGCGTGGCCTTGCCAAAGAGCGTCGCGGACAGCTGGGAAAAGACCCGTATCTGGATAATATTATCTGACAGCCACGATTTCCACATGTTCAATGAGCTCACAACTGCCATAGAAACCCCCAGAAGGGCAATCAAACCCATAGGGAGCATGCTCGTACTTTGATCTCCAGGTCCAGATTCTAGCACCCGTAACAGCTTGAGGAGACAAAATTGAGGCGCGAACGTAAACACGATGGAGATTGCAGACACAACCAGCTGACCTAGTATGGCATGTTTATGTGAACGAAGCAAAATATGCCACGGCCCAGTCCCTGATTTGGCAGCCGAAATCCTGGAAAAAGAGCCATAGAGCTTAGTTGCACGAGTGAGGTGGTCGAGCTCCGGAAGGTCTGTCAAGGCAATGTAATGGCTACATTTAATTTTTTGAATCAGATCCCCCGCCCAGGAGTAGGTCATACGGCTGATATAGGATGTGGCATGTTGGCGGTCCACGATTACTCCGTTGTGGTAGATATCTTGTGTCCTGGGAAGGACTAACCAGCATGGTGCGGCTAGAGTAGTTGCCGATATCTGGACACAAACAAACGGAAGAGATGTTGACGCTCGTCCTTCCGTCACCCATAGTATGTGTGAATATAGCCCCAGCACGATTATCGATATCAAGCAGCTTAAAGCAGCTCGAAGGCCCTTGTAATAGCTTCTGGTTGTTTCGGGATCGACAAGAACTGCTGCTGCTTGTGCGACGACCAAGATCTATATTGATGGTTCTATTAGCAACATATTTTCAATGCGTTCATCACTTGTGTTTAGGCAAAAGTCCGAGAAGTACATACCGACGTCACGCATTGCAGTAATTGAAACCGCAAGTTCTCCGCCGATCCAACCTCGACCAGAACGACTGACAATATTGATGTCAACACGGTGAGGCAAACGGCAAACTTCTCAGCCCAGCAGGGTGACCTTCGGCTGTCAGCGACCTTCTTTGTTTCCTCGTCGTCGGACTCGATGTCTATAACCACTGATGCTGGTGACCGACAGTGGGCTATGGAGAGACGATCGGTTATATCGTTCATGCCGAACATGGTCAAAACAGCCACCACACCTAGCCCACCCATGGCCGTCGGCACTAAAAAGTTTCGAATTTCGAGCATTGTCCGGGATGGTGCTCAAGGTTAGGGCCAGTTAAGTTTTGGGGTAGTGAGGACGCATACCCTCTCTTCAATTTAACTTTTCTCAGTCTTTGGGCTTGCTAGGGCATACATATGTGCAAAGCCCGAGTGTGTACCATATACCTTGGCTACTACAGGTAGCCACCAAATGTTTACCCCCTTCGGGCTCAATTGATATCAAATATTGACTAAAGAGGTTGTGACCAATATTCAAATGACATGCAGGGCGGCTCGATCAGTGAAGAGAATATGCTAGTATGCGGCTATGATCTTCGGGCCCCCATCGGCTTTCGGGTTGCCGGTATGCAACAAGGGATGATGTTGGTGGTCCCAAGGCCCTGGAATTGGCGGAACTCGAACGGCTGGATCATGGAGAGGTCCTCGCAGCTATAACGCAAGGTGGGGCCAATCTATTGAGACAACTTGTCAATAGAAAAAGCGAGATCACTCCAAATAACTTCGGTTGACATATATGCTGCTCTTGGGGGTTTAGTGGTGTATACTTCAATCTGCTAGAAATCGTGACATCTCATTTTCGAGACACCCTGGAGTGAGGACCGTCATATTCACGAGGAGGATTTATCTCCCGATGCGTCCGCAATAGAGTTTTTACCAGAGCTACCCTGTCCGCTGCGCATACCTGTCTAATATTGCTTACGAGGCTGAAAAGAATATTGATCGTGTATGTAGCACAAACTTATACTATATAGGTCGGCAAGCGAGATGGGGGGTTCCACTGATCTCATCCGAAGCAATTGAGCTCAGGCTTACACCCTGATCGTTCCCGCTCGGTGATCCTCAATTTATTGGTATATTCTGCATGAAGTTAAAAGGATACCTTGCTGATGGGTAAGAAGGACAGAGAATGTGTACGTGTAGATCCATATATATCTTTGTACAACATACAATGCGAATACGCATATCTGGTCTAGGATAGGGGTTAAGGCAAGTCACAAAATAAACAAGTGCCAGAAAAAATACTATTATAACAAATCAAATCATCCCGTGACCTTGCAGTCATGATTATCAGGAGATTTATTGTACTGTGTTCTATTTTTACTGATCGTGGCTGATGCACCCCGGATCCAATACCAAGATATGTGGAAGGAATAGTTATGCTACCTCCTCCGTACTCCGTCCAATAATACACACTCGGGGGTTCAGGGATCTCCACGATACAGTTACGTTTGGGCAATACAAATAAATGCCACGGCGTGCATTAAAATGATTAAAATGATATCATCGTGCTTCTAGGAGCACGGTCGTCGGCCCATCTCTGTCGTTTAGGATTGGGTTATCACATTCCTTCAATTTCCGATGGCTTTGACTCACTCGGTCCCCTGCACGCCCTTCAAACTTGCATAAGACCATTCGGTGAGTATTTTTCCCTCTATCGCAAAGATGACCACTGCATAGTCCACTTGCTCTAACCGGTGAGCAAAAGAAAAGATAAAGAAGCAAAAAAACAAATAATTTAATAGCCACCCAGCTAGGAAGACTCGATTTACGAACCAAAAAGGAAAGAAAAAGAAAGAAAGAAAGCTACTACTATGAATGAGAGACATCAACATATTCCGGCTTCGTCCGCGAATTCCTTTCTTCCGGAGGAGCAAAGATCTCTCCTGGTTCATCCTACTTTGAACAGCGACATTATCGAGGAAGACACGCAGCCTGAACGCGCTGCTCATGGTCAAAATGTCTCTTGGCTCTCCGCTTATATGCTTATCATATCTCGCATGGTCGGATCGGGTGTTTTTGCGATGCCCGGAGTTGTGACCCAGACGGCCGGCAGCGCGGGCATGGCGCTGTGTGTTTGGATCATGGGGGCCATCATAACAGTGTGTGGAACTGTCATTTCCCTTGAATATGGGTGTATGCTGCCACGAAGTGGGGGCGATAAGGTCTATCTGGAATTCACGTATCGACGGCCGCGTTGGCTCATGTCCACTATCATTGCTGCCCGCGCCGTTCTACAGATGATGACTGCCAATAACTGCATTATCTTTGGGGAATATCTGGTATATGGCATATCTCCGGAGTCTTCTGACTGGGCTCGTAAGGTAGCCTCGCTGGGTTTGTTGTTGGGCTGTGCCCTAATCCACGGCTTCTTCCTCCGCCTCGGAATACAGATACAAAATACTCTCGGCTGGTGTAAAATCGGTCTGATGGTCCTTGTCGCTCTAACAGCCATGATCACCGTGTTATATAGGAGCACCGGCTCATCTTCCCAACTCCCTTCGGACTTTGTGGTCGCATCTCCCCAATCACCGGGACCATGGGAAGGCTCAAACTGGGGCTTTGAGGTTTTGTCCCTGGCATTGTTCAAAGTACATTACGCCTACGCGGGCGTAGAAAATGCAAATAACGTCCTGAACGAGATACGGGACCCTGTCCGCATGTTGAAACGAGTGATTCCACTGGCTATCCTCAGCGTGTGCTTTCTCTACATTCTCGTCAATATCGCATTTTTCATGGTCCTGCCGCTAGACGATCTGAAGCACAGTGGGGAGATGGCAGCGGCATTATTTTTTCGCACGCTGTTTGGGAATCGCCTTGGAGGCGTGTTGATGCCCATACTGATTGCCATCTCTGTGGCCGGAAACGTCATGGTCGGCATTTTCAGCATGGTGTGTCTTTCAGATTTTGGTTTAAATCAACATTGCTAATGCAGCCTATCGCGCAGTCGAGATTAAATCAAGAGATCGCACGCCAGGGCTTCCTTCCCCGAATTTTCGCCTCCTCTAGGCCGTGCAATGCACCGCTGGGCGGCGTGATTGTGAATTTGGTTCCTTCGGCGTGCATTATCCTCATGATGCCATCCAAGGATACCTACTCTTTTATCTTGAGTGCTGAGGGGTATTCTGGTCAGTTTGTAAGTGTTGGCCTGGCGGCCGGGCTGCTGTGGCTGCGACGTACAAGACCAGATCTCCCCCGTCCATTCCGCGCGTGGCTGCCCTTGGTCTGGTTTCGGTTGGGTTTGTGCGTCGTCATGGCCTTGGGCCCATTCATGTCCCCTAAAGATGAACAAAAGCCAGGTCAGCCTCAACCGTGGCGCGGAGCATACGCGCTTGTTGGGATTGCAATGTACGTATCTCCACATATTCCACCGCCACGGATGAAGACAAATATCAAAGAAAGGATTGGAAAAATGCTAAAATACAACTTTGAGTATACAGAATTGCCACCGCGGCCCTATATTGGCTCACCTGGGCAAGGATATTACCTCACTGGAAGAATTACGCCTTACAAGAACAGAGTGGAATCTTAAAGGATGGTACGACTTATAAAAAGATTGTCCATATCCCTCGCGACGAATAGAGTTCAGAACTAGGGAGAAGTGTATTGTCGCAACTGATTGAGAGTACATATTTAGTTGATTTTAGCTGTCCACGTATAACAGTGAACATATCCTATTAGACAGATTCAATGCAGAATAACGAAGGTTCTAACCCTAAGTGAATATTCAGATTTTGAGTGTGTACTATTCCCAGAGTATATTCATCAAAGCATGGCCGTTTCAAGATGCCGTTGATTACGTTATTTGCCACTCTGTCAATGGTAATTTCTGCAGAAAAAGAACTGTTGGCCGGATGAATAGAAAGAAAAGAATAGTTCCAACCATAACACAGAGAATATTGACAATATGATATCCGTCCCCGACCACCTGACAAGATTGTGTGGCAACTTTAAGCGCAATGTCTCCGGGAACAATAACTGGCCCGCAGCTTGTCACCTCAGTTAGATCGATCAGGAACATCACTAGCGAGCGAGGAATGGTTTTACCCATATTTTGGGCTCTAATCGTACGTCAGTTTCAGATATCGCTCCGGCAGGCGCTACGTAGGATATAGAGACTTACGTTGCCAACAGTGTGAGGTAAGTGCTTCCGAATGCTGGGTCGGATACTTGCAGGTGGAATGTGAGAAAGGACACGAACATAATGGTAGCTGTACTAGTTGAACAAGCGTGCTCTACCACCACCAGGGCGAAAAGCAAAGGGTGATTTGGGTCTCGGGGCCCAGAATTTAAAGCGATAATAAGTTGTGCTAGAAGCACGGCAATTGTACGGCCAACAAATGCCCAACACCAGAGTTCAAGGGGGCGAAATTTGACACAGAGGAATTTCGTGCTGTACGAGCTCAGCATGTCCATGACGAGATCAATTGTAGATACGATGGCTAGGTTGGCTTCCCCAAAGCCCTGGTCCAATAGCTTGAGGTTGGTGGCGGCATCGTGCGCTTCAAAGGAGATTTGAGAGAGAAGATGCACTAGGGTGGTCATTAGAAGTGGCTTCAGACCAAATAATTCCAACGTCCTCTTATACGCGGCCTTGACTGACATTGTCTGCCGCTCCTGGCCCGGGAAAATGACCTCAGGCGTACTTAGCACACAAGGGAGCGCGAGCCCCAAATTGATCAAAGCACAGAATGTCACGAAGCCCGACAATAGGTGATCAATACCATTGGGTGTTTGTGCTTGGGGTGGACTGTCAGACCGGAGCGACGCAATCCATAAGAACGCCGAGTACGAGAAGAATTCACCCAGCACCATACCCAGATGATGAGTGATCGAGACGTGGTGGGCATGGTCCCGAGAAAACAGTTCCAGAGCCCATCCGTCCGCTGCAGCGCCCTGGGTGGCACTGGCTAACACAACCACCAACAGTATAGTTACGACGAGCACCACTCCAGCATTTGCTGACAATATCATCTTCATAAACAAGGGCATATTCAACCCCAGTATCAGCAGACTCAACCCTGAAATGACCAGCGCTGGAACAATCCAACCCTTTCGGTGGCCCAGTTGCCGATTCCTCATGGCGTCGATTAATGGACTCCATAACGCTTTCAATGAATATGGATAAAGCGCGATGGAGAAGAGACCATTTCGCCCATAGGAGAGTCTCTCTCTGAGCACAACTGGGAAGGTGCCCCCAACCAAGCCTGCAATGACCCCTTGGCTGAAGTATAGGAGGAAGAGAAGGGTCATGTTCCTCCAGTAAGTCCATTGCCTCGTGTCATGGCCCTGGCCAATTGGGGAGAGCACTTGGTCATGTTGCATGGTCTTAGGGGTTGATTCCTCAAACCCGCTGGTTGCTCCTAGTTCGAATTCTCTGGGTATAGTGTGAACATGCGTACATCCATTCGAACTGTTAAGGGATGAGTAGATATTGTCACGGGTCAGAGCGCTCGGGATGCAATCATGTTGACTACCATGTTAAGAAGGTTTTCCCGAATGTAACCTTCAAACAGGACTTTTCCTGTTCCTCTTCAGCCAGCCACAAGTACATCGCTATGACCATGCGGGTGAGAATCGAGATAGATAGGAATATCCACATTGCATGCAGCTGGATAATGTAAAAGTATCGTAATACAGTGTATTACCAAGTGGGGATATAATACCAGCTAGTAAGAAAACAAAACGGCGTATACGAGGTTATATCGACTTGGGCCAATCACGGTGCGCAGAGACTTCATCGACTTTTTAAAGTTTCTACTCGATCAGGGGAAGAGAGGGGAACGTTTTACTTCCGAAGTTAGCGATATAGAATTCCAAAGAGGGCCGGATCCTTGTAGATCTGGCCGCCAAGGCGAGATACATAAACTTTGGCTACCCTATCGCGCATGAGACTAATAGAGCAGAGAGGAAGAGATGCACAGTAGCGATGCGCGCTCCAGGCGAGGTTAGACCTACGTGGCAGTAGCACCGGAAGACTGACTCTCTCATGCTCAGTGACGCAAATGGCGCCCCGACCCCTCAGGATGGATTCCAAACACGAAAACAATCGCTGTTGATCTTCGAGCCATCTATAGGAACCAGTTGATGAGTTGGGGGACTGAGTATTACTATGCATCGTAAACTGAGACTGCACAGTCAGGAGAGGGGGGAGGGGAGCGCTATCCGAAAAGAGCGGGATATATATATACTCCATATGGTCCGCAAAAATGTATATAACGGAACACATCTCTTGTGTCTTATAAGTCGATATTGATAAAGTTATCAGAAATTTGAACAGACTTAATTGTTCAAGCATCTTCACTCCTATATCACAGAACTATGCATTTCACAAAGGTTCTTTCCATTCTTGCCTTTGCTGGTAGCAGCGTTGCTGCACCAACCGGTATGTGTCTACTCTAGTCTGCCTTTGCTTCTACGTTTTACTAACTTGAAACGAAAGTCCGTCGAGACGTTGTTGGGGAGGGCAGCTACGCACGCGAAGTTGTTGGCGAAGGAAGCTATGCTCGCGATGTCGTTGGCGAGGGCAGTTATGCTCGTGACGTTGTGGGTGAGGGCAGTTATGCTCGTGACGTTGTGGGTGAGGGTAGTTATGCTCGTGACGTTGTGGGTGAGGGCAGTTATGCTCGCGATGTCGTTGGCGAGGGGAATTATGCTCGCGATGTCGTTGGCGAAGGAAGCTATGCCCGCGATGTCGTTGGCGAAGGAAGCTATGCTCGCGATGTCGTTGGTGAAGGAAGCTATGCTCGCGATGTTGTTGGTGAGGGCAGTTATGCTCGCGATGTCGTTGGCGAGGGCAGTTATGCTCGTGACGTTGTGGGTGAGGGCAGTTATGCTCGCGATGTCGTTGGCGAGGGCAGCTATGCTCGCGATGTCGTTGGTGAAGGAAGCTATGCTCGCGATGTCGTTGGTGAAGGAAGCTATGCTCGCGATGTCGTTGGTGAAGGAAGCTATGCTCGCGATGTTGTTGGCGAGGGCAGTTATGCTCGCGATGTCGTTGGTGAAGGAAGCTATGCTCGCGACGTTGTTGGCGAAGGAAGCTATGCCCGCGGCCAGAAATAGTGGAACCAACAATAGAACTACCGGAGCAACCTGCTACTATGCTCTGGATAGATTATTATTGTCACAACTAGGCATATACAAATTTGAATAGTTCCTCATTCATAGGTCTATGTATCCTATTAACCATTGAATGAAATCCCATTTCGGAAACTCTCAATGAGAACTATTATGACTTGAGTAAAACTTCCTAGATTCCATAATACTGCGCAATTACTACACTTCTACGGCTTATCTCACGGCATTTACGTAAAACATCAAGGATAACTAGATATCTCGATTTGGGCTCACCAGACAATTTACAAGAGGGGAAATGGGGGTAGGCTTCAGTATTGGCCTCAAGGAAATTAAGGAGAAGCAACTCGTAGATGCACTAGATCCAACCTAGAAATGATCGCTGCATGTCCGTCTATCTCTATACAAGCACGAAGTGGGGATAGGTTGCTATCAGATACATCAGGTAGCCACGGGCTACGTTGCATATTGTCCCCTCATTCCCTTGGACCCCAGGTGGTCATTGCGACTGGGGGCTATAAGTTATTAGCCAGCCCTTTGTGTTTGCCTTGTTCTGCACCAATTTTCCTATTCCCTCATATCTTCCTGTGTAGTTGGCATTCGAGGAAATCTCCAATTCTCCCCAGGTGCACATACATCGTGATTTTGTTCTTCAACATGGCACAGAACCCCAACATTCTTCTCTATACCGGAAAGACAGGCCCGGGAACCCCCAACGGCCGCAAGGTCTCTATTATGCTGGAGGAGCTAGGACTTCCCTACGAGATATACAATCTCAGTATCCCCGATGACGAGCAAAGATCGGAATGGTACTTGAAAATCAATGGTAAGACCTTGATCTACCTGCACTATTTTTCCTTGCAGTATGTAACGTAGTCTATTTAGCAAGTGGTAGAATACCCACGATCATCGACCGAACCGAACCTGACCACCCAGTTACCGTAACCGAATCGGCAGCCATCATGCTGTACTTGGAGAGCAAGTACGGAAAGATGGAGTTCTCCTATCCGCACGGGACGACTGAGTACTGGTCCATGATGGAATGGATGTATGATTCCCTTTTCTAATCGTCCTGAAACGGAGGGCTGACTGGCACCAGCTTCTTCCAAATGAGCAACATCGGGCCAATGCAGGGCCAATTCAACCATTTCAATGTCTATGCACCGGAAAAAGTTCCATATGCCATACATCGGTACAAAAACGAGACCCTACGGTTATATTCTATTATCAATCGACACTTGGCACAGTCGTCCTCGGGATGGTTGGTGGGTGACAAGTGTACGATTGCGGATTTGATCAACTTCACTTGGATCCATATTGCGGAGTTCAGTGGAATCAAGCTGGATGAAATGCCCGAGTTTCGGCCTCTGGCAGAGTGGCGTGCCCGGATTTCTGCCAGGGACGGAGTGAAGAAAGGGTGGGCTGTGCCCTCTTAGATCATGTTCCATTGCAGTTTCACTAAATTGGAATCTACATTTCCGTCGAGGCGGGTATTTCCTAGAGTCCAGACTTTTAGTGATGATCAATCGTATTTAAATGCAATGCTCGCTTTTACCTACTTTCACTTAAGTTTCTGTAGAGATTTCCACAGACTTCTGTTCTACGTATTTCACCTTGCTCAGTGTAACAAACGGTTTTTTTTTTTTAATTTTAGATGTCAATCTATCTCTTAGCTGTCTATGTACTGGACCTCTTCTTCCCTAGCTTCTCATCTCCCTCTGTCCTTCTCCCCGTCTCCCCGTCTGCCCCTCCCCCCTTTCTCTCTCTCTCTCTCATCAGCATCTACAGTCAGCACATCCTTATTTCCATTTCAGCTTCGTATCACTATTCCCTAATACACCAGGGGTTACAGCGTATGTTGTAAGCTAACAGAAATCAAACCACATTGATACAATTAAACCAAATTGATAGAAAGATGACTTTCAGTTTTAATAATTTGTAGCGGACCTAATCCAAGCGATTGTGGAGATGCTCATACTCATACTAAGATAAAGAGCTCACCGACTCGATTCACCCTTCACTACATTTCCAAAGTTCGGCTATTGGGGTCATAAAATGGCCTCTCACCGTACACCGAGCAACGTTTCCCCTCCCTCGTGCTTTTCTCATAGCCCCCTGGTATTGGTCGATGGGTGACAATTCGATTATCCCAAAATGCCACACTACCAGCAGTCCAGTGCCATCGTACGCTCAAATCATCGGCCTCATGTAGGTGTTCACGTAAAAAGTTCAACGTGTGTGCCGATTCCTGTGCCTTGAGCTCCGGAATGTGTGTTGTGTAGACTGGGCTATAATAGAGAGACTTCAATTTAGTGACTGGATGGGTTCGAACCTAGGAAAATTGGTGAGTTTGTCTCTTGCAAAAACACATAAATCAAAGAAACTTACTAGAGGATGTTCCCATCGGCCAGGTAAGGTCTTCATCGATCGACCTCTGTTGATGGCGTTCACAAAAACATGCTAGATCCATGGCATTAGCTGGTTGAAATATTGAGGTGTCGGAAGCTGGCTTACCTCCGATGTGTGGGTGGCATGGAGCCCTTCAAGGAGTTTCTGGTATGGCTTGCTCAACTGGCTGAACAGCGCGTACTGACTGACAAAAATAGTATCACCGCCCGTCTCAGGGGTCCGGACCATTCTGAGTAATGTGTAAGACGAGGGATTGGGTTGAAAAGAGAGGTCCGAATGGAATTGACCGGAGTTGGTGCCCTCATACGACCGAATATCCCTAGAACAATTTCAGTGAAGTCCGTAGGAAGTGGGTCGGACCTCTGTTTACGTGTCTCTGCCAACAATCGTGACGTGACGAGGATCAGACTGATTTGGCTCTTGATTGACCTGCAAGGTCGGTATTAATGGGCCTCTCTGGTCATTGATTGTATCTGGCAAGCCGATCTGGAATGAGACATACCGGACCAAAATGCTTAATGAATTCGTATTGACCGTCCGAGTCTAACTTCTGGTCCCGTAAGAAAACGACTCCTCGCTACATGCCAGACCACGACGCTTGTCAGATGTTTCGAATTGAATTTTAGAGAGGGTAGAAGTCGAACCTCTGCAGCTAACAGGGCCAAGTCATCCTTTTGCTCAACATCGAGCTGATCCAACTGAATTCCTACTAGCTCTGTCCCGACATAGGGCGTCAGGGGAATGACCTGGGCTGCCTTTGAGAGCAATCGTCGCTTCTCCGGATCAGCGTATGTCCCTCGATCCTCTGTAATGTCCAATGGTGTTGGTAGAGGGATCTCTGGCTTGAAGGATAAGACCGTCTCGGTGATTCCGCTGTGAATAAAGGCCATAATGAGATTTAGTTCGAATGAGCATATGCCTTTCCTTCTGATTGTATGTAACAGCGATTCCGTCTGCTTTTCGACCAAATTTATTTTGTAATCTCGAGGGATGCTTCAGTTGGAAGACGATCTTTGCCGAGTCAAGTATAGAAAATGTGCTCCGTGCATTACAATAAATTGCGGTATCATTCAATTCATCACCAAAAATAACCCGTGACTCTGCACGTCTGCAAATATCTCTGCATCTGTATGCACTATTGAAGGACTGTGCTCGTTGCTCGTCAAATGACGTGTTTCGTTGGCCTGGCACTTCCAACTTTACCTCTTCCACCCTGTGCCGCCCTCTTTTTTCATTTTGATGCTCCAGCGCGTTCACCATAGATCCCGTCTCTAAATCCCGTCACACTGTCCATATGTTGGTTTCCTACTTGGCCCTCCTTCTCTGGGCATCAGTGGCGCAATGGATCGATTTTATGAAACCCTGCTCTCGGAAGCATTGGCAGGCCGCTGCCAGTAGTGAAGTTGATGTCTGTACACAGATAGGTTTGGACTTGAGTGGTCAAGGGGGCAATGCGGCAGATATGGTGAGAAATGACCCTTGATTGGTGAGTGGTACTAATGATGACAGGCCGTGGCAATGGCATTTTGCTTGGGCGTGGTGGGCATGTATCACAGTGGGTATGTTATACTCCGTACTTTTTTTTTTCTAGTTTCTTTCTTCTTGACACCTACTCCCACTGCAATTCTAGCTGACCGACTCTCTTGCGATCAGCATTGGCGGCGGCGGATTTGCTTTGATACGGACCCCCGCAGGCAACAGCGAGGTCGTAGATTTTCGAGAGGAGGCCCCAGCACAGGCGCATCGAGACCTATTCGACGGACGCCCAGACGCTCGCGTAGTGACGGGCCTTGCAGTAGCTGTCCCGGGTGAGCTGCGCGGGCTGCAGACGATCCACACTCGCCACGGACAGCTACCATGGAGCGATGTCGTGGCCCCTGCAGTGCACCTAGCGCGCAGGGGATTCGAAGTGTCAGCCGACCTTGTGCGTTTCATGGAAGGAGCGATTGAGGGCCGCGACGATTTCTTCTTGACTGAACCATGGGCGGAGGACTTTGCCCCTGATGGACCCCGCGTCACCGTGGGGAGTACCATGACCCGTCACCGATATGCTGACACGCTCGAGAAGATCGCTACTCTAGGGGCCGATGTGTTCTACACGGGGCCCATGGCCCAATCAATGGCTGGATCAGTTCGTGATGCTGGGGGCATCCTCACGGCCGACGACCTGTCCCAGTACCGCGTGGTGATCCGAGAGCCAGTTGAGGTGTCCTACCGTGGCTTCATTCTACGCAGCTGCCCCAGCCCGGCTGGCGGGCCAGTAACGCTGTCCATATTGAAGACACTCGAGGGATTCGACCCCGCAGCCCAGGCCGGTTTTAATGTGTCTTGTCATCGTCTCAACGAGGCCTTTCGTTTTGGCTTCGGCGCCCGCACCCAGCTAGGGGATCCGCGATTCACCACTGAGGTGCGGCAGCGAGAGGAGGCCATTCTGACCGACACGTATGCTACTTATGTGCGTTCCAACATTTGGGACGGAACTACGCGACCACGAGATGTCTATAATCCCAGCCAACAGCAGATTACCACGTCGGTGAGTGGATCCTTTTTGACTTCATTGTGCCCGGTATCTGTGAATTCCACTCATGCGCTACGGAAAACAGGCGGGCACTACACACCTGGTTGCGGCCGACCATAGCGGTCGAACAGTGTCCTTGACATCCACGGTGAATAGGTACTTTGGCTCGCATGTCATGGACAACCAGACGGGGGTGATTTTCAATTGTCAGATGCAAGGTTCGTGAACCCTTCTTACCCAGCACTTGGAGGCTATCTAACTAAGTCAAACAGATTTTGCACTTCCCAGTGCGCCCCGATCTCCGGCTGGCCCTCCGGCCAACGAGATTCATCCTGGCCAGCGTCCATTATCGTCGGCGTCCCCTCTCATTATCGAATATCCCAACGGAACGCTCTTCCTTAGTATGGGCGCTGCCGGAGGACCCAAGATCATTACGACTTTGGTGCAAATCATCCAGCATGTGTTGGATGGCCAGTTTTCCCTCGTCGATGCCTTGGCGGCTGCCCGTATGCACGACTCACTTACGCCTAATCAGACATTGCTGGAGATACCAGGCTACGGCACTCAAGGGTTCAGCAATGAAACGGCAGAATTCCTACGTTCGGTGGGTCATCAAATTGGCTACATCGTGCCAACCAAGAGCGCCGCCCACATTGTTGGCTGGAGTGCGGATGGCCGCTTGGAGGCCGCAGCAGATCCAAGGCATGCACGAGGAGGGGCTGGAGTACGTAGATTATGAGAATATATGAAATGAAACACATTTTTATCTTTTACTAAATCTCGGGGATTGTGTAATCAAATACATCTCTCACTGCTAGGTCGGAATACCATTAGTGGGATACACTTTCAAAGGGCGTTTCAAAAGGCCGCTCGGCCTGGGGTGTAATTCGCGCCAAGTGCCGGCGTTCCTGGCTCGCCCAATCAAAGATGGCCGAATGGGCTGTTGAACGGTTCTGGAGGGCAGTTAGCGATAAGCAGAGTATGGGATCGTATGAGAAACCCACATCCCACAGAACGACCATGCGCGGCTCCCAGTGGAGGCGGAGTTGAAAGTCTGCACCAGAAAGGGTGTGTTGGTAAAGGAAGTTGAGCAGCATGTCGCTCTCTTCGCGCTTCATGCCGACGATGTGTCGCGAGACTGGGTAGGTCAGATGGCATATTTCAGGTGAAACCAGATCAACACAGGGAGAAACGTACATTGTTTATTCACAAAAAGCGCCTTTTCACCCGTGACGGGATGTGTTCGCACAAGCGGATGAACCGTCTCGATCGGTTCTCTGCGCAAGATGCCACCTTTCTTGCGGTTATACTCGCCCTGTTGAACGGCAGAGTGGACCACTTGAAGGCCATGAAGCCGTTGCTGGAAGACTGGGGACAGGCGGCGGTAGGCCTCGGCCTGGTCGGAGAAGAGCGTATCACCACCAGACTCGGGGATCTCCAGGTTATACATTATGGTTGTACCCGGAGGTTGCTGTTCGTAGGTGACATCCGAGTGCCAGGCCACCGAGCTAGTGCGGCCTTCGAAAAAGCCTTCAAAGCTGGAGTCTCCGGCTCCCCGGTGGGCGATTTGGATCTCGGGGTATTTGTCTGGACTTCCATTGGTAGGATGGATGTGATGTCGACCAAAATGGCTACCCCAGGCCAGCGCATCGGGGATCGGTAGATCTGCAAAATCTTGATTGCAAAATATGACCACTTTTCGTTGCGCGACGAGGAGAGCCAGGTCATTTTTGGCAGCAGCGCTCAGCCCCCGGATCTGGAGTGAACCGTGTACTTTGGTACCGATCGTGGGGGTCAAGTGCTCAAGTGTACAGTGGGTTGATAGAAGATTAAAAAGCTTCGGGTCGGCGTCAAGGCCTGGATCACGGTGCTCGAATGGCTGGAGTGGAGGATACTTTTGTTCGTGGCTCCAAGTTGGGAGATAATGAGGATACTACAATTTAAGACCATGAGCCGACGGCATCAATAGAAAGGGCGGTGCATGTTGTATTTTCTCACGCTAGCAGAAGGCCACTTTTCATTTCCATTTATCTCTACCTCATGATTAAACTCGCGTGGGCCAGGTAGCAAATTGCCGGTTTTTGGCTGGAGAGGAGACTGTTGCACGTGGGTAGAAGACATTGGAGATAAAAAAAAAAGGGATCACTTTGCGTGCATGAGGCAATAACGAATCAATAATACGTGATATGCGAGAGAGCCTTAGTTGGCCCTGTGGTCAGTATTTATAGAGACGTCCCCTTCCCCCGCTGGAAGTACATAACTCAATTCTTCGATAACCTACAGAAAATACATATACTTTGGCTACCTAGCCCTGGGCCATTTTTTTCGAACATTCCCAGAAAACCAGTTACATACGAAACAAAAGCTACTGTAAGGCTTTTACCGCTCCACTTATCAACCATGAATCCCAGGTATCAAGATACACAGCCAACTGCAGAAGCCTGTATGAAACCACTATTTACCCCAAAACGAAAGTACATGGCTAACAGAACACTTAGTGGATTGGGCCGAGCTTGTAACACTCGATCTGTCACTTCTGGAGCAGCCAAACGGCCTGGAGAAGCTGGCAAAAGAGTTAGAATATGCAGCCAATCACGTCGGTAGGGCAAAATCTATGTAACCAGTAGGCTCAGGGTGTTAACCAAGCTACAGGGTTCTTTTACGTCCAGTCCTTAGACATCTCTAAGGAAGAAGTGGACCGCCAGTTTGAAATTGCCCAAGACTTTTTTAGTCTACCCTTGGAGGAGCGACTTCAATATTTTGATCGCGAGAAGTACATGAGTGGTCAGAATATTGGATATCGCCCCATCACCTGGAGACCGTGAGTTATCCTTCCCTGTTTGAGCCTATGTGGCTGTCCATTCATCTCGTGACTAGACCGCTGGATGGAGTGTACGATAATACCCAGATCTACAGCATCCCCGCATTTGATGGACACCATATCCACCACCATCCAGATGTGGTTGCCCGGTGTCTGGAAGAGATTCAACAGTTTCAAGTGGTACGGACCTAAATATGAGAATTGAGATAAAAGGATTCTCAACTTACAAACTACACCAGAAATGCGACAAAATTATCCAACAGCTTCTTCAGATACTGGAACATGTCCTAGAGCTCCCGCCATTCGCGCTGCGCAAGAAGATCCGAGCCAATGCCTCTAGCGAGCAGCAACTGCGCTACATGCATTATACGGCGCGCAACCCGGAAGAAAATGAAAAAATGGGCCACATCTATGCAGGGGGACACACAGACCTGGGAGTCTTGACCCTGCTCTTCAGGCAACCTGTCGCAGGGTTGCAGATCCAAAACGCGGAGGGTGAATGGCGATGGGTGCAGCCAAGAGACGACGCATTGACCGTCAACATATGTGATGCCCTGTCGATGATTTCCTGTCAGCATCTGAAGTCTACCATTCATCGAGTGCACGCCCCGCCGGCCGACCAGCGCCATTTGGACCGCATTGGAGTTCTTTATTTTGGACGGTTTGTCGTACCACCCCGCAAAATATGACCGATGTCGGGTACTGACAACTCATAGATTCAGCAATGACGAGTATCTAGATCCATTGGCTGATAGTGGTGTCCTTCGGAGGGCGGGGAACCTACAGACTGAGCTGTCCAAAAATGGCATTCGCATGACTATGGGGGAGTATGCAGCAGCGCGTGGCGCTCAACATTCGCGTCGCAAACAGCCATTGGCTGTCGGTAAGGATGGCCGCTATGAGTGGGACCAAAAGGACCTGGCTGTAACATCAACCTTATCGGTGCAGTACTACAATTAAGTGCTCATGGATATGTCATTTGCAAGTCATTGTTCCATTATATTTACCCCTCACCGCAGCATAGCGCGGCATGCTACCCCTAATTGCTGGCATGGAAATTTATAGCTCGTATGCAAGAGACAAGATCAACTATGCACATTTCATTATACGTGGATCCGAGCCCAAGTATCCATGCGAGCATTCGCGTAGAAGAGACTACAGACCGGTCTAGTTGATTTCTGTGGTAACGACATGACCACTCTGCCCTATAAATTACAAAGGGGACTCTTTCTCTAGCTTTCTCTCTAAAGAACAAACGTGACACACTTCCCGGGAGCATTGTGTTTTCAATCTAACATTATGCCGATCCCACCCTCCAATAACTTAGCTCGTCAAGCCTCCCAGGGGAGGGTATGTACGGTATGTCTCTCACAGGAGGGCGTCCCGTAACCGGTAGCAGGATAACGATGCATGAAAAGTGCATCTCTAGCTCACGCGTGGTATGACTAGGCACTTGGAGTGAAATTCGTGCAGGAGGTCTCGATCGCAGAAATCGCCCAGGCAGCCGGCTATGACAGCCTTTTCATCGACCTCGAGCATTCGTCGTTTTCTCTCGACCGGACGGCCGATATTTGCTTGGCGGCAAATCTGGCAGGGGTATCACCTTTTGTTCGGGTTCCGCATGAATGCGGAAACGGATTTGTTCAACGGGTCCTAGATGGAGACGCGAAGGGTATCGTCGTTCCTCATGTGCGCAATGCGGGTACGAAGTCCCCTTCCCCCTCAATGCAACTCCAATCAATTGACAGATGGCGGTTTAGAGGACGTACACAGAGCAGTGGAGATGGTCAAGTATCCACCAACAGGAATTCGATCCATCAACCCCTCTTTACTGATGAAGAATGGGCGTAGCGTGGATAACAGCGAAGCGAGGGGGATACTCGCGGAACAGGACGCCGTATCATTTGTCATGATTGAGACGTTGGAAGCACTCGATAACCTCGATGAAATCGCTGCGGTTCCAGGGCTGGATGTGATGCTCATTGGTTCAATGGATATCACAATGGAGCTTGGAATCCTTGCTGCATGGGACCATCCATCGTATCAAAGCGCCCTGCTGGAGGTTTCCCAAGCTGCCAGTCGTCATGGAAAGTTGTGGGGTATCTCAGGCTTGTTCAGTCGGCCGGATATCTGGACCCACGCCATGCAGAATCTAGGCGCACGGTTCATTGTCGGTGCATTAGATCGAGGGCTGTTATCACGGGCAGCCACGGCGAATGTGACTGCACTGCAATCAGCAATGCTAGAGGGGGTTAAGCAGAGCTGTGGATGAATGGGCCATGATGGAGCGGGGATGAGACCTGAAAGGAGAAGGGGTCCGATCATGTAAACTTACTGGTCTCCTCAAATTATAGTATTTATTTGCTCGCCGTGTTACCCGTCGGTGATTACCGTTATACTCTTGCCCAACAACCCCACATCAAACAGTCACCCATACCTTTGAGAGTCAATTGATCAGCATTATGTCTACACGAAACAGGCAGGCCGAGTCCAAAGTCTTCCATCGCAGTGTCAACTCGCAGCAATTGGCCGTAGCTAGTGGTCGCGGATGTACGCTGGTGTTGGAAGATGGACGAGAAGTGTTGGATGGAGCCGCCGGCGCCGCAGTAGCCTGTCTTGGCCATGGCAATCGAAACGTGCAACAAGCCATCTTGAGTCAGATGGACAAGATCTCCTACATCCACGCACAGGTTTACACGTCGGGTCCGATCGAGGAGCTAGCGGCGCTCCTAGTCGAATCGACCGGGAATCTGATGAGTCGAGTGGTATTTACTTCGTCCGGTATAGTCTCCACCTGCGGTCTATTGCGGGGCGTGCATATCATCCCTGGCACGATTGGATAGGTGCTTAATATTACTCTCCAGGATCGGAGTCAATGGAAGTCGCTATGAAGCTGGCACGTCAATACCACCTGGAGAAAGACCCACCACAGCCACAGCGAGACCTATTTTTATCGCGCCAGCAGAGTTACCACGGCGCGACTCTAGGTACTTTGGCCTTATCGGGCCACGTCAACAGACGGGCCCGGTACGAGCCGCTAATGCTCAGCAATATGCGCAAGACGGCTGCTTGTAATCCATATCGAGGTCAGGGCGTGGATGAAAGCGACCGTGCGTATGTCGATAGGTTGGCATCTTATCTTGAAGAGGATATCAAGGCATGTGGACCTGACAGAATTTGCGCCTTCGTGGCCGAGACGATCTGTGGGGCGGTATGTTCCCTGTATATTTCATTCCACTCCGTACCGTTTCAATACCGTTTTACGATACTTCATACCATTTCGGAACCATGACACTGTACATTCCATGTACGGTACCTTTATGTGTATTGCTATGCGCTAACGTCGGTCTTCGATAGTCTCTGGGTTGTGTTCCCCCCGTGGCGGGATATCTTCAAGCTGTCCGTGCCATATGCGACAAATACGATATTCTCCTCATCCTTGATGAGATCATGTGCGGAGTCGGCCGTACCGGAACCATGCATGCTTGGGAGCAGGAAGGCGTGGTGCCAGATATCCAGGCAGTCGCAAAGGGTTTAGGAGGGGGATATGTGCCAATAGGAGCTGTGCTTCTAAATCACAAGGTGTTCGATACTATGGCAGCTGGTAGCGGGTATGTTCGGCGAACTCCTTTTACTGCCCTGGGCTAGCTAACCAGCCGTGGTGACACTAAGGGTACTCTCTCATGGACAGACTTACCAGTCCCATCTTCTGGCTTGTGCAGCCGCACTGGAAGTCCAAAGGTGTCTGCAGAAAGACAAGTTAGTGGATCGATGTCGCGATCTAGGTAATTATCTCCTCAGTCAACTGAAAGCTCAGTTGGGCGAGATGCCTTTTGTCGGCGATATCAGAGGCCGTGGGTTATTTGTAGGTGTTGAGTTTGTTGTTGATAAGAAGAGCAAAGAACCTTTCCCTTCAGCAAAGAATGTTGCTGGCCAAGTCCACGCGGCAGCATTGCGGCATGGTCTGGCAACCTATCCTGGCACGGGCACCGCCGACGGAGTACGTGGGGATCACATTCTTCTGGCACCGCCGTTCATCATCACAACTGATGACATAGACTCATTGGTACTTAGACTTGGGAAGGCAATTACGGATGTTACCAAGGAGTTCCATCTATGAACAAACTATCAATGAAGTGCTTATGGAATTCTGAGAATTGTAGACAAGCACCATGTTAGACTTGAATAACAGACTTGTCAGCCACAAGCAAGACTGGAAATGTGTTTCTAAGTCTAGTATAGGCGGCTCAGCACTGCAAACATAGCCAACATTAAGCATCAGAAAGAGTATCATAAGCCTGTTAACACAAAGAATCGACCAAACACTTATTATATCTAAGCCAGGTCTTTCATCGACGCATCGGCGATAGCCAATGCCACTTTATCCAATATCGATTCACGAAGTCCGGCGATGTTGATCCGACCTGTGAGGTAAACAATCCTTCAGCTATTGTGATGGCTGGTAGTATTTCGGAAACGACTGGGCTCACCGTTTGCCTGAAGAACCACGCCATGATGTGTCTTCATATAATCCACTTGCTGCGACGACAGAGGAAGAAGTCTTGAGCATGTGGTCAGATGCTGCACTTTCAAGAAATTCAACAGGCTATGTACATACGAAAAGAAGCCTCGCTCAGCTTCGAGCCCATCCCATTTTCTATCGCATGTGGACGCTTCTGTGAACTATGATATAGTCAGCTTATCGTTCGAATTTTGCTTCCGTCGGTACGTCTACATACCTTAGATTCCAAGTGTTGTAATATCCGCTGTCTCAGGGATGCGCGGTCCTTCCGCAGTCTGCGGGCCATCCATGCGACATCTTGATACCTGTTGTGAATGAGATATCAGCACATGAAGCGAAGGGACAGGGGCTTTATTTTCGGGGTCCATTAAACCCACCAGACGTCTCTCAGTGCATCGTCTGAGAGTATCAGACCTGCCAGTTGGGCTCCGTATGCAGGCGGATTTGAATACTCCCACCTTACGAGCTTTTCTGATTTATCAGCAATTGCTTGACGGACTGAGACAGAATTGAACACCCCCAGTAGTGAACCGACTCTCTCGGCTAATGGTCATCGGCTCTATGTCAGCCATCAATGTTAACGTGTAGTAGGCCATAACATACAGTATAGACCCATAGATTTAGAGAATGTTGTATTGAGCTAGCCGTGTCAGCAATGTTATTCCTCAAAATAATTAGAAGCAAATTTAAGCGTAACTTACTAAGAACTCCAACTTCTGGTCGGCAAAATAACGGATGGGCCAAGCATCAAGGTCAGGATCTCCTGACTCTGTCCCTTGATATGCCATATCTACCATAATCAGATAATGTTCCCTTATTGCGAGATATCGACGCACCAAAAAGCGTGAGAAGAGACTTTCTCTATTTCAATGGAAGCATGTCAATATCTGCGATACACGAGACAATCGTAGGACCTACCTTGGAATGGTATCCAATCTCCTTCCACTGCTCTTTAGTCAGTCCAATGCCTACCGGGTTATGGCCACATGGCTGCCAGAGAAAGATAGATCTATCTGGGGCGGCTTGGACGGTGCCAATGATCTGGTCCCAACACAGACTATGGGTGGTAATATCAAAATACTGGTATGATTTGATGTCGACGCCGGTATGTTTAAAAACATTGAAGTGGTTTCCTTATTTTCATTAACAAGCTGTCTTTTTTTTTTGGTATGTGGTTTGTGGTTTGTGGTTTGTGATTATTTCTCACCCCATGATGGTAAGCCGATATACAATGTACTTCCTGGTGATAATTCCGTTAGGAGCATAGCTGCCAGGTGCAGCCCTCCGGTGTTTGAGATCGTTTGGCATGCAAATGTCTATAAAGCCGGTGTTAGAGGAGTTCAACTGCCCTGGGCATAGATCGCTTTCCTGAGATCGAAGTTTTTCTCTAAATTCTCGTCCCAGGCATAGACAAGCCACCGCTTCATTGAAGGACGGTAAACCGAGACTAGGCAGATACTTTCATCACAAACGTTATTTTTCTCAGTAGCAAACACAAAAGTGCAGAATGCGTACCTCGTGTTTATACGGCATAGCATGCAAAAGCTCTTTTGCCTATCAGCCCATAACATTAGATTCCCGCGGGGAGCAAATTGAACAAGGGAAAACCAACCATGCGAACCGAACGGAACACATGGCAGAGTCCGTCCTGATCTCTGAAAGTGCCATCTGTTAGATGAATCATTGATTTATCGTCTATAGTGGTAGACATTTTGGGCTGAGACGAGTCTGTATGGCACTGGCATTGAGTGATATTATATGGTTCGCAGACCATTGGCAAGCAGGTAACCGTAATGATACGACTAATGGTACGACAGAGTACATGCAGAATGTGCGGGGCTTACATGGCTACTGTGTAGTCCCTCAATTTGGCTCTAGTGTTTCATACCGGTTATATTACTAGCGCTTGGTTGGTCAAGTGTATTTTACCGATCTTTACTGTTGTCGATCTATCTCTACTTAAGCTGGCTACTTTTTAAAAAGCCAATGGGTCCTGTCTCGAATTAATTATTGTGAGTTAGCCATGGATCCCAAGGAATATCAACCGGTCGAGCAAGTGGATGCCAATCCAGAAGCCGGCTTTGAACTAGAAGAGCAGGCTCCTTTCCTGTCGCCCTCCCAGGGATCTGGCAAGTTAACTAATGTGCCTGCTCGTTGGCCTTGGATCCTTTCGACTGCTGTACTATTTGTTATTGCTACAATTCTCCTCTTCTGGAATCAGCCACAATGTTCGTTTGGTAAAGAAAGCTACGAGGCCGGCTTTACTACTGATCTTGGTAACTCACCACCCACATCAAGAATCTGAGATACCGGCTAACCTGTCAGCGGCCGCATTCCCTGTAATCGAGCTTCATAAAGTTCAATTCACTGGTGGTTTGCATTGGGATGAGAACGGAACCTTAGTGCGCAACTCCCTGCCAAACGGCGAGGAATGGGTAGGGTCGCCTACTCCAGAGCTAGATGCCAGATGGGATCATGTTGTTGATGGTTTGTTTCTACTATTCGGTCCTTTTCTAAGTATATTTCTGACTGTCATAGCTGCGGGGATTGATGTGTCAGGCAAAGAAGCTGATATGGTCCGAGGTACTACACGGCAGCGCCCGACGGGAGAATATATAACAGGACTTGACGTTTTCCATCAGTTACATTGTTTGGTCAGTATATCCAAATACAGTTATCTAAGCAACTGCTTATTTAAGCGCAGAATAAACTTCGACAATCGCTCTACCCTGATTATTACCATGACCCGGATGGACCTTTGATCAAAAGCCTTCACATCGGTTAGCCACAACTTTCCTTTTGAAAATCATGAACCCTGGAACTAACACCATCAACCACCAGATCATTGTATCGACTATCTACGCCAGTCTATCATGTGTAGTGCTGATATGACTGCTGTGCGAGTAGTCTATTCACCTTCTGCAGACCGATGGAGCCCAGACTTCGAACGGCAACATACATGTCGCAACTTCCAAAAGCTGCTTGACTGGTCACTGGTGCGATTGAATCCAGATACAGACGAGTTTACGCGGTCTGGGAATGGGCACCATTCCAGTGGACATGGTCACTAAGACTTATAGATTGATACAGATATTAGGCTCCGACATATGAAATTTTTGTATCGTCAATCCCATCTAGTTTGAGTAAATATCATTCCTGGTCATCTCTAATTTATATTCCGGGGCAGTCTCGAGTACTAGATCTATAGATGCTTCATGGTCGATAGCGATTATTTCTTGTACTTGAAACTCTCGGAACGCCATATACGTCAATGAGCATAACGTTGAGATACCACTTATTTCCCTGCCAATGAGAAGAATGGGTCATTTCATAGAGATAAGGTTTATGTGGAGAGAAAATTTGTACAAAGTTCAACTCGGACCGCGCCGTCCGAGCGTTCACGGGTCGTACCTAGATTGACCCCCGCCCAGGCACCTGGCCACCCACATCTAACTGCGGGGCTTCACGTGCGCCGACCCCGCTTTAGTGGATTTATGCAAGTAGGTGGATGCTTTTTAAGCACAGTCCATGTGACAGTATGCAATGGGAACCTTTGCTGTGCTTTATTCAGTCTTGTTACTAGTCAGTACCTATTCGTGCCGTAATACAGTATCGTACGTAGTCAGAAAGACGCCCCTAGTGCGGTCCTTTTTCACTTGCATATAGGTCATAGCGGGGCCGTAATGGCTGGCTGAAGAAGAATGAGGGGAAACATCCATCTATGTGATGTAGTTACAGGTCATACTCGGGGAACTTTCCAATTCTGATTGTCTACCAGTTGCTCTGGTTCAGTACAACTGAACGCGGTGTAGTATGGGTCTGGACGATGAGAGATGACGGGCCGCTTGGAGCTGCTCATGCATCGAACTATTTTCCCGTGCCCAAAGGGACGTGGATGTTTTCTCGATCGACGTGGTGAATCTAAAAGTGTTGGCTCTTTGGAGGGCTCCCCTTTCACCCATTTGAAGTCGACAGCGTGCAGAGACAGATTGCCATCCGTTCCTAAATATCAACCTTTTGTCCAAGTCCCGACGTGCCCTAAAGGCTACACAGTAGATTATTCATTACACACCGGTAGGTGGGAACATATTTAGCACGTTCTGCTCGTAAAACTATTTAAGATGTTCAAGATCTCGAATGATTGCGTAGCTCTGGTTACCTTCGGGGAACTATCAATGTCCTAGACTAGGAGTCTCAATAGCTGTAGCTGCCAACTGAATGAATGATACTTATCAACTGGTCTTTTACTCTACTTTGTAGCTATTAAGAGGATAGCCCTATTGGCGATTGGACAGGGGGTGGTAAGCCTATCTTAATTCGCAATCAGCTCGCACGCAATTTATGGGTACCCCGCGCGTGATAACGCAACCTTGGGAGATACTTCGATTTCCCTTTAATGTCCATCTCTCCTTACAACAAACTATTTATATGGAATTTTTGGCTACCTTGCCCTTTTTTTCCACATCCTTCATATTTTGGATTTTGTCTTTTTTATCAGAATGGGTGCAGCCATTTCTAAGCCCGTGTCGCTCAACGAGAAGTCTTCTCCGGCTGAAAGAGTGCCAACCAAGACTGATATGACTGACCAACCATCCTGGGAATCATGTATGTCAAACTATAATGATTTATCCTTTTTTCCCCTGATATTTGTAGCTGACGGAATCCTAGCCCTACCGCCTTATCCGGCCCAGGAACGGGTCATACCTCTGACACTTCCTCGCATAAATGATTGGAACCATACTCTCCTAAGCGATCCAAAGGTTCGAACCAAGTTACACTATTATGAACATGAATAGACTCTATTTACTAACGACAGCCCACACCGGGCAAGCGAGATAGAACCGCCTGGCGATCTCAAGTTTCGCAGACCACTCTTTTGCAGACATCCTCATCAATCACAAGGCTCTTCAACACGATCAGCACATCTTTAACCTGACTGTACCGGTGGAAGGCACACCCATCACGAACCAGCGGTCCTCCGGACGCTGCTGGATCTTCGCTGCGACCAATATCTTCCGTCTGCCGCTGATCAAAGCCTACCAACTGAGGGACTTCGAGCTCAGTCAGGCATATCTTTTCTACTGGGACAAGATCGAGAAAGCGAATTGGTTCTTCGAGCAGATTATCGCTACCGCCCACGAGGATCTCTCTAGTCGATTGGTACAGAAACTATGCGAAGCTCCGGTCACTGATGGTGGCCAATGGGATATGGTAGTCAACCTGGTGCAAAAATACGGATTGGTTCCGCAAAATCTCTATCCGGATTCCTATCACGCGCAGAATAGTGCGAAGATGAACTGGCTCCTTACCACCAAGTTGCGAGACCAGGCTTTCGTCCTCCGCCAATTGGCAGCTACAGACTCGCACGCGTTAGCCGCTGTGAAGGAACAATTTCTGCAGGAAATCCACTCGCTGGTTACTCTCCTTTTGGGACCCCCACCAAGCCCCGACAAAAAGTTTGTCTGGCAATTCTCAGACGCTAATGGAACACCTCGTGATGTGCAATTGACCCCCATGGAATTCGCCCAGCAAGCCCTCCGACCTCGATCGATCTCTCGGGGTCATCCAACTGTCAGTACAGGGCGACTGTTCAGTCTGGTTAACGATCCGCGACACGAGTTCAACCGGTTGCTGACCATTGAAAGACTCGGAAATGTGGTAGAAGGGAGATCTATCACGTATATTAATGTAGAGATATATACACTCAAGACTGCAATCATCGCGATGCTCAGGGCTGGATATCCAGTCTTTTTTGGCTGTGACGTGGGCAAGTTCTACGATCGCGACCGTGGAGTCTTGGATACCGACCTCACCGATCTCGCGCTGGGATTCAATATCACGCTGAAAATGAGCAAGGCCCAGCGGGTTGCCAGTGGGGCCTCCTCAATGACCCACGCCATGGTCATCACGGGTGTGCATTTAGACGGCGACCGGCCGGTTCGATGGCGCGTGGAGAATTCTTGGGGCGAAGAGGCTGGGAAGAATGGGTGGTTTGTTATGACCGATCGATGGATGGATGAGTATACCTTCCAGGCCGTTGTTGACTTCAACTTTGTCTCGGCCGACGTACAAGCTATCCTGGAGCAAGATCCGAAGGTTTTGCCTCGGTGGGATCCTATGGGAGTGCTTGCTTAAGGGCAATAGCACCATTTCAAGTAATATGCAATCATTGATTTGGATAGAAATCACCATTTTGTTTATTCTACTTGCTTTTGTTTTATAGAGCCTGCTTGAATATCTCCCAATGTCACGGAACCCCATAGTAGATTACATATCTCCCTCTCTCCTGCATTTATACTTCATACAACATACGTCCCACAATATCATTACATTGTGCTTATGATCTCATCTACTTGCCTATAGACTGGAAGAAAGAGGTTTAATTTACATAGTAACACACCGCCGTCCTTTTCACTAGCGAGTATTGACAGGCTCAACAGAAGGCCTGAGATCCCCGATAGATTGCAGTGGTGATTGGCCGCCACTGAAGCTTTGTAGAGGGCATTTTGATAGGAGGGATTATCCCATGAAGTGAGGATTCAAACCTTCAGCGAGATACCCATCAACCCAATGAGCAAGATGTCCAGCCTGGGAACTGCGGCAATCTGGGAAACATTCTCCAGCGCTTTCAGAGTTTCAATCATAACAAATGATACTACATCCTGTTCTATGAGGATGCGTCTCGCCTCGTTATTTGTTTCGTTTCTCCTCAAACTATTACATAAAACACAAATCAATACAGACAGGACTACGGAGTAGTGGTAGAAGCTCTATACGAAAATAAAATAAAATGCCTTTAAACAAAGCTTGGACACCTCTTCCCTTGCTTGGTTATTGAGGTGGCCTAGGCGGGCTGCAAGCACTACAGCCTCCCCACCTAACTGCATATACAGGCTTGGGGTCGCTACTAAATGCGCACCGCATTAGCATTGCAGCCAGCCAGGCACAAGAACAGTGCTAAAAATAGGTTTTACATGTTGCAACCACTACTGCCCAAGCAAGAAAGAAAGATATCTCAGTCCATATTCGCTGTATGTACCTGCATCGTGACCCAAAGTTTAAAACAGCCATGATATACGAGCTTTGCGTGCGGGTCTATATAGTCACTCGGTCGAGGATAGTATTTTCGAGATTATTACCGTGATCTCCACCATCTGTAGACCAAAGCTGCGATACGCTTGGTAGATAACACCGTCATCTGAAACAGGTGACGACGTACTTGTGGCATGATCAACGCCCTGGAGACGCTTTTGATAGTCAATGTTTGGTTTAAAGGTCTATATACTCCACCGCTTATTCTGTAATCCACCATTCAAAATTACAGTCCATCATCCATGCTCATTCCCCATAAATTTCATATTTCTCTTTAGTTAAGAAATCCTTTCATGAATTTGCTCCTCGTGATGACGCGCAAAACGTTGACATCAATAAACCCATTACCTACAAGCCCAAACATGCCATTATTCAGGACCTAATTGATTTCATCAATCAGCGGCTCCCGATTATTAATAATGAAAACCTTAGGGAGGAAGATGTTCCAATCAACATCAATAGGTTAGCGTTGTTCAACTTGGGCATCGCAGCTGCAATTGCTCAGGGAGAAACAGAATTGGGGCTGAGTACATCACGGACCTGGATAGCTATCTCAAATTTGCCGACGAGATGATTGAGTGGACTCCTACTGTCAGCTCTAAGGGAGACGAGGTCCTTCGAAAGATCCTCGTATTCTACTGGCTCTTCAAACAGCAAGAACTCAGCGACCTTCAGACTTCAATTGCACCTGCCCTCACCGATACCGATTTGAGATGGCTTTCCTATTGGCTAGCTGCATATACACGGTGATTGGGAGAGTACATGTCCACATCCGAGTCCGTTAGAAATATTCGGAGTTTCTACACCAGTGACACGTATGGGCAAGGTCCCGGTGACGCAGATAAAGGCACCAAGTATGACAAGGGAGATCGGTACACGCAGTGGAAATCCCCCGATGGAGGTTGGAAATCATTCAATCAGTGGTTTTCACGAGAATTGGTTGATATCGATTATTCCCGCCCTATGGATGGAAAGGAGGATGACAAAGTCATTGTCCAGGGTGCTGATGCGAAGTTTCACGGCTACTGGGACATTAACAATGGCATTCATGAAATATCCGCCCAGTCTACTTTCAAAGTCAAGGGGGTCGATTGGTCCATTAAAGAGTTAATCCGCGCCATTGATGGGGTTAAAACATATGGCAACGGGAGCTTCATTCATACAACCCTAGCGGTGGCCGATTACCACCGTCTCCACGCCCCTGTGGAGGGAAAGGTGGTCCAAGCAACCATCACCCAAGATCATTTTTATCTTAAAATCGTTCAGTCCAAAACTGAGGATGGTAAAACTACAATCTACCCAAAGCGGGATATTGTGGTCAATCCTCAGGAACTACAGCGCCGATTCGACAACGTTACAAGACTTGAGGAGACAACCAATTCCAACAACCAAGAGGAGATCCTTTCACTCTGCCGGTCGAAAAATAATCTCGAAAATAATCAATCTAAGCTGCGAAATTCCACCGGTCCAAAACCAGACATCGGTATCACTCCACCTGTTTAAGCTGGTTACCAACGGTGTCAAACTCGTGGCCTCATCGTGATTGAAACTAGCTATGATAGCAAGGGTAACAAGAAATCCGTGGACCATGGCCTGGTTGCAGTTTTGCTCTTTGGAATGACCCACGTTTCTTCGGTCATCCTCACTGTGAAAGAAGGAGAATTCTTGGAGAAGGGACAAAATATTTCCTACTTCCAATTCGGCGGGTCTGATACGGTGACTGTCTTCCAGAAACGACCTACCTACCGGGATGGCCTTGAAGCTGGCAAGACCAAGTTGCACATTAGAGAAAGGATTGCCGAGTGGAAGTAAAAAGTGACATGTAAATATGATGTGGAAGTGGCTCTCCAAATGAAGCAATCTCTGGAGGTACTTGACAAGACCATTCTTTGCAGTCGATAGTCATACAGAACATAGTCACTTAAGAGGTGCGTTTGAAAAGTACGTAGCGGAGAGGAGTGGCATTGCCATATTACGAACCAATACAGTAGTTCTGACGGTCTTTAAATACTCTGTCCTACAAATATTTTCAACACCTCGCAGGAACCAACCTTTCTCCTAATCAAACAGTCAAACCGGGCTTCCACCACTGTACAGTAGACCTTGGGATCGTTTCCTATTATAGCCTCAAAATTGACTATAACTACAAACATGGTCGACTATATATCTTATAGTAGTTATATATCCGAAAGGATCACCTCAGCTATCACCGGCGACTTTCCTGGGAGATCCCAAGGACGCTTGTTAGCATAATAGTATTATATAATATTAGTAGTATAGTAAGGCGTACATCATGGTATATATTATGGTGTGAAAAGAACCTACATATAGTTTACCGGTACTATTTAAGTGATCACTAGTAGACCTCTGCATAGCCCATAAAGCCCATAGCCCAACCCAACCCAACCCACTAATGGGTTGGGCTTTGGGCCCACCCTTCGAGCCCATTGGCCGGCTCTGGGCCCATCCACCGAGCCCATAGGGCCCATAATGGGCCCTTATTATTAACCAAACAATACAAACATGCCAATTTATAGCAGCTGTATAATTAATGCACTTTTTTCCTATTCTTTAGGGGTATTAGAATTACCGTTCAAGCCATTTATAAAGCTATACATAAATCACTTATAAATTAATTAATAGGACTGATTGATTTGATTTTATTTATAAGATATTAAGTAATAGATACTAGGAGGCCGAAAAATAAGAATCAAAAAGCTTTACTTTTTTATAAGAGGTACTTATTTTTATTAGGGGTTTACATAGTAAGTAGAGGTACCGTAAGTATTACTACAATTGGCCATAGAAAGTGGTATCAATCCTCTATAGATAATATATATCTCTTTATACTAATACTTAGTAATTCCTTCTAGGTACGAATTTATTGTCAAATTGAATCTTTTTGGGGTTGTTTTATATGAAATTTTGTATGAAAGTCATCATAATGCTAAAATCAGTATAAAATCCACTTAATTTCGACTTCTTACTATGATAATATAGTAATACTGAAGATATAGGTTGGTACCTGCGTAAAATATAGTCATTAATCATCTACTTTATGTATGCCAAGACTATATTTGTACACAGAAATGGGCTTTTGATGGGCTTTGATGGGCCCCCATTAATGGGCTGTGGGTTGGGCTTTGGGCCGAGGGGTCTGGGCCCATTGATGGGCTATGCAGAGGTCTAATCACTAGATAAATGACATATGGTAAAATATATTATCATTCACTACTATTTGCCATATATAGTGAAGTCATATTATGAAATTATAAGTTATTATTTTATCTTGTAATTTGCCTCCTAACTAGCTCCGGTGTATTAATATTAATAGTTACTAGATAAGAAAGAATGTTAGCGAAGGTCGAGTTAATATTAATTAGGTTCTAACTATAGCTATACTAGTAGATAGCCTTATGAAAGCGCTTCCGAAATAGAAGTAGTATCTCTTTAGAGAGCTAATTAGAATAAGAGAGATTAGTTATCTAATCCGAGAAATAGAGGTTATTTAAAGAGAGTATAGAAATAAAGGAATAAAAGCCGTTACAAGGCTTAAAATTGAAGGAAGTGATAGCTCTTGAAGCAAGGAAAATATAGGCTTTAAGAATTAGGGGGTATGTTGAATACTAGGTCCGAATATATGGTAGAAACTAGGTATTATACCCGGAATATCATATGACATTGGTACTAGGCATACCATACAAAAATGTATATTAGAGTTAGTCATCGAGGTCCGCACAGATTGTAGAAATAGCGGATTTTGTCTTTTTAGTTAGATTGTCAACATTGATCATCTATACCATACATTGTTCGTACACCAGCTTTCTGTCAATATATACCAAAGATTCTCTTCCAAACCAGTGGCTTCTCACCTCTTCGTTTCCTCCATTTATTCGTTGAATTGAGAATATTGGGACAGCCTTTCAGAAAGAACCCCCACTTCCTAGCAAAGTCCTCCGTGACCTCCCAATTCTCCGGACAAGACGGTAGTGCCCAGACGAGTAACCTAGCATTACTACTTCGGGTGTCCCAAAACGCCGTAAGGTCATGACACAATTCATCATCGTCAAGATTATCTCCGGCTCGAATAAGGTTGTCACGAAACTCAGGAAATGGAAAGATATCAAGCCATGGATGATGTGGTGTGGATCGTTGTAGATTTGTCGGACGTAGGGTTGAGGGAATCCTGTCCTCAGAAAACTGAGGACCTTGCATACTGAATATTGAAATGGAATTGTCTTGACAAAGCCACTCCGCGGTCATTCCTAAGGCCATGACATTATCGTAGGCCGCTCGAAGGACATTAAGTCTGCTCAGACTGATCAAAAGATCCGTCTTGGGCGAAGCGCCGAAATAACTATCCAAGGCTCTTTTCTCGAACTCGTTCATAAGAGCGTGTAAGTTCGCCGGAGCAAAAGTGCACTGCGAGTGCTGTGCCTCACATAATGTGCATAAAATTGGGTTTGGCAGTGGATTCGCCTCGCCCCTCACTAGTGGAAGGGTAGAAGCATCTTCAGACTCCTGGGCTTCATTCGTTTCCTTTCTACTTCGAGCACGTGCCTCGTGACGCGCTCCTAAATTCAGAAGGGCCCATGTTAGCTACTGCCGATATTAATTATGTCATATGTGGGCGAAAATCTTACGGAAAGCTCTCTGATTAAGACGGTTTTGAATTCTCCGCCGTAACGCTGAATGAGTAACCCCGGCTAAATCGTCTTCAGGTGAAAGAGCTGCTGACTGCGGCGGCATGCGCCGCAAGCTTGTTGGGGTGCTGAAGACTGGGGTTGATGACATCGAGATTTTCATATAATGGGGATACAAGAAGGAGATTAGCCCCGTTGGTAGAGGGACGGTCAAGTGTAAGGGCCAGATTAGTAACGAAGCCGGTTTTCAATCTGCTTACAACTGGATGTTCATTGGCCAGACAGCCCCGCCGATCAATCTGCTTACAACTGGATGGTCATTGGCCAGACAGCCCCGCCGATCAATTTGCTTACATATCGTTTATAATTGGCTCCCGCTCCAGCCAGTGGGCCCACCCAGGGCCCACCCAGAATTAGCCGAATTATGCCCGATTCGATGCTGAACCTGTGACTGGCCGTGGAAAACCCCACCCTTTGAATATGTTGTACACAACATTGTATTGTAAGCTTAGGCCCTTGCTAATTATCATTGAATGATATGACAAGTAATGAAGATAATTGACGTGAGGAAATGGAGATGTGGAAGGGAAGAAGAGAGAGCAGAGAGGTCTCAATTATGAACTAAAATGTGGATGGCTTCAAAGATACATACAATATTTCTAATATTTTTGCATGTGACGCATTGATATTTGAGTTCACTTGGAGTAAGAAACACCATGCTTCTCCAAGTCACTAAGAAAGAGCCTGGAGCAAGGTATCGCCAATTACAGCGGCGCTTGGTGGATTTTGACCCGTGACCAACTTCCCGCCTTCACCGCTGGCGACCACCTTCACGCCGAATAAATGATCAGCGCTCTCATACTTTCCTCCACGGTTACGAATTTCGGACTCCAAAAGGAATGGCATGTCTTTGGTGAACTGCATAGCTTCTTCCTCTGCGTCGGAAAGGCCAGTAATCGCCTGGCCGGAAACCAGATATGTTCCATTGGATAGCTTGACATTCACAAAAGCAGCTGGGCCATGGCACACGGCTGACACAACTTTGCTTGACTCGTAGAACTCGCGAATCAAACACTGTGAAACGTAGTCATTTGCAAGGTCAAACATTGCTATGATTCGTATGCCGCGGTTAGTTTCGTTTAGAGTATTCTAAGGGATGCAGACTCACGGCCATGTCCACCAACGTAAAAGATTCCGGAAAACTCAGCAGATCTTCCGAGCAACGAAGATAGCTTCACCGTTTCTTTCCAGACATTCTGATTTTCCTTCAAAAATTCCTGACACTCGGCGTCATCTTTAGTTGCTTCAACGGAGTAAGGATCCAAAGGTGCTTCCCCACCAGCTGGAGAGGCAACGACGATATTGAAATGGGGTGCCAGTTTGTTGTAAGGATGGACAAGCTCTGGCAGATACCAGCCAGTAGGGGTCCCTCGACTGGGCAAAATTGCTTGAGACGAGAGGACAAAGACGAAGCTAGGTTTTTTAGGCATATTGGTAAGGACTGCGAAAGTTGGGAAGATGTTTTGGTCGAGACGGCAGCGCACTAGAGCAATAGCAAGACAATCGACTTTACTAGCAGCTTTTCGCGGGTGCTAGCACGTGTCTTTAATAGTTTGGAGGTCAGATTCCCGAAATAGTTAGGAACTACGCAAATTCCTTTTTTTTTTAAAAAAAAAAAAGAGGGGAGGTGTTAGGGCGGTTCCGAAACCATCTAAAGTCGAGAATTCCGACGGGTGATAAATCCGTTATCATCCGTTACTAATGCCGAATCTATTCAAAGGGAACAAATCCGAGTAAAATGGAGTCCAGCTTTGCACGATCTTGCTTACATGCTTATGTTTACTCGTGGATCTATTCGGCCTTAAAACCTTAAGTCCCTAAAGCCCGTCAACCCACGCGTAGGAAAAGACGGTCGAATCGTCTGCAATCATCGAAGTTACCGTCATTTGAAGGAAGTTTCTAGCAAAACAGGCATCCGGTTGGGAATGATGGTATATAAGTAGGGCCTTCTCAAGCTAGGTCCGAAATACATATCATGTACCAAGAGTAAAATCTTCTTCATTGTCCGCCTCACCTTTAATTAATCTTTCATACATATCTCTTGACAATTGTTTCGCATCATGACTTTCACTATCACTGTCCTCTTCCCAAACGAGCCTGATGCCAAGTACAACAGAGACTACTATGTGTCGCACCATATGCCTCTGATCAAAGAACGTTGGGCGAAGTACGGTGTGCAGGACTGGTCTGTAACCGATTTCGGCCCCGGTGCCGATGGGGCCCAGCCGCTTTACACGTTTGGAAGCGTTGTCTGGTGGGAAAGCAAGGAAGGAGTTGAAAAAGCTTTCGCAAGCTCCGAAGTGGCTGAAATCATGAGTGATGTTCCGAATTTCAGCAACAAGCAGCCGATATTTTTGTTCGGCTCGCAAGTCGACACGACCAATTGAATGGCTTGAAGAAGAAACCTACCCCTACGATCTTATACTAGGTATGTGTATAGCCATATTGACCTTTGGCCAATGCTCTTTTCTACTGTGCCAATTGTCAATGAACGTATTTCTAATGTGAGGTATAGGGATATATCAGCTGTCTCGTGCGATCCAGGCTATGTCTATCCAGAGAATGCAGCAAGGTCTTTTATTTTGGGTTTGCTTGTTCGGAAGGGAGTTTATATGGACTACCAATTTATCTGTTGGTGTAATGTGACAAAAGTGTATCATAAGTCCTTCCTCGTCATCTGATATATGGAACGAGCCCTAGATAGATCTTCGCAAATTCAATGACCAAATTTTAAGATTCAATCTATATTTTCTTCGTTAGCGACTAGTGTATTGCCACGCCTTCTGTCTTGATGCTTTGCGGTCCGATAGTACCTTCTCAATGGAAACTGGCATGTTCCATTCAGGTCTAGAGCAAACATAGATGCGAGTATTGTGCAGGGATTTTCGTTTTATTATGATATGTAAGTGAGCTATCTGTTATGTGGTAACTGAGATGTTTGTTATGCTAAGCCGTGAGTGTTGAGGCGTATTGATATGGGGAGATAAGTATTGTGGTGGACCATCACTCCTGTGGTGAATGGTCGGGTGGTGAAGGGAGTGGTGGTCAAAGTCGCACGGAGGCAGCGCGGTTTTCTTGCCATCTCACCCATAGATGTTTCAATCTTTCAATTCCGCGAGCCACCTTTGTGCCTAGCTAGCTGGTCGCTCGGTGAGGCTGTCATATAACCTCCAGCTCGATCTAGATGATTGAATTCAAACATTCATAGTCACGGAATACGCTAGTAAATAATTTAGTTACTATACCCTCGATATTTTAATGAAAAACCGATATTCTCCCTCTATCTATACCTTATTTAGTAATGTTATTCTATACTATCTTGAAAGGACTTAGATTACGACTTATATCATTATATATATAAGCGATAAAGTCCCTATAGGATTAGGCGTTCTACTAATAATAACCTATACTATTATTTATCTACCCAGAAAAGAATCTGACGTACTAAGACTGAGACAATTCAATAATAGAGCTTTATCATAAGACTAAAAAGGTAGTATCAGCATATGTTTACCGGGGTATAGCAAGGGAGGGAGGCCCAAAACCTCATATTTTATCATTTTCGAGTCTCCCTCAGGTGTAAGCCATGGAATACGCCCGGACGATGTACTGCAAAAGTGATCAGCTGAGTCTTCGCAACCTTGGAAAGGGAGCAGTCATATACATGCAAGCCATGCCCAAGATTCCGACTACGGCCATCTTCGTTTGCATCTTCTTTTGAAGTTTGTCCACGACAAAGATAGGTAAGTTACCCACAGTAAAGTCGCACATTGCGGCAAAAGCACTGTAAACGTATGTCATGGCGATAATAATTTCCATGGTGATGCAAGACCTTGATGCAAGAGCCTTCCCCTTCAATGTTCCGAACGTGATGGCCATTCGGGTCCAGAAGTAGGATAATGGTTTTAATTGCAAACGATTAACCATACCAAATCATGAGGTTGCAAGAGCTCTTCATTTTCTCGCGAGGCTCATCGCAAAATAGAAGGGCAGCCTCTCCCACGGAAGAACCATCCCTTCAATCCCCAGCCGCCCAGAATCGTCCAGCCCTACAAGAGCGTCATAAACCAAGGATTTTCCCCCATCAAGCCACAGAGAGACCCTTGTTATCAGAAGCGCAGCTTTCTGGCGGAGCAGCTCCGTCACTTGTATGCCACCAGCAGAATGAGCTCTATTTTTGGGCTTCTGCCCGAAGTCGGCTCCCAGACGGGGACGAACAACAATTTATAAATTCGTGCCATCAAATGAGATCGGAACTAGTTGATATCTATTAGCAATATTGAATGAAAAGGGATTTCGGTCACAAAGCAAGTTATTTTGGCTATCAAAAAGAGCCCGCACTCAATATATGACGATCTCAAGCAATGGTCCATAGCGATGGAACCACTGGTCCAATAGCTGTCAGTCTCTACCCAGAAAGGAATTGGCGAAGCAGAGTACAGCTACCTCTTACTGAACATTTTTTATCACATTACCTGGGTAGCATAATTCCATGGAAGTGCTCACGCAGACAAAAAGACAGCATTGAGATCATATCCTTTCTCAATGCTCTACCGTACTCTTGCCTCCCGCTCCTTTAAAAGTTGCACCAAGACTCTCTTGGCTTTCGTGTACCCATTGAACCTCTTTGCTAATCCGAAAAGCTTCATTAGATAGTAATCGGGCCTACTATACATCGGAACCCGAAACTTTTATAATCTTAGTGCTCTACTTAGAAGTTTCGAGGTTAGAGTGCCGGCTAGAAGAACTTCAAGTGTCTGTCATTCTATGAACCAAAAATGTTGACTATTCACTGAATGACAAAGGGCGGTGGATTAATCGCTATAGAATACATAGCACAAACCCCCACACGATCAAGCGTTAGCCCCAACTTCAAGCCGCCATGAAGAACTCCCAGGTCGCATCCGGAGCCAGAGAGCTGCCAACTCCCAGGGGTGCACCGACATGTCCTCCGTCATAAGCTATGAACGAAACTGGCTTGGAGCATCCGGGGAAGTCAGCTCGAACGAAGCCGCCACTGCCAGATGCAGGCTTGCCGATGTTTGTTGGCTGGCACTGGTTATTCTCAACAAACTTATTCGCCAGAGTCACACCCCCATCAAATGGCAGAACTTGATCATTGATGCCATGAATACCCAAGTAAGCGATGGGGTCGTGGCCGCCCTCACATCCACTAATCAAGCCACCGCTCAACACACTTACGGCCTTGAACTCCTTGGCCCGCGAACAAGCAAGCGAGTAACTCATCCCACCGCCCCAACTGAAGCCCGTCGCGAAGCGAGAGCTCGGATCCACACAGAGGTCACCCTCGACCTGCTTGATGATAGCGTCGATAAGGGCAACATCTTCGCCATTGGTGTTGGCCCAGCCAGCATTCTTGCCATTGGGAGATACCAGGATGGCACTTCCCTTTGCTCGGCTTTCGAGACCGTACCAGGGTTGAATGCTGTCACCGTTGGCAACAGAGTACATGTTTCCGCCTCGCCAATGGAGGGTGAAGACAAGGTGATGTGGCTTGTTTGGGTCGTAGTTGTCGGGGATTTTCAGGATGTACTCGCGGCCATTGATGTTGTGGACTCCGTTGCTGAGAGTAGGTTGTTTGCCGCAGCCCGAGGATGCAGCGGCATCGGCTGATGATAGGAGCCCAAGGGCTAGAAGAGCAGGGAAGATCTTCATTATCAAGTATAGAAAGGACGATGTATCAGAGGCAAGGGAAGTGTAAGATTGGGAGGGTGCCTCAATAGTCCGGATTTATCGAGGATGGGTGATAGTGAGGTAGGTTTGTGGCCATCTCTAGGGCTTTATATCTATCTTGGAGTTGGATGATTAAGCTGCTAACACGACTTCAGGATCGTCGAATGTTGAGCCCTTCCACGGCCCATGTGTCATTCGATACGGAGACAGCACCGTTTCGACCCCATCAAGGGGAATAGGGCGTAGCGACCGGGCATCATCGTCACATATTGAAGATCTATGCAGTGAAGGGGATGCCAAACTGCGGAATCTGTTCATCCTGTTTCATCAATCGGAGAATTGCCGAAATAGGACGTAGGTAGGATTCAGGGTCCAAATCCCGACGCCACTGCCCCGCTTGATGTGAGGGAATAATCATTCCTAATTGGAGCAGACCGACCAAGTATGGAGCTAAACGTTTTGGATAAACAGCCCTAGGCAAGCCTCCTCGGACCCTTTTTTTCTATAAAAAAAAATCCACGCTCCTTATTAGGCTAAATTCTGGAACATTTTGTAACAGATTTAGTGACTAGAAGTCTAGCTGACCGTGCCAAGACCTGAGCCAAGACTTCTTTATCTCATTCGCCAATAATGTCGCTTCCTGCCTCGCGAAATAAAGTTATATATTGGTATGCCAAGCTTCCGTCGGTATGTGGAATCAAGGTTTCTACCGAAATTCATGTCTCTTTGGGACCTCAGGCTCTCGGACCCTCACCGAGTAACTAGGTGCGCCTAGTGGTTTGTTCCATACTAGGTCATATTCAGATTTTAACCAGGCATTGTTGCAAGGCCTCTCTGTTAGAGTCTACAGGTTAGGTGGGATCATGAAGCCTCACAATATAATATATTATAGTGGTGTGTGTTGTGTCGTACGGATAGAAGTAGGAGGAAAGAGAGAGCTAGTCTACTACTGTGGAACATATGACTCCTGAGAGTTCAAACACTCTCTGTCTTAGCAAAACCATGCCAAGGCTTACTAGCTAGCCTTCACGGAGGTAGGTTGTGTTGTAGAAAAGGCCATTCCAGATGCCAGGGCTCAGCAGATGGCCTTCACCAAAGCAACTTTAAGCCATGTTTCAGTTATCACTGGTCTCATCTATAAAACGCCTTTGTCATTCCTGACTACAAGAGACTAAGCGGCCTAGCTCCATCGTTTTGTTTCAGAGGAATATAGAATGCCTCGGCATGAAGGGTGGGTGATATAAAATACTAATAGGGTAGAAAGTATATAAGGACAACATAACTCTCTCACTGATGACTCCAATACATTCCTCGTGAGCAGCTTCTTCCGTTCGTTCCTATCTCAGTATATTTGCTTTCTTTGGGCTGGTCCCTCCATTCGTTCTTTACAAAACCCAAACAATTCTTTGATTCATTTCAATATGAAATTCTCCATTGCGGCTCTCGCAGCAATTGCGCCTATGGTCTCAGCCCATTATTTCTTCGACTCCCTCGTTATTGACGGCAAGGAATCCACCGAGTATGTCCGGTCCAATACCCGACCCGAGAAGTACAACCCAACCAAGTGGATCAACACCCGCGACGATATGACCCCTGATATGCCTGACTTCCGCTGCAATAAGGGCGCCTTCACCTTCGCTGGTCAAACCAGTACTGCTGAGGTTAAGGCCGGATCCAAGGTTGCCATGAAGCTTGGCGTTGCTGCTACAATGAAGCACCCTGGTCCTGCCCTCGTGTATATGTCTAAGGCTCCTACCACTGCCAAGGAATACGAGGGCGATGGCGAGTGGTTCAAGATCTACCAAGAGAGTGTCTGCGACAAGAACAAGGACTTTACCAAGGAAGCCTGGTGTACTTGGGACAAGGATCGTATTGAGTTCACCATTCCTCCGAATTTGCCTGATGGAGAGTATCTGATTCGGCCGGAGCACATTGGTATGTCTCTTATATCATTGGTATAAGCAAAGGATACTAATTCCCATAACAGGTGTTCACGGTGCCGCGGGTGGCGAAGCCGAATTTTACTACGGGTAAGCGAAGATTTCCTAAGCCTCCTCTTATTCTTTTTTTTTTAGCAAATGCTAAGATAATCTTTAGTTGTGCTCAAGTCAAAATTGTCGGTGGTGGCAATGGAACCCCCGGACCTACGGTCAAATTCCCCGGTGCTTACAAGAAAGACGACCCTTCGTTTAACTTTAGCATCTGGAATGGCTACAAGGAGTACCCTATGCCTGGCCCGGAAGTCTGGACTGGCGAGTCGGGCTCCGGCTCAACTTCCAAGGTAGCTACTAGCAACAGTTCGGCTGCTGCTACTACCTCCACTAAGCAAGCCGAGGACACCGACGCCTTCACTCGTTGCGCACGCTCGTGCTTCCAGTACCTCTAAGGACTAGGCGCATTCCGGATCTATTGTTGATTTGCCGGGGTTTGGGGGATTTTGATATTTGTCGATGGGTCGAGCCTCATGCTTCAGCCTAGTATTCGACATATATATTTCTTTCCCTCCTGTATCTGTACATCATACATCTACACAACACAATACACAATACATCACATTGTGCTTTCATAACCTCATCTACTAGGTCGTAGTAGGTTGCCTAGGAATAGCCTTTCTTTTACCGGTTTAAGCTTTGCCTACTAGTATGGATTATCGATATCCTGTCTCGGCCCCGGTTCTGATAAGTGATTTATGATACCCTATATTAGGGACTATAGTCCGCTCAAAAATACCTTGAATCGGCTTCTGATCAAAGAATGACCTTGTAGGAGTACCAGGATGGATCATTGGAGGCCAGGAAAATTGCTATCGAAGAGGGCATTATTGAAACGCTGGATTCTTATAATTTGGATTTCCTTGTTCTTCCCACTTGGACGGACATGAGCATCTATGCCCTATGTGCCCGTAAGTCTCTTTCTTTACCGTTGGAGCATCATCCCAAGTACCCTTGTTTGCAAGAAAACTGAGCTTTACTCAGATGGCTCTACCCGGGTACGTAAACCCTGGATCGCTACTTTGAATAGATCATGATTCTCCTCTGCTCTCTCCCCGCCTTAGAAGTAGCCAGTCCTCCAACAGTGGGAACAAATGCCTGGAATGCGCTCAAGAGTCTTAGTTGCACCGTTGTACCGTATATTGGGATCAAGGACACGAGATGATTATTGAACGGGACGTTTTCATGTAGTAAAATGTTGTTTGAGGGGGATAGTAGTAGGGAGCTTTGTTTGGAATAGTACTTCGAGAACTATTTCTGTTACAATCATAGGATGAATTATAAATTATTCCTATCATATGCCTTCGTCTGATCTCATATCTCCTATGCATCTTTGTATAGTGTATCAAACTCCAGCACAAGCTTAAACCCTACGATACCGAATTGTCCCACCAGAAACTGCGGTTTCGATTTCTCCCATTTTCAATCATTGGGTGTTTGCTCCAAATGCACCAACCTTGGAATATCACCAATTTGTCATCATTTTCTGTCGCCAACTCCTCATGCCCATCGCTCTATCCTCCAGTCAAATCATACTCTGCCAAATGGAATTCACGTCCAGGTTGGAGGTGGCAGCAGTGATCACGGTATTAATCCTATCACTGCAGGTAAAGCTGATAAGGAGGTTCTTTCAATGTCGGAAGAACTTGGCTCAAGCTCCTTTGTCAACTTCACGGCGATCTCCATTGCCAATATTTCGAAGCTAAATCAGGCTTCAGCTATTCAGTGTTTCATTCATGGTCGTCCGGTCGAGCGATGCCGCCGCCTATGCCGACCATGAGCCCAACACTGATGGATGTCAAAGAGGCAAGCATTCTCGAGGCTGTGGTCATGCCGCTGGGCATCCGGCTCCCATGACAAAACCGTGCGCCTCTGGGATACAGCGACATACGCGCTACAATAGACGCTCGTGGGCCCTTTCGACTAGGTTTTTTCGGTGGGCTTCTCACCCGACGGCGTGCTACTAGCGTCCGGTACCAGTGATACTACCGTGCGTCTCTGGGACACGGCGACAGGCGCTCTGCAGCAGACTCTTAGTGTAACACTAGAAGTGGCATTATGGGAAACTCAAATGGTTCGGATCCCAACTTTTTGACAATCACTCAAGCATGAGGGTGAGCTCGAGGGTATTCAAGTCCGCATAGTAGATGCCTAGAGGAGATTACAAGGTCTGGAAGATGGCAAATGAAATTGCAACATAGATTCAGCTCAATATCCTACATGTGTATTGAAGGGCAGAAATTACTTGCATATGAAGTCAAGTGTGAATGAGAATCCACTCCCACCTACTCCTCTTCAATCTCTCCTTCCTCGCTGCCAGAGTGAATGGCCTTCTCGTCCTTCTTCGCATCCTCAGTTTCTTCTTCCGGAATAGCAGAGCGTTCCCGCCGGGGGACTCTGGGGCCCTTGCTGCGCTCTCGCTCGCGGCTATCACGTCGGTACCGCTTGGCAGACCGGCTAGCCACACTCTCGGTATCACTGTCACGTCGACGTCGGCGGTCACCACTAGCCACACTGCGAGTGTCGACACCACCAGTACCACCACCATAATCAAGCTCATCACGACCTCCGCGGGGATCACCACGAGTGCGGTACAGGCGCTCGCGTTCGTCTTCACGTCGGTCTGGGTCTCTAGTACGGGGACGGTCAAAGTCGCGGTCCCGGCTGCGATAACGGTCACGGTCTCCACGCTCATCACGACGGTCACGGGATGGGGAAATACCGCTGACCTTGCGGTAAGTTCGTTCGCGGTCGGCCTGTGCCTTGCGACGGTCTGCTTCGTATGCATCCATTTCCGGAGTGCGGTTGGACTGGCCGCTGGGTCCACGTCGTTCTCCTCGTCCACTGCGGTATTCGCGGTCACCACGGTCGTAATCCCGTCGACTTCCACGACTTTGAGAGTGGGCTTCGCGATCTCTCTCTGCATCCTCATCTCTTTCTTTCAAGCGGCGAATTGCCTTTTCAAAGGCAGACTCCCGAAGTTCATCGGACTCAAGTGCCTTGTATTCTTCGTATTTCTCAAGGCGAGGTTGAACTTCAGCCCAGGTATCGGTGACCCGGACAGGGGGCTCCAGGCGTTTGATACGAGAGCGCAGTGCGTCTACGGCGCGGCGCTGTTGACGATCGGCGGCGTGCTTCTCATCCTCTGTGCGTCTGATTGCCTTTTCTTGGATACGCTGGAAGATGAGGTTGAGGATCTCAGGATCGATCTTAGAGGTGCGGCGGTCGGCAGACATGATAGAATTGAATTCATCAAATGTCGTTTCGGTCGTAACTTCATATCGTTTGTCCTGGAATCAGTTAGTATATAGTCAATGATTCGATTCAATGCGAGAGAACTTACATCCAGAACGTCGAGAACGTCGTTCCGAGGTCCACGCAAAGCACGCTCTTCTTCTTCCACCATATCCCAGAACAAATCAAGTGGGGTCGAACCAGGCTGGCCCAGGATGCCATGGTATCTGGGGTCATCCTTAATGAGCGGGCAGATATTCATCCACTTGGCGCCCGCCTTTATCTTACCCTGAGCTCTGAGCTCCTTGAGGAGGGCCACAAACTGCTCTCGGTTCTTACGCTCTTTTCTGGCTCTGGCTGCCTTGTGCTGCTGGCGAGCATCGTTGAAAGCGCGCTCCAGGGACTTGATATGATTTTCGAAGGCAGTCAGAATGTCGGACTTGCTCAGAGATTTGAACTTGTCATCACCTTGGAACTTGCTATCAGACTGAATGATAGCATGAGCCTCGGACCAGCGCGTGTATGGTTCTAGGTTAAGTGAGCCCAAAATGGTCATCAGCTCATCCATAGCGGCCTTGTGCGTGACAGACTCTTGCTCGAGATGAGCCTTCTTGAGTTCAAGGATGTACTCTTCAAAAAGCTGACGTCTCTCATCTTCCTCGTTGGTAGACCTGAATGTGGTCTCCCCCTCAATAATCGGGCGAATCGTCTTCCAGCGGCTATAGTATTTGATTTCAGGGTGCCGCTTCAGCATAGTGTTGAAATCTGCACGAAGCTTGGCGAATCGTTCTTTCGCCCGATCCTTTTCCTGCATACGAACCTCGACCACGTATTTCTCGAATGCTGCCTTGCGGTCTCGCGGATCCTTGAGAGCTCGGTATTGCGGGTCCTTGATCGTAGCGCGCATTGTATCCTCCCAAGTCCAATCGGGCTGCACGCTGTGGCGTTTGAGGAGCTTCATGAAGGCGCTCTCGGCCTCCTCAAGAGAATGATAGTCGGGATCCATCTGTGATTTGTATTCTGGGGCAGCAACCATTCCGTTTGTTTCATATGAGCCGTATCCACCGCGTCGGTCGCCGTATCCTCGATCACCGCGGTCGCCTCGGTCAAAGTCTTCACGGTCACGTTGCTGGGGTTGCGAGAAGGAGGTTCCACCGGCCACAAAGGAAGGGGCACTATGATGGGATTAGAATTGAGGGAAGTTAGTTCAGGAAGGAACTTACGCGGGGGGTGCCTGCGGCGCGGGCGCCTGTGCAAGCGCATCTTTGTAAACTGCAGGCATCTCCCATGTGCTCTGCTTGGTTTCTGCGTGGTACCAGTACTTGCGCCCAGCATCGGTGGTGTGTTCCTTCCATGGCTGGTTTGCGAGAGCAAGCTACAAACAGGTCAGTTAAGCTCATAAGATTTTGCGGTCAAATACAAACCTCAACCGGAGACATCAACTCTTGAGGCTTGGTCCATTGCGTGGCTTTCGTTTGAACATTGTAATAATAAACACGCCCTTCAGCATTTTGCGCCTGCTGCCATATGGCAGAGCTTGGGTTAATGCTGGGATCCATGGTGAAGGGTGTTGAAGATACTAAGAGAAAGAAGTGAAAACGGAGCTTCATGAATGATCTCCGCGCTTTCTGCGTCTTTGGCAATTCGCGTCGACCGTATCAACACTTATCGGTTATCTCCTGAGCTCCAAACAGCCACTTTATTGACTCCTTTGCGACATCCGTTGTCGCAATGCCTGGTCTGGAGATCCCGGGCGAATTCTTGCGTCATGCCATCCTTGATACAGTTGTCCCTCATTCTCCAACACTCGATATTGAGGACGCCCTCAGTTCGGCCCTAGAGAACGGAGCTGATGATCTCCCCTCTGTTCTCTCGTCAATCCCTCAACGGTCTCTATTGTTCTTTGGTTTGTACTCTCAAAGACTCAGCAGGGTTTGCGTCTTACTCATTAATAGCTATTAGATGAATTTTTGCCCGTCCGTATTGTCTTGAGGTTGTCCGATTGCTCAGAACCGATCCTGAAACATTACCTGCCGCGACTCGAAGTCAAGCTCGATGTCTTTGCCGTCGATCCAGCGGAATCAGTTGGTGAAAACCTTACGCCAACTCGAGATATAATATTCTCCGGGATTGTTAGTGGAGATGAGGATCCCCTAGTGGTTTTCAATGAATTCGAGGGCGATGAAGGCAGCGGGAATCATGTCTATTTGATTTGGAATATTGAAACTATACTACGTGAGTTGTGGCTGTATATCATGGCCTGAATGTCACTGATGGGTTGATTAGGACGTCCCCGTATTCGAATCCAACACCCGTCACTCTTATTCATTGCCTCTGCCAGTCTGAATCCGTCTGACGCTCGCCGCCAAGAGGATTCGGAGGATGACTATCTCCCCTCACTCGTCCCCGCATCCACCAACATGCTGCAATCTCTCTCCACCGACAAATCCTTCAATCATAAAGAGCCTTTCCTCCCTGCTTCCAGACTGTTGAGGGTAGTACCGACGACGTATAACGAGGACCCGATATACAATATCCAGCAACAACATGGTCATCCCTTTCGCGTTGTGCCCGCCGCAAGTGCAAGGATTCGGTACTCTCGGCTGAGCTCCTACACTGCTATACCAATGACAGTGGCCAGTCTTGACTTTGAGGTCACCCCTTATCTGGCTTGCGAGGTCTCCTTTGACAAGGCGAGTCTTCATCTGTCCGAGGGAACGATTGAGTCGCTGTCAGACACCCCGGGCCTGACTCTTCCTATTACTTGCCGTCCGCGAGATGACGTGACCCTCATGTATAAACTCACACCGGAGTATGGCCCAGAGACCAATCCATCATCTACCGCGTTAGTTAGCACGCTGGACATATCTCTGGAGGCAATGATTCTTGTGGATGATGACTGCAAGCCACGCATTTCTATGCAGTGGAAAACCAACGTCGATTTCTCAGTTGCCCTAAATCCGACTTTTGGGGGGCCCAGTCCGGCACTGCAAAGGACCAACCGCCCTAGCAGCCTATCGGTGTCAACTCAAGTGGGCGTGACACATTCCCATCGAAGCTCATTACGAGAGCGGGCATATTCGGTCACCGACGTGGGTATCACAATTTCCTTCTCTGGACCTATTCGTGTGCAAGTAGGTTCTGTCTTCTCTTGGGATGTCTTTATTGTCAATCGATCAAACGTTCCTCGCAAGTTTACCTTGATTGTCATCCCCAAGCGGAAACGCGTGGACCCACGTGGCCATGTTGCTCGACCTTCCTCATCATCTATTACTAGCCGGAAGGAGGACCAGGTGGCCGAGGCGGTGACTGACGATAATATCGTCCATGCGAGACAAAAGAGTGTGGCTGGTCAGGAAGCAGAACTGATCAGCTTGAGCACGGATATTCGCGTGGGGTGAGCACTCTACTGTTTTCCCTTCCCTTTGTTCCTCTAAACTGACATTTTTATTAGTCCTCTTCTTCCAGGAACTTGCCACTCGACCGAAATCAAACTCCTTCCTCTGGCCACGGGCCCACTTCATTTGGAGGCAGTCCGGCTTGTAGATGTGAACACGAACGAAACGACTGATATTCGGGATCTTCCGGATATTTTGGCAGAGGATCAGCCTCGCTCTAGCTAAGAGCAGCCTAACACTGTACATATATATGACACGAATCTATAGCTACTTTCAAAGTGGGCCTGCCCCTGACATATTATTTTCCCATGTTCTTTTATCGTTTGTATTTAAAATAATTTCTTTGAGGCTGACCACACCTTCGGCCCGGGTGACTGGGCTTTTTATGTCGAGACTCTACACGAGCTCGTATCTACTTTGTAGCTTTTTTGTATTCTTTCCAGTCTACTTTCTGGTAAATTCTCGAACAGCATGAAGTTGTTCTACACTGGCCAGATCATTGCAGACTATTTATTGGGTAGGTAGATCTGTTGTATTGGAAGACTTCACATGAATCTAACTAATCTCAACCTTTAGGAATTTCAATCAACAGTGAGCCTTCCGCCACCAGTTTCTATACCTGCTGGTCTTTCACCTGGTTCCTTGAGCCCTGTGGGTGAAAGTATACGGGAATCGCTCCATCATGCCCTCTGTACTCAATGTCAAATACTAGAAAAGATATTTATCAAGCTGTGGGTTCCTGGTCCGATTACACACCTCTCAGGATATACATCTAACGTACCCTTTTTTTTCTTTGCATAGTTATGCGCCCAGGAGCTTCCCTCAAGGAGCTCAAAGACGGAGTTTCTTTGATTCTTGTCTTCTTGAACTCAAAACCTGGAAGTATACCCTCCCGCCTGAGTTGCACACCAAGGTTGCAGAAGAAAGCAGCAACTACCCTCACTCATACGTCCTCAACATGGTTTATCATATATCTATCATCCTGCTGGCCAAGCCTTTTCTGCCTAAAAAGCTAAACCCAGCCCTTGCCCAGATAGATCCTCGTTCGATGGTAGAGAAGGACGTTTCAAGTACAGCAGCAGCATTATGCATGGATGCTGCGAAGAATGTCTGTCTGCTTGGCGAGCAGTACCGGGAAACATTTGGCAGCTTTCGAAGAGCCCCAATTACAGTCACTCACTGCACACTTTCGGCGGCGCTCATGTTATTATATGGCCCTGCTGAGGCAATGGGTCAACATTCAAATGCAGAGCTTATCCAATCCTGTGTGGTGACATTAAAAGAACTTTCGGATTCGTGGATGCCTGCACGAGATTATTGGCGCAGTGTCTTATGCATATTCAGAGATCACCAACGCACCTTGGATACCCCGAAAGAGACCCCATCCACACGACCTGTCCCGAGATCTATCCACAAAGGAGGACACTTACACCTGCGAGATTTATCGGAGGCTTCACAGGAGCTTTTCCAATCACAGGTGTCAGATTCCTGGGCTGATGACTCAAGCTTTCCGGAGCTATCTGTTGAGGATTTGAACCTTGCTAGCATGTTTCTATTAGGGTCCCTTTTTGCTTATGACGATTTTGAGGCGCTCAATATACCGTCTGGTCTTAATTCATAGGAAAATAACGATGATTGATAGATAATGAACATAACTGGATGAACATAACTGGCTATATCTTTCTAGCAACCACGATACGATGGAGATTTGTATAGAAACGATGTATGTATGTTCCTATTGTAGAGTACTACCTTTGTTGTGTGTAGGTAGAGATATATATACGTAGGCAGCAAAATAAAGTTCAATGAATGTGATTGGTGGAAGGAGATCACGGGGTAATCGACTCAGCGTCGTAGTTGGCCAGGTGACTTTGTGCGGGAACTTGGAGAGGGCTATCTTCTTTCTTTGATATCATCTTATCTACGATTTTCTTATGAACATTGGGGACTGGGTTTAATATCCAGCTTCTCAGCTCTGCTTTCTAACTGCCCCGGTGTTCCTGGATTTGCGTCATACTGGCGCACCTGGTTCCTTCCCAGAAATCCTGCCTATCACTCTGCTCCAGTGACCAGAATCTTCTGGCATGATCTGCTCTGCGAAGCGGAAAGTCCTGGATGGACTGAACAAGAGATACATCTACGGTCGCGTGGTATGTTTGATGCCCCTTGCTGACGCTGGCATGTTGTCACCATCCAATTTGTTTACAGCGGTTAATCCTATTGTCATTATCTTCTAGCCTTTATTGCACACAATCATTTTCCTCGTCGAGATGGCAGTAGCAGCACGTCTCGCTGCCAAATTTAATACCTACTATGCTGAAAGGCCAGGTAAGCCTCTTGCCGCTGGTTCCCGCGGGATCACAGACTGACATCACTGCTATGAATAGTGCTCACGACGATGGTCACCAACGCTGTAAGCGCCCGCGATATTAATTACCAAATTATAGACCGTTAGTTGACCAAATGCATGTTACAGGTTCTTGGTGGTGTTGCCGATACCGTTGCGCAGCTGATTACGGCCTTCCGGACCCGCCGGGCTCAGACAAGCGGAGACGACTTCCTTTCGATAGAGATCCCCGATATTGACAAGCACAAGACCCCTGCTGTAGGGGAGCTGGGATATGTCCGGAGCTTTGTGCCGCCTTTCGATTTCGAGCGTCTGACGAGATTCATGGCGTATGGCTTCTTCATGGCGCCGGTGCAGTTTCAGTGGTTCGGATTCTTGTCCAGAGCATTCCCACTCACCAAGAAGAATCCAACAGCTCCAGCTTTCAAGCGTGTCGCTTTTGACCAGCTCATTTTTGCGCCATTTGGTATGCTCCGCCTCTAGCTACTTTTGGGAAGTTTTTGGACTGGACTGATTTATTCTAGGTCTCGCGTGCTTTTTTACCTACATGACGATCGCCGAGGGTGGTGGTAGAAGGGCATTGACACACAAGTTCCGTGATATCTACCTGCCAACCCTGAAGGCCAACTTTGTGCTCTGGCCAGCGGTGCAGATCCTAAACTTCCGGGTCATTCCCATTCAGTTCCAGATTGTGAGTCTCCCGGGTTCTGCGCGTTAAGATGGGGCCCGTGCTGACTTCCTAACCCAGCCATTCGTCTCAACCGTTGGTATTGCGTGGACTGCATACCTTTCTCTGACTAACTCCTCCGAGGAGGCCTAATTGAACGCTGTTCAACGCGAATATCATGATAACGATTCGGGGTATAAAGGCTATAAATTGCACTCTTTCTTTTGCCAAATTATTCGGGTGTCCCGGTTGATCAGTCTGGCTTTCATGTACATGGTTCTGGTATTTGCCCACGGACAGGGTTTGCATTTCAAACGGCCGGATTTTGCACATTTGATAATACCAAGTCGGGGTTTTGCTATGAACAATCTTAGTGATTTGACTTGGATGCTTCAGGAAAATTCCGCCTTTCAGCTATTTAGGTTTTCAACCCCCTTAGAGCTTCTTCACATGAGACTCGGAAAACATCCAAGCATGTAGCGGCTATGGAAATTTCCATCCGTAGAGGTAATTTTCCCAGAATTGCCCGACCCCGAGGCTAAAGAGGGCCTCTATGGCCCGGCCTTCCCCGTATCAACAAGCAGCTCTGACATCAGTCCCGCGTCAGCCCGATCAGTTCTCCGGGGATAGTCGGGTACAGGCAATTGAAGTACCGATTTTATATAGATACTTAGGAAACACTAATTAAACGTACTTCAAATGAGTACCTCATGAGATCGAGTACATCATTGGTAGGTACCCAGGTTGCTACGGTTGCGACCTCTTCACCGGCCTGCCCCACCACAATTGACCCCTCCACTCTCGACTGATCGCGACTCACCGTGGCCTGATTAGTTCATTCTCCTACTTCTATCCCCTTTCTTGCTTCTTTTCCCATTGTCATACCATCAACCACCTACAATGTCTCTCTCCAACAAGCTCCCCGTTACTGATGTCGACCTCAAGGGCAAGCGTGTCTTGATCCGGGTAAGCTCCAAGTTAATTGAGCTTCGTTACTCGCAGCCCCTAACTAATTGAAACAGGTTGACTTCAATGTCCCCCTTGATGAGAACAAGAACGTTACCAACCCCCAGCGTATCGTCGGTGCTCTGCCCACCATCAAGTATGCTATCGAGAACGGTGCCAAGGCCGTTGTGCTCATGTCCCACCTCGGACGCCCCGATGGCAAGGTCAATCCCAAGTACAGCCTGAAGCCCGTTGTCCCCGTGCTTGAGAAGCTTCTCGGCAAGAGCGTCACCTTCACTGAGGACTGCGTTGGTCCCCAGACTGAGGAGACCGTGAACAAGGCTTCTGATGGCCAGGTCATTCTGCTTGAGAATCTGCGTTTCCACGCTGAGGAGGAGGGCAGTTCCAAGGATGCCGAGGGCAAGAAGGTCAAGGCCGACAAGGCCGATGTTGATGCGTTCCGCAAGGGCCTCACTGCTCTCGGTGACGTTTACGTCAGTACGTAACCCCACGATTATATTCCGATTTCCTGGTCTTTTATCTCTAACATCAACCCAGACGATGCTTTCGGTACCGCACACCGCGCTCACAGCTCTATGGTCGGCGTGGACCTCCCCCAGAAGGCCGCCGGTTTCCTCGTGAAGAAGGAGCTGGAGTACTTCGCCAAGGCTCTTGAGAGCCCTGCTCGTCCCTTCCTCGCCATCCTCGGTGGTGCCAAGGTGTCCGACAAGATCCAGCTGATCGATAACCTCCTGCCCAAGGTTAACAGCCTCATCATCACCGGTGGAATGGCCTTCACCTTCAAGAAGACTCTTGAGAACGTCAAGATCGGCAACAGTCTCTTCGACGAGGCCGGCAGCAAGATCGTCGGTGAGATCGTCGAGAAGGCCAAGAAGAACAACGTCGAGATCGTCCTCCCCGTTGACTACGTCACCGCCGATAAATTCTCCGCCGATGCCACCGTTGGTGCTGCTACCGACGCCACCGGTATTCCCGACGGCTACATGGGTCTGGATGTTGGTCCCGAGAGTGTCAAGCTCTACCAGAAGACCATCGCTGAGGCCAAGACCATCCTCTGGAACGGTCCCCCCGGTGTCTTCGAGCTTAAGCCCTTTGCCAGCGCCACCGAGGCTACCCTCGATGCCGCTGTTAAGGCTGCCGAGTCCGGCTCCATCGTCATTATCGGTGGTGGTGATACCGCTACCGTGGCCGCTAAGTACAAGGTCGAGGACAAGATCTCCCACGTCTCGACTGGTGGCGGTGCTTCGCTCGAGCTTCTTGAGGGCAAGGAGCTTCCCGGTGTTGCTGCTCTGTCCAGTAAGTAAATGATGAAAAATAGTCGGCGAAGAGAGTCTACGTCGGCTTTTCTTTCGTCCTGCATGTTTATGAAACTGTAATGTACACAGCCAATGAATTTCCTTTAATTATAAACACATTTTTATTTAAAAAAAAAACACTTCTATTATGCTCTTAGATCGGATAACTAAGTGTTGTGCCTAGGTACGAAATCGAAGCTTTAGTCGCAACATCTAGAGATCTATCGTGGTTAATTGTCATGTATAAAGACGAGAGCGGATCCCCACGGAGCAGCGCCACAGTGACATGTATACCGAATTGAACACTGCCGATCCAACTTCGACTGATACTTCCATTCATCCCCTCCTACAAAATACCATTTTAGACGCGGGCAGAATGAGAAGCTCTGATATTGGTGAAACATCAAAGAGAACATCATGATAGTGATCCCGAAAGCAAGATCTGCACTCCGAGTAATGAATCGTAAAAAAAGTCAAAAAAAACCGTGTCTCATTTCCTCTCCGACAAGCTCCCGACAAATGCATGCGGCAATTATGGTTTCTGAATCCTCCCATTGGTTCCAAAGACAGGGGGTATAGTGTGTGAGATGAAATGGCCAGCCAACTCGATAATGAACCCATCCCGAAACCCGACGCGGGCGTTAGCTCTTTTTGGTGCGCTTGTTCAGTTTCGTCTAGGTCTAAGCCGATGCTTCGACTTTCTTCAATTCTTCCCTGCATGAGGTGACGCGTATTAGTAGGTGCGGTGAAGGAGGGGAAGCTGACAGCTGTGGCGGGGATGTGGGATCGGGGGTGCGAGCGTCAGTGGCGGTGTAGATATGAAATGAAAGGGAATTTGAAGACAAGGAATATGGCATAAAGGGGATTCGAAGTGTAGGGAAGTGAATGTGAACAGGAGTATAGATAAAGTCGAACGCACTGGAGCTGCTTTGAGAAGTCCTCCGCCGCATCATCGTCATCCCAGCTCTCTTCCCAGAGGTGCTCACTACCGTCATTTGCTGTCGAGCCATTGGTCTGCTCAGCTTCTTCTTGGGGCCAGTCTAGATGTCGTCGAGTTAGCTTCGTTGCTCTGGGGAAGAGCTTGAGTGCTTGGTCGATACCTTCAACAGGGAAATCCTCGAACTCGTCGTCTTCCTCTAGAACTTGGGGCTTGGCTTGTGGCGGGGCCTGCTCTGTGGCATCGGTCTTCTGGGTAGTTGGGTTTGACATTGTGGTAGATGTGATAGACCGAGAGGATCAAAGGTAGATAGGTGGAGATGCGGACGTGGATGTGGCAGCTTTGAGGCCGGAGGTCGGAGGTTTGACTTAGTAAGACCGCGATAAGGCGATAACGATGATGTAGTTGGGAGACAATGTTGGAAAGCAGATACAGCGTTGATATTTGAGTAAAATGAAATAATAGATAGAATAGTGATATAAAAGAAGAAAATAAAAGAGAGTAATATACAATACAATAATATAAAATAACGAAGTCAATGTGGAATTGATCTATAAAATCTATAAAAGGAATAGCCACAGGCGGAGCTGCCGGCGAAAAGAAACCATGGGAAGAGAGCCTCAGCCTAGACGTGTTGTTATATTACTTCTCGCCCCCTGCCCCTCGACCTTTCTTCTTCCCCTCTCCACTTCTTTCTTTGTGTTTTCCCTTTTCTCTTTGTTACTCTCTTATATGAGTGATGTTCTCGTCCATCGTGTTTCCGGTATCGCACAGTTGACATATTGACATTCCTCCCGATCCGGTGCTCTCTCTTTTCGGCTTGATCGGATTGATCTGACCTGAGATCATCGTTGATTGTGTCCCCATTGAAATATTAATTATTCATACTCACTGCCAGCGATTTTTGCCATGTTGCGAGTCGGGTCCTGGCTGTACGGCAAAAAGCCGGCGGGGTCTGTCGACTCGCTGGTTGAGTTGAAAGACTGTGAGTGGTGCTATATACACTGGCAAAGCCAATAGTGGTCGTTTGATTGCATGCTGATCGCGGTATTCTGAACTAGTGCACGAGGCAATGACAGGTATGCCATATCGGGAATGTCCAACCATTAAAGCACCGACTAATGTCATGCCCATCTAGCGGCAACGCGGATTCTCGATGATGATGTTGATGGTGCGGAGAGTGGTCTCTCCACGGGCACTTCATCTTTTCACAATGTCAGTGATCGGTGATCGTCACTATGAGCTATGACGTAACACAGACTTCGAGGAAAGATGCTGACCCTCGATCGAGTAGTTGGGTAAAGGCGTGGTCGCATTCGTTCGGGCCACATTAGGCTTTGAGCAGGAGATTATGCGACAAGGTCCATGCTCTTTTCATCTTCTAGATCCACTGTTTCTGACAATCGCGCAGCATCCGAACGCCTTTATGAAGCAGAAACCAGCGCGGCCAACGATCAAACCCGGTCCCAGCAAAACGCTCAAGCACCCAATGCCTTTCACTCCGATATCTATGCTGCCGGAACCGAGTATGCGCTGTGCCAAGCAATCGCTCAATTGATGAGTGCGGTGGTTGGGGTGCTGAATGAAAGCCTGACAGAAAGCATTAAGGCATTCTATCGGCTGAGAAAGGCTTACATCGCTCTAGATGCTATCATGAAGATGGAAGAGAAGTTCATGGAGCAGAGGAATATACACAAAGTTCTACTGCCTAGCACGAGTGACCTCTCAACATCGAGCGTTGCATGCCTAGGTACGAAGTCGGAATCGTCTAGTCTTTTATCGAACAACGGCACAAAAGAGGCTACAGTCGAACAAGCCGAGCTCAATTCGTCCATGAATGGACTGGCCATCTCACCCCGAGGGGTGTCTCCAGATGCCTCAACGGGCACTTCTACACCTGCGAAGCATATCCACCACGACCCCGACTCCGACATCTTCAAGAATGAAATCGATGTTTTTGTGCACTCTGGTGCCAACTTCTGCTTTGGTATTCTTCTTTTGCTGATCTCCATGGTCCCACCGGCATTCAGCAAGCTTCTTTCCATCATTGGCTTCCACGGCGACAAGCAACGAGGGTTGAGAATGCTCTGGCAAGCTAGCAAGTTCCACAACTTTATCGGTGCCATGGCTGCTTTGGCATTGCTAGGATATTACAATGGCTTTGTCCGCTACTGCGATATTATGCCCGACCCAACTCCTGGCGAAACCGACGTCGAGGGATACCCTCAGGAGCGGCTGGCTGCGTTGCTAGCGGAGATGCGGTCTCGGTTCCCTAACAGTCAACTTTGGCTGATCGAAGAATCGCGCATGTTAGGCGCGAATAAGGACTTAGGCAGCGCTCTGGAACTGTTGTCCACGGACAAGAAGAGTCCGCTCAAGCAGGTCGAGGCGCTGTGCGTGTTCGAAAAGAGCTTGAACGCACTGTTCCTCCATAACTACGATGTCTGCGCTGAGGCTTTCATTGAGGTATGACTTTTTTTTATAGAGACTTTTGGACCATCAAGCTAATTCTTTCAGTGTGTGGACCTCAACTCGTGGTCTCGTTCATTGTATTACTACATCGCTGGATCGTGCCATGTTGCCCTGTACCGGCAATCACTTAACGACCCAAAGCTTGCAGAGGAACATGCTAAGAAAGCCACTGTGTACATGCGGAAGGCACCCGAATTCGCCGGGAAGAAGAAATTCATGGCCCGACAACTGCCGTTCGATGTCTTTGTGACTCGGAAGCTTGCCAAATGGGAGGCACGTGCCAAAGAATGGAACGTGTCTCTGGTGGATGCGATCGGAGTTGACCCCGTCGAAGAAATGATCTTCTTCTGGAATGGACATAGTCGCATGACCAACGAGCAGCTAGAAGAGTCTCTGGCCCGGCTTGAATGGTGCGAAAGCAAAAACAACAAGACATGGTCTCGCGAGGGGACCGAAGAAAAGGCGATCCTGGAGCTTCTCCGGGCTGCAATTCTCCGATCACTGCACAGACACCACGAGGCGAAAAGTATCCTGCAGACTCGCGTCTTGAACCACGACAAGTCTGTGTTCAAAGGTCACCTGAAGGATGACTGGGTCCACCCAGTGGCGCATTTCGAGATGGCCGCTAACTTCTGGATGGAACGACCAACATACCAGGCCATCCATGGGATTACTGCTTCCCCCAAGGCGCCGGACGAAACATCCGCGGGATCTGGGGAGACGATCACGGAGGCCGAGAGAAAGCAGGTAGGCGAGTGTAAGGAATACCTTGATCATGCAGCTCGCTGGGAGAGCTACGAGCTCGATGCTCGTGTTGGACTCAAGGTTACTGCCGCGATGGAGGCAGTCCACAAATGGGAGAGCATGCACCCGACAATCTAATGGCCATTATGTCTGTTTCAATCCTTGGGCACGACTCTGTTCATAGCTGCCCCGGATACCTTGTGTAACATGCACGTATAGAGTACAAGTAGATGTTAGGGTTAGATGTTTTACGAAGTTATTTTTTTCAGGTCTGTTTTTACTCCCTTTTCCATTGTAATCCACACGGGAACTCACGCTACTTAACTAGTTAACTAGTTAGTTACCTAGGTACAACGGAGTGATTACATAAGAGCATTTAACCATTCGACTAAAAAATCATAGCTACGATCGGAGGCTACAATCGGAACCTCCGATTGTAACTGCAGCCGTGTATGTTGTATATACTAGGCCCCTAGACTCTGCCGGGGACCATCAGCACAAGGATATCATGTGATAGTATAGCTCAACCTCAAAACCCCAGCCCTCATCTACAGTTTAGTTTCCCCCGATCGACATGTCATAGAATGGCAATGTTTCAACTTGAATTTCATTGGTTCCAAAAAACCCAGATGGAGTCGTTCCACTTATAGCAGTCGGCCTTTCGGCGCCATGGCCACTAAAGCCGAGCTCCCACCTACTCAGGTCCTCGACTGGCATGTCTCGGTGCGGATCCCGAAATCGGCAACGTGGAAGGGTCCGCAACCTTGGGAGCTCTCGGATCACACGGCTTTCCCATCGGACGTCCGACAAAAATCTCGAAAGTACATAAAAACAACTTCAGAACCCCGGTATTTCTCAGCCTTACGGTTCCAAATATCTTGGCTTGGGACCTCTTCCGTCATATCCACTTATCTCCGAAATTCAATTTTTCCCCGGACTTTTCCACTGTAACTTAGTCGACTTCATAGTATCTCGTCTCCTATATTCCACCTTACCCAGCTCTAGCACTGGGCCGACCACAGTTCAGCCATTTACTTGTACGTGATAATGGCCGAACGGACAGAACATGACTATCCCACCAGCAAATCTAGCGAGGATATCGAATCTATCGAACCGCATCGCAGCGACGACGCGGCAAATGAAATCGCAAGATTGGAAAAGCAAAGTACGGCGGCATCGGGGTATTCGGCCTTTGAACAGCGCACACGATCAATAGTCTCGCGCATTCGGAGTCGAGAGCCCGGCCAGACGGCGAAATTCAATCATCCGCTCACCCACACCAAGACAAGTCCCGATGTTATCGTGGACTTCGACGGACCGGATGATCCTTACAGACCATTGAACTGGAGTTTCAGGAAGAAGGCTATCACGACGGTGTTGTATGGATTAACTACTATGGGTATGTCCTCGGGCAATGTCGAGGAAATGATGGATTGTGAAGAACGCTAATCGCCGTTATCAAATTGCAGGTGCCACGTGGGCGAGTTCAATGTATGTGCATTTTTGCTTACTTGATGTTCCGGGTTATAAATTCGTTAAACTGACTACAAACTTAGTTACTCGACAGGTCAGGCGCAGATTAGCGAGGAGTTCGGCATCTCGAGTGAGGTTGCTACACTCGGCACCTCATTACTCTTATTCGGCTTGGGATTAGGCCCCTTGCTCTGGGCACCTCTCTCTGAGCTCTATGGACGCAAAACGGCAGTTTTGCCGCCATATTTTCTCGCGGCCATCTTTTCCTTCGCCACTGCCACCGCGAAAGACGTGCAGACTATCATGATCACTAGATTCTTTACGGGCTTCTTCGGCTCCGCCCCTGTTACCAACACTGGCGGGGTCCTGGGTGATATCTGGACCCCCGAAGAGCGTGGAGCTGCTATTGTTGGCTATGCCATGGCAGTGGTGGGCGGACCTGTTATTGGACCCATCGCAGGTGGTGCCATTGTCCAGAGTAATTTGGGATGGCGCTGGACTGAATATGTAAGTTTTCCACGTCTCCTAGGTTGACACCATGCTAATATCTACAAGATCACCGGTATCATGATGATGTTCTTCCTAGTAATGGACGTCCTCTTTGTCGACGAGAGCTATCCACCAGTTCTACTGGTATACAAGGCGCAACGACTCCGCTTCGAAAGCGGGAACTGGGCCCTTCATGCACGCCATGAAGAGTGGGATGTGACCCTCAAAGAGATAGGCAACAAGTACCTCATCCGTCCGTTTCAACTCCTCGGAACCCCAATCTGCTTCCTCGTCGCCCTCTACGCATCATTCGTCTACGGTATCCTCTATCTCAGTCTAGCAGCCTTCCCAATTGTCTTCCAGGAAATTCGCGGCTGGAACCAAGTTGTCGGCGCCCTCCCCTTCCTCGCCTACCTAGTCGGCATACTAATGGGCGGAGGCATCAACCTTGCCAATCAGAAATTCTACCTCAAGCGCTTCAAAGCAAATAACAACCGCGCCATCCCTGAAGCCCGACTCCCGCCCATGATGCTCGGCTCTGTAATTTTCGCTGCCGGCCTGTTCGTCTTCGGTTGGACAAGTCCAAAAAACTTCCACTGGATCTGCCCGAATATCGGTGCGGTCATGATGGGCTTCGGCTTTTTCACGATCTTCCAGGCAGCTCTCAACTACCTCATTGATACATTCCAGAAATACGCCGCCAGCGCCATCGCTGCAAACACTTTCCTGCGCTCTATCTTCGCGGGCTGTTTCCCGCTCTTCACAAGCGCCATGTTCCATAATCTTGGTGTTCCTTGGGCTGCTAGCGTGCTGGGCTTCATTTCCGTTGCTCTCATTCCCATTCCATATCTGTTCTACAGGTTCGGGAAGCGGATCCGAGCGCGTGGGACGTGGTCTCGGGATTCTGTTTAAAATTACGTGAAATGGGTGGTCTGTATGGTTTTATTGTACATGTTTCGCTACTTAATATTAGCTGAGTGGTGCGCACATTTAATCGCAACCTGGTTGCACGTTGTGGCATGTCCATCCCTTGCATTCGATACCCTCCGAGATTCAGCCAACTCAGATTGACGCATGTTGTTTTATACAAGCCTATTATATCTACAAGTTCTACTTTGCTACTTTTCTATGGGGTAGAGAATATTCAATAGACAAGTTTCCGCGTATTATTAGAGTATAAAAAAGAGCAGCAAGCACAAGAACAACAGAGTAGACAGGAAGAAAGATGTAAAGAGAGAATATAGTAAGTAAAGACGATTTAATGCCGTATGTAACCAATCCAGAAACCAAAATGCCAAAGCCATAGAATATAATGAAGACACCAACAATACAAATCGTGGAACATGAATATGGAGACGTAAGAAAGCGGCCAACGAGAGAGACTTTCTTGGAGTGTTTTCCTTCTTTTTTTTTTTTTTGTTTTTTGACCTTTCTCTGTTTTTCTTCGCGGATTCGAGCTTGATAATCATAATATCAAGCTCGAGTGGTGACTGTGTTTCGCCCAGTCAACTTGCGCGCAATGGTCATGGCCGCCTTCGACCATGTCTTCTTCTTTTCGATGCGAGCGACAGGATCAGGCGGTGCAGCACCAGTAGCAAGAACCTCTGCTGGCATATCATCCTGGTGCTTGGCGTTATGCAAAGCCAGCACGGCCATTTGGCCCAGGAAAGAGGGATGTTCAATGAGATCCTCAAGGCGGACCTTGAGACCCTCTTGCTCAAGAAGCCAGGTAAGCTGAGCCAGATTAAATACATCACCACCGAGGTCAAAGAAGGAGGAGTCCAACTGGAAGGCGGATTGGTGGGTAGGCTTTTCAGCTTCTGGGTCGACGGGGGCCGAGGTGGGGCGGCTGGGGAGGACCTGGTGCCACGAGCGAGATAAAATGTCGGAATGCACAAGCAACTCTGCGATGGAGCGTGACTTGAGGTGTGCGCTGAGGAAGTGCTCATCTGTTGGTCGAGACAGGTCGTCGATTGTCTGGGGTGGCAGGGAGCGAAGCATGCCCGCTGAAGGCAGAGACGCTGTTGGGTTGGCCAGGAGTGACTGCGCAATTTCACAAGCCATGTCGAGAACCTTGGATGCGAAGAACGGCATCACAGGTCCCTTTTCGGAGTAACCGAGGGTGACATCGAGGCCACGTTCACCAGAGGGGCGGGAGACCATAGTGAGATCGGCCAGATTGTCATTGACGCCGACACCGCCCATGCGGTACTTGTTGCTGTCAAGCTCCATGGTTCCCTCGTAGTCGACGTTCTGGTGGAAGACCGAGGTAGTGAAGTAGGTCCAGTCGGGCCAGTCGGTACATTGCTTGATGATCTCGCGGAAGCCCAGAGACTCGAAAGGCATGTTGGAGACCTGCTGATCTTGGAGGTAGCGGAAGAGATCGACACCGGTCCATTTCTCGTCCAGCTTCACGCGCACTGGAATGACATTGACGCATGGGCCAACTGTGTTCTCAATTCCGGGCACTGTGGCGTTGCGACCGCTGATGGTGAGACCAAAGACCACATCAGACTGGGCAGTGAGCTTGGCAAGGGCCAGAGCCCAGGCAGCTTGCATGACAGTTGCGATAGTAACATTTCCAAGGGCAGTTGGCGAGATCTCAATCTTTCGGTGAATCTCGGTGAATGCTCCAACGTTCTGGAACATGCTGGTACCCTTTCTGTGGACGACTTGGGTCATGCGGGAGCCCTTCAGAAGATCGGTCCAATGGCGGTAATGGTCTGGGGTGATTGTTCCTGGCAACTGTCGCAAGTAGCCAGCGAAGGGCGTAACCGGGGGCAGCGGGGTGCCTTCATACCCGTGCTTAATGGCAGCCATGATCTTCGGCAAGCACATTCCATCGTATTGAGTGTGAGAAAGACGGACCAAGATCCGGTGCTGGTCGCTACCCTTCTTTTTGACAACGTAGAACTGCACGTACTGCTCACCTTCGCGAGGCCCGTATTCCCGATCTCTTTGTTGGAGGGTCATGGTGAATTCATCAAGAGCGCGGTCAGTCTCATAAACAAAGATGCTGGGACGAATCTTGCGCAGCACGACCTGGAAGAATTGGTCGTGGAAGCACACAAAAACTGTCCGTAGAATGTCAAAGGCATCGACTACCTTCAAGCAACTCTCGCGAAGGCGTCTCAGGTCTAAGGGACCATTGCCCTCAAGATAGAAGTAATTAAGCATCCATCGCGACTTGAAGAGATTTGCGGTCAGAGACATCGCTTGGAAGTCTGTGACAGGTAAGACGTCGGCGATACCACCCTTGAAGACTCCGACCTTAGGACAGATACCGCTCTGTACTGCGGCATCATCGATGCACGATGGCCTGAGAACCTCGAGGCTCTCAGTTGAGGGGCTGGGCCCCAGCGTCGTCGGGGTGATATTGAGCAAGTCACCATCGACCTCCCTGTGACCGCCAGATTTTAGATCAACATTCAGCATCTGCTGAGTGACGTTCGCGGCGCGTACTGTTGTCAGCATGTCCTCAAAGACAGGGTTGTTAAAGACATCTGCAACAGTAAGGACCAGGCCCTCTTCGCGAGCGGCACTGACCATCTTCATCGCGGTGATACTATCACCACCCAACTTGAAGAAGCTGTCCTGATGTCTCACCACATTGGGTGAGAGACCAAGAGCTGTGCTCCAAAGATTCCACAATTTTCTTTCTATATCGGCCGATATCCCATCCTCACTGGATCGGGAAGTCGCCGAACAAACACCAGAATCATCTGCTTCTTGGATACCTAACTGGTACGGTGAGTCGGGTATGGTATCAGTGTGGCCTCCATAGTTTGACAGCCCTTCCGTACGGATAGGAGGCACCGTCAGTTTTCCTTCTCTCAACATCTGACCAATAATCTCATGAACACGTTCATCAATAATTTTCTGAATAGCACTGCTGTCAATCGCTTCTCCAGTCGACTTTGCCTTTTCAGCCAGTGTGGTTTGGGAGCGATCCCAATCCAGTGACTCCGGCTCAGCCTGGGAAGCGAATGAGGACTGCGACAACGTCGCAGCCGGGGATTCAATGAAGCCAGTGAAGACTTTGGCGATGGTGTCAGCCAGAGCCTGGGCTTCTTCGTCAGACACAATATCGTTCCAGTATCTCAAAAGAATACCCTCCTGGCCTCGGGCAATCTCAACGTTAACAGTGACCGCATACTAAATTCAGTTAGTAGTCGAAACAAATCATTGGAAGGACAGATACTCACCTCACTCGGATCGTGTGCATGTTGAAGATCGAAGGACAATCCCTTGTCCTTAGCACCACCTGCAACGGAGTGGTTCTGGATTGACAATGTAGTATTGAAGAGGGACTGTCCTTGCCAACCAAGCTCGTGTTGGATACTGGCCAGGGAGCAGCTTTGGTGGGGAATGCATCGAACATGAGCATCTTGAACATTCTTCGACACATCCGTCAAGGTCTGCTGATCGGAGAACTGGACTCGACAGCAAAGCATGTTAATAAAGATTCCAACCATGTCCTGAATGCCATTGACAGGTGCATCGCGACCGGCAGAAAGATATCCGAAACAAACGTCGTCGGATCCAGTGAACTGTCGCAGGACTATGGCCCAGGCGGACAGGGTCAAGTTGGCGAGAGTGACTGAGCTGCGCTCGCAGAACTTCAGCAGATCAGGGAATCTCTGGAAGTTCATCATAATACCCTTTAGCTCTCTCTTGGCTTCAAATACAGCCGATGGAGCGAGGTGGCATGGGCGAACTCCGCCGAGGTATTGCTTCCAGTGATTGAGAGCATCACTCTGGCTCTGAGTTCTGATAAATTTGATGTAGTCGCTGAAGCGAGGTCCTGAACCCTCGGTGATCTTTCGCTCGTAGGCGAGAGTCAGGTCACGGAGGAGTACATCAACCGAGCCACCATCGATAATGGCATGGTTAATCTCCAGCTTTAGGATGACACGTCCGGTATTTGTCTTGCAGACAGTCAGTTGGTGAGAAAGCTTTGATTGGCGCATCGCGTTCCTGTCACGAAGGGATATGGAAGACAACTTCTCCTCAACCTGTGAGTCTTGGCATTCCACGCGGAGGATATTGTCAGAAAGGTTCTTGAGCACTAGTTGATCGAAGGATCCACCAGTGTAGTTACTGTCGACGAAAATAGTCCGCAGTACTGGGTGACGGTCGACGAGGGCTTGCCAGGCTCGGGCGACTCCTTCGGCGTCAACCTTGCCAGATTTGGCATCCTTGATCTCAAACACAGTATGGAACATGTAGGCATTGGGATCGCGGAGCTGGCTGAGCAAGAGACCCTCCTGCATGGGAGAGCAGGGATAGATGTCCTCGACGTCATCCTTGCTCCGAATTCCGGCCTTGCGGAAGGTGCTGGCGGTGAGCATCTGGAGGCCATGATAGTTGATTGGGAGGAGGGGGTAGTCGCTGAGAGTGGGCTCAGGAGTAGCCGTTTTCAGTGTGAGGATATCCTTCTCCAGAGTATGCTTGCACTGCAGAATCCAGCGGCGGATTGAGCCCTCATGCTGCATTTTGTTGTTGTAGGTGAAAGCAACATTGAGGCGGTCTTTAATGACAATAGCAGATACTTCGAAGAGGGCGAAACGAGCAGTCTGGGGGCCCATGTCGCCTGCGACAGCAAAGTCTGAGCTGTCAAAGACGCTACCATGGTGATGGAACAACGAATCAGCTCGCTCAAGCTGCTGCATTTTACCCAGGTAGTTGAAGAGGATTTCCAGCGGGACAGGGAAATCAGCCGCCTGGTCCTGAAGCAGGCTTTTGGCGAAGTAAGGACGTCCATTGTCTGCAATCTTGCGCCTGGTGTCCTTGACACGCTTGATAATGTCGTTTAGGGTACCTTTTTGTATTAGCTTTCTGTTGGCAAGATGAGGCAAGGTGAACTTACGAGCTTCGGAATCCACTAGCAAAGGTGTCATGGTGGTAAACCAGCCCACTGTTCGGGAAAGATCAATGTCGGCTTCCCAGGGTTCTCTGCCGTGTCCTTCGTTGTAGATAGTTGGGACCTTGCGGTCGGTGAAGGTGCGACCGAAGGAATGGACGATAGCAGACAGCAGGATGTCAACAGTGTCAGTCCGGAAGACATTGTGGCAGTCATCCATGATAAATTGGGTAGTATCCTCGCTCAACGTGAACGATTCCATCTTGATATCTCCATACACGTTGGGTGAGTTTTGCATGCCCCAGTAAAGCAAGTTCGGCTTCTCGGGCGTGAAAGGCAGAGCAATAGCCGCATCGTGCGTCTTGGCTCTCTCGATCTGCATGGCACACCAGCTTTGGAAGGACAATGCCTTTTCGAGTGAAAGAGATCCAGAAACAACGAGCTCTTCGAGGTCCTGGAGCACGATGCGCCATGATACCATATCAATACAGAGATGGTGAGCGACGAGGAATAAGACCTGACCACCGGTGCGAAGATTAAACAGATCAGCTGCCAGGATAGGTCCATTGAGAGGATCCAGGCAGCTTTGACTGTCAGCAATCTTCGGAACCATCGCCCGGGTGTCGCCCACAGAGTGAACGCGGAATTGGAAAGATTCATCGACCTCCTGTGAGTACGAGTTAGAACATGTTTGACTAAGATTTTTTAGTGAGCTTACCGCTGTGGTTTTCTGTTGCCAGGTGCCGTCATTAGATTTGCTGAAGCGTGCACGGAACATGGCATGCTGGCTAATAACAGCCTTGAGAGCGCGCTTCAGGACCTCACCCTCACAACGGTGAGCGATGCGAACAGTGATGCTCTGGTTGAATCGAGCAGCGCCCTTGAAAGAGTCCGAGCTCTCGAAGTACAGTCTCTGGACAGGCGAAAGGGCAAAGCCTTCACCAGACTTCTCTTCGCGTCTAGCGACAGGTGCCTTGGCACAGGCGGTTTGAGCAAGTTCCTTCACTGACCTGCTCTGAAGGATGTCGTGCAGTGTCAGAACAAGTCCCTGTTTACGTGCGCGAGAAATGACAGCCATTCCAGTAATGCTGTCGCCGCCTGTGAGAACCAGTTAGTAGGGTAATTAATTCGGGATGATCATATTGGTACTTACCCAAGCTGACGAAAGACCGGTCGACATTGACCTTCTGAAGGGAAATATTCAACACCTGCGCAAAGATGTCGCGGACGATGTCGAGGGATCCATTCTTCTCTTGTTTGTCTTGTGGTTTTTCTTCTGTCTTGCCACGCTTGATGCGATCATAATCCGCCATGATACGGTCATAGGACTCATCATCAATATCCTCAACCCAAGCAGTGATCTTCTTTCGGTCGAGCTTTCCAGAAACTAGCATGGGAAGCTTCTTGATGAGCGCCCAAGTCTGCGGGACCATGTAAATGGGCAGCTGGTTCTCAAGATTCTTCTGGACTTCGACGAGCTCGTTGTAAGCATGACGCTCAAGCTCATCCTCATCAACTAGCTCGCAGGGCTTGTCAGAAATCAGCTTGGTGTCGGCTGTGACACTATTCAAAGACATGACAGTGACCAGGCGCTGCTTCAGTGGGCCGTTCTTGGGGAGAACGACGACGGCGTGGCGGGTAAGCACATCCTCGGAAAGGCGGTGCTCGATCTCACCAAGCTCCATCCGCTGGCCATGCAATTTGACCTGGTGATCCTTCCGGCTGATGTACTGCACAGAGCCATCAGGGTTGTAGTAGCAAAGATCGCCAGTCTTGTAGATTCGGCGAGGCCCCGGGACTGCGGGGATGAAGTCCTTGGTCCACGCAGGGTCCGTGGTGAATGCTTCTGCATTTTTCTCGGGGTTCTTGAGGTACTCCCGGGCCAAGGGAGCGCCTTCAAGTGCAAGTTCGCCGACTGCGCCCAGGGGAGTCAGCCGATCGTGGTTGTCGGGGTCAACAATCCAGGTGAGAGTGCTGGGAATACCGTAACCGATGCGGCCTGGATCACGATTGGTGGCGACCGCATTATCGATCACTGCAAAGACACAGGTCTCAGTGGGTCCGTACCCATTCATGAGGTGGACAGCATTGGCCCACTTGGTGATAACTTCATTCGACATCTTCTCACCACCACAAACGAGGTGCTTCAGGGAAGGCACTGACGATGGCTCAATGATGCTGGCAATTGAGGGGGTGAGGAAAGTCCAAGTAACATTTAGTCGACGGATTGCGCCGGCAACATCATTGAGACGGTCGTCTTCGCTTGGAACACAGATGGTACCTCCGAGCATGAGAATTGCAAGCGTCTCCATAACAGCAGCATCGAAAGTGAGAGACGCGAATTGGAATACTCTCGAAGTCTCATCCATGCGAACCCACGGCGCGAATGCCATGATACTGCTTACCACGTTGCGGTGCTCGACGATAATGCCCTTGGCCCGACCGGTGCTGCCAGAGGTGAAGAGAGCATAGGCCATATTGGAGGGTGTGACTTGAGTGTGGCGACGGCCAGATGATTTGAGTGCACCGTAGGCCTTGATAGTCTCCTTGCTGATGGGGATAACAGTCTTCACGGCTCGGCTGTAGCGGTTTGTGTAGTTGGGAGTGCACAGTATCATGTTGGCACCGACGTCGGCGAGAATTTCCTCGTGTCGCGAGGTAGGGTGGGAGGGATCCAAGGGGACGTACCCACCGCCAGCGATGAGAACACTGATGAGGGTGACCATTGCCCAAGCCGACTTGTCTAAACAGACTGGAACAAAGACCTCTGGGCCAACCCCGCGAGAGATCAGGTAGTTGGCGAAGCCAGATGCGAGGTTCCAGAATTCTCTATACGTGAGGTCGCCATCCCAGGCACACACAGCCTGGGCATTCGGAGTCTCGTCGCACTTCTCACGAATGAAATCTTGAACAGTCCGTTCCACCGTGAGCGGAATACGTTCATTCCATGTACCAATTTCAGCTTTGTCTTCGGGGCTGATCACCTCCAGGTCTCCGACCTTGCTCGTGCTGTTCTTTGGCAGGGCAATCAATTGCAGCAGAACATGTGCAAATTGTTCAGTGATGCGCTTAGCCTGCCATCCGTTGATTACCAGCTCATCGTGGTGAACAGTAAAAGAGATGTTGGTCTTGGTGACACCACATTCGATGACAAGGGGGTGGGTGAAGAAGTCTTCGCTGGTTTCACGTTTCTCATCGATCCAGATCTTGTTGTCGAGCTCCCCATCGCCTGGCTGGATCACGAGCAGGTTCTTGAAATCGCAACCTGTGGCGGTATCCTTGTTCAGTAGCCGGATACGTTGCAAACCAGAGTGCAAGTGTGGGATCATCTCAGTGGTAGACTGGTGGATCTTCTGTAAGTACTCCATAGTCGAGGCGGCGTTGTTCACCTGGACACGGGTGGGGACAGTGGTCAAAACAGGACCAGCAATATCTGCAACACCTGGAAGATCGATGTTTCTGCCCGACAAAGTCTCGCCAAAGCACACATCACCAGATGCAGTGTGTGTCGCGATGACGATCGCCCATGCAGCGCGCATGAGGACAGGAATCGTAAAGTCGACGGTGTTGCGGGAACGGGAAACCTTCATGGTATGGTGCTGGGTGTTGCCAGCACGCATGGCATCAGGCACTGCATTCTTGTTGTAAGGGAAAGGAGTGCTGGAAAGGTCGGCCAAATAAGACTTCCAGAAAGCGTCAGACTCCTCCATGTCCTTCTTAACTAGGTAGTCGATAAACAGACTATACGGTGTGCCAGCACGCTTGGTCTGGGAGACAAAGTAGTTCTCTTCGACCTTGCGGAATACCAAAGGAATACTCCAGCCATCATAAAGGGCGTGGTGAACAGACCAAACAAAGTAGCTATCAGAAGAGCCACGAGGCTGCACCATAGCGTAACCAGTGAGAGGTGCTCCATTTTGCTTAGGGAGATGGAGGAAGTCGTTGGGCAAAGCGTCAAACGACTCTGCTTCGACCCAGGATATGGGATCATCCTTCAGGACAACTTGAGCAAAATTCATAGTCTCGGTGTGGACAATGCGAGTGCGAAGAATTTCCAACTCAGTCACGGTTTGTTGCCAAGCCTGTTTGAATTTACCGACATCTATGCCAGGAGCAAGGCGGAACGAGGGCTGAGCAACATAAGCACCATTGTGCTTAATAGAAAGCGTCAGAAGACCCTCCTGCACAGCACTGCAGGGGTAGATATCGGTGATGAGGTCCCTGGATACTTCGCAGTTGTCGGTAACTTCATCCATCACGCTTTCGAGGGAGACCCCAGACGGCAGCAGGGAGAACGCCTTGATGTTGTCTTTCTTAACTTCAGAAGCTGCATCAGACACGACACAGCTCTGGGCCATGTCAATCAAAATTGGGGAGTTGAAGATGCTCGAGACAGTAAGTGCGATGCCTTCTGCTTGAGCAGCACCGACGAGGTTCATGGCGGACAAGGAATCACCACCTAGACCAAAGAAGCTGTCATCGGCGGTCACAGAGCCAGCTTCAAGTTCTAGTGTCTTTTCCACGAGGGCTACAAGCTGACTCTCTAGGCCGGTGGCCAGGAAAGCCTCCCTTTTGTCGGAGGTGTTGAAGGTAATGTAAGACTTGAGAGTCTCCTTGGACAAGGTCTGGACCATAGCCCGCAGTCTTCGGCGGTCGATCTTTCCCGAGGAAGTAAAAGGCAAGTTGCGGATAGGGAAGAAGAGCCGGGGCATCATGCTCTGAGGCAGAAGCTCAGGCAAAGAACCCTTCAACTTCTGAATAGCATCCATGTTCGACATAGAGATGGGCAGTAAAAGTGGATCCGCCCCAGGAATTGTGGAGGCGAATTGATCGCTGCTCCCCCCGTTGGAATCTGGGTCGTGGACAGTGAAGAATGCGGCGAGGCCCTTGGCAATGGTGCGTTCCTCTGGGACAACAACATCAACAGCCACCTGAGAGTCCTCGGGTAGGCAGCGCAAACATTGTTGTTCGATCTCCTCGAGTTCAATTCGCTGGCCATTGAACTTGATCTGAGTGTCTTTGCGGGAGATGAAGGCCAGGCTGCCATCGTTGTTGTACCGAACCAGATCGCCAGTACGGTACATGCGATCATTTCGCTTGAACACGCCCTGCAAGCCAGCGTGACGGTTCCAAGTAGGGTTCTTGAAGAAGGCGGCCTTGGTCTTTTCCTCATTAGCAAGGTATCCACGTGCAATGTTACTTCCTTCAATAACCAGTTCGCCGACAGCGCCAACTGGCAGAAGGCGGTTGGAGTTACTCGGATCCACAATCCAGATTCTGCAGTTTGAAGATGTTCCAATGGATGTGGGATCATCATTGACACGGTTGCCATCCCAATCAACCTTGACACCAACTGTGGCAATCACAGTGGCCTCGGAGGGACCATAGGAATTAATGACGCACCGGTCTGCCCAGCGGTCAATGTGGTTGGCGGGCATCTTCTCGCCTCCTGTGATAATGACCTTGAGAGTAGGAACGTTCTTCGGCTCTAGGGTGTTGACAATGGCAGGAGGTGCCGAGATGTTGGTGGCTTCCATACGGCGAATGGCACCACCCAAGTTGTTCATGCGTTCCTCCTCGCTGGGGATACAGACACAACCACCAGTCATAAGAGTCATCATGATCTCGAAGATGCTGACGTCGAAGGTGTAGTTAGAGAATTGCAAAGCACGGGTTGTGGAGTTCATGTGGAGGGAATCAATCATAGCAATCGCGGTAGTGCTGAGGCCGGTATGCTCTACAACAGTTGCCTTCGGTTTTCCAGTAGTACCAGACGTAAAGACAGCATATGCAGCATTGTCCGGGGTAGGACGAAGACCAGCCAAAGCCAAAGGTGAATCAGAAAGCTGGGAGATTGAAGTCTGGCAGACAGCGAACGATTTCGCGCAAAGCTTCGACACTTTGGTGTGGACCGAAGATGAGCACAGAACAAGGCTAGCACCAATTTCATCGATGAGCATCTTCAGTCTAGAGTCGGGGTGGGATGGATCAATCGAGACGAAAGCTCCACCGGCCTTGAGAACAGCCAGCTGAGCAACAACAGCCCAGGCTGACTTCTCAAAGCACAGCACCACGAAGGCTTCCGGCTTGATTCCAAGACTGGAGAGATGGCGGCCTAAGCGGCTGGAGACAATCTCAAGCTGCCCGTAGGTAAAATTCTTGTCCCAAGAGCAGACGGCTTCTGCACGGGGGTGAAGAAGTGCCTGCTGCTGAATGAGCTCGTCGGCACACTTCTCTACTCTAGGAGGGGATGCGGCATTCCAATCGCGGATTTGGCGAACTGACCGCTCGGGGAATACATTGAGGTCCCCGACGGTACGTTCACGGACGTTGTGGGTAATCAGATCATCCAAAACTTGGTCAAACATATCCATGATATGGTTGACCTGGAAGGAGGAAAGGGTTTCAGGAGAGTAGTTGAAGTGGATCTGGGCGTGTGAATGGGAGACTTCAGCTTCAACCAAGATCTTTTGAGCACTACAGATGCTTGGGTCATGGGTAGCTCCTTTGGGGAGATTAGAAGCCGTGCAATAAATCAGGGATGTGTTGAAAAGCATTGTGTCATCAAGTCCAAGCTGGTGTTTAACGGCGTCCAAGTCAGCGACGTTCGATACACTGCTCTCGGAGTCCCTTTTTGCTTTTTGGAGGGTATCCTGAACGTTTTGCTCATTCTGCACGAGGAAGCGGCAGATGGCAATGCCAGCGGACTCCAATTTTGTCTCCGAAGGGGAGGCAGAATACCCAAAGCAAACATCGTCTGAGCCGGTGTACCACCGGAGGACAATGGCCCAGGCAAACTGGAAGATAATTTCCGCAGGGATGCCAGACAATCTGCTGAAGGCGTGGATGTTGGCTGTCTGCTTGTTGAGGGTGCGGGTGGAGCGTCCATTGTCGCTTGCCTCATGGGAGAGGGCAGGGAAAACACATGGCTCCACATCAGCAAGATACTCCTTCCAGAAAGTGGCGTTGGCCTCGGATAGACTGGCATGCCGAGAAACCCGGTTACCAGCCTTGGATCCGTTCCAACGCTTGATGTCGAAAGCCTGGAGGGCACTGTTTGAAAGCGCTTGTGTTTCAGATTTGAGAGCCTGGCGGTTTAGCTTTCCACATAGGGTCAAGGGGAGGGAGGAAATGGGGATGTAGAAACTCGGAACCTTGCTACCAGGAAGGCTGGTACTCAGATTGGCGTGCAGGCTAGAAATGGCGTCTTTCAGTTTAGGAGTGGCGGATTGGAGGACGCGATCTCCAAAAGTGACGAGGTTGGTGTCTGAAGAAACCACGAAAGCAACAAGAGCATTGGTCTTCACATTATCGCGTAGCAGCTGGATGCTGTCCACAACGCACTTCCTCTTGTTGTCCAGGAAGGAATCGATGCGCGCCTGAGTCTGAATAAGCTCGCTAGCTAGGCCGGATTCTTTTTTATCGTTCTTGCGACCGACAAAAACGAGAGAGCCATCGGATTTGTACCGAACAAGATCCCCGGTCTTGAAAAGTCGGTTTTTACCCACATCTCGTTGTTCAGAAAGCCAAGAAGCGTTGTCAAAGAATTCTTCGCTGTCAACGGACCGGTCGTCAAGGTAGCTGCGGGCAAGAACAGGCCCTTCGAGCACCAGTTCCCCAACACCGCCGATCGGAACAAGACAATGATGGTTGGAGGGGTCAACGACCCACGAAACACAGGAAGTGCTCTTTCCAATAAGAGCAGCCTCGTTTTCATCTTGGGAGCAGAACACGTGGAAGGATGCAGCGGAGCTCTCGCATGTTCCATACAAAACCTGCAGTTGGAGGTCGTCGCTCTGCCAGTGGTCGAGAACGCTCTGGGAAACAACTTCGCCACCCAAGGCAATCGATCGCAATCCCGGAACATCCTTGGGGAGAAGAAGCTTGCAGCTGTCGGGGTGATGCTAGCAACATTAACATGGAATGCATTGATAGAGGCAGCTAAGTTGACGGGGTCAATATCAGCCGGAATGCAAATGCAACCACCCCACATGAAAGTGCCGAATGCCTCCAAGATAAATGCATCGGATGTGTGCGATGCGAACTGCAGAGTCCTAGAGACATCGGCGATTGCCATGGTTGTAGCGAATGCCTCGGCCCGGGTCATGACAGTTGAGTGGTCAAGGACAACACTCTTAGCCAGTCCTGAGGTGCCGGCAGTCATAGCAACGAATGCGATGTCGGATGATTGTGTCACAGGGTTAAGAACCTCATCGGCGAGGTACTCGAGAAGAGACTCGCTCACAGGGATGACGTACGGCACGACATCCTCGAGGAGCTGAGCCTTCTCTGGGGCCGTCAGCGCGACCTGCACGGCATTATCGACAATCCACTTCTCAACAAGAGCGAGACTCTCAGGTGTGTCAACTGGAATACACCCACCACCAGCTTTCATAATTGCTAATGTGGAGACGATGTTCCACACAGACTTTTCGAAGCAGACGGGAATCAGGGTTCCAGGACCGACACCGAAGGTGACCAGATAGCTTGCCAAGCGAGAGGAGAATTGATCCAACTTCGAGTAAGTCAAGTTCCCATCCCAAGCTGTGACGGCCAATGCATCAGGGCGCTTCTTTGCCATCTCTTGGACAACGTAATGAGCGCATTTCTCAAAGGGCTTGGGAGTCTTGGTGTTCCACGCCATGATCTGGGTTCGGTTTTCGTCGCTCAGGTTGTCTAACTGGCGGATTGGAGCGTCAATGTTCGAAACAATGTTCTCGAGGCAACGAAGATAAGTATTGGCCACATTGGCAGCCTGTGAATCAGAGAGGTTGGTGGTCCAGTAGTTGAGGTCGATGCGAGCCGTAGTGTCCATTGCCTCGATGTTGATGAAAACCGGGAACTCAGCGGGATCGTGGATTGAGCCAACCTCAACACACTCGATGTCGCTGCTAACATCATCCTTAGAACTGGGAAGTCGGCGATAGGAGACACCGGAATTGAACAAATTGGTGTCTGAGAGCTTCAAAGCGTGCTGAATATCAATGAGCGAAGTGTGACGGTAAGCAAGGCTCTCCACGTAGTCATTCTGGATTTGATGCAACACATCACTGAGCTTTGCCTCATCTGCAATCTTCATACGGCAGACTAGAAGGTTGATAACCGGTCCAATAACCCACTGGACACCGTCAGCAGACACATCACGCAGGGATGCCATGTAACTAAAGGAGACATCGTCGGATCCACAGAAGACAGAGAGGGTGAGGCCCCACGCGGCATTGAAGACATTTGCGAGAGTGATTCCGCGCTTCTCGCAGACAGTTTGCAGTTCATTGAGGGCTCCAAAGTTGACCGGAATGGAGCGAAGGGCTTTGGCCGATTGTTGGCCGTCAGTGAGGGCAGGGAAGTGGCATGGCTTGGCTTGATCCAAGTACGAGCGCCAGTAGTTGATGCTAGCTTCCTTTGGCGCATCCTGAAGGTACTGTATATAATCTTTGAACAAAGGCTGAGGGCTTTCCTCGAGTCTGCCAGCGTATGCGAGCTGCAAGTCACGGAGGATGATTGAGATCGAGTTGCCGTCCATCGCAGCGTGACTCATCTCAATGCGCGCAAACAGTCTGCCGCTGGGTGTCTGGCAAATAGTGAAGCGATACGCTGGCGAGGACTCGCTGTAATCCTTGGGGTCTTCCTTGTCAAAGGTGGCAAGCACATCATCTTCCCCTGAAGACTGCAAGAAGACTGGAGTGGCATCATACGTCTTCAGCACAACCTGGCAAAAGGGATCACGAGGAGTGAGGTTCTCAACAAAGATGGTGCGGAACATCGCATGATGAGAGACGACCTCCTGCCATGCATTAATCAGGCGATCGAGATTCGGCTCGCTAGATCTGGTGGCCTTGATCTCAAAGGTGTCGTGGACAGCGTAGTAGGAGCTATCACGCTTGCGACCAAGGAGGATACCCTGCTGCATGCGAGAGCAAGGGTAGATATCCTCAACTAGGTCTGGGGAGTCAATACCGATAGCAGGCAACTTATCGTTCAGCAACTTCTCCAAAGTAGGGTAGGTCAACGAAAGCATGGGGAATGAGCTGAGAGTCAAACGCGGGCCGAGGGTAGGAAGCTGCTCAGCGAGAGTTACAAGCAGCTCTTGGCATTGGGAAACCCATCTATGGATACGATTCTGGTGCTGCATGAACTTGTTGAAGGAGAAGTTAAATCGAACCTTTCCAGCAACGACCATCGCAGAGATCTCGAACAGACCAAACCGGGGAGTATCAGTACCAAAGTCAGCGGCACCGCCTCCTTGGCCAGCTTCTCCAGCCATCTGGTCAACCAGCTGAAAGAGACCATCCTTTCGCTGCAGATCGCGATGTTGACCGACGTAGTTGAACGACATCTCGAAGGGGTGTGGGTGCTCAGACTTTTGTTTGCTCCGGGCTGGCAGAACCCGGCTGGTGAAATCGGCGCGACCATTGTCTGAGACACGGCGGCGAAGATCCTTCACCTGAATGAGGGTATCAATGGGGTTATCTGTCTTGTATGCAGACAAGAAGATTGGGTGCAAAATGGTGAACCAGCCGACGGTGTGCGAGATATCAATGGACGGGTCCCAGACTTCTCGTCCGTGACCTTCATTGTAAATCGTTGGAAGAGAACGGTCGGGAAAGGCGCGGCCAAATGAGTGTAGCATTGCTGCTAGGAACAGGTCAATTGGCTCTGTGCCAAGAGCTTTGTGACATTCGAGGAGAATAGCGTTGGTGTGAGCGGGATCAATCTCAAACGAGGCACAATCCACATCACCATATGTGGTTTGAGTGTCCGTAAGCCCCCAGTAACCAAAGTTGGGTATTGCGAGAGCAGCCGTTGCAACTTTATGCTCAGACCGGAGGGTGTTGCAGTGCTCATTCTGCAGGCGGCACCAGGTCTGGAAAGGCAAGGAGGCGTCACTCGCTCCTGTCTTCTCGGGGTTTAAGATGATGTCTTCCAAATCTTCCAAAATGATTCTCCACGAGACAATGTCAACAACCAAGTGGTGAGCTGTCATGGACAGGATATTTGGCTGTCCTTTCACCAAGAAATAATCGACTGCAAGCAAGGGCCCAGAGAAGCAGTTAATAGAAGATTGACTGTCGGCGACATGGATCTTAACCTCATCCATGCTGCCAAGAGTGTGCATCCGCCATCTGTAAGATCCCTTGATATCCCGAGTGATCTGTTGACTGGATGCGGTCGCGAATCCTGTGTTCGTGAATCGTGCGCGGAGCATAGAGTGGCGAGATACCAGAGTTTCAACGGCCTTGCGGAGGGTCGGCTCGTCGACAGGTTTGTTCAAACGAGTGAGGATTCCTTGATTGAAGTGGCCTTGGCCCTCTTTTCGTACACCAAAGTGGAGGGTCTGGATGGGTGACAAGCTAAATGGTTCATCAACAGCTTCTTCGTAAGTCGTAAGGTGGTCGATTGTCTTTGCGCGGGTTGCGAGTTCGCGAATTGATTTGCTGCGCAGCAGCTCCTGTACAGAGAGGGAAAACCCACGCTTCTTGCAAAGACCTACACATGTCATAGCTGCGATCGAATCACCACCGAGGGCGAGGAAGCCCTCGTTCAAATCGAGCTGGTTCTGGGGGATGTTGAGGACACGGCTATATACAGCAGCTAAAGCTTCCTCTCTGTCGTTGGCGGGCTGGGAAGCCTCTGTGCCGACGGTTGCAACAGAGGCATTGTTTTGAAGATCTGGGTCGTTCTCCATACCTGCAACCCAAGTGGAAATACCCTTGCGGTCTAGTTTCCCTGATGGCAGGAGTGGCAGGGCTTCAACGCACAACCAAACTGCAGGGACCATATAAGTGGGGAGACGAGCTGAGAGACGCTCTCGGATTCCAGGGACAAGCTCGGCCTTTTTCGAGGTTGAGACGAGTCGTAGAGGCTCCAAGTCCGAATCCGACTGTTCCGCAAGCAGGCCGGTAGAAGAGACAACTGCCGCCAGCCGTCCTTTGGAGAAACCTGTCTTGGGGAAGAAGACGGAGCAATGAGTGACGTTCAGATCTTTGCTCAGCTGATTCTCAATTTCGCCGAGCTCGATTCGTTGTCCGTGAACCTTGACCTGCGTATCCTTGCGACCGATGTAATTCAACGCACCAGTGTCGGAGTTGTACCTGACGAGATCACCCGTCTTGTAGAATCTACGGTTAGAACCACTTTCAGGCTCCAACTTAGTCCAAGCAGGGTCGTAGATGAACGATTCGTTTGTCTTTTGTGGATTATTCACGTAGCACCGAGCCAGGGGTGGGCCTTCCAAAAGTAGTTCTCCAGGGCAGCCCACGGGCACCAGTTCATCGTGGTTATCAGGGTTCACAAGCCAAGTTCTCACACCAATAGGAAGCCCGATATCTTTACAATCGGTGTCAGGTGTAACATTGGAATTCAGCACGGATGCCACGCTGGCCTCGGTAGGCCCATAACCATTGACTAGTTTTATTTTGGACCAGGTAGCCAGCTGTGACTGCGACATTGCCTCCCCGGCCAGAACTAAACTCTCCAGTCCTGGAACACTCTCGATTTCAATAAAGCCGATGAATGAGGGCGTGAAGCAGGCTTGGGTGACTCGCATCTCGTTGATGGTTGTCACGATATCGTTGAGTCGAGCTTCCTCGCTCGGGATACAGACACACGCACCATGAATGAGCGGCGTCAGCGACTCGGCCAAACTGGCATCGAAGGTGTGGGCGGCGAATTGAAGGCATCGCGACTCGCGATAAATGTGCAAACCGGGTCCATGCACAATTGCCCCCGACAGGAACGCGCGGTGCTCCAACAGGGTGCCCTACAGAACATGAGTCAGCAATTGCAGAAAAAATTATATATTCTAATATTTATACAAGACTCACCTTGGGTTCTCCTGTTGATCCAGAGGTAAACAGAACATAAGCCGCATTTTGACTGGTGACGCCTGATGCAAGATTGACATTGTCAGCGGGGTCAGACAGAGGATCTAGAGTCTCAGCAGAGAGAGGTATTAAAGTGTTGACGATGGGCCGAAGTTTATCGGCCAGATGCTGAGAGCACAACACAACCGGTGCCTGGACCGATTGGATGAGAGCTTGGTGTCGGGAAGTTGGGTGAGTCGGGTCCAATGGGACGAAGGCTCCCCCGGCTTTCATAACGCCAAGCATTGCGACAATGTTCCATTTCTGTGGAGTCAGTATACACAACTTACGGGATATTGGGGTATTAATTGATGACAAAGTATCCCACTCACCGATTTATCGAAACACAAAGCCACGCGAACTTCCGGTCCGACTCCCTGCATGCGAAGATAATATGCAAGCTTCGACGCTTGGTGATCCAACTGGGCGAACGTCAAACTTCCATCCCACGCACACACAGCCTCACGGTCGGGTCCACTCAACATCTGATCGTGGATGGCTTCGTGAATGCAGCGATCGTGGAGTTGTGGAGAGGTGGAGTTCCACTTGCGGATGCGTTGCCAGTCGTTCTCCGAGAACAGATTAAGCTGGCTAATAGCGGTGTTCTCAGCAGAAAGGACCTTGGCAAGCAACTGCTCAAAAATGCTTGCGATACTCTTCATCTGTTCCCCAGACATATCACCCTTTCTCCATTCCAGGAAGATGCTGATGTCTCCACGCAGCACCTTAACATGAAGGCGGACTTGGCACTACGAATCGTTAGCCTACTCCATTCTTCTCTAAAGGCAGAAACCCAATCTCCCATTCATGACAGACTATACTAACCTTGTCTGGAAGAGCTGTGGCCAAAATAGGTTTTGAGGGAGAAGCAGGCGGGTCATATGTGCGTAGCATGAAGATGGTGTTGAAAGGAAGGTATGCCTCGGAAGCAGCGTCCGAGCTTCCATTCGCCTGGCGATTCGCACTGTTTGCGCGCACCTTATCTACAATTGCTGTGAGAGAGTCATTGTCGTTGATGGATATACGGATCGTCGAAATGTTGACGTCGGTCGAACGCTGTACAGATGATTTGGGAGAGCGCGAGTCGCCCGCAAGATGTTGGTAACCAAAGCAAATATCCTCCGAGCGCAGATAGTAATGCAACAAGAGAGCCCAAGTGGCTCGAAGCATTGGGTCTAGACGGCCTTCGTTCCATGCGGTTAGTAACTGCGCATGTTGAGCGGCCGTGGGTCTGGTCTTCATCGAGACTGGGCGTTTAGTCCCGTCAACCGTCGAAGCGAACCGGGGAAGATAGCACTTGGTGGATTGAGCCATGGCGTCTAATGGCTAGGTATTACCAGGCTAGTCCTGTGTTTCGTTTCCTGTTTTCCAGTCGATGAAGATATGTATGGGCCTGAGGTATGGAAAATGAACGACAGTGTGAATTCGACAGTCAAGAGCGCTCGCGAACTCGGACGGTCTCGTCTTATTTTAAAGAAACTAAGCACAAGTTTTTTTTTTTTTTTTTTTTTAAAAAAAGTATTATTTGCTAAACACCTCGAACATAGGTACGTCCGGCCGGAGACTGCATGGGCCGCACTTCTCCAAAATCCAGTAATAGGCGCCATATTCCTTGCATGGGATCTAGATGGAAGGGAGAGGGAGGGAGAGAAACCATACGTGGATCAGGTGTACTTGGCCCGCCCTGTGGAACCAACTCAAGACACTTTTTCTACTTTTCTACTTTTCTGGTTTTTTTCTTTTTTTTTTCTTTTTTTATTTCCGATAGAATTGCTACATCAAGTTTCCTATTTTTTATTTTGGACCAAGGTAACCCTTGGAAGTAGACTAGCTTACTCGAACTAGTACCAAAAGGTCATCATGCAGGGGAATCGTCCCTTCTCTCTCTCGATGTACTCCGGACTAAACCCCGGAGCACTGCTCTTCCAAGCGAGATGCAATTCCCCCGATCAGGAACCCTTGCGGTCTGGAACGTGGGCATGGTGGCGGTTCAGAGCACCCCGGCAAGGGCATGAGGCTTTTCAGCCTCGAATCACGTTTAGTTTGAATGGCGTTACCCCTCGAGCTCACGAGGTTTCAATTCTGACGTTACTGGCTTTGCTGGCCGTGTCAAGCCCGCTTATTGCAAGCTCGCGAACAGGTACATGCCCACAGGGGATCATACCCCATACCCTCACTTCATACTGCAGATATAGGGTTTTGCCTCTCTGATGCATCGAGCATCGCGTCAGGTATACGAGCCTCGTGAGGCTGTCATACTTTACGGTGTACACCGACAGATGCACACATGGCACTGACCCCGGACTCTACTTGCTCCCAGCTCACCTCTACTCTTGGAGCTCTGCTGATGGGAGCGCATGGCATACAGATCCGACAGCTACGGTCGGCATCAGTAAAGTGTGGCGAACTAAGACGGGTCGGACTAGGATTTACCGTGCAGTTCAGGCACTACGGCAGCGAGGGTGTAGTGGTGGCGGATCCCGTCTGGTGATCGCGATGAGAAAAGTTAATTTGCTAGGATCTGACACGATCGTGTCTTAGGTGCCTTTCTGAGGTATATGATGTTATTCAGGAGGCAAGCGAAAACTCAAAAAGAAAGGCGGGTTGTGGGGGAGAACTCCCCGAGCTGATGTTATCACGCCCTTCATACTTCGGATCTCCCGGTCCATAAATCCGAAGATACAGGGGTAGATATGACTAGCTTCGGAGGAATGTTCGGTTTAAAATGAAATCCTATTGGATCCAAGGCATGATTCGATATCAGAAATGAAATTTAACCTAGTTATAGAAATTTTCACACAGTACGGAGTACCTATGTAATCTAATATGTAAGACACACAGTACGCTAAGGATCGCTCTGCAAGGGCCACCAAGGGATGCGGGCGTAACCGAACCCGGCGACCTATCTATCCACTTGGCGTTTATTTATATATTAGTCACATCCACACCTTCAATAGCTCGATACCTTAGTAGAGAATTTGGGTTTTATAAATTCAAGCAAAAGGTGAGAATGTCGGTTACAGTTTCCATGATTATATCCAGTCGCATCAAAAACATGAGTTCATGTGGTGCAGTATGTGCTTTGCTTTTTCTTCCTCACGTTTTTTTTTTTTTTTTTTCTCTTGAATTTATCGTTTTCGTATAAGTACGAATCGGGAACGTACCTCTGTATATGTCCACTATTCTTACTAGTGAAGACGTGATGTGAAGTTAAGTAAGTGCATATACGATGTACCTATAAGGAGGTTAGATTGTCTAGAGATCCACACAGCAAGGCCGACATTACTGGGCTTAGGCACCAAAAGAGACGCACAAACTCGTTGACACTTATGACGGCTAACCTGACGGGCTAAACTAGCGTCCGGAGTTCGGGGTCGATTGTCAACAATGCACAAACTTGACAGGTTGATCTCCTTGTCGATCACCGGATAGATCACTTTATAATTTCGACACACTTGGAGCTTCTAAAGCTAGAGTAAAATACATTCCCATTTTCAAAGTAGTTATAGGCATACGAGAGCACAAAATGTACACAATATACAAAACACCGAAATGTTTCTCCGCAGAATAATTTGAAATCAACTGCACATGTGAGCACAAATGTACATCGGTGGAGATCATTATGCACAGGATTTGCCACACATCGAGCACGCTTCTAATTCTAAGACAAAGAGGTGGGTGGGAAAGAAAGAGAAAAAACCGGCTGACCCTAGTCAGTTCGGCTCCATCACGGTTGTTCGTCAGGCACTATAGCTGTAGGTACAGATCCCGACTCATGCAGATTGGCCCAGCGACCGCCACGCGAACCACAACACGTCTTAGAATATGCAGAATTTCAGGATTGGCGGCCAGGATTGAAACCAGGAAGACCAACAACAACCGAAAACTCCGAAAGGATTCAGTGTGGACCATAGCTAACAGTTTAGTCAAAAGGAACGATTGGCCCGGATGAATCGAATTGTGAATCCCCACTGCCACTACCGAGTCAATAGAAGCGAAAAAGAAAAGAAAATGCCATGACAGGTGGAATTGGAGATTTGGAGATTCCATTTTGGGCAATTATAATCGCAACGAGAACGAGCAGAAACCGGTTGGAATCTATATCTCATTCGTTACATTTTTTTCTTCGAATGTGGAACATCCAAGCGATTTGCTTCACCGCGTCTGACTTCAGCTTCTACGGTCAAGTAGAGTTTATAAGAAATATATAGAATATAGTTATAAATATGAACAGGTAATGTGAGTTTTGAAGAGTAAGAATAAGAATTTAATTTAATTACGTTATATTAAATTAAATTCAAAAAGTAATGTTTTAAGCCCAACGCGGCAGATCTTCCATCATACAGATGGAGGCTTTCCTCCCTCACATGAGGGGAAAGTTATTCCTTTGCCCTAAGTCCCCACAGAACTTGGGCCATATGCACTCAACATTCGCCATCGCAACTCATTGGAGGTCGTTTGGACTCATTGGACTCTAGTTATTTTATTCCTGCAAGGTAACACAATTCCCTCGTGTTGCTCGGGATTTACTCCATGGTTTCCTTGGCTCCAGGGGTGAACGGGTCTAGTGATGCCACTTTCATCCCCCACGTCCCCAAGGGGGGAAAGGTACCTATGCCGCATATTGACTTGAGAATCAGGACCACTATTGATGACTGAAGTGGAGTCATGAAATTACTGCGCAATCTCCAAGGTCTTATAGAAAAACGAAACAGAAAAAAAAAGAAAGAAAAAAGGAATATCCTAAAAAAGAAGAAAACAAACCAAAATAGATGCAGCTGACTGGATCCATACACACCTAGCCCGAGCCTAGATGAGCTCACAGGGCATTGCCAGTAATAGCTGTGTAAGATGGTTGCATCAAGTATTGTATTCATGCCCACTTTGATGCAGCTAACCAGTAACAGAGCCATAAGGGTGAACTCAGGGTTGTAGTTCTCCTAGATGTAATAAACTCCTGTCTAGAGGGATACGAACCTCGATTGGCCCTATGTACCTCTTCTTATGATGTCTTAGTAGTCAAGGTGGCTATACTTATGTCACTTTCTGATGCATCTGATCTAGACCAAAAAGCCGCAACTTCCCCGAGCTAATGCAAGTTCTTTTCAACCATACACTCTTTTGAATTCTAATTCCCCGTGCCACTCGTTTGCCGTCTTTCTTTTCTTCAACCATCCTTCTGTCGCCAGGTGGTTCAAGGAACAGACATGACATCCCCTCATTCTTCAGGGCCTTCGTGCCACGTTCTAGATAATACCCTCCGTATTGACGCTGGGCCATGTCGGGGAGGATTCGATTTCTCTCTTTTGTTTGAGGAGACCATCCTCGAGATTTTACCTATTGTATTAATGCTAATCATTATTCCTGTTCGTCTGTGGCAACTCTCACAAAACCGAAACAAAGTTGTGGGATCATGGCTGGTCCTTGTGAAGCTTGTAAGTTGACTGTGTTGCGATAATCTGCTTTATGCAATTCGCAAGCAACCCCGCGAACCCCGTCGTCTTTGGAAGTCGTGGCCTATCCAACCTTGGGAACTGTTATCTAATAACCATGTGTGAACAGGGAGCTTGGTTGGGCCTACTAGGTCTTCAAATTGCACAAACAGCCCTATGGGCCCTTCCGGCAGCCGACAGCACCAAGGTCTCGGTTCCGTCCAATGTGCTCTTGACAATCGGTGTGCTCGCTCTCGTTCTGCTTTCATATGCAGAGCACATGCGGTCTGTGCGACCCTCCTTCATTTTGAACACCTATCTCTTCTGCAGCATGCTTTTCGACATTGCACGGTCTAGAACTCTATGGCTACGCAGTGTGGACAGCTTTAATAATATACTGGCCATTGTCGCTACGGTAGCGGTGGGTGTCAAACTACTTCTGCTTGTGCTTGAGGCTGTGGAGAAAAGACATATTCTCAAATCGGAATACGCTGGTTATCCTCCAGAAGCGACTGCAGGTTTCTATAACCGCGCTGTGTTCTGGTGGCTGAACCCACTGTTTAAGATCGGTTTCACCGGAGTCCTGCGTGTAGAGGATCTCTTTTCATTGGATAAAGAACTGAGCTCTGAGCGCTTGTTGGCTCGATTTGATGAGAAATGGAGCAAAGGTAGCTACCTCTCCCGGTGATATGCCCTGTTTCTGACTGTTTACTAACATTTATTCAGTGACAACTAAATCGCCGAATACTCTCCAATGGGAGTCAATCAAGGCTGTGAAATGGCCTCTGCTTGCAGGTGTCCCTGCCAGAGCTTGCGTTGTGGCCTTTAACTTCTGCCAGCCTTTGCTCCTGGAGAGATCGCTCTCTTTCTTTAATTCGCCCGTCAACAAGGGTACCCAAAACATCGGATACGGACTCATTGGCGCCTATATCATGGTTTACGCCGGACTGGGAGTTTCAATGGGCCAGTATCAGCATCTCACCTACCGTGGGATTACCATGGTTCGTGGTGTTCTGGTTACAATGCTATACAAGAAAGCCACCTGTCTGGGTCTCGGGGAGACTGATCCCGCAAATTCGCTCACTTTAATGAGCGCAGATGTTGAGCGCATCACACAGGGATGGTCGACCATGCATGAGATCTGGGCGAACTCGATTGAAATCGCTTTGGCTATATATCTTCTGAAGGTTCAACTCGGGATTTCCTGCGTTGTTCCTGTTTGCGTCGCTCTGTTTGCTCTGGTCGGATCGTTGGTCGGCATGTCCTTTGTTGTCACACACCAAGCCAGGTGGCTGGAAGCTATCGAGAAGCGAATTTCCTCTACTTCCGGGATGCTTGGATCGATCAAGGGAGTCAAGATGCTTGGGTTGCAGGATTCCTTGATGAAGTTCGTTCATGGTCTCCGAATCAGCGAGCTGGATATCTCCAAGAAGTTCCGTACCCTTCTGGTTTACAACATGGCGTTTGCCTGGTTGACTCGCGTTTTTGCCCCAATCTTCACCTTCGGTGTTTATGTCGGTATCTCAAGTGATCCTTTGAGCGTCTCCCGGGCTTTCACATCTCTGTCTCTGTTCTCACTTCTGGCAGACCCTCTCTTGAGCTTGGTCATGGCACTTATGTCTTTCGCTGGTGCAGTTGGATCTTTCCAGCGCATTCAACAGTTCTTGGATAAAGAGGACCACGCCGATCGCAGGAATAGCTCGTCGGAGACTTTGCTCCTCGATGATCTCGCTGAAAAGCCTGTGCTGTTGAAGGCTAACGACCTTGACCTGTCTTCCATTAACTCAGACTCTGTCGAGTCGCTCAAGCGCTCCAGTGCTCTTCCTTCTTCAAATGCTGTCGTTGTCCAAAGTGGGAGCTTTGGATGGGAAGCGGAGAAGGATCCAATTCTCACGGACATCACCATGATCATCCCCCAAGGTAGCTTTACTGTTCTCATTGGACCGTCTGGATGCGGCAAGTCTACCCTGCTCAAGGCTCTTCTTGGAGAAATCCCCTGTTCTGATGGCAAGGTTGCACTCGCATCTTCCAGCGTCGCATACTGTGATCAGACCCCGTGGCACATGAACGGCAGTATCAAAGACAGCATCGTTGCCATGTCTGATTATGATCCTCAATGGTATGCCTCTGTGATTCAGGCTTGCGCTCTGGAAGAAGATCTCGCACAGTTCCCTCGTGGGGATGCTGCTGTTATTGGAAGCAAAGGTATCGCGCTCAGTGGCGGTCAAAGCCAACGTATCGCACTTGCACGGGCAGTCTATGCCCGAAGAAAGATCATGATCCTCGATGATGCCCTCAGCGGTCTGGACGCTACAACAGAAAACCACATTTTCCACAGCCTTTTCGGGCCCAGAGGACTCTTAAAAGAGATTGAAACTTCTGTTCTCGTCGCTTCATCTTCTGTCAAACGCCTTCCCTACGCCGACCACATCGTTGTCTTGGAGGCAGGTGGTCGGATTTGTGAACAGGGAAGCTTTGCTGCTCTGAACAAAACTGGTGGATATGTGGCAAGCTTCGGACTCGGATTGCCTGATTGGGAGTACAAGGCTAAACGGTTCTCCGACTCGCCCAGTTACAGCACCATGGACAGTATCCAGAAAGAAAAGGAAGCATTGATCGAGGAACCAGAGAATCACGACCGCGGTGGCGATCTTGGAATCTACACATACTACGTCGACGCCATCGGCTGGCTCCCTGCGATTATCTTCATGGTCGCAATGGCCGGTTTCGTGTTTTGTATCTCGTTCCCCAGCATTTGGGTTAAATGGTGGGCCCAGTCTGACACCGCAAACCCCAAACAGGAGATTGGCTACTATCTCGGTATCTACGTGATGCTTGGCTGTATCGCCATGCTCGCACTGATTGTCGGCTGCTGGCAAATGGTCATCACCATGGTCCCAAAGTCCGGCGAGAGCTTCCACCGCAAGTTGCTGACCACTGTCCTCAGCGCTCCGATGTTGTTCTTCTCTACTACCGACAGCGGTTCAATTCTCAATAGGTTCAGTCAAGACTTGCAACTCATCGATATGGAGCTTCCTATTGCCGCGATCAACACTGTTGCTACATTCTTCCTCTGTCTAGCACAGATGGCTCTTATTGGAGTCTCCTCCAAATACGCAGCTATCTCCTTCCCGATCGTGCTTGGTATCTTGTTCCTGATTCAAAAGATGTACCTGCGCACCTCGCGCCAGCTTCGTTACCTGGATATCGAGGCCAAGGCCCCGCTGTACTCACACTTCACCGACTGTCTTCAAGGACTTGTGACGCTGCGCGCCTTCGGATGGCAACACGCTATGGAAAAGAAGAACATCGCTCTGCTTGACCACTCGCAACGCCCTTTCTACTTCATGTTCGCTATCCAGCGCTGGCTCACTCTGTCGCTGGACATGGTTGTAGCAGGAATTGCTGTTCTTCTGATTGTGCTGGTCGTTGCCCTGCGTGGATCAACCCTCAGTGCAGGCTACGTTGGTGTCGCCCTGCTGAACGTTATCCAGTTCAGTCAGAGCATCAAGCTTCTGGTTACCTTCTGGACCAACTTGGAGACGCACATCGGTTCTATTCAGCGTATCAAGGACTTTACGTCAACTGTGGAGTCAGAAGACAAGCCCGGCGAAGACCAAGATGTGCCCCCTAACTGGCCCTCAAAGGGCGCAGTCGCCTTCAACTCCGTCTCGGCGGCCTACAGACCGTCCGAACCAGTTCTCAACGACGTTTCTCTCAATGTACAGGCAGGCGAGAAAGTCGGTATCTGCGGACGCACCGGAAGGTAAGAAAACACTCTCCACTTGAGACTTCTATGGACTCTATTCTAACACAACAACAGTGGAAAAACCTCGATGATCATGAGCATCTTCCGAATGATGGAACTCACCAGCGGCACCATCACAGTGGACGGGGTCGACATCAGCCGCCTACCCCGACGAGAGATCCGCTCGCGCATCAACGGCGTATCCCAAGACTCCCTCCTCTTCAAGGGCAGCGTCCGATTGAACGCCGATCCAACAGGCAACCACACCGACCGCGACATCTTGGCAGCCCTCAAGGGTGTCCAGCTCCTCCCTGCAATCAAAGAAAAGGGGGATCTAGACACAGACGTCGACGAGATCCACCTGTCTCACGGCCAAAAACAACTCTTCTGCCTTGCCCGTGCCCTGCTTCGCCCCGGTAACATCCTCATTTTAGATGAAGCAACTAGCAAGTAAGTCAACCCCCAGTCTCTTCCCCTCGCTTCGACCCACATCTCCACTTGGCAATTATTGTTTCCCCAATCCCCCTGCATGCGCCTTCATTTGAGCGCGGGTAACCTCCTTTGGGTTTTGCGATCTGTACGATTTCGGCCGCTCACACCGATTCAACCCCTTGCCGCAACTGAGACTAACCACCTTTTTTGAAAATAGCATCGATACCAAAACAGATGAAATCATGCAGCGTGTTATTAGAGAGAAATTCTGTAATCACACCATTATCGCTGTCGCTCACAAACTTGACACGATTCTTGACTTTGATCGTATCGTTGTCTTGGATGCTGGTCGCATTGTTGAGAATGGCGAACCTTATGCCCTTCTCACTGAGCCCAAGTCGCACTTTAGCCAACTTTATGCGAGTGCCATGGCAACGGAGGAATCAGATTAATCTCTCAGTTTTTTATTTTTTTTTTCGGGTCGGTTGTTTGATTGATTTTGGCACCTATACAGGTTGAAGCGTCTGGTTAGTTCTTCTTTTGGCGTGACAATCTTCCACATTCCCTTTTTCGAGGTACATATCGACAACAACATACTGGTTTTTGGGCCTTCCTGGTGGAGTTATATATATATATATTGGTGTTCTTGTTTTGGTCCATGTTCATGTTACTTTTTTGGTTCTGATTTGATGATAATTATGCTCTTAACTCTCTTTCAATACTTATAACCTTTGGAGGGTGACACTTATGCACAACTCCCTTATTTGACTCATGATCTTGATCCGTACGCTTTGTCCTGATAATCCGGAGTATTGATTTAATACCAATTATGGCATTTCCGCTCATATTGCAATTTCTCTGTAGTAAATCGAAGGCATAGTTGCATTGGTTTTCCTCGTGTATGCCATTCTCTTTCCTATGGTCGAGTACTTTACAGCTCACGACACTTCTTCGGTATCATCAAAGAATAATATGTAAAGTATATATATTAAGCTTGGATAGATCGCTTTATATTCAGCTTAAATTCTCATATGCCGTAGAAATATGATGCTTGGACTATATAGTTACTAAATATATATTTCGAAGAACACGCATCAATTTCAAACGTCGACCGTAATTAATCAGAAAATCATTGCATCAGATGAATATCGGCCTAATTATATCCAAATATATTCGAAACAAACTAGTTACTCAACAGTATCTCTTGACTAACACTGGAATAGGCTCAGGGAAGTCTCACAAGTGAGCTCATATAGTAAGAGTAGTTGGAGTACCGAGGCATTTTTCGCCCCTTGGAAAAAACTTCGCTACATAGTCGTTGGATATGGTACACTCAATGGAAAGTGTATATTATCACATTTCTTCCCTCGTGGGACTTCTAGTTCGCGCTCAATATTGATAGCCCTGGTAGCCATGGTGAAACCCAACATGCTCTTGAGGTCAACTCCCCGAAAATAAACTCGTAATGTCCCCATCAATCCCACCGATATTATAATGAAATGAAAAAAAGCAAATCCTATTTTGCACCCCATCCGATTATGGACTACCCTAATAATAAAGAAATGAAAACACCCATGTCAAATACCATACATTGGAACAAAAGAAGATCAAATTCGACGGAAGCCGTGGCAACCCCCAGGGCCAAAATGCAAAGTCATAGATAATTCCCCCGCGGAGTACCAACTACAGAACCATCGTTTCATCATTATCCACATCCTTCTCTTCATCAAGACCAAATTCCCAGTCTCCACGCTCAATCCGGCTGACACGGTCAAGCTCAGACTGGAATTCGCGACGCAGATGCTCGAGCGTGACGATGATACGACGCTTAAGCAAGTGGTTGGTGGCAGGGACTTCAAAGGACACGATGCTATTACGCCGTTCGATGGCGGAAGATTTGCTGCTTTCTCTGCGGTGGACGGGTGCAAAAGCCACAGCATTGGATGATCGGCGCTTGCCTCCGAGTGGTGTGGGGGAGGCCGGGTCGACATCCTTCATAGAGACGTTTCCGTCTTCGTCGGCTTGTGTGCTTGGGCGTCTTTCGTGGGGAGAAATCGGAGCGGCGCTGACTGGGGGTCCGTTCTCCACGAGGATGTATGCTTCGCTTTTGTCGACACAGGCGAGGAGATTGATCAGTGACAACAACTCCTGGCGGATTTCTTTGCTTTCGGCATCGTCTTCCTCAACTGGTGACCAGGCTACATCGTCCGCTTCCCTGCCTTTGAGAGCGAGTGCTGATGACGGCGCATCTCGTGCTCTGCGGAGGCGCTGGACGTTGCGGTAGGCGATTTCCGCGGCGCCGCGGTAGTCACTGCGGGCAATGCGATAGGCTTGGAGAATGCGGGTGTAGTCGGGGGTGGCTGGGAAAATTTTGTTGTCCGCATCCAACCAGGATACATTGGTGGTCTGTTTGTGGGTCAGGTGAACGAGAATCTCGTCAATGAAAGATGCGATGTTGGGCACGAGTGAGGTTGGGAAACGGAGAATCTGCTTGAGACCAGCAGTGCCCGGTCCGGAGACTGCTAGGATGGTGGAGATGAGTTCGGAAAGCTCAGTTCTTTGTAATTTGAGATCCTGCAATCTAGCCAAAGCGGAGTATGCCTGGTCAAACTGGCAAGTCTTGAGGGCACCAGTAAACAGACGAGACAGCAGATCGTCGCGTATGGTCGGGTATTCGGAGTCTTGCTCAGCCCAAACTTCAGAGTCGAGGGCCTGCAGCGCCAGGCTGGCAAAGTCCGCGACATGGGAGTATGAGCGCACTTTTTCAAAAATTGAAAGAATGTGCTGGTAGTACTTGGCAAGACCGTTGTGGAAGCAGTCAACGTCGAGGAGGTCTAAAAGCTCTGCTGACATGTCGGAAAGGTTGCCCATCGGCTTGCCGCAAGCTACATTTGGGGTTAGCTGGTTACACCAACAGCGGAAAATCATCGGGAGATACGTACAAAGCAAATAAGCTGCCTTCCGGAAGTAGATTGCTGCGGTATCGAATTCCGACATAGCCACATGCAAACGACCCTTGACATAGGTTGACCAGGAAGTATTTGCCTGGAAACGAAGGAAATCCCATGCAAGATCGATGTTGTTCTTTGCGATCAGGTCACACTGGATGTGGGCCACCGCGTTTTGATAGTTCACCTCACCTTCGCGGGTAATCCAGGCCACAACATCTCTAATTCCCAAAGTCAAGGTGTAGCTTTGTGGGGAGTCAATCGCTTGCTGGGGCTTGATATCGGTAACAAACAGATCCTCCAGAATGCTTGCAGTTCGTTGACTATTGGCCTTCGAGCTGTCTTTCGATGCGGCACGGGACTTGCTCGCGCTGTCGGGGCATTTGCGGACATTCGAGCTGAGCCAGGCCATCATCTCATATTCACGTAGGAGATCAACAAGCATTGAGAAAAGGTCGGACGCATCAAAATCGGACTTGCTTGTTTGTTCCCATTCGCCATCCACGAATGTGACAAGGATGAGCAGATCGAAAAAGATTTGACGAGAAATAGAGATGGTCTCCTGCGCACCACTGACAAGAACTCGGGCACCAAAACAGGTTGAAGAAAGTTCTGAGTCTTCTCCGCAGAAGTGAAGGGAGGCGGTCTGGATAATGGCAAGGAAGGCATCCATGGACAAGCAGTCGGTTCTCATGTGTTCACTCAAGGCCGCGTCTAGGGCGTCGAAGGATTTGTTGGAAATTTGATTGGCAAAGTCAGAGCGCTCTCGGAAATTCTCCATGCGGTCCAAGATCGACGAAGAAGGTTCGGAAAAGATTTCGGCTTGGAGAGCGGCTCGGCACGCCCCCTCAAGCTCTGGGGAGAATCTTTTCCGGAAATCGGATGCTACTTTCAACAATCCAGAGGCTGTTTCGAAATTTTGGCCTAACTCTCTTGAAACATTGCGATGCCTCCAGCGGTCCACCATCTTCGGCACTCCATCACTTAGTTCGGAGCTGGAATTGTGCAGGAACAATTCAGTAATGCTGCATTCCCGCACCACAGCGCAGGAGTCTGACAGAAGGAGCCATGGCATATCGGTGAATGAGTCGTAGGCGAGAGAAATTGGTTCGAACCGGCGTTTGTTAAGGTCTTCCGCAACTTGCCAGAACTGACGCCACTTTGAATCTGTATCTGAAGTATACCGGGAGTAGTCCATCTCCTCGTCGGCAAATTTCCGAAGAGAGACTGCCGCTGCTATTGTCGAGCAGAGTCGTTCCGCCAAAGGCAAGCTCTTTTTCAGCCCTCCTGATGAAGTCGACGAAAGTGGCTTGATTGCCTCCTGGTAAACGGCCAGAGCAGTCTCAAGGACTTCCGGCAGATATCTATTCGGCTGCAGGAGATACTGTAGCCACTTTTCAGTGGGGTCCACAACGTCATCCACGACCAGAGGTGGTGGCAGTTCTTGTCGATGGGTTTCAAATGTTGTCGAAACCCAGTTGGAGGCCCAGTCCGTAACCAGGGTTTGGAGGTTGAAATGGAGAGTGTAGAGTTGGTAAAGACCGTGGTTTCTCCAGAGCACCCACAACTCCATCCCCTTGCCCTCTTCCCGAGATTTGACTTGGAAATCAGCGATGTTCCAGAACATGTTGCCCGTGGCATCCGGGTCGACGGGTCGGAAGACATCATCGGCGAATAGTTCCTCAATAATGAGTTCGGATGTCAGGCCACCCTTGACAGCCCAAAACTTGAACTTCCCGTCCTCAAATGGCGAATATGTGACGACATAGAAGCGATGTCCACCATCCATAGCTCGCTCAGCGTTGAAAACGCGCATGAATGATGTCTCGGCGGGATTCAGCGTGTAATGTACAAGATCCGGGTCCTGAAGCGAGCGCCCCAGGAGATCCTTCGTGGCCGCTAGCTTGTTCGTCGCGAGGTTCCAAATCTTAAGAGTATGGTTCAAACAAATCGCGAAGACATATGTCTCATCGGAGGTAGTAGCAATAGCATTGGCGACATTCAAATCGAGGTTGCGTCCGTCGTGTTTGATCGAGGAGGGCGCGTTCCATTTGACGAGGCCTCGAATCGAAGAGCCCCATGTTCGTTCGTCAAAAGTGAGAGGAGACCAGTGAGAACCTAATTTCAGGAAAAAATTAATAAAATGAGTGTCGCAAGAGTAGCAAGACCGAGAAAAACCACTCACCATCGTCGCCAGCTCTCCGGGTCAGTCGCAGGAGCGCGCCATTATCGAGAGAGATGAATAACTCCAGAGGACTGCTCGCATGTAGTCGGTGGGGGTTTGAAAAGGCCAAGGGAGCGGGGAGGCATGTCTTGCACCAATCCCTGACATTTTCATCGATTGAGGAGGTCCGGCGGAAGAATTCGGGGCGTAGAGACAGGGTGTGAAGGTGCTTGGATTCGGTGATCACGAAGACATTGATGAGTTCGTGATCCTCGGAGTCGGACAATTCAACACCAAAGGGGAGAATCCGCTCCTGGAAATCCAGTCGCAAGGTCACATTGTATTCATAGACTTCTGTCCCACCCTTCGTTAGGTCCGCGCACTGGATCTCCAGCACTTTGTTGTCGTTGATGACCCTCCACAAGAACGTCCTCGGGTAGACCCTGCGCTTCCGAAAGTAGATCTCACCCTGTGTCGCGAGGTGGCGTCTAGAGAATTCATCTTCATCTTTGGCGATTGGGAGTTCCTGGTCGGAGGATGAGATCGAAAAGCGTGGACGACGGATCGCGGTCTCTTGAGTCGGAATCTGGATGTTGGCGACCGTGGTCGGCGAATAGGGCCGAAGGTCGACCCTTGAGTCTTTGTAAATTTTCGCCATGATCGATTGACGTGTGTCAACTTAGCACTCCATGGCCGGGGAAGTAGAAAAGTTGGAAGATCGAAGGGCGGGAAGCTGGAGCTCTCAAAAAACATGGGAAGTCTTGGCGCGATAAAAGGCCTTAGATTGATGGCTTCCGCCTTCATTTAACGTAACCGGTAAGCGAGCCGCCACCCTACCCAAAACGCGTCCAGGAATTAGATCTCTAGTAGTTCAACCACCCACCATGCCACCAATTCGCTCTCAATCCTCTAAAAATCCAACAGAGCAAGAGGGTAGGCTTTTATTAGCTATCCAGGCCTTTAAAAATAGAGATATTAGCTCTATTTCTCTTGCTGCGCGTACATTCAATGTCCCACGTTCAACTTTACGCGACCGCCTTAACGGCCATACCGAACGAAGCACTACACGCGCCAATTCACATAAATTGACAGAGATTGAAGAGGAGTCTCTTCAAAAATGGATTCTCTCTATGGATCTACGTGGAGCAGCCCCCCGGCCCTCTATGGTACGAGAAATAGCAGATCTTCTTCTTCAAAAGCGTGGAACTACCCCGGTCCTTTCGGTCGGCGAAAAATGGGTATATAACTATATAAAACGGCATCCTCTCCTTTCCTCCCGATTCTCGAAACGATATAACTACGAGCGTGCGAAATGTGAAGACCCTAAAATCATTAAGAGGTGGTTTGATCTTGTTCAAAAAACCATCCTTCAATTTAGGATCGACCCCGACGATATCTATAACTTCGACGAGACCGGTTTCGCAATAGGATTAACTACAACTACGAAGGTTATTACGAGGAGTGAATACTACGGTCGGAGGCCGGTTTTACAACCTAGAAATCGAGAGTGGGTGACTGTTATTGAGTGTACGAATGCTTCTGGCTGGGCCCTTCCTCCGTATATGATTTTTAAAGGCAAAGTCTTTATTGAATCATGGTTCGACGGCCTCCCGGAGGATTGGCGCTTCGAAGTTAGTCCTAATAGCTGGACTTCCGATGAAATTGGCCTTCGCTGGCTTGAAAAGCTCTTTATTCCTAGTACTTCTTTATATACGAAGGGGGGGTATCGACTTTTAATACTCGACGGCCATAGAAGTCATTTAACCCCGAGGTTCGATGAAATCTATGAAGAAAATAAGATTATACCAATCTATATGCCTCCGCACTCCTCTCACCTTTTACAACCTCTTAATATCGGCTGTTTTACGGTGTTAAAACGTACGTATAGTCGGATGGTTGAATTTAAGATGCGGAACCGGATCAACCATATCGATAAACTTGACTTCCTCGAAGCATACCCCCTCGCACGAATTGAAGCTTTTAAATCGGAGACGATTAAAAATAGCTTCGCAGCAGCCGGTTTAGTACCATTTGGACCTAACCGAGTGATTTCAAAGCTCAATATCCGGCTTCGAACCCCGACCCCCCCTCCGAGCCGGGGTAGTGATTAGGACCCCCAAACCCCATCGAACTACATCCAATTACAAAAGCAAGCTTCATCAATTAAAGCATTGCTTCGTATAAGATCAAGGAGCCCTCCAAGTCCTCTCAATTCCGCTATAAACCAGGTCTTAAAGGCATGCCAGATCACTATGCAGTCCGCCGCATTTCTCGAGAAGGAAGTGAGCGAATTACGCGCCGCCAACGAGAAGCAGAAGCAAAAGCGTACTAGATCCCGGAGGCAGATACCCGCTGAAGAAGGCCTCTCAGTTCAAGAAGCTTCTCAATTGATTACTGAGCCGGTGGAAGCAGATAAAGTGCCTCTCCCCCGCCGGCAGAGACGGCTCTCGCCACCTTTACAGCCACGAACGAGAGCATTACCAACATGCGGGTTTTGCAAAAACCAGGGTCATAAAAGAAATGCATGTCCAGAGAATAGATCATTTTAGTGTATTTAATTTAATGGCGTTATGGTTGAGATAAATGCAATTGAATGTAATGGGTTTGGGTAGGGTGGCGGCTCGCTTACAGTGGCGGCTCGCTTACCGGTTACGTTACTCTTCGACTTGGATCACTTACATGTTTTACTTTATATTCCAGTGCTTATATTATTAGTGATCTTTCAAAAATTAAGAATATACAGAGATTATTGCTTTCTAGATCCGCTACTATAAAAAAATAAAAAAAATAAAGAAGAAAGAAGAAAGAAAGAACCCTCAATGCTGAGATGCCATGGGGCGCTCTAACCATATAAACAGCTATTGAATGTAATGCTCATCAAGTCAATAACATCATGTCGGAGAACAAAATAAACACAACCTTGCTCTCAAGGTTGACTCACTTATCCTCCAAGTCCTTTTCACTAGGATCACCAATACCATTATCATTGATGGCGAAAAGGCAATCACTCTCTGGAAGACAAGGGCTATCATAAATCTTGCAAATTCGAGTCTCACCACGGCCCTTCTTCAGACTGAGTCGAGTGGTACTGGCATGAGCGATAATATTACCACCAATAGGTTTCTTAGGATCCGGGTTAAACATGGCACTGGGGCCACCATCGACTTGGGCAACGACCTGGTTTGTGATCACGACTGCGATGCCAAATTCATCCGCCAGGCGTTGCAACGTACGCATGAACTTAGCCAAATGAGTCTGCCGTGAGGCGAGCTCACCACGACCATTGAAATCCGTTCGGTACAGAGATGTCGCCGAGTCAACCACCAAGAGAGAGAATCGAGTCTCACACATCATCTGGGAGGCCTGGTTAAGCAGCTGAAGTTGGTGGTCTGAGTTGTATGCTCGTGCATATGCCACATTATCGAGGACCTCCTCTCCAACAAGACCGTATCGCTGCGCGACCGCAAGCAATCGCACTGGACGGAAAGTTCCCTCTGTATCGATGTAAAGACACTTGCCCTCGCCGCCGCCCATATCAAAAGGTAACTGGCAGGTCACCGCGAGGGTGTGACAAATCTGACTTTTTCCCGTTCTGAACTCTCCGAAGATCTCCGTGATCGATCCCGTTTCAACGCCTCCTCCGAGTAATGTGTCCAGTCGCTTGGATCCCGTTGTGATCGAGATGAGCTCGCTTCTTCGGGCATGCATTTCGGTTGCCGTTGTAAAACCCATGGGCACCAGTTTTGAGGCTAATCAGCACGTTCTCGTTAGCAACCCAATCTTCAATGTAGGGCTGTAATCCATTGCAGAAAAGGAGGATTTACCTTCTACTAGGATCTTGGTGGCCTTTTGTTCCGAGATACCCTTAATCTGTTCCAACAACCGCTTGGGCCTAAAAGTCACAGTGGGTGTTAGCCAGATTAAGATGAAGATGACAATGGATATAACAGAGCTGGTGCTGGTGCTGGGTAAAAACAAAAAACAAAACAAAACCGCAATGAATGTGAAGGTCATGGATACATACGTGTAGGCGACAGACTCGACAGTGTTATACCCTGCATCCACGAACAACTTAATGTCCCTAGCAGTCAAGCCAGAAACACCCTATCACAACGAAGTCAGTATAAAAATCCAACATTCTGCAGCAAAAGTATATTGTCGTGGCATTCACTTACGTCGAGCGCAGAAAGCGGGGTTGGGGCACCAGGGCCAGGAAGCCCATTATCCTCGAATTGCTCTTCTCCCTCCATACTAGTAGTACTATGCCTTGGTTCTTGATGTTATCAGGATCTTGATGCCTCTCTGGCAGGGTCTCTTGACTCGAAAGCACGGATGATGGATCCACTAAAAAAGACGCGTTGGGTGAGATGAGTACTCGCTCTCCTCGATTTGAATACCAAACAAAGCCAGGGAATCTCAATCAATCAGTCAAAAAACAGGCAGCCTCTGGTCATGCAAAGGTCTGAAAAGTCTGAAGCGTCTGTTTGTGGTAAAAAGGTCAGGATAACTCCGAGTCAACAAATCGGACGCGTCGAATGGATCGCGAGATCACGTGGGGTGCTGCCTTGAGCCTTTTCGGTTTTGGAGAAGCAACACTGTTTCTCTTTCAAATGTGTCGAAGCACATGTGTCTATACTTTGTTTTTCTTCTGCTACCTTACGATTAAGTGGTCAACAAGGGTCTTCATTTGGGGTGGACCAATTACTGTATACCCCGTGGATCGGATGCCATTGGTTCAATATGCAATAATAAAAAGTATAAGAATACAAATCCTGAACTGAAGTGCATGCTGAAACCCCACCTGTCGATCAAAGAACGTTCTCTCGAGGTTCTTCTGAGTCAGGGAACTACTGCTGGAACACTGTCCAGCTACCGCAACGCCATATCCAACTCAATGCTAAATGTCCGAGCAAAAGCATGTGTCAAAGGTCTTCCAAGGTGTCTGTTCCGATAAATTCGGTTTCCTTGCGAGACAATGACATTTTGTGAACCGCATCTCCCTACTGTTGATTTCCAGGAGGATTGAGCCACGGACGAAAAGGACGAAGCAACGACCTCCGGAACCGTCTCTGGTACTGGTGCAGAGCCGGATTGAACTCTAGCTGCTCGGCTGGCAGCCCCATTTGGACATTGTCGTTGAATATCTGGCTCATCCTGCGTCGGAACTCTTCGGATGATCGCCGACGAAGACGTTCTATGAATGAGTCGCATTAGTTTATGTGTTCAATCCCCAAATCGTGGCAAAATTCGACTTACTCATGGATCGTGAGCTCCGCTTGTTCTCTGATGAGAGACCAGAAGATGACTCACTCATGGCCGGGACATAGTCCATGTCCTCATCAGCACCATCCAATCCTACTCGGTGGTCCTTCGGGTCGGGATTAGAGGGTGTACCGAATATCCGCGTGTGGAAGCTAACACGCTTCTCCCTGCCTGGTGTGTCCCTCAAGCCGATCAGTAACTCCTCCCGTGCAGGTGATATGTGCATGGCATTTGGATTGATAGGCAGACTGGTTCGACTATGGCGCGCAGTGGGTCTATGGTTCTCGTAGATGAAGCCTGCGGAGGCTAGGTCGAACTCGGAAACGACTTCACGTCGGGCAGCCGGTGGCATAGGCTTTGGGCTGATCATAGGGCTCTGAGATCCTGCCGATGATCTGGAGGTGTCAACTTTACTATGCAACGACCTTGGTACTGGACTGGCCGGCTGGCTTGGAACTGGAGTTGCAGGCTGGCAAGGACTTTGCGTGGGTGTGTTGGGATCTGAAACCCAGATCCCTTCAACTTCTACCCCTCTTTCCAAAGCTCTGGCACCGAAAGGGATGTCATCCTTGTGCAGCATTGGGTAAACCTCAGGTTCCTCTTCTCGTTCTTTTGCCTCTGTCGCGGCGTATTTGCTGATCATCCAACGGTTCCAACCGAGAATGCAAAATGCGTACAGGAGTACCAGTGCCTGCAAAGCTTGTCAGTGTCTGTCTTTGCAGCGTTACCATCTAGTTACTTACGATCAGCATGGCTAGTATCTGTCAACGACAATAGTTAGTAAGAGATCTCCATGGTCATCATTTGCATACTTACTACGCTCAGCTTCTCCCATAGCTCCCAGTCCACCCAGAACGCCATAGTGGCTGGTTATTTTGAGATGTACTCGGACTTTACCTAGGGGAAGGACATCCGAGTAAGAGTGTTCAGAGTTTGTTTTGGTGCATGAAAAATAATCGCAGATAAAAAAGGCGCTGGGTAGGAAGTGTTCTTAGGTTCAGAGATGAGAGCAGACGCGATCTGTTTGGGGGAACAGGGAAAGGGCCCCAATGTAGGTGGTAGTGATGGCAGGAACGCCTGCCCATGCATGAATATCCTCATCTCTACCTGAATCTCTCTGCCCGTTTTCCTATTGTTATCTTTCTCTTTTCCTCTTCTGTTTTTTCGTATCCGTGGTCTTTATGTAAGTAAATAGACAATCATGTGAGTATACAATATCCGTTGCATACTTTAATGCCTACATGTATGTAAATCTGACTTGTAATTATCATATGAATCGCAGTTATGACAGCAGCTATTAAATGCAAAGGACAGTAAAAAATAATTCCTAGTATTGATTGACATGCGAAAGAAAAAAGCAAAAAAGAAATCTCTCCCTCGGGGAATCGAACCCCGGTCTCCCGCGCTTATCAGTGTTAATGACAAGCGGAAATCATCACCACTAGACCAAGGAAGATGCGATGGTCGAGTTACTGCTCGACCACTTGGCTGGTTGATGGTAAGAACTCAGCATTTGTGTTATATGAGCCAAAACTTATCGGAAGTTATGACTTGGTATCATTCCAAGGGACAAAGAGATGATGGGTTGAATTTTTCTGGAAATCTCTCTAAAATCTCAAGATCTTTAATGCACTTCTCTCTTTTCAATGGTTACAATTTTGAATTTTAGCGTAGGTGTGCTAAGGGGTGTGAAAACTAATTGGCTCAGGTGCACTCAATTATATATATTATCTCTGACCACGGCCAACCACGGCTAACTACATAAACAACATAACCCATTAAGCACTGCTCACGACTTGATATCATAACACTGCAATGAACCCCAGGTCTTGCCTTTCTGAGGAGACATAAATCCTGTTTTATCAGACTGACAGCCCTTGAAAGACGCATAGGTCTCTCCTAACCAATCATCGTTATCGCATTTCTTTCCCGAAAACATGGCACACTTGCCGCTTTTGATAAACCATGACTTGGGTTTCGTGAGTTTACTGGAGGCACAGGTGCCCCAGTTGAGACCACCATCCGACCACCATCGACAGGATGTAGTACTATCCGAGATTTTGGTGTTGGTATCATCCGCGAGAACAATGCAGTGGCCAGCATATTGGTCTTCATGTCCCTGAACAGTGAAGTAATCACCTTCACACTTATCCTTTGCATAGACTGACATTTGCCAAGTTTGAGTCAGAGCGATGCTGGTCGTGGTTTTGCTTGGAGGTGGGACTAATTTTATGCTAGTCAAGGTTACCATGTTTGCTTTCGCTGTAGGTTTTGAAGTAGTAGTCGTTTTGGAAGTAGTCTTTGAAGTAGTCTTTGAAGTAGTCTTTGAAGCAGCCTTCTTTGAATTAGTCGGTTTCAAAGTGCTCATCTTTGAGGTAGTCGTCTTTGAACTAGTACTTTTTGTTGTGGCTTTGTTTTGTGTACTCTTCGGTCGACAGTTAAAGATACAACTGGCGCCTGCATCACAAAATGCCGAGCTAGTACCACATTGGCCCGACTTAGCACACTGTAAATATAGTTAGTAGAGATTAACCAGATGGGTAATTCGGACAACTATAACACTCACGCATTGGTTTGAAGGGCACGGATTTAGAGAGGCGAGATCACTATATTTGGCAGGGCGTTGTGTCCCAGGAACCTGGGGACCGCAGACAGCATGTGGGAGAGCAACTGGCATAGGAAGGGCACCGGAGCTGAGACAGACAAAATCGCCTTGCTTTAATCTGGCACAACCCTGCCAGTCCCAGGATCCGAGATTCCAAGTCTCGATCTTGCTGGTAGTAATCTGGTAGCGCTTAGCAAGATTTGGGCAGGTATCGTGCTCCTGAATGATGTAGGTGTAGCAGATATCATCGCCACTCGGCGCAAGTGGACTACGCTTGTTGAGTGAATGGCCATGGGAGTCGCCAAAGCCGTGCCCGGATCGGGCTGTTGTTATGTGAACAAGCAACAGAGAGAGGAGGATATGAATGGAATTCATTGCACTGAGAATACCCTTGAATATAACTCTCTATCGAGGGGATCAGCCCGTCCTTTATAAATAGTTGAATGTGTGGAAAAGAGAAATACTTCGAGATTACCTAGCTTGATTCAGATGAAAACTGTCCGAACATGAAAATGAAACATAATCATTGAGTTTGGTTCATTGTTCAAGTGTAGACCTAGGAACCCCCTGTAAGGTTCTATCCTATCATGTCTACCGACCGGCAAGTATGAACAATTAATTCTCAACAAAGAACGATATCACACCCAACATATCATCATCTTCGGTTTGCTCTTTGTTTCCTGACATACGGGGTCCAAGATTGAGGGAGTTTGGAAGGGCTAGAATCAATACATCATCCTCAAGTAGATACAATGCAGGAAAAGTTGCGTATAGGCAAAACGCTCAAATGCATCAAAATCCAAATATCAAAAGGGCCAATACTAATAGAAAATCAACACAAGCCTTGGCTAGAGATGTGTGGATGCAAATTTAAAAGAAAAAAAGGGCAAAGGGAAAGACCCCAGATCCCGGATAGAGCTGAAAGAAAGCCCGGGAGGAAACCTAGAGAGTCAAGTACAAAGAGTACATTCAGAAGTGAATAGACTCATTGGCGCCCGCGCGTCTGGAGGCACTATTGAGACTATACCCCCAAACAGTGCTCAATAATGCCGATGGAGTCACATATCTTCCATTTCTAACACCAGAGGCAAAAACCTCTTTCAATCGCCAAGTCATGCAAGAGTCCATGAGACGATTTCCTATGGTGCCATATTTATCCCGAGGAGACTTGAAGATCGGGGACAGGGTTGTACTAACCTGTTCAATAGTGACATGCCTGATATAGAGTAGTTATTAGGGTAAGCCAAAGCAAGTTGAAAGGAAAGCAGCCGAAGGGAGAAATAACGCGAGAATACATTAGCAATAACTGAAAAGTGGGCCTACGGTTTGCGTGAGACAAGTTGCAGCAAATCGAATCTATCCGATAAGACTCGGAAATTCATTTTATCAACTGTTGTAAACTGATTGGAATCATATGTTAAAGTTCAAGCGCTGTGGCTTGAGGACCTGGGGCATGAGGAGATTATGCCGGACTCTTCATCCCGAGGCACAATTTATTTCACGTCTATGATTTGTCGGAGAGGAATGGCGGCATCACCCTCCAATGACATCGTGTTAGATTCGGACATTATTATCAAATGAAGTTAGCGTGGACTGGCTTGCCTGCACAGTCTGCACAATCTGCACAGAGGAATTCCGATGCAGGGGTTCTACTTCTCCTCACCCGGACTGAGGGGGAAGTATGATTACCTGGTCTTGTTCCTGGATCCCAGTCTTCTTTTAATATGATATACCCTTTAACCAGGTACACAATTTATAACTACAATATTCTGAGTATAAATAATCCCTGGGTATTTAAATAGTTATATCCAAATTATTCCCAAGTCCACATTTATACTCCTCTCCCGCCTTTTCTCCTGGGCATTATTGCTTGTTGAAAGCTTGGCACTCTTATCACTGGCAGGCTAATGGCTAGGCAACAAGGCTATATTAGCTCCCAAGCCACAGTCACATTATGCTGTTGCTTGCTTTGTACTAATAATTATCGCCGATCGCCCTGAAGAGAGCGATCACTTCCCCATTAGTCCGGGGTTATCATTCCATCATTCCACGATGCTTGTCAATCTATATCAACACCTCTAGGCTCCGTCGGGGATCCGGAGGACTAGAGCTTGTATCATTTTAGCGTACATGGGAAATAGACAATGCCATTGGACTCATACCCTAGTATTTGCTGATTATGCGTGAACCTGATGCACGAAACAGGAGCAATTGAAAGATCTCGGTACTTGTGACCTGACCTTGCGAGCAATTTGCGCGGATAAAGTGAAATTCTTCAGGCTGCCCTCCGTCTTGGGGTTATCCATCGGTCTCCGACGGCATCAGAAGATATGAGGCGATGTTACATTGAGGAAGACTAATTGAATATGCATTAGCCTGAGTACTTGGGGATTATTGTCTTTTACAACGTACTTTTCAATGAAGCTACAACTAGGCATGGCAGCTATATAAACGGCCTTTTCCCTACTATTATCTTGTTATTCACACAGCCAAGCAACCTCCAGTTCTTCCCAACCTCCAGTTCAATCATCCAACCTGCACCATGAAGTTCTCCGCTACCATCCTTAGCGCGGCGTTGCTCACAACTTCGGCCATTGCCGCTCCTCTCACCGAGCGCCGCGCAGCTCGCAATGCTGCCCGTGCTGCGGCCCGAGCTGACCGTATCAGCCGTCCGGCCTACAAGCCAGACACTAAGGAGCTTCTCAACGTGAATGCGACAACCCAGGAGGAGTACAGCTCGAACTGGGCCGGTGCTGTCCTTATTGGCAGCCAATACACCACGGTCACCGGAGAGTTCACCGTCCCCACGCCGAAGCTTCCCTCGGGTTCTTCGTCTGGAGAGCAGTACTGTGCCTCTGCCTGGGTTGGTATTGACGGCGACACCTGCAGTAGCGCCATCCTCCAGACTGGAATTGATTTCTGCATCCAAGGAGGAGAGGTTTCCTTCGATTCCTGGTACGAGTGGTACCCGGATTATGCCCACGACTTCTCCGGTATCTCGATCTCCGCTGGAGATGTGATCAAGCTCACTGTGACCGCTACCTCTAAGACCTCCGGTTCTGCAGTCATCAAGAACGTCTCTTCAGGCAAGTCTGTCACCCACCAGTTCAGCGGTGTTGATGATGGAGACCTCTGCGAGACCAACGCCGAATGGATTGTCGAGGACTTTGAGAGCGGTGGCGAATTGGTTCCGTTCACCAACTTCGGAACCGTGACATTCAGCAATGCAGAGGCCACATCTGGCGGCGAGACTGTTGGCCCATCTGGATCTACTATCATGGATATCAAGCAGAGCGGCAGCGTTTTGACCAAGTCTTCTGCTACTAGCAACAGTGTCACTGTGAGCTATGTTTAAGGTTGGATATAATGGTTCAATCAACCCTTGCTGCATCATTGGATGATTGGGTATGCACTGGGAGAATGCAAAGGAAACATATTTTAGCAAACAACGGGTGATCATATGAGCTAAATTTCTTTGTGTTAAATATATTGGAAGTAAATCGAAACTCGTTTTGCCTTGACTGATATCATGACTTTGTTCCAGGTAGAGAGGGAAGTTATTGGCTTAGTCGTGTAGTAGTATCGGATTGTGTGTAGTCCTTGAAAATGGATATTGTAGGTGCAATTTACCTATCCTAATGTTCTCCGGACTCATAGTCACCAAAAAAATACAAAAGCATGCAACAGCATGTCTCAAAAGGTGATCACCTAGCTGCCCTCAATGAGATGTGGAGAAGAGCGATCGTATATTTAGATTTATTCATTGAAAATCTCGTCAAAAGAAAGCCTATATCGACAGATAAAGGCAAATATTACGCCGTTGCTGGTAGCAAGGTCACGTATCCTTTCGGTGATTGGGAGTAAGTCTCACTCTACAATTAACTAGTTATGAGAACACAATATCTGATTAATAATACGAGTACAGAAAGAGCAATCAAGGGGACGAAAGTCTGTCATAAGTCCTTTCGCTCAGAGGAAGAAAGGAAGAAGCAGGGCCCTTTCTTGCAAGTTGGAAAGAGGTCTTCTCTGACTTATCGAGAAGAGAGCATAATACGGAGGTGAATGTGTGACTGAGCTACGTCTCACGGTCCCTGGTGTCTCTTGGGTTTAGAAGTTGAAATGATAATTTACTTAAATCCAAGCCTCTTCATGTCAAGGATTCCATGCATAATTGTTGAAATGAGTGTCACTCAAATAAATAGATTGGTTGAGACGCAAAACCCTTAGTATCAATAGAACAATATTATATTTTTGACATTAAAGGCCATTATCTCAGGTTTCTGAACTATTTCCGTTATCAAGGCCTCTCATTATGCTGTCAAAGAAAGCCATATCGACACCCTGGAATGCCCAGTCGTCCACCCCGGCAGTTAGCCCAGGATCCTGATAGTTCTGCAGGAGGGTATCAGAAATGGTATCTTGATATCGCGATGTGAGCTGCGCAGGTGGACCATCAACACTACCGATAGAGTTGTAATCCTCTTCAGTCATTGACCTAGGAAATGGATTTCCATCGAAGCGACTAGAGCCAAGATCACACACTGCAGCTTCAGAGCTGCCGGTGTTATGCATCCCAATTAACGAAGCGAAAGGTTGGCCATTACTTAAAGGAGGTTGTGCGTTGGCCATTTCCCTGGAAACAACGCCCTGACGTGCAACCCTGACGATACCAAAGTAAGGTATTTGCACCCGAACAACGCCATTGTCGTTTTCGCTTGACTGCAACACTGCACTTTCCGGTGTCTGAACGCTGACGCTCTCCGTACTGACGCCATCTGCTGCTTCGGAATCGATGGCTAGCAATTTATGCAATAAGCCCGCACTTTGGGCACTTAGAGTATCTCCGTTAACATGACTGATTTGTTCCATATTCACCTGCGCCTGCTCTATCATGGCGCGATCGCTAAGATATTGGTGCGCTAAGAGGTTGCTGGTCTGTGTAAAACGGTGGCCGTCAAGATGCCCCAGAAGTAGTGTAATGGCGGCCATGAGTGCAAAAAAGTCAACTGTCCGACAGCAGGAATTATTCTTGTTGTAGCCACGAAACATGATGAATCGCAAGAGAACTTCCCTTGAGGCATTCACGCAGGTCATTCTGGAATATTCATACTTCCGTTCAGTTGATGAACGAAGCATGTACGGCAGATGGAGCTGATTGAGCAAGTTATAGTGATACAATTGGCTGAACAGTCGTCCCATGTCCAAAAAAAGAGCTTGTGGGTCATCCGTGACACTGTCTAGGTTTGGCATAAGCCACCATTTGCTAGCCATGCTTCTACCCGCTTTCTGTAGCTCCAAGTCCAGTGTTTGTGTCAGGGTAAAGTCATTACCGCACGGGTCAGACTCGTTACGCTCCAATATGCGAGACGCGAGAGTACAGTGCATCCGCTCTAGGCGGCCCATAGGGATGTCATCTCTGAATTCTGTGCCAGTGGACATGCTCTGATCAAAGGAGCCTTGCGTAAGACCCAGCATGAGACACAAATTACGGTCGAGGGAGACAATCCGAAACCACATGAACTGTGGATGAGATTTCGTTTTGTGGTCAAGGACCTTGTACTTTGCTCGACTTTGAGTTTGGTGGAGGTTCATCATTTGCGCAATAGCCATAGCCCTCCGGTTCGCTATCCAACTTCGTCGTAGATTTCCACCATTTTGGTAGTACATGCTTTCCACCATAACACACTCTAGTCCTTCAATGCTGCCAAAAAACTCGTCGTTTGTCGTGACCAAATTAATGGCAGTACTTGTTAATCGTTCCATCAGGGTGGGCAGGGATTCCGGGAGACCGTTTGTCGCCCCAAGAACATTAGGGTGGAGATGTTGCAGGAAAGTAGCAATGTAAAGCATATGTCTTGCGATCAGCACTGGGTGAGAACTCGAACTAGGTATTTCGAGTAAACTGTCCGGAGACTTGAGGCCGTTCTGCTCGAGAACAGTATATGGGGTGTTTAGCATCTCATAAAAAAGGATGGCCTTTTTACTGCGGGCATTGTATATCATCTCGATAACTTGTTGTGAGGGCAAGGACTCGTGCAATCTTTGAGATAGCTTTCCATATCTCCCCTCAGCTTCAGCCGGGCCATGATCCTGATAAAATAAGTGACAGTTCATTATACATTGGACTTCAAAAAATATATACATACACCCGAAGGCTTGCATAAAGACGAGAAACGTGAAGATTCTTGGTCTGTTGATGCAACATCTGGAGTAGGGATTCCATGACTAGGGGTCCGAATTTCGCCAGTCGCAGGTACTTCTACTCCCCCATGATGGTCCACTTTCCTGATCAGTTGCTCAACCAAGGCCTCAACCCTCGCAACACGATCTTTGTCTTTACCGCTCGTGTGGTGTCGTCCCTTCCTCTTGAGATGTTCTGCGTTCTCTATTCCACCAACAAACTCAAACTCCTGGCTCACGCATTTGGACCCTCGCCGCTGGCAGCCAATGCAGATGGCATCGGCATCGGCTGGAGAGCTGGGGTTTGCATACACACATTTCATCTTGCGCTTTTTGCATTCCCAGCAACTCCTAGTCCCTTTGCGGATCTTCCTCCGCTTCGGCTCTGATTCGGCAATGATCTCGTAATCCATATCCGCGTCCATGCATCGAGTCAGTCAGTCCGTCAGTCCGTCACGGTGTTTTGGCTGCAGAGGCCGTAAAAGATGATGGAAGGTGAACAGAGCGATCGGACCGCCGGCGGGGGAATGCCCGCGGGCTTAGGGACAGATGACTCAGCGGATATCATCGAGGTCGACCGCCGCGAAATGCAACAGGCGGCGGACAAACGCCCCTCTGTATTTACATTATGTTACATTTTACATTTAGCGAGTCGGCGAAGATGAACCATTTTGTTCCGGGGGGTTTCTGATACTACACTATTTAGGAAGGAGTAATACAGGAGGAGTTGTCGATGTTCACAAAATGTAACTACTAGTAACTAACTAGTCACCTCGGTAGTCAGTAATACCTTTGTACTGAGTTAGAAACTACACACTTTAGATAGTATACCGATCTATATCCTATAACCAGAATTACTTGCCGCTAGGGGTCTCCGTATCGCGAGTTCCACTGTACGGCGATCGAAACGTGCTGCGGCGGGCCAGTGACTGTGTACTTGTTCCTTCGTCCGAATGACCGGAAGAAGCTCCGCTGGGGACAGGCTTAAATTCGGGCGACATGTGTAATACGTGCTTTTCAAAGTTATTTGACAAGTTATAAAAAGCCTTGTCTCTATCTGAAACTATTATTACTTACTTCGATTTGTCCTGCCCTGTCGAGACATTATTCCTTTGCAATTATTGACCGGTGATATTCCATTACTATTAGCGGAAATGGTTGGAACATTCGACGTGGAAAAGGAGCGGCAGAACACAGAATTGAGCGATCAATCATCAATAACCAACGCTCCTTCTGCGGCCAAGTTAGAGAGCGAGAATGCTCCAAATGACCAAGAGACTTCGTACCTACCGGAGAAGGTAGATGATGAAGAACAGGACCTGGACAACGAAGCACAGTATCCTCATGGTCTCAAACTACTCATCCTTGTCGTGGCCCTTGGTATGAGCATCTTTTTGGTTGCCCTCGACATGGTATGTCTCACAATCCCTCAGTGAGGAGAAGAGCCTCCCTTCAAAGTGCCATCATCATCTAATGTTAATATTAAATAAATAGACGATTGTAGCGACGGCTATCCCAAAAATCACCGATCAGTTCCACAGCCTCGGTGATACCAGTTGGTATGGTTCGGCTTTCTTCATGACTACCGGGGGGTTCCAGTCAACTTGGGGAAAGGTATACAAATTTTTCCCGCTGAAAATCTCGTTCCTGCTTGCGGTTTTCATTTTCGAGCTTGGAAGCTTGATTTGTGGTGTGGCTCCAAATTCTGTGGCATTGATTGTCGGTCGTGCAATTGCTGGAATCGGTGCAGCTGGTATTGGGAGTGGAGCTTTCATTATCATCGCTTTCATTGCCAGTCCAAAAAGGCGGCCACTCTTCACTGGTATTATTGGCATGTCTTACGGTATAGCGTCGGTAGTTGGCCCCCTTGTTGGTGGTGCATTCGCTGATAAAGTAACTTGGAGGTGGTGTGAGTATTTCTGCTACTGACTAGATCAACTAAAGTAGTTGTTCTTCACTGGACGTTGGACTTCGCTGACTTTCCTTTTTCCCATCCAGGCTTTTACATAAACTTGCCCGTTGGAGGTGTCGCAGCCGCTTGCATTATTTTCTTCTTCCATACACCTGACAGAGCTCTGAAAACCAAGGCTACATTCAAGGAGAAGCTCCTGCAGATGGATCCTATCGGGACGATCCTTCTAATCTGTACCATCACTTCATATATCTTGCCACTGCAGTTTGGTGGACAGACGAAGGCATGGAACTCCAGTACTGTGATCGGTCTTCTTGTCAGCTTCCCTCTCATGATTATTGCCTTTATGGCGTGGGAATGGTTCCAAGGAGAACGGGCTGCCTTTCCGCCGCGTTTGATGTCGAATGGCCTCATCCTTGTGAATTCAATCTACGCGTTTCTTTTCGCAGGTTCGTACTTTATCATAGTCTATTATCTTCCTTACTACTTCCAGAGCATTCAAAACGTCAATCCTACCATGTCAGGTGTACGCAACCTTCCTTTGATTGTCTCCATGTCATTAGCTATCATTGTCTCTGGTGGGAGCATCACCAAAACTGGTCATACTGCTCCTCTTATGGTTGTCGGTGGGGTCCTTGCAACCATCGGTTCGGGTCTGTTGTACTCGATGGACATCGGTACAAGCACAGGCAAGTGGATTGGATACCAAATTGTCGGCGGAATTGGATGGGGATTGGCCTACCAGGTTCCCATCAATGCGGTGCATGGTACAGTGGTTCCCAGTGATATTGCAACCGTGACGGGTGTTATCGTCTGTGAGTAATTTGCCTACTGCTTCTTGATTATTCGATAGAAACCAGCTAATAAACTTCATCTCCCAGTTTTTCAAACTGTCGGAGGTGCGGTTTTCTTGGCTGTAGCACAAGCTGCCTTCGTCAACCAGATTATCATCAAACTTGCCGCAACCGCACCGAGCATCAACTCAGCCTTAGTGGTCTCGACTGGCGCGAGCGAGCTGCGAGACGTCTTTACAGCTGAGCAGATGACTGCAATTTTGCCTGCTTACATGACCGGTCTCAAGGTCGCTTACGCCATTTCGATTGCGGCGGCGGGAATCGCTTTCTGTCTCAGCCCCTTCAATAACTTCAAGAAAATTGACGCCCATGCAGCGGCAGAAGAATCTGAGAACACCCCCGTCGGTGCGGCTGTGTAATTGTCTTGCTCTTGTCAAGGTACTTGTACTTTCTGTGGCATATTTATATCTGTGTTTAAGATACCCCAGGTTTGTGTCTGGCACCTGAGCGCAGACAGGGGCTTAGCTTAGTATAGGGCATTGCGTTAAATGGGCATGGATAAGGAGGGAAATTTGAACATTAACAATGTATCATAGGTAGATTAAGTGAGGCTGACCAGACGGTACGGAAATTCAGAGCTTCATACATTTCGTTGATCAATACATTAGGTTCCAGGGTGGACGAAGGGAGTGTGATGAACTATATAATTATCCAACTTGGGAGTTCGATTCCAGTTAAATGATTGGGAATCAGAAGTGCGAATGAGAACTGGCACTTTAAAAGGAGAGAGGTTTTCGATACAGCAATCAAGCTGGAACGAACCAAAGCGACGTTTGGGGCTACTATGGGTAGTATCATAATGTAGGTTGCAAGTCATTTTCTGTTCAAAGCCACCCTTACAGGTCAAAGAATGACTATTTGAATGCGTGGCTTATTTTTGACAGGTTTTTGGTGTTAAAGAGGGCGAATTTGAAGGATGATCCCAACGTAATAGCCTATAAGCACGAGTTCAATGTAGAGGTTGGGTCAGCGTTGAATATTTACGCCACTTCCGTTTTCGAAGTCCAAGAGGATGGCGGATCAGTCGATAAATCCATGGAATCTCTCACCACAAAAGTGGACAAACCAGCCACTGCTATTTTGGCACATCCGGCTCTAGCCATATATTTAAAGAGCAGCAACCCAAAGTTTGTTCTGCAAGCTCTGCAACGTATACACGTTGATGTTCGAGACTGAGCCGGCAGAACTGCATTATCGCACGTTGCCGAGATCGGAAGTCTTGAGATCGCGGAGACCCTACTTGAAAAAAGCGCTCTAGTATGTGCCGACAGTACAGATCTAGTAACTAGCATCGTCAGAGCGGAAAGAGCCCAATACATTGGGCGGCAATGCAAGGAGACAAACAGATTGTCGAGATACTTCTACGATATGGTGCTAATCCAAATGCGAGGACAACATCTGGACTCACCCCCCTACAAGAAGCTGCGGCTGCGAGTCACAATGGGCTTGTTGCATTTTTGGTGTCTAAAAAAGGTGGAGATTAACACCCCGACATTAACACCCAGGCTTATTCTGATGTATGTGCATGGTTTAATCCCTACAAAGAGCATGCAAAGCTAAGCAATTTTTAGATAGGGCTGGTCATCTTTGCACGAGGTTGTTCATAGGCAAAATATCCAAGTGGTTAAGCCTTCAGTTGACCATTATGGGAATGTGTCGATACTGAATATCATGTACCATTGACATTCTCTGTCTGGGCGTTGACGTAAAGTCGCAATGGAAACCTGACCGTAAGAAAGGTTTCCATTGAGTAGGTAACACTGACTATAGGCATTAGAGTGGGGATTCTTCTGTCCCCCGTCACTTTGCTAGGTGAACAACGGCCAATCCAAAGGAGGGTCGCCTAGAGAATAAGTGACTATGACACACATAATGGAATCCGAGAGACATTACATAAAATCCGACTTGAATTCTGGTGAGAGTTGGGGGGAACCTTCCAGGAAACGCACAATATAGTCACCACTGAACGTAATTTCAATTTACCCTTACTTATGAGGATTCGTTGTTAAGAGCACTGTTTCAGATATATTTTAAATCTCAGTTCTCGCTCACTATAAATTTTAGGATATTCCTAAAGATACAGCCTTGGAAGTTCGAACGTATAAGCGTTGACTATATCAGAGTATCTCTCCTGCCTCATGAGCCTCGTTCTTTCCATTTCCGGGTGAGAAATGGCAATTAGTTGCTCGTGAAAGCGCGTTTGCGTGTGTGGGCTTTTGCTTTTAATCCTCCTAGTCAGACTTCGTCTCCCTTCTCCCTTCGCCTTTCACACTCCCTATCACAACCTTGGGTACCGTCCCAAAAGTAAGCTTCCTCGGCGGAATGACAATATTTGTGAGACAGAAAGCTGACTACGACTTGTCAAGTTACAGATCAAACCTCCAGCTATCTCCGACAAAACACATCATTATTCCCACCAACAGTGAGATTCATCCCCATCGATGACCACAATATAAAGGCACAACTGACAAGGAAAAGTGGCCGATACTGGGACAATCCCGACATTCACTGATGAGCAGCTTGAGCTGCTCACCCAGTTACGAGTACGTGAAGATGGCAGAGAATACGCCTGCCAGAGCATCATGGAAGAGGCCCAAATCATCATGGGCGTCACAGCCGGCCTCATAAATCTTCACCTGGGAGACATCTCACACAGCTCTCACCTGGTCCCGGTCATGCTACAAACACTGGAGAATAGAATAATAGGTCTCCTAGAAGAGCTATTTGAGCTATTGGCTGAAGCGCAAATGGATGAATGGACTGAGTGTTGGATTTTGCGGACCGTTGGCTGAAAGAGATATTCGAAGAACTAGTGCAGGGCCCTCTTGAAATACTGTGGATTTGAGGACACTTCCCACTGAGACCATTCTTCTAAGGGCCCTGTTTAAAATGGAGAACATTTTACTTGCTGTAATGCCATTCCATTATCTACCTTTCTTTCATTGGTAAAGTTTTAAGATTAGCCTTGTAGGTCGCGCCAAACAAGAATAAGCTCATTTGGACTTCTACTACTATTAAACTTATTACCTTTTTGAGTGCCTCATGGTAGGTCAATTGAATTTCAAGCTTCTTTGCTTCAAGCCTTAGTTTCACTTTGCTCTTACAGTTTGTTGATATTACTCTTCAACCTGCTCTCCCTGAAATATAACTTCACTATCACTTGTGACTTAGTTTCTATATACTAGGTCAATCTCTGATAATACATAGCGAAGTCTCTTGAACAAAGTATGCCTTTAATATTGCACTTTCCTCCTGAGAACGCACTTTCTCTCATATCAAGTACTATTTATAATGCTATTGATATCCTCTCCTCTTTTAACTTCTCGAACTTCAAGCTTTGCGACACTTTATCTAAAGTGAGATTCCTACCCCTATGGCCAACACTTACTAAGAAACAATACCCCAATAGGGCCTGGTCATCTTCTATCCCTCAATCTTAGATAGAAGAGTATCTTAAAGATCGAAGTAAGTGAGACATACCCTTTATTACACGGTTCCTAAGGCGATTTAAATGTGAAGCTGGCAAATAGATAGTGGACGAACCACGGCAAATCCCTACACCCGATCACGAACAGCTAGAGCTACACAGTTGAGGCTGCGAGCTACCGACCGAAGCCGCGCTTTATACTGCGGTGTCTAAAGCGCTCTCCGCGAAGCCACCCATGAGATGAAATGGCTCACCCAAAGACTCGACAAGGAAAAACTCACAAACAGTGGCATTCCGGCGCCGGATAACGAACGTCTCGAACCACTTGCTCAGATACCAGATTGTCGCATCATGCGAACCTAGCGCCGGGGGGGAAATAATGGATGAGGCATGCGGTATTATGCGCTTCGTCTGTGTGGTCGTCGCTCGATGTTGCAATGATCGCCAGGCCCCTCACGTTATCTCCTATCCACACTAGAGGTATCAATGAAGATTCTCCTCATTAAGATGCTAGGCCTTTTGGTTGAGAGGGAGGTTGACTGTGACTTGGAGGCAGGCATCTGGTGCCATGCAGAATGAAATCCGAGCAACGGGATTCGCCAGTCATTGATAGGTTTCGATATGTCAGCTCGTATCAGGTTGTAGCTGAATATCCAGAAATTTGTGAGATTGTCCCTAGCTAGCTGAACAACCGCGTAATTCGACTAAAATCTAGTCGGCCCTGGCTGCTTGTTGGCGATGCTCTCTGAGAATTCATGGCTGTAAAGTCCCATAGTGCTGCGCAATGAGGATGGAACGGGCTGCATAGGGTTGGACTTTTGTGTCATATAATTTACATCCTCATGAATTTCAAATTGGGGCGGGATAGATTATTACATCAAGTCGATTGAGTAAGTGTGAAAATTACCTCATATCTTAAGGATGGAAGTTGTTGAGAATATAGGCAAATTGCCCCATTTTTATGTTTACCTTGGCTTTAATTGTAGGGTGCTGTTGCCAACAGCCCTACTGCGTTCTCTCTACTGCAAGATGCTTGATTCCGACCTAAAGTGGGTCGATTAGGTTTAATCTTGCTGGAATTCTAGGCTAGGCCGCACTAAGTCCCTGGAGAGTGTTTATGTATAACCTGCCATCTCGCAGAGGATACTATTTGGCTGGAAGGATTACCTGTATTCTCAGGAAGCTAGCCATTATATCAGTCAGGAGTATTTAACTCGCACATACATCAGCAGTTACCCCTCTTTCATGAAAAAGTAGGTGTCAAGAGCCGTTATGATCGTTTTTCTCGGGGTTGTTCGGTAGGTGAGAGATGTTTGATCTATTGATCACACAAAGCCCGCCGAAACTTACCTTGACTAAAAAAGGAGTAAAGTTGCGCATTAAGTACATAGGTAGAATAGTAAAGGAGACGTTAGGGTTTGACTGGATCTGAAAGATGATTTGCTGAGTTGTAGTAATGAAGCAATGTCAAAGCCTAAGGCACACATGATATTTTAAGTGCTTAAAAGACTATCGCTTGAGACAGGTCTCGCCCCAGAGAGCCTGACAACGTGCACTATATAGGATGTTCTCTGTAGTGCCCTTTGTAGATTCGAAAACCGAATCTTCCGGGCCTGGAGCTTCTCCATTGCCGATATCCACCAAGCTCTTTAACCTGTATTCCTCAGGTGGGAAATATTGATGGATGACTTCTGGAGCCACAGAGATGCACCTAAGATTTCCAGCCTTGCATTCGCTCATCATCTTGATGTCGAATGCCTCGCCTTGACCAGCTCCAGTTAGCTCCAACACTTTCCTAGCACCATCATGAGACAACGCATAAGCGAACGAACAGACTGGGTTGTTGGACCAATATACAGCTCGCTTTCCATTAGGTAGGCGGGACAGGTATTGATTTGCCCAACCAGTGTAGTCTGCATGTGGGCACACTGCATCATTTTCAAAGAAAACAGTCTCAAATCCCTCCTGCCAGTATTCTCCACAATGGCCAATCCAAAGGACATCCCAGCCGCGACCGTACGGCCATGCTTCATCTTGAGCGGTCTTTGTCAGGGATCTCACTGCGGATGCAATACCTTTCATTTGTGTTCTGAGCGATACATCCCAGTCAACATCGTCCTCAATGATCAGGGCCGTTTGAAAGTTGGATTGGTAGGCAAATTTGATCAGATCAAGGTGCGCAAGCCAAGCCCGGCTGCCACCGGGGGTGGGGTGGTCTTTCTCTTGCTCATGGAGACCGAGAAGAGAAAATGCGTTGATGAGATCTGGGTGTGTTGGCGGCTGTGGGGGAATCGTGATTTGAAGCCCAGTCAATCTAGCGGCGGCGACAAGGCCCCGAGTGCGCCATGACGCACCGTGGGATAAAGCAAGTATCTGTTGGAACTTGGTTGTGTTAGCAAGTGAGCCGATCAATGTAGTCAAGAGAGTGGCTTACTCCTAATGTCCCGTTGCCTGCGCTCTCTTCTGGATGCGGGGGAGTCGTTGGAAAGACGGATACCGAAGCAGATTCGCGCGGTGGGGACAAATAGAGGGAGCGAAAAAAAATACAGCAACCAACGAGGAGCACAGTGGAGAGTACGAAAGAGGTCTGACGAGATGTTAGCAACATGTGGACGCTAGACCGCATTGTCGCTATGTCATGTCTCGGAGGAGCCGCATTGAAACCTTCGATTAGGCGTGAAAGCGAGGATTAAACCATTCCAGCTTCCAAGACAGCCTCTCTGAAAGGGGCCGCAACAACGAGCAGCATTAATCACACTACGGTCAGTAATACAGCGCTAGTCAGGTAGTGCCTTGTACCCTTGTCGGGTGGACCGCCGCTCTAGCCACCCATAGCACGTTTCGGTAACTCCCTTATCTCGCACGTAAACTACGAGATCACTAACTAAATACATGTATGGTCGAATATTTTCCCCTCTAGAGGTACGAGCGCACACTTTATGTCTTAAAATATCGCTAAATGGGCGATATACATGCAACCAAGGGTAAATTTACATTCTGGATTGAGTTTCCGTTCGCCCAATCAACGCTGGGGGGTCTGTGCTATGGACCCCCACATGAACCCTACATCTACAAAAGCGCTAGGCTTTAGCGTGTGATTGGGGCGGCTCATGATACCGTTCGGGCGTGTCCGTCTCCGCGGGAGATTGACTATTACGGGGCCATATTTAGTGGAGGCTCGAATCAATGTTGTATTGAAGTCCTGAGGTCTAACTATTTTCAGCTACGCACAGCCATATTAGATCATTCGAAGCAAGTCCTGTGGTCTAACATTTTCAGCTACGCACAGTCATATTAGATCATTCGAAGCAAGTCCTGTAGTTACTCTTTTGCATCATGGTTGAGGGACTTTGTAGGGACTAACTAAGAAGGGTCTAGCGAATCAGTTAGTGCTTCGGGGCCAGAAAAACCCCCTTTCCCTAAGCCACACCCTAGAAGTTGAGTCTCAGCCCTTGCGCAAACTCTGCCCGACGACTCTATCATACCTACTCACTCTGTGTCTTCATCTCCTGTTTTCCCTCATGAAGCTATTTTTGATCCTCCTGTTAACATGCGGCATTGTACTTGCGGAACCGGGGATCTTCTACAATCCGCCGACGGGAGGTCCTATACATGAGTACCAGGATAATCCGGTTTACACCCTGGGGAAGACAGTGCAGCTGCGCTGGGATACTACGTTGGAAATCATTTCAATCATGCTATGGCAAAATGATAATTCGGACTTTGAATGGGTGCAAAGTATGTCACCCATTTAGGCCTTGACCTCTTACAAGCAACTTACTAACACAGTCAAACACTCTCAGCCAACCTCCTCGACGTCACCTCTTATGACTGGATCGTGTCAACAAATAGGGACTTGAGCAATGGAGAAATATTTTTCTTCCAAGTCCGCAATGCTTCAAATATTAATGACCTGAATGAAATCTTCGCCAGTCATTACTTCAACATCACCGAAGACGCCTCAGCAACCGTCACCACATCAAGCCTTGCCATTTCAACTACACAGGCCACGACATCTACTCTTAGCTCGAGCCCATCCTCAACTCCATCTCCAGCGGTCGCTACGACCACTACTGCAAGTGATAATAGCCAGGGAAATAGCGGACTATCAGATGGTACCAAAATTGGCGTGGGAGTGGGTGTCGGACTTGGTGGTGCTTTCGTTGCGGCCCTCGCGGTATTTGCCTTTGTCCGCCGCAGGTCTAAGAGTTCAATGCAGGTCAATGAGAGCAGTCCTGTCACGTCTCCAACTCAGCCCATGATGGATTCAAAATCCTACAACGGACAGGCTCAGAATGAAGCGCCGAAGATTTTCGAAGCTCCAGCAAACGAAGCCAGACGGTTGATCGAACTACCGTGACGAGCACTTGTCTATGATATTGTTTAATAAGAGTTGGTACATCATTGAGCGTGATTGAGTCGTACAGAAAACTTGCATTGAACTCGAATAGGCATTAGTCCCAAAGAAACAAGCTAGATACCCCGAGATGACCACAAGCTGAAATACATTTTATAGGAGGATATATGTCAACTAGTAGAAATTAGTACCAGAGAGCTATAATCGAAATAACATACCTGTGACAAAAAAACTCAGTACGGCAGGGGAAGGACATGTTAGCAGTTTAGGGGCATATAAGATTATTTAGGTGTAGAATAGTGGCGTTTAGAGCATTCAGGTGAATAGGCTGAAGGGACTGAAGAGTAGGGCGGCAAGAGGGGATTTCCTAACTAATCAAAATAAAACCAAAACAAAAACAAAAACAAAAACAAAAACATACAACATACAACATACAACAGTAAGGATTTGCTAGTGGTCACCTGCCCAGCTACTAACTCACCGGCGTATGGCTTGACTACGGCTGAGCGGACAGGAAGCCCTATTTTCCACACCCTATGGTCGTATATGTTAGGTTGCACATAGGGGATAAATATATAGTCAAGTAATTGAGTTGTGAAAGGAGAGTGTCGCGCGACTAGGGGTGAGAAGGGTGAGTGCGCAATAGACAGTGTGAGAATCTTTTGGGCCGGCGCGAAACCGAACTAGTTAAGCATATGTAGTAGTCTCCTAGAATGGCGTATCATTACTAGTAGTATTTACAGTACTCCGTACGCTAGACCCACTTCTTTCTGCCGGTAGAACTCCTGAATTCCTATACGCGTGCTGGTTGAACCAATAGCGCAGATTTAACTAATGCAAGGTTAGCGCCCCTCCTAAAATGAGGTAATCTCCCAGCGCACCCACTTACTGGACGTACATAAGTACATACATATATACAATGAAACTAATAGTCAAAGAGGGGGCCGTTGCCATCTGCAGTTAACGGAGGTAAACCGCACTACCCGTATTTGTAGCCTTTTTTTTGCGAGTGGAAGTCTACTTTCGGGATTACAATGGGAATGACTAAGGCTCGATCTCGACTCTTCAATTTCCGCAATCAGGGATCAAATTCAAATGTTCAATTAACGAGCCTTTCCGAACAAGTCACGCTAAAAGACGCCCCAGAAGCACTACGAGACAGTCGCATGAACCTCCAGTTAGCCTCCGTCAACGAACAGACGGCAGAGCTTCTCAAGACAACAAACCATGTCTTTATTCAACTCAACGAAGCAAAACGCCTGCGAGAATTGAATGATCCTGGTCTCAATCCCAGTGAGCGAGAGTGGATTGACTGTATCATTAAAGATACTGCGGATGCTGCCCACGAAATTGCGTTAATTCTCGAGCCCGCTCGTATTGAAAAAGAAACGGGTAATGGCAAACTCGGTCTGGGAAGACAACTACAATGGTTGTACCGTGACAAGCAACGGGCCCAAGACAAAAAGAATCGACTTTTGATTTGCTACCAGAGCCTTATGATGGTTCTCAGTCATCTTCAGCGGGTAACGCTGCCCAAGACGATGACCAGACCTAGATTTGTGCATGAACTTGGGGCCGAAGTGCCATCAATGTCCATAAGCGATTTATCCAATCCTCAACGATCTGGGTCGGGCATTAGTGAAATTACAGATGAAACTAAGAGTTCAATGAGCCCAGCCAGTCCAAATGATGAGCTGCAGGACATGTTGACATGGCGTCGGTCAAAGGGAGTTCAGGTGCAATCGCGAGAAGAGAAGACATTTGCCACACACGTGGGATAGTTCGGCTGTTCTTTTGTTGGAATGGGCTTTGCTATCCATTAAAGCTCAATAATATTGTACTTATCATTCGATATATAGATATGGCTACCGCTGGCAATGTCAAAAGAAAAAGCCCCCTCCTTCAAATTTGTATTGTCTTCTCCTCCGCCAACGTCTCTGGAACCGCCAATCGTCGGCCCTGTTCGTCGCAGACCTTTACAAGAGCAGGAAGGACCACGATCGTATCACCAGAAACCCCATTTGTTATCCACTGGAACTTGAACGAACATGGCTGTGAGAATAACCAGATGCCGAGATCAGCTGCCGACTTGGAGATAGTGGCCAGATGCCGAAGGCGATCATCCTCTGCGAATTGCGAATTGCTGTATGGCTCAAATGCCTTGGTAAATTCCTCCGCAAATGTCATTATGTTGTCTGTGGGTAGGGTCGGCGAATGGTTGTCTGACGCGTAGAGGAAGGACGTGAGCATACGCCAAGCAAATTCGGCACGGTCCGTGGCTATGGTAATCAAGTCAGTGCGTTTTCTTTAGTGCATTTCTAGGCCGAACCAGCCTTACCATCATTGGCCATCTCGCTTCCCTGTTGCTTTGAAATTTGCGCATAACTCGGTGGAAGAAGAGAGTTTTCGGTTGCTCCGGGTTGAATAGCACGCATCAGGCTGTAAACTAGAGCATGGGTGAGAACAGCCCTTTGAGATCGGGGTCTTGAAAGCATGGTGATCAAGGAAGCAGGCAAATATGCTGAGTCGTAGTGGCTGAGACGAGCAAGAAGGTCTTGAGTCAAAGGTGGATTGGAAGCGGTGCGAGAGTAGTAGTTTTCAACATGCAGACCGGCCTGATCAAATAAGCTCTGGATTCGCATGCACACAGAGTTGTCATCTGCTGGCTGTGGAATATATGTAGACAGATCGAGGTGCTGGGACTTAAACGCGGTCGCAACTGGGGGGAGCGGCTTATCAGAGCTCGCTGTAGTAGAAGAGCCAGCGAATGTAGTGATTGTCTGTCCTGATACCTTTCCTGTATTTTTCTTAATGAAAGCAGAATCACGGTCCTGCTCCCTAGGTTTGCGAGTCTTCTTGCGGAAATAGAAGAAAAGAATGGCCAATAATAGAGCCAAGATACAACCCCCTGCAAAGGCGCCTACTATGGCACCTGCAAGAGTCCCAGAACTAAAGGTTGCATTTGATTGCGAATCTATTGGGACCACGGTTTCGTTGGTAGGTGTGTGTGATGGGCTAGCAACGCTGGAAGGCGTTCGCGATGTTGAATTACCAGCAGGCTGAGTGTGAGGCAGCGACATCAGCGATGAAGTAGTCTCCACGGATGCGCCAACATTTGTTGAGGAGTGTGGAGTAGTAGTGGTCGCGCCTGCAGCGTCACTATTCACCGAGAGGGATGAAGTAGTAGTGGTTACGCCTGCAGCATTCACCGAGAGGGATGGAGTAGTACTACTCTCCGCCTGGCTGGATTGTGTTGCGTCGGCGGCCATGATGATTAGAGGCTTGGTTGTACAAGAAACACTTATGAGTCTTTTAAAGAAAAACTCCCGGGCGAATTCATGGATATAATAGCTGCGGACAGGCTGGGGGTGGATCTACGAGCGAAATGGGGCATAGTACGAACAAGAAATTGGGGGCGGACTGAGACGCAGCTACTCTTAGTTCGTACATTAGCTGAATTAAAAATCTCGCTAAATTACGTGATGGGAGTAACATCCTTGTTAGGGGCTTGGTAGAATGAGACCCCGCGAAAAAAGAGTGATCCAAGGTCCTTTTTGTTTTATTTTGTATCGAGCGCTCGCTCGCTCACAAAACAAGTCTGTGCATTGCCCCCCCCCCCAATACAAATATATACAGCCTGCTGTCTTAATACTAAACTTAGCTTAGAAGAAAAATGGCTGAAAAGGAGGTCGTGGTGCTGAAAGCCCAAGCATCAGATGATGCTTGGGGTGCGTGGACACCGGATATTGTAGTTGGGATAGATTTTGGGATGACTTATACTGGTATGTCGCACTCGATCATATTGGTGAAAGTTATCTGTTTGTTCATTTCCATGTCACAATATTCTAATATGTCCTTCTTTTACAGGGGTTGCGTATTCCTGTGCACCAGAATGGCTTCCCCCGAAAACCATTCAACGTTGGCCGGGAAAGTTGCCAGGCGAGCTTTCCAACAAAGTTCCCACGTGCATTGAGTATGATAATGAGTCAGGCTTGATCAGGAATTGGGGGTTCAAGTGTGACCAAGAAGATGCAAACGCTGACATCAAGGAATTTTTTAAATTACATCTTGCACCTCACTATCACGATGACTTACCGGGGAGCCCGAGTCGACAGGATGCTCAGCGCTGGTTTCAAGATTACATCCAATGCATCTACCAACACGTGGTCTCTCATTTCAACACCACAATTCCTCATTTCAGCTCACGTCAGGTTGAATTCCTTTTCAGTGTGCCGACTACATGGAAGGATGTACGCATGGTGGAAGAAACACGCCGACTCCTCCAGCGCGCAATCAATTCGAAAACACCAAATCATCACGTCTCTGTTGGTCTAACCGAGGCTGAGGCGGCTGCAGTTTATGCTGGAAATGAACATTACCAGGTAAGGAGGGGAAAGAAAGTGATATTTATTTGAAATTTTTCGCTGACAGGATCAAACTGCCATCTAGCTGGATGACACCATTCTTATCTGTGATGCAGGCGGAGGAACAACTGTAATGTGGCTTTTATACTATACTATTTATAGCAGCATACTAACCCATCCCTAGGATGTTAATGTCCTCAAACTCATTTCTTCGCGAGGAGAGCCGACTAGACTCGAGCAATTGGGCCACGTGGAAGGTACTTGTCAATTTCAACACGTGGGAAGGCTTGATAGGAATCATGCTAATAGGTATTAGGTCAGCCAATTGGGTCGGTATTCATCGACAGAAAGATGCATCGACTAATATGCCAGCGGCTGGAGAGGATCAGTGAGCATCTTAGCATTCCACCAAGTGAGGCCGCGTGGAAAATGACTTCAGGCCGCTTTCAGAGACTCAAGTGTACATATGGTACTGAATCTACATTGACTCCGTGGTTGAAGCTTGACGTACCATGTTTAGAGTCCGACTCGGACTTCTCCGAAGCCTCGGTATACGAGGGTCAAATGCTTATTGCATGGTAAACTTTGAGTTTGACGATGTTTCAGAAACGCACTGCTTATATAGATATAGGGATGACTTGAAATCGTGTTTCGACGCCAAGATCGATGAAATGTCTGTTCTTTTGGATGGACATATCATAAATATGTTGACTAAGTACCCCGACGACCATATTGTATGTATTTTAACTTCAAATAGGGGAATATCTGACTAACTTGTCATGACATATTAGAAATATACCATTCTTTCTGGCGGGTTTGGCAGCTCTCCATATGTGAGACAATGCCTCGTGGATAGGTATAGCAATGCAAGCGGTCAGAATCATCCAAACGCGGTGGGAATGCAAATATTGGTCGCAGATGAGCCGTATGTCAATACAATTCTTGAGAGATTGACCGCATCGTATGAAAGAGCTGACACATATTTGAACTGGCAAAGGCAGCTTGTTGTTGTCCACGGTCTAGTTCTTGATCGGATACAACAAATCAAACGAGGAGTAGTCACGTTTGGATCTCGATGCTCTCCAATGAGCTATGGTATTATATGTGATAAGATATACAATCCAGAAAAGCATGTTGGGGAACGTGTCCGGCTTGATCCGAGAGACAAGAAAACCTATGTTATCGATCAAATCGACTGGCTTGTCATTCAGGTAAGACAACGCAGTTTCAACTTACTTTTCAAAATTGACTTTCATTTCTTCGGATCTCAGGGTGCTCCCATTCCTTATACGGGAATAACCAAGCCATTTCAATTGAAGACAAACATTGGACAAGAAACTGAGCCGTGGAGAGTCAGCATTGTCATGTCACCTTTCCCCCTGGACAAGCTACCACAAAACATGTGCCAAAATGGCGTGCAGAGAGTTTGTGACCTCGATATTTCCACCGAAAATGTCACTAAGAAGCTAAAGAATCGACACTGGTATAGCATGGGGCCATCATTTTGGCGAACATCATTTGATGTCAAGGTAGTGGTCGGGCCCGCCGACCTCTCATTTCAATTATGGTCAAAGGACAAGAGAATACGGAGTAACACGCACGAGCCTATCGCTGTGAAATGGATGCCAGCCGGGGAGCTTTGATTGTAGAAGAGACTTGTATTTTCTCAGTAACAATGCCTATGTGCTATTGTTTTGGTTTCAATGTTTGTATATAAATCCACGGCGTCGACGTCATCGTCGACGACGACTAGAAGCAAGGGCCGGATCAGATCTGTACTCGATACAAGCATAGGCAAAACACAGAAGCAAGCAAGGAACGAGACATACGTTTTCGAGGGTGAAGAAGCAGCACTACCGAGTACCCCATCATCATCAGCGCCGGCAGCATCAGCCTGTGAGTATCAGCAATCAGTGCTATCCCGCACCAGTGGGAACGTACGCAGGGCTAGGAAGCACAGCACGGCCGGCAAGGAGAACGCTATCTTCAAGAACAACACGACAACACATACGCCTGGCCCTCGAGGTAACAATAAGCGCACACTCGATGACCAGGTAAACCTTACAATGTCGGCCCCGTCCGTGAAGTTCACTAATAGAGCAGGTATCTAGGAGGAGAGGAGGACCCGCTAATTCACCAAGAAGTATACCGAAGGACAGACCACTTCTAATGAATAATATACTATTCACTATCATTTAATACAATACCTACCGATCGAGACGTCGTTATGGCAGACTTCCTAGCAAAGCTAGAAGTCATAGAGGCAGACCTTATTGCCGTATAAGAACCTTAGGAGAACCTATACAACGACACGATATACTACCTACTAAGATAGATATATGAATTGCTCTTCCCGCCTAGCGCAGAGATAGGGAGTAGGGCAAGAGTGTATATATATATCTCTAAGAGAACTGGTACTAACTAGATATACTATATATAACGTATTTCACATGCGAGTGGTCCACACAAGCGAGTGGTCCACGCCAAAACACAGTAAAAGCGATAAACTTGTCACTTTTATCTCGACAACCAACACATTTATTTGGTTTTTTTACTTGCCGATAGTAATCGATAAGAATCTTTAGTATCATATATCATTTTAGATGATTCAAGACTTTAGGTTTCCTATTGTTTCAAAAAATACTAAAAAATACACCGCTAAATCCTATAAATATGAATATCTTAATCACTAGGCCCTAAACAGGAACCGAGGTTTTTGTTATGGTCTAGTGGTAAAATAGGCTGTATTTTTCCCACATATAGTAATAAATGGGGCTAACACAGTCACGTGATTGACATATGGTTGAATCCAAGTGGATTATATAATATACTTGTACCTTTCCAAGGTTCGTCCAGCCCGCGTTCTGACTGTAATCTAGTGCACGGGCCCATTTCTCTGATCGTTCTATCGCGTGCCCAGAGGGGCTACCAATGGTCGTCTTTCTTTCCACGCTTGCAGTCTTGGACCTCATGTCCAACCTGGCCGCACGTGTTGCATTTTCCATTGCTTGTCGGGGACGTCGAAAGCCCCTGAGTGGTCTTGTTATCTCTCAATCTGCTCTTTCTTTGGATGTTGTTCAGCGGCGTATGGTGTTTTTCTTGATCATGTGTTTTCTTTTTGGGTATCTCAAGTCTTCGCCGAAGGGGGGCAATATTTTCGAATTCTCGATTAATAGTGGTGGCATTGTAACACTAGAATCGCCCTCGACCGTCGAATTCCCTATTAAATCCCTCTGGAGAAGTAAGTTAATTTGAACATGTAGCTTTGCCACGTTGCTCTTTTATGAACGGCTAGGGAACTCCCGAGAGCAAGGATGCACAATTCGGAACAGGCGACTTTATTTTCTTTGAGGATTATGAGTCGCCGGTCCGACGCATTTTGCAATCCATGCATTTGTCTATTTACCAGAGGATTTCTACACCACTCGATTTAACGCGATTTCTACGGATCTTGAACATGTCTTTGTCTCCAGATGAGATCAGAGCTACCAAGTCAGAAGATGCTAGCAGTACTACCCAACCCCAACATGAGAACAGTATCGAGGAACCAGAGGGAAACCCAACGGCGATGCACGGCTTCAAGCTCTGGGCTATTTTCATCGGTATATGCTTCGGTGCTTTCCTGATGTCCTTGGATATCTTCATTATTGCAACAGTACTATTATCATCCCCTTCCTGTCCCAGAAAATCGGATCATCTGACGCCATGGATAGGCCATTCCATCCATCACGTCCGACTTCAAGGATACGTCGCAGCTTGCCTGGTATCCGGCCGCCTATTCACTCACGACATGCGCATTGACTCCGCTGGCAGGAAAGCTAAGCGTAACCTTTCCCCTACGCTGGATCTATATTATATTCTTTTCTATCTTTATGGTCGGAAGCCTTATCTGTGGCTTTGCTCCGAATAGCAACAGCTTTATTGTGGGTCGTGCAGTCGCAGGTATCGGGGCGTCCGGTGTCGCGAGTGGTGGGTTTATTATTGTTCTTACGGTTGCTTCGGATAAAGCGAAGCCGCTCCTCATGGGTATCTGTAGCAGTTGCTTTGCTATGGGTCTAATCCTAGCACCCGTTGTAGGAGGTGCTTTCACGCAAAAGGCAACGTGGCGGTGGTGTTTCTGGGTCAACCTTCCTCCGGGTGCTGTGACATTAGTCGCAATGATTTTGTTCTTTAAACCCCCATCTGTTCAGCGCGATCGGACAGCTCTCCAGCGGATTAAGAATCTCGATCTTATTGGATGTGCAATCTTTATTCCCGCTATCTTTATGCTGCTTCTCGTTATGATGTGGGGTGGCACGGAAAAGCCTTGGGGATCGGCAACAATCATCGGTCTCTTTGTGGGGTCAGGTGTGACGCTCATACTGTTCGTTAGCTGGGAGTACTTTAAGGGCGATGACGCTATGATACCGGGGAACCTAATTATTAGACGAAACGTTGCCTTTAGTGTCTTCTTTTCCTTCTGTCATTTCGGGTCTCTTGGTATCCTGAACTACTATCTTCCGGAGTGGTTCCAAGCCGTGGAAGGCGTAAGTCCACTAGAGAGTGGTACGCGGGTTCTAGCTTCAGTTCTCGCCCAGATCGTGGGAACACTATCTTCTGGTATTCTGGGTAAGCCTAATACTCGGATTTCACCTGAAAGGTCTCAGAGGCTAAAACGAAATAGCGCGGAAACTCAACTTCTATAACCCATGGCTCTTTGCTGGACCTCTCTTTATGTGCACTGCGGCAGCGTTGTACACCCAGTTCACGCCTTTTGATACACCACCCAGCCATTGGATCGGTTTCCAAGTCATCCAGGGTCTCGGGGTTGGTATGGCCCAGCAAATGCCCTCTCTCATAGTCCAACTAGCAGTCCATGATAAAGCGGAGCTTATGCCCGCTGCGGTCTCTCTCAATCTATTCTTCCAATATCTGGGTGCCACCGTCACACAAGTTATCGGAGGCATCGTGTTCCGTTCAATTTTGGGTAAAACCTTGGACAACCATGGTCTGAGCGCTACACAGATAGCGTTATTATCTGCCGCTGGAACTGCCAATATCCGTGGAATCACCAATGCGAACTTCCCCAGACTGTTGCGTCCAGTTTTGGAGTCTTATAACAAAGCTATTACTTCCACATTTGTGAGTGGCCCTTCCCGAGGCGAGGGTGTAGAAGGATTTTAGCTGACTGATGGACATCTATAGTTTGTTGCAGTTGGTACGACAGCCGCAGCCTTCTGTTTTGCTTTCGGGGTTAAGTGGACGAGAATCCATGCTGTAAAGAGTACTGATCCTGAAGCGGAAGAGGTTGAACAGAAGTAGGACCCTGGCAAGCCTGCTTTACGAGTCCCGGGGGTAACAGTAAGCCATTATCTGTGTACAGCAAGTAGAGAAGTGTTCGATGCTGAGATCGATGAAGTGGGGAGGAGGTCTCTGGTATACAAATTCTAGAAGCGAGTTTTGTGATAGCGTGGCAAATTTGAACATTCAAAAGATGGATGTACAAGGATTGTGTATTCTTCAAAAGGTTTACATTATAAATCGAAGGCCACATGTGCATTTGAATGTTCGAGCCTAACAATTGTGGGGACAAATATTCTCTACCGCATAATTTATCATTCATAAACCTTGGACTGGGTATACGGTAGAATTCTGCTCTAGGAACTTCTAGTGCTGCATGTCCTAGGTTATTCGGATATCCCTTCATCTATCAATTCCCCGATCACAACCTCCAAGCCCGGTGTAGGAGTCCAGCCCTACTTCGCGAAAATTAAGCCCTATAGACGCTGGCACTAAGATGCAAACACAATCGGCTTGTTCGACGTAACACCCGAAGACTTCACTGGTCCACTCGAGTCGCGACGGCGGATTTGAAACCCCCAGATCCCATGCTCTACGCGAGTAATCTCAGCGATCCAAACACAATTCATCACGTTGCAATGTATGTCGGGGAGGGGGAAATGGTAGAGGCATATGGTGTAGGGACACCAGTGATAATCACGCCTGCTCGCTTCAGCGAAAAGTACCGGGGAGAAGAGCGGTTCTGAACACAATGAAGGATGTATTAGAATGAATAAGATGGAATTTTCTAAAGTAGCGCAACCCCTTGGGGCTGTGAAAGATGAGATTATGTAATTGAGATGAGCCACGCCAAATATAATACAGGAATATGATACAAGAATGTCTAATGATCTCCCTCCCAGAAAAAGAAAAAGAACCACATCTATCGGTAGTGTACAGGGTTGTGCTTTGACCTAAGCACCGGTAACTCTCAGCACAAATTCATACACGCCAAGCGTGATGATAGCTGAGGGCAAAGAACGGAGCATGTGAGGAGCGAGGCCTCCATACAAGCCCGCCATACCTTCTTCTTTAGCGATGGTACGGAAGCATTGTACTAGGCCTGTGTATTTGGGCTGGCCATGTTCCACAGGTGCCTGGCGCAACCGTGTTCGGATAACCTAAGAATGTAAGTTTGAGACCATAATAATTGCCCTGGAGTGGCATACCTCATGAGGATATGTGATTAGACCTGCCACTAGCTTAGCGGAAGACGCGGCACCACTAGTACTAACCCAATGGAAAACTTCGTTCCAGAAGGGAGTCCGTGGTCCCTCGGTGGCTTCTAATGACCGATTGAGCCGAGTTTTCAACTGTTCATAGAGCACCAAGTGTAGAGCCGTTTCAATCGAGCCCAGATAGCTTGCGCTCAATCCTCTGTAAAAGCCGCCTAGCCCCTCAGTTCGCATCACTTGTCTGATGCAATCAATGCTATTGCGATATCGACGAGTCGAAGCACCACCGGTGTTTGTTTGTGATTTGTCAAGTTGTAATCGTGTTTTGACAAGCCATATTGGATTCGTTGCTGTAGAAGTTGCGAGACCTGCGCAGATTGCGGCTTGAGCGTGGACCATAGCGGAGTCTTCCGTGTGTCCCATGAGTTGAGCTCCAACACGTTTGCAATTCCCGTATACGTAAAACTTAATCGCGGTCGCCGGAACTACACCCGCCATGCTTGGACCGAGGCCCCGGAAGAAAGCTCGCCACCCTTCAGCACGATAGATGGAGTTGATAATGCGGAGAGTTTTATGATTTGATCGTTGAAGAGGCTGTGAGGAGCCATCGGTGCCCCTATTTTGTGGTTGGTAAAAATCGGACTGAAGACGTGTTCGTAAGACATCAAGAGGCGAGGTCACTATCGCAGTAGCCATTCCACCGCTCCTAGATAGATGTCAGAAGAATCAAAGATGATAGTAGCTGGAGAAGACATACGCGCCAGCAAGAAGGTGCACCCAAGAACTGACAGCCTTCTTTGTCGTGATAACAGGGATACTCTGTTCCTCTCCTTCTGTAGGACCATACCGAGCCTGAGTTTTACCCTCCATATTTGCGTAGTATTTCGATGAAGATTGAGATCGCGAAGGGCGAGTCTGGACACTTTTTTTCGGCGATATGCTTTTCCGTCATTCAGGATTTGGGATCACGTGCATGACCTTATCATCACGTGGTTTTTCCTCCTATCACATCACATCTATTGTAATCCCAACAATTCCCCGGGGCCAACCTTGGAGGCCTCAGAATATACACCTACTAGGTGAGCCAAAAAAATCATCATCACGTCGTCCCATTTTCGCTGCGGCTGTATGTATAGGAATTCTACATACACCCCCTTCAGATAAATGGTGGCCTTCGTGCCAGAAGTGGTAGGTCAGCAGACCGCCCTAGCAGTGGGATTGTAGGCCGATGGATATTGCCCTTAATTTCGCTCTGTAGGAACGACTATTCCAATAGTTATAGCCGCACCAGTGCAAAGCGTTCAATTCGGTCTATGCTTTTTGCAATGCGATTGTTCTCATTGCAGCACTCTGTCTTGTTTTTTTCGAGCGAGAATTGTGAACGACGATCAGAGTGTATTCAAGTTGTTGAAAAAGGGATGCAATAGCTGGGAATCATTGGTTAATATAATTCCACGACAAAGTCAGCACGTGGCGTCGTCTGCAGCTTGTACCACCGCCTAATGCATCGGCGCGAGATATCCGAACCCGCTGAGCGCCCTTGGGGGGGGGGGGTTATTTTTTTATTTTTTCAACAACTCAGAATAGATCTTCCCAAACAGTGATATTGATGGAGTATGGGGACGATTCTTTGATGTTCTTAAGCCGATCTCGCCTAGCTTAAATAATCTAAATTCATCATCATTATATCCCAGCTACGGCGGTTATACGCCCCTCAGATAATTCAACGTGAGTCTCCCTATGGATGACAACCGTGAGACATCAAATTTAATGGACATGCAATTATTAAAATTTCTATATCCATTCTCGTACATCTTAAATTACCTACACGTAGGTATGTATCAGCGATAAAAGCGGCCCCGAGTCTGAATCCGTGTCAATATTGTCCCATTTCGAGTAGTCAATTGGAGCCATCATGGTGGCTTTGGCCAGTATGAGAACTCGGTCAACCTGGTGATTGATTGATTCTTCGCAAACGGAAATGGGTAGCTGTGGTAGCTGTTGAGTATTGTTGATGAATGAAATGTGATTGGTGGAGAGGGGGAAGTGGAATCTAAAATTCTAGAAACATGTGGAGATAAGATAAGAAACACGTGACTGGATTCGACGCCAAGGTTACGAGACCGCTCAGCTTTTTAAGACGGTTTTTCTGCCTTGGGCGGATAGGACCTCTGCTTCTCACCTACTTCTGGCCTTCCCATCTCTCGGCTGGTACGCTCAATACAACCTATGGTTTCTTTCCCACTTTACGATTCTCATCAGTAGCAAGCTGGACCGCGGGGTGAGAATAGACGAAAGAAATAGAGAGTACACAACGTGGAGGGAGAGACTACGGAGGCTGCTATACTTCAATAAGATGGACATTGCCAGGTGATCTATTAAAGGCCGCACCGCATAATTTCAGGAGCTCTTGAGACAACGCCTGCCAACTTCAGATAGATGATGTTCTTAGGTCAATCGCACGAATGGTGCCGCTGCAAATCTGGGGTCTTCATTCTTAGGTTCTCTTCGTAATTCCTATGCTAGTTAGGCTCCTCTCAACGCGTCAACCCCATTGTTGTTTGAACTTTGAGATGTTTTCACATAATCATACAAGAATTTGGGCCGAATGGGACTTTATCGCCAGATTTGAAAGTCTCTGTGGCCTCCTTGGTATCCATCAAGTCATCCCAGTAGATATGGTGTATGAAACCGCATCTCATCTTCTCAAATACATCTGCCATGATTCTGAGGCACTCGGGATCCGCTTCTGCCAACGCAAACACAGTAAGTGATACGCGTTTCTGCTCTGTCAATTCGGAATTCCCTTCATAGATTTGCACCCATATTGGATTCCTGCACTTCTTCAAACTGTCTTCAATTCCCATGAACAACAGATAGCAGCTTGCGAGGACAGCTATGTAGTTCAGACTTGATAAAGGCCTCATTTCACCACAAATGTCACTTATGAAGTCGAGCCTGAGTACACTTAAGTGCCGTATAAGGTCAAACTCGCCTTCGGCATGTGCGTTGCTCCAATTTCTAACCGTATAGACCTCTGATGCAGTTGATCGAAGAGCCTTCATGACTTCAGCGGTATGAGGATCCTTTGACTGGGATGGCAACTTAGATGAGGCTGCGATGATGTCCTCATCACTCCATCCACGAGATCTGGCACGTTTAACGAGGTCAGTATCGTCCAAAGTAACTTTTCCGGTCACTCGGTCTCTCCTTCGTTTGACCTCAGCGAGCCGGATAAAAGCTAGTCCCGTAGAGAGAGGGAGCTCTTCGTCCGGGATTCGAGCCAGGGCCCAGTTTGCACGATTAAAGACCTGCAGTAATGTCCTTTCCTTGTAAAACCGATTGCCAGTCGGGTCTAACAGGTCGTGCAAGTCCGTTGCGTTTCGGACATACCGTCTTTTTGGTGCTCGGCTCCGGAAGAGGTCGCTACGAGAGCGTTGTTCGCCAACCAAACCCTCGAAAGCCTCCACAAAATGGGAGGTTGGTGCCTTTCCATCCACAAACACTGTGTTCTGGAACAATTCCACAACGGAGTTCCACAGCCCTACAGGATGCGAAAGAAGGCCCTTCTGGACCAGCATATTGTGTAAATGAATGATGCACGTGGGCTCAGGGACGCAATCCCAAATACGCAGAGCCATGCCGTGTGTCAACTCGAGCGCCTCTGAAAGGCCCGCACCACAGAGAAATGGACAATATTCCCACAGACCGTTGCTGTTGGAGTTTGAAAAACGCGATGGCGGGATGTCCGTCAAGCCGTACATGTATTTGCTCTCCCCAAGCCAGTTGATCAAGTCCAGACGGAATTCAATCATGAATTCTTTGAGTGATTTGTTCCGACTTATCTCCATGAAGCGTAGCATCCTTGTCAAACAACTGAGAAAGAATGTCCACTGAGCTGCAGAATCCCTTGCCAAATCTTTTGTTCTCGCGATCCATGAAAAGATCTACATCCCTTCGAGGCCGAAAGTCTTTGGCAGCTGGCTTCAAGACATGGCCGGTTAAAACACTGACCGACCAGCCACGAGAAACTGCGAGGGAGTCTATGATGCACTGTAGTTCGAAAACATGATGTGGAAGAACTTTTGACTTGATATCGGTCCCAGGCTTCTGAACCGCGAGGTGAGTTATGTCGCCAGCGAAGTCATTGATGCCAAACAACCGTCGATGTTTATTCCAGGGGCCGGTTCTGGACCAGTCAACCGTCTCAAGGGGAATGTTTTGTCCGCTCATTGTCCGACGTTGAACAACAATTGATGAAAAAACATTGACTAAGTCGTACAGCCAATTAATGGTAAAGGATCGGCGCCATCTTAACCGTTGGCCTTTGCTCGCTCGTAAGAGGTTGAGGTATGGGTCCCAATCTTGGATACTCTTGAGCATGGGTTTGGTAGGCTTACCGCTGCGCGTTTTTTGATAGTCGATGATGAAGTCGAAGAGATCCTGATAGGTGTATATCAAAAATTCTTCTTTCACATCAATATCGGATCGCGGGGACGTTTGGTCAAGAGTTCCATCTGGATTGAATCGATTGATTGACAGACCGAACGTACCATTGGCCTTATCAGGATCTCCACGTGTGATGGTCTGTATGACAGTATCGAAAGAATCATGTCCAGGAAACTCAACAAAGATCTGCAACTGAGCATCCTTGATCATTCCGATGGCAACTTTGCATAGACTTGAAGCAACGGAGGTATTCATGCCTTGATAGGCTACACTGTACCAGGCGCCCTGCAATTCATGGCGAAGCCGTACTAGCTGCTGGGTGATTGAATAAACAGCCATCAAATAATCGGTGATCATGCCAGTTTCATCTTCAATGATGCGATAACTCTCCAGGGGAATTTCCTGTGGATCTGAACCAGAGGTACTCTCCACTGCCTGCTCTTTCGACTTCGGTTTTTGTCCCCGCTTATTTTTCTTTCCCTTCTTGTTGAGCTTTTGTTTCGCACGCCTCGCTTTCTGGCGAATGGGAGCCTCAGGGGTGCCGGCGTCCTCGCCGCCATCGTCAGGATCCGCATCCACATCCACCTCACCCCCGCCTTCCGTTTGGCCGTCCAGGCTCAACATCGAGAATTTGTTGGCAAAAATAACTTGCTCCTCATCTTCATAGAATGTGTCAGATGTGTCAGATGAGCCTTCCTTTACCTTCTGCCACGCCTTCCCTCCAAGAAGATCGAAAGCCTCCGACAGGCCGTCTATCCAATGTTGATGTGATGCATTGCTCTTTTGGATTTCTGGATCTGGATCAGAAGCGGTGCTTTGGAGATAAAAGTGCTGCGTTCTTTTTCTAGCATCGATGACTGATTCAAATAGCCGGAAAATGGTCGTCGGAATCAGGTCAATATGCCTCGCGATGAGCTGCGCGAGTGACTTCAGCATTGACAGGGAGATCGCCGCGGTGAAAATTGAGCCCTCCGTGCTGTTAGACGGAAACCTCTTAGTGATATGAGCTGATGCATGGATGATCCAGTAGACGAGATATCTCTCGTCCCGTTTGTACTTCAGATATGTGTTGAGGTCGGCCATGGTTGGATGGTATCAGAGACCAAGTAGCGTGACAAGGCCTTGAGTGAAAGCAGGTACACAATAGCTTGCGGAATTGTTTGGTCCACAAGATAGCGTGACAATCAGATTCACAACGGAGAGAAGTCGCCGCAACTTTTTGATCGACGCGCGCACTGCAAATTATTATATGCTAATCTTCCTCTACGTGGATTTTCATCAAGTCACAACAGGCCATCATAGTGGTAAATAGTGTTCAGAAGCAGAGTCCCGAATCATGCACGATATATCACAACGCCAACATCACATTGTCAACTAGCCTGGATATGTGGTCTACGTTACCATCGAATACATAAGCAATATTTGTTCACTCCCATGCTCCAATTCCCCTTGAGTTACCTGTGTTTTTCATCCAGATTGTCGTATATTGCTACTCTGTATCTAATATCCTGAGACCATCCACTATACCATTTGATACTACTCCTCATTCCGTTTATGCAGGTACAATCCGATTATTAACAAGAATCGATGTTACAAGAAGAAGATAGTACTGAGCATGTATTTGAATAAACTAAAGACCATAAAATGAGAAGAGAGAAGAGACTGTGTCGACCAAAACATTTTACATGTGCGCAGGTACCAATAACATCACACAGAGCCCGAGACAATCTGTAACAGATCAAAGTTTGCTGGAGACAAGGTAGGGAATGTTCTTAGCCTCATATAGATCCTTGTGTTCGGATTTGATGATATCCGCACCCTAGTTATGCGTTAGTTTTGTTATAGGAGCTCGTGGATTTCACTAACCTTCTCGCCAATCATGTAGACTGAATTTTGAATACGGCAATCAGGAATCACTGGGATGACAGAAGCATCTGCAATTCTGAGGTTGCGCACTCCATGAACTCGCAGCTTTGAGTCAACAACACCCTGGTGGATGCTCTTCGAGAGACGTGCGGTACCACATGGATCTGTAAAGTAATTCGTTAAGACTTGTTTCGAGAAATCGGAAGGAATAATCTTACGGAAGCCAGTCTGACTGCGGTCGAGAACAGCCCGGTTCATATCATCATCGGAATCAAGGGGCATCTTCCAGGGGTACTCCGAAATAACAATGTCCTTGAACCCAGCACCCTTGGTCAAAAGATCGTATGTCCAGCGCACACCCTCCCGCATGGCCAGAATATCCAAGTCATTGCCAAAGAAGTTGAGGTTGATATTCGGCTGGACCTGTGCATTTGAGTTATTCAGGGTAACTTCACCCTCGGAAAGGGGTCGCAGCAGATCAACAATGACAGTCATGTGATTGCCCTTCTCGGGCATGGGGTAATGCCACTGGAATGCGGAGCTGAACAGGCCGACGAAGTCCAACTCGAAGTGAGGTTGTCCTGCTGGGCCGAAAGGATCCAGTCCCCCGTTAGCAGCCTTGGCCTCGTGGTAGGCAGGATACTTCTCCAGACGTTCGTCAATTCGAGGGAATCCAACAAGTTCCAAGAATCCAGAGCTGGCGGGTCCAGTCTTGTCCTTTTGGTAAGTGGACAATGCCTTGTCATTGAGAGGACCGGCGCGGAGGATATGGTTATCCAGGCTGTACCCTTCCTTGACCTCAAGAACAAAAGGCACAATTGGGTGGTCCAAAAGGTGCTGGCCGACGTGAGGGGACTCCACAATGGGGGTAATCCCGTGTTTGGCCAGTTCTCCTGCTGGGCCGACTCCACTGAGCATGAGAAGCTTAGGAGTCTCAAAGACACCCTGAGACAAAATGACTTCTCGGCTGGCGTAGATGCTGATCTCGTGATCGAGGGTATCGCTTTTCACAGTAACACCGGAGCAGACGCGGGTGGCAGGGTCGATGAGCAGCTTCTTCGAGTGAACGCCGTAGAGGATTGTCACGTTAGGCTTGTTCTTAAGGTAGAGGAAGCTACCCTGGCGCTCGCCGCGGTGGATGGTATCAACACAGTGGGTGAGACCCTTCATCTCACCGGAGTAGATGTCCTCGGTCAGAGGCTCACCCTTGGAAACCCAGGCCTCAGTTAGCGCATCACGGAACGGCTTCATTTCCGGAACCAAGTCGGCATGAGAGATCTGCAGAGGGCCTCCGGTTCCAATCTTGCTTAGCTCAGCCGGATACAGCTTTTCGTCGTCATGGTAGGTGGCGCATTTGCGGAGGTACTCCACACAGGAGTCCCAGTTCCAATCGCGGCCACCGAAGGCCTCCCAGTCGTCAAAGGTAGGCTTCGATCCAGGAATCCAGGTGAAGTAGTTGGCGCACGAACTGCCACCAAGGGTCTTTCCGCGGGTGTTGGGCTTTTCAACCCTCTCATAATCATCGCGCTTGATCATGGTTGTCTTGTAAGACCAGTCGTACTTGCTTCCACGAAGGGTAAATGCCTTCGACGGGGTGGTGATTTGCTCGATCTGGTCAGGGTTTGGGATACCGGCTTCGACAACCAGAATGCGGACGTCTGGGTTCTCAGCAAGACGACCAGCAATTGCATTGCCAGCGGTACCACCGCCAACAATGATAAAGTCGTACTCAGAACCGTTCGAAACGAAAGCCATAGTTTGAGATTGGCTGTTCTTGATAATAGGAGAATAGTTTGAGACTGAGGTTTATTCAAGGGCTGTGAGACTGCGAGATTGTGTTTGTGTGTGTTGAATAGAAACACACGGGGCATCCCTTCGATTTTATATTCCACTCTTCATAGCGAGAATTTTTCCAAACCATCCTGCCGCTCTTCCGAGTTACTAGGAAAATCTTGGCTATTGGTAGGGCTGATGGAAGGGTGGCTTGCATGTAAACGTGCATGGAGGTGAAGAAAGGTGTTCTAGAAGGAATGGAAGCTCCAAGAGTGACGTTTTCAACCCCTCATGAGGGGAAACCCCTCCCCGCACGAGGGAGTCAGATCCTCTAGCCAATCAGAGTCGCGGTAAATGTTATCGGAGACGGCCAGAACTCGGCCTTGGCTCGGCGGTCTTTGCCGCCCGATCGGCATGAGCTTTTCAAAAACGCCCGTTCAACTTTGTGTCTCAAGCCCCTCACGTCAAAATGTAACGGACGGGTTTTGGAGACGGATTTGGGGTTTCCCTCATGAGGGGCTTGACTCCTCTCTGAGGGTCAACCTGATAAAAGGAAGGCTGTTTCTCACAAGATGGACCATTTATTGCATCCAGAATACCAATTGAAGTCGAATTCCCCAGACAAACAATTCCAATGACGAACCATACTTTTACGTTGGCAGAAGGTATGATACCAAATATATTAAAACAATGTTCCCACTCTGACACCAGACAGGCCAGCCAATTGCAGACCCATCTGTCAGCACCACATTGCCTACTTTTGGTGGCGGCGGCCTCACGACACTGGGTGACACGCTTCTCATTGAGACACTTTCGCATTTCAATCGCGAGCGTATCCCCGAAAGGTATGGTACCATTGAATTTGATACTTGGAAGGGAAATATATCCTAATGCTACACAGAGTGGTTCATGCTAAAGCTGCGGGCGCGTGGGGAGAATTTGAGGTTACAAATGACATTTCTTCCCTCACGTCAGCCAAATTCCTCAATGGTGTTGGAAAGAAAACCCCTGTTTTATTCCGTTTGAGCACTACTGGTGGTGAAAAGGGTAGCGCAGACACTGTCCGGGATGTGCGAGGCTTTTCGGTCAAGTTCTTCACAGAGGAAGGTAATCATGATATTGTAGGGAACCACATTGTAAGTGTTCACCCTCGACTCTTAGATTTTATATTCTAATGTCCCCGAAGCCAGTGTTTTTTGTTCGCGACCCTGTTAGGTTTCCTTCTCTCAACAGAAGTCATAAGAGACATCCTGCCACCAACCGGCCAGATTGGACCATGGTGAGTGCCAATTGAAGGTTTCATATTTCGGATGAAGCTAACCATTTAGTTCTGGGATTTCCACGCCAACCAACCGGAAAGTGTTCATGCTTTGATGCACCTTTTTGGCAATCGGGGCATTCCTGATTCCATCCGTCGAGTGACAGGCTTCGGTGTACATACCTTCAAGATGGTGTCGGCTGATGGTGGCTTCCGCTACTGCAAGTTCCACTTCCGTCCGACCCAGAGTATCACACACTTCTCTGGCCAGGAAGGTACTCGCATGGCTGGCGCAAACGCCGACTTCCATAACCAGGATTTGTGGGATGCCATTGCTCGGGGAGATTTGCCAGCCTGGAAACTTTACGTGCAGGTTATGGAGCCTGAGCAGGCTGAAAACTACGGCCGTGCTCTATTTGATATCACCAAAGTTTGGCCCCACAAGGAGTTCCCCCTCATCGAAGTTGGTCAAATGACTCTCAACAAGAATGTGGGTGGCTCTTTATCTTAGACACGAAGCAAGTGCTAACAACAACCCTAGCCCGAGAACTATTTTGCCGAGATCGAGCAAGCCGCATTCTCGCCTTCTAACATGGTGCCCGGCATTACAATGACACCTGATCCTAGTAAGCACACACTAATATTGTCGTTAGAGTGGGATAGGGCACTAACAAGTTTTGTCTGTACAGTGTTGCAGGCGCGCATGTTCGCTTACCCCGACGCTCAGCGATACCGTCTGGGAGTGAACTACACACAGCTTCCTCCAAACCGTGCAATCTGCCCTGTATACGCGCCATTCGAGCGCGACGGGATGGGAACTGTGACCCGAAACTATGGTGGTGACCCAAACTATGTAAGGAGTTCGCTGGGCACTGGTATCCCCAGCCAGACTGTTTCCGACGTACGACACACTGAGCGCATCTTGCGCAACGCTGTTCTTGGCCAGAATGAGATTCTAGTTGATGACGAGGATTTCCTTCAGCCACGGGAGCTGTGGAACAGGGTCTTTGATGAGGCCGAGCGAAGGCAGTGGGTGTCAAATGTGTCGGAGACTTTGGAGGACGTGCCTGATCAGCTCAAGGATGCTGTGACTGCCATGTTCAGCAAGGTCGATCCCCGTATTGGTCAATTGTTGGAAGCGAAGGCCAAGAACAGTTCGCGCCTTTAGCTGTTTGATTCTTTAAATTTTGGACCTTGTTCCGTTACATGGATAGATTATATTATATAGATCATGCTACTAGACGCCTTAACATACTTTCTTACCATCCCACCACCAAAATACTTACATTCTATGACTCTCTCCAACACATAACATGACACATACGACCATAGGGTGTGGAAAACAGGGCTTCCCGTCCGCTCAGCCGTACTTAAGCCACACGCCGGTGAGTTAGTAGTTGGGTGGGTGACCACCAGCGAATCCTCACTGTTGTATGTTTTTGTTTTTATATATCATTGTACAATGACGTGCAAAAGCGTAGGTAGGTAGCTCTTCTTATTTATTATAGATGTGCAGCTGTTGTGTTGTTTCGTAATGCAGGTGGTAAAATTATAGGGTGGACGTGTTGATAAAAAGTGACAAGCCACTTTATTTTTATTTTCCCTTAGGATAATCAACATGTGCGAGGTGCAGGTGGTGGCCAGGGATGCCAAAGTGTCCGGGTCTCCTCTGGTCATCCCCAAGTATCGCATCCATGTCATTCTCGGATATGCGAAAGACCCACTTAAAGTCGATGCGATCAGTCGAACATTATCGACCATGCGAATCTGAACCCCTACAGTTTGTTGTATCTATAGAAAATGAACTGCAATGTTCACACGACATGGCAAGTTGTCTTTGAACTTATCTTAGTCCCCAATGTGAGTTCCAAATATCACGGTCGATGTATAAAGTTGAGAATAAATGGGATACCCCTAGAAGCAAGTAGTACTATGAAATTTTTAAACTAGTCAAAGGTAGTCCGGTGTCTACATGTATTGTCACCACTAGCAGGCTGACTTGCATCAACGCGAGTCACTTCGAACTCTTGACGAACATGTACAACGCTCAAGGGCGACATAGGCACATCATCATCGGCGGATGCTTCGATATCCCCGACAGACTGCGACAGATCTTGGCTATGTCCGTGATTTGACTTTTTCAGAATCGGCTCGTTTGTATCTTTGTAAGCGGCCCTCGCGGATGAACTCTGATTCTGTGAGGCGACGAAGAGCTGCCGGAGGGAGGCGACACAGGAGACAATAATAGCTACCGAGTGAAGATAAGTATCAGGAAAATGACACGGTAAGAAGTAGTCACAACATACCAACGTCCACCTCAACAAAGCTCCAGAAACATAGCCAGTCGATATTCATCTGACCGTCATAGGTCATCCCGACGGCCACTCGGAGTATAGCGGTGACCATAATGAAGATAGTTGCAGAGAAAATGCTGAGGAGGATGAGCTTTTTGCGGAGCGAGATTCGTGTTTTCCATAACGCAAGGAAGGGAATAGATAGGACTAAAACATAGAATATTGATAGGTTAAAGGGCAAGCTTAATTTTCCAGTATATTTCAAATGAACTTACTCATCAAGTCCGTGATAACATCCCCAGCACAGTTGGCCCAGAACATGCGATTCTCATAATGGACGTGATGAGGCTGGGGACATTCAGCTGCAGAGTTCAGTGTCAGGGCAAATTAATCCCAATTTGAGTTCGCTTGTTCTTACTGACGATATAGTCCTGCTCTCCGAAACTGCACTTGTATTCGACATTGGCCACCGATGCAATGTAGACACTCGCTGTACAGAAAAGGACCACGAACCACCAGATACGGAGAGACTTGACCTTAGCACTGATTCGGTAGAAGAGTGCCATGAATGAGAATTTGACACACCACAGCGCCGAGTAAAATAATATCTCAAATGGAGCATTAAAGCGCATGAATGTAATGTACCTCGGAAGGAATTCAAGGGTAAATGGCTTTGTGCCAGCGCTGATTGCGTATAACTCGTAAAGAATCTTCCCCTGGACTTGCCAAATGAATGCAGCTGTGAGTATAATGACCCATGCGAGGACAACGAGGAAATCATCTAGGAATAGTCGACGGAATGAAGTAATTTGAGCATAGACACGAAATACAACAAATATGAAAGACATGCCCGTGAGAGCCCAGACGACGCCCTATTAGTATACGGTTAGTTATGCATCCAAAACATTTTCCTCATTATGCTGGATACCCACCAAGAACACTGACTCGGGAACTCTGCTGCGTTGGTCGTCAAAATCTGCCATTGTTAATACAGATTCGGTATAGAAATTCTAGCTAGAATATCAAGCGACAAGATGGGAGAAATATATCGACAGTAAAACTATATCGCCGAGAGTTTAGACGTATTATTCTTTGTTGATCTCTTGCTAGTGCCGGTCTGGCCACCCTCCACATGATTTCCGCCGAGCTTATTTCTATTGGCGCAGCCAAAGGGCATATTGATTAAGTTCTTTGAGGATATAAATTTGGATACCCCGAGGCATGTGTAGTTTACTCAAAAGGAAGGAACTCGGACTTCAATATTAACGCCACCATCGTTAACGCTATAAACATCATGACCCCGTCCAACAACTATGGTTGCACTCAACTCCCTAGGATAATTTAATTAGTGGATATTTGTTTCCATGGAAAGGAGGTGAAATATGAAGATGTTTCATATAAGACAGAGTCCAGGTATCTTGGCCTCCCGGAATATCCGACATCCAACTTGATCTCCGCTAAGCAGGGTGCAGCGACTATCCCACCTGGGAAGCAGCCCACTTCTTATCAATGTGGTGGCTCAATCAACCGGATGTGGACCGAAAAATATAACCGCAATGATTGCACAACTAACCGAGGGTCCAAGGGTATCAAAGAAACCACGTTCCTGCCAGGCCGCTCCACACCTCCATGAGACAAAGAAGGGAAATTCTCATGGAGCTCGGACCCTAACGAAATGATGTTGAACCTTGATAAAATTGGGATATTTTGGTGAAGCTAAATTCTTCATGTATTCATTCGCCAATTCAACCATGCGTCCACAACCATGGAGATTCCCCACTCTTTCAGGTGATGGCGCCTCAACTGCATCTTGCTTGTCCCCGTTGTTGAGTGGCGTACATCGGCTTTGCAGCAAACTACCCATTGCGTTCTGGGAGAATTTGAGGCGCAGTATTGCCAAAGAGCTGCGGGAGATGTGATTCTAGAAGGGGCGCGATCAGAAGTACCAAGGTCTTTCAGCGGTAACTAAAATCATCTGAACAGCAATTTACCGGATCCGGCGTAATAGCCAGACACAAATCAGTCACCGAACAGATATACATATTTAGAGATAAATACAAAACATTTGCGTAGAAACCCCAATGACATGATATTAGATGTGGTCCAGCCATCACACCATCCGTTCCTTTCATCGAGATACCGTAGGATACTGTCAAACCCCAATATGTACCTTTATTGGGCGATTACATTCCAATGGAAGGCGCACGGGGGGTGCGACAATAGAAATAATTCTTTGAGCGCATAAAGGCATGGACAGTTTTCAACCGAAGGCGTAGTCTTAAGCGAGATATATCAGCTTGGGTGCACCACAATGGAAGCCAGGACCGAAAAATTCCAATGCGGCAAGGAAAGTATATTATCCAGATTCCACAACCTCGCTGAGATCTTCCTCGAACTGTTACTGTTCCTTCTCTTCGTCTTGCGGAGACGGCAATTTCGTCATGAGATGGATTCCCGACCCCAGGAACTCCTAGTGCCACCTTATATAATATCGAACCTTAAAATTAACTCCAAATACGTAGATTGGGGAATGTGAAAATTCTTATCGGGTGTCAAGTCTGGGTCTCTCCCTCTCTCCCTCTTATTTCTGGGAGGAATAAAAGTGGGAGGAATAGAAATGAGCTCATAAATTTGGAGCATTTCCAAGGCCAGACTGCCAAACCATAGTTCCCCTAAGGGGTATAACTCAATAGGAGGAATGAGGTTGAAAGAGGCGCCTGTGGTCGGTAATACTCCGTGGACAGATCTGGAAGGTGGGGACCCATGGAACCACATAATGGGGCATGCCCCACTTCGAGCTGATATTTCAAACCTGCATCACTAATTAGTTAACTATGTTGTAGTTATGTGAAAGTTCTATATTCTTCATGTTCTTTTTTCTTCTTCCTTTCACTTTTTCATTTTCCAGAGGACTAGATTTTATGGAAACTCCCATTTGATCAAAACACCCGGATTTCCGAGGTTCCAAGATTTGCAATGAATAACGCCGCAATATACAGCCGCAAGATAAAATGTTGACCGCCCACACAGGCAGCTACCTGTTGACTATCAGCGCCACCTCAGCCTACCTGGCAATCATCTGTATGGATTGACACAAGATAAAGCCACATCCACCAGCCCTAGCTCTAACGATGAGCGTATATCTAGGTGGGGGTAGGCTCGATGCGAAAACCTTGGAAGATATAGAGATTTGACTCATGGAACCTTCGGACCGAGCCTGATAGTTCCAATTCCCCAAGTTTGGGTTATTAGTCAGCGCAAAAAAAAAAAAAGAAAAGAAAAGAAAAGAACAAAGGTTGAGATGAGTAAGACCATATCTAATTATTGACCGAATGTCAGATGGATATGGTGGGAACCCAGCGAAAGTGAAAAGCCCCTTGTGCAAGCCATGGCAAGCCATGCGTGTACTGGAATATGGCAAATAGGCTCGAATCAACAACCGTCTATTTAATATAATACACCTGGTAGGCATTTGTTACGAAAGGACCTCCGAGTGATTGGACCCGTGGAGGGAGCCTGTGTTACGCGTTAACTTTTATCTGCCCAGGTGTGTTGCGACCTTGGACCATCTGAACGTATTGCAATGTGGAAGGAACTATTTCGGAGGAAAGAGCAAACCACTCGAGTCCCAGTGGATTGCCCTATCGCACAATCCATGGCAGATATATCCTCTGTCTGCTATATCCTCTCTGTTTTCTTTTTTTCCTTCCTCGTTTCTTGAGTTCTGTTGTTCCATCCAACGTGACACAAATAGCACAGACTCCATCAATATTCCATCATCGTACTGTGTTCCAATCATGTCTGAACCACACACACACGGTGTTGGTATCGCGATATCCACCCCAGAGCCCATCAATGAGAAAGCTGTCACGGTTCTAGGAAAGGATGAGGGCCAAGTCAGTGGCAACGAATTGTTTGTTGAAAATCCCCGTGACTCTGTAGATGCTGTCATTGTCACTGGAGCTGATGTGGCCACCCATCTTTTGCCGATGCGAGATGACTTCGACCCTACTTTGACATTTCGAGCTGCTATTCTGGGCTCTGGTCTCGCAGCCTTCCTGGCTGTCATGACCCAGATTTACACTGTAAGTGAACCTGCACATCGCTTCATTATCCACTACCTCAGGACTGCTAATAGATGTATTCCTAGTTCAAACCAACCCAAGTAAACATTTCAGGCGTTTTCCTCGTTCTTGTTTCCTACTTTGTTGGTACCGCGTGGGCCAAGTTTCTGCCCCGCGGTGACAAGTTCGAGGCAAGATGGAGAGAACAAAATGGACAGGCTAGGCTCCCCTGGTGGATCATTATTATCAAGTTTGTGAATCCTGGGCCGTTCGGTCTTAAGGAGCATTCGATCTCTGTGATCACTGCCACGGCAGCCGGGTATGTTACAGATGCCACAGCTGTGTTTGCGGCACAAAAGCTGTTCTACGATCTTACTCTGAGTGCCACAACTGTCATCCTGGGCATTATCTCTATCGGTCTCTTTGGCTGTGGCCTCTGTGGATTCATGCGGACTTTTGCTGTCTGGGATGTTGAGGCTGTCTACTGGGGGAGCCTACCTGTTGTGAAAACTCTCCAAGGGCTTCACTGGGAGCAAGTAGACAACTCAAAGCCACTGAAATATTTCTGGTATGCCCTCACGGGTATGTCCCTTTATGAGATTTTTCCTGCATACATATTTCCATGGCTGAACTCTGTCTCTATTCCGGTATGTACTACCTTCTAGCAACATTCCCTGCACTCTATCTGACTAGACTTTAAACTCTTAGTGTTTGGCTTCACAGAAAGCAACTGGCAAAAAAGGTGCCATACTAACCAACCTTTTTGGTGGTGCTACTGCCAATGAAGGCCTAGGTCTCTTCTCTTTGTCTTTTGACTGGCAATATGTGAGTGGGTATATGACGTCCCTGCGATACTACGTACTAACCAACGACGCTTCCCAACGCAGATCACATCATCTTCAACCGCTATACCTCTTAAGTTGGTACTTCATACTTTTGTGGGAACTGGAATCTGCGCTATGGCGATGATTGGTATCTACTTCGGAAATGGCTGGGGTTCGAGATCACTCCCGTTCATGGCGACCAACCTTCTCATGGCCAATGGCACAAGATATCCCGTGAAAGAAGCCTTTCCTGGTGGCTTGCTGGACAAATCAGTGATTGAAAAACATGGACTACCCCAGCTGACTGGGTCCTTTGCGTTTGGCCTGTTCATGGCCAACACTGCGGTGAGTGTAATACCTTTATTCTGAACACAGATGCTCACTGGTGTCTAGATTGGTGCCCTGATTCTCCACTGCATCCTCTTCTGGGGCAAAGGTATTTGGAGAGTACATCAACGCGCCAGGGAAGGTAAGCATGATGACCCGCACCACACCCACATGGCCAAGCACTACAAGGACACCCCATGGTGGTGTTTTGCTGGTATTATCATCATTAGCTTTGTTCTTGGCCTTGTCGTGGTGATCAAAGAGAATATCACTCTTCCGGTCTGGGCGTACATTGTCGCGCTAGCACTAGGAATCTTTATTTCGCCTTTCGTGAGTATCCTCAAAGACACAGCTTTAGAATTATTCTGACCAACGTTATGTTCCAGAGCGTCATTCTCTTTGCTCGCTTCGGCAACGGCATTGCCACCAATAACCTGTCGAAGATGCTGGCTGGCCTCATGCTTCCCGGGCGCCCAGTTGGTAATATGTACTTCGCTGCTTGGTCCCACAATGTTGTCATGTCTTCAGTCTCCGTGTCCACTGATCTCAAGCTAGGAGAATACCTGAAAATACCCCCCAGAATCATGCTTTTGACCCAAATGTATGGCATCGTACTTGGTGGATTCATCAACTATGCTATTTTGTCTTCCATCATCTCAGCCAACCGGGATCTCCTTGCCGAAGGCAACGGAAATTCCTCCTGGAGTGGTGCGACGATGCAAGCTTTCAACACGAAGGCGGCCTCTTGGGCCTTGGCTCCCTACTTGTACAAGCTCGGTGCAAAGTACGAGATGATTCCTATTGCCCTAGCCGTTGGTGCTGCTATGGTGATTATCCATCGGGTTTGCTATCAGGTCAGCAAGCGCAAAACAGTCCAATATTATTCAACTAGTTGATCCTGACCCATTTTTACGTTTCAGTTTGTTCCCAAAATCGGACAGTTCGATCTTTCGGAAATCAACCTCCCACAATTCATCCAGTATGCTGGCAATATCTCAACCCAGCCACAGACCTGCACTATTCTCAGTGGAATACTCTGTGGCTTGTTTACCCAAGCCTACCTTCGGAATTACCACCCACGCATTTTCAGAGACTACTCATACATTGTTGCAGGGGCCTTTGACGCCGGCAGCCTCTTTGTTGTCTTCATTCTCTCTTTCGCCGTGTATGGAGCTGGCGGACCATCTCATCCATTTCCGTCGTGGTGGGGAAACAACCAGGAGGGACATGTTGACTGGTGTCCCGTCTCAAAGTAGAGAGGTCTCGGACAACAACATAAGATGGGTGAGTAAAGTCATGAAATGCCTTGAGCACAAATATCTTTCTCTGATGCCTTGAAACATGTTTTATCTTCTCAAAAGGCTGGTCGTGACGGCAAGCTTACAGTGAATGGATCCTCGATGGATCCCAAGCCTTAACATAATGCATCCGCCATAGTTATCATTTTATGATGAATTAAATATCTCAACGCTACAGTCAACTTGCCTCGGCCTATATTCAATCACATATTGTGAACATGTAGTCTTATGCTACAGTGCCGACTTTGTACGCATTGTAGGATGGTCTTTCCTATGAATTACGGTGCAGTACGTGAAAACTGAATATCAGGAAGCTTGAGAAACAGCTAGGGAATCTATCCGAAGCAACTACCGAGGAACCGAGTATGACTTTTGATATGAAGTAGGCCTGCATGAACTATGTAAACTTTTGCCGGTGAGTGAAAGGCGAGGTTGGCCCTTTAGGGATCACGCAATGGTTGCAGTAAAATGCGAATTTCGAAACGAGATAAGCATCAAGCGATGCCGAAGAACCAATAACAAGAAATTACTTGAATGATAAGACATTAGTCCAAATGGTGTGGCTAAATTTCGGAATGATGCAAGTCGCTTGGACCCCGCCTACAGCTAACCCGGCACGTGTCAGTATTATCGTATTATCCCACAAACCGTACATACTAATTGCTGGAAAAATACGAGATTATTTGTGACACTAATTGTATGAGCCAGAATTTGTTCTAGACCTAGGTCGGTTAAGTTGCAATTGTCTCATCCATCCTTGTGGGCACAACATAACAACTCTTCCTAGGGCAGAATTGCGTGACGGCAATCATGACAATGTGTACTTTCTCCAGAACTATAAAGGCCGAAATTGAGATCTTCATGGTGCTACTCGCAATAATTTCGACAAGGTCCCGCCCTTGTCTCTGCCTGCAATTCCGAAAGATGTCCACGGAGGAAATAAAGACAGCGCATGTTGCTGCTAGTAGTGCAGATGGCTCAGACGAAGAGGGGCAGAAGACTGAGCTACACAAAGGAGAAGGTACCTTTGAGGCCAGCGAAGGCCATCACTTCTACCGGCCCATTGACAGCTATGAGGGACTCCATCGCTGGGATCCCAACTTTCAATGGACGGAGACAGAAGAGAGAAACATTGTCAGGAAGGTTAGTTAATCATTCTATGTCACGACGCAATTTCCAATTAACCCACTTTGGATAGATTGATGCTCGTGTCTGCACGTTTGCTTGCATCACTTTCTTTGCATTGCAGCTTGATCGAGGAAACATCCGCCAGGCACTCGCCAGTACGCTTCTAAAAGATCTTAAAATGACCAGCAATGATTACAACTTGGGTCAGACAATCTTTCTGGTCTGCTTCTTGTTGGCCGAGATGCCCTCCCAGCTACTCTCCAAAAGAATCGGGCCAGACCGTTGGATCCCTATTCAAATTGTGTCATGGAGTCTGGTCGCAGCTTGCCAGGCCTTTTTAACTGGGCGTGCCTCATATCTGGCCTGTCGAGCTCTGCTGGGGTTCCTAGAAGGCGGCTTGTGAGTATTCGTATTTCACACAATCTTAACATGGAACTAACCGCCGGTTGCAGTATACCTGACACAATTCTTTTCTTGTCGTTCTTCTACAAATCTAGTGAGCTGCCGAGAAGATTGACAGCTTTCTGGATTTCCTTTACCGTCGCTGGAATTGTTGGTTCATTCTTAGCCTTCGGCCTCCTCCACATCACCGATGCCGACGGCAGCGGTGGCTGGAGATATCTATTTGCGTATGAGGGTCTCATAACCGGCATCATTGGAATCGTCGCGTATTTCTGGATGCCAGCATCACCCGTGCAAACCAAGGGAGGTTTCCGCGGAAAGAACGGATGGTTTACGGAGCATGAAGAGAAGATCATGGTGAACCGAGTCATTCGGGACGATCCTAGTAAGGGCAGTATGCACAACCGACAAGCCGTCACCCCGGGGCTCTTTTGGGAATCGCTCAAGGATTACCATATGTGGCCAATTTATACACTTGGTCTAATCTGGATGATTCCGTCGAGTCCAGCGCAAAGTTACCTCACGCTACAACTGCGATCCCAGGGATTCACAACCTTCCAGACCAATTTGTTGGTAATTCCGTCGGATGTCGTCGCGATTGTCACCATGATAGCCATTACCTGGATTGCGGAGCGTACAAACCAGCGCCTGCTTTGGGGCGTAGGAGTGGAATTCTGGAACCTAGCCCTGCTGATTGCACTGGAGGTGCTCCCTGAAAAGAGCATGCCCTGGCCCCGTTGGGCGATACTTACACTTCTTGTTGGTTCGCCGAGTATTCATCCTGTTGTGGTGGCGTTGACTTCACGGAATGCCGGATCTGTACGGACTCGTACTGTTGCTTCTGCATTGTATAATATGTCTGTACAATTGAGTAGTATCGCTAGTGCTAATGTGAGTTCCAACCCTTGTCTTTCCGCTCCTTCCTTTTTGGCTCCCAATGGGTAGGGAATATATTCACGATCGGGATACTAACAATGCTGAACAGGTGTACCAAGCAAAAGATGCGCCATACTACAAAAATGGAAACAAAGTTCTTATCGCGTTGGCTGTTGTCAGCGGATTCCTTTTTGTGGTCGCGAAGGTCTACTACGATTGGTGGAATAAGTACATATTCCAAAATTGCAAATATTAGCTTGGAGCATACTTGCTAACTTACGTACAGATATAACTCTACAAAATGGGACGCTATGACGAGCGAGCAAAGGGAGCTTTACTTGCGTGAAAACCCGGTATTGACTAACAAGAGGTACGTTAGCGCTAGGGTGTAACTACTTCCAATGCCTACCAACTAACCATCTTGTATAGAATTGACTTCCGCTTTGCTCGTTAAAGACGTAAATCTACGGGATGAATTTGAAAAGTTTGAGATTATTAGACATTTCAGTGTTGCGATGGAATAAACTTTAGGTTGATCCATAGTAAGAGGGACAAACATGCGTTATTCATAACCCTTTATTCCCTCGAAGTATTTCAATATTTATCTAATAGAAGCTTATGCCTTGGATTCACCCTCCTGTGGGATGTAAGGTGTCTCATAAGGGCGTTCAGCTTGGGGGGTAATGCGCGCCAAGTGGCGACGCTCCCCAGTCGTCCAGTCAACAATCGCAGAATGGGCCGTGACACGGTTCTATATTGCGTACACATTAGTAATTTGAACGGTTAATCAATATTTCAAGAAACCACTCACATCCCAGACAACAACAGTCTTTGGGGCCCATCGAATGCGAGCTTGGTAGTCAATGCCACGCCCCACGTGGGCCAGTAGGAACCCTAGAAGGGCATCGCTCTCTTCCTTTTTTAGTCCGACAATACTGCGAGTAACTAGTCTTGATGTAAGTGCTGACTCCTCTTTCCAGGAACACGGGAGAATACTTACAGCCACCATTAACGAAAAGCGCTTTTTCGCCAGTCACCGGATGGGTTCGAATAAGAGGATGCTCGTTTTTTACAGGCTCCCGTCTATCAACACCACCACGTTTCAAACTAAACTCAGCCTGCTCAAATCCGGAATGCACAGCCTTCAAGCCGTGAAGACGCTCCTTAAGCGCTGGGGAAAGCCGGTTATAGGCCTCGACTTGGTTGACAAAGGCAGTGTCCCCACCCACTTCAGGGCTATCAAGCACATATAAGAACGTTGTACCAGGTGGCTGCTGCTCATATGTGACATCAGAATGCCATGCGACACTGCTGTTCTTTGTCGCGAGATATTCATCCAGTTCCCACGCATTGTTGTTCCGGTGCACAAGATGAATCTCAGGATATCCCTCTGGAGCTCCGCTAGTCGGGTGGATATGATGGCGGCCAAAGTAGCCTCCAAAATCGAGGGCCTCTTGGATTGGCAGGTCGGCGAAATCTTGGTCTCTGAAGGCGACAACCTTACGTTGGGCAACGAGCAGAGCGAGCTGATCTTTTCCGGCAGCAGTGAGCTTGCTTAGCTGAACGCCTGTAACCTCAGAGCCGGTGGTCGGAGTCAATTTTTGAATCTTGGAGCCCTCAATGAGGAGATCCTTGAAGGAGGGGTCGGCATCTTTTCCGTGCTCGACGTGGGTAAAGGGTTCAAGTGGCGGGTATTTCTCGCCATAGTCATATACCGGGAGGTAGTTCGGATACTGCATTGTTGTCAGGCCAAGCTATGTGTAGAGGCTCAACGGCCTAGCCACGACCTACGCTGGCAGTAGTATTTTCCCCTTCCTCGTCAATAATTCTTCTCACTCTGGCTTTGGTCTCGGTTGTTCCAGGAGCGGCCTTTACAGGAACAACAACTTCCGTAGTGGATGTTTGGGCAATAGATGGTGCCATGTTGTGGTGAGACCAATAGTAAGTTGTTAGTAAATTGTGTGGTTATCAAGTTTGAGCAATTATTCCTTGAGATCTGTGAGCAGCCAGTGCTTAAATACGAACTATCTGAATTTCTATTTTCTTCGCGCCATTTTATTGTAGAATCACGTATGGATTCGTTCGTGTCCGGTATAGGCTACAGTCATAATTCATTGTGTGAAAAGGTCGGGTACACAGAACATACTAACATTAATGCCGTGGTATCCGTCCTATAGAATGGCAAATTTAACAGTGCAACACGGAACCGACCAAACTCGACGTGCTATCTCTGACAATAATACCATGCGCTTGCCAATGGTTGGGGAAGGTATCGAGGGGTCTTGGGTGCATTGATAATGCTGACATGGCGTGATATGGTGCAAGTGACAACCCCGCAAACGCTGCCGTGGACTATATATCCATCATTATGCATATCAGGGTCTGTCATAGCAATAACAGATGTGGCATAAAAATCTAGAGTAAAAACGTGATCGTAGGTATTATTGCATCATTGTTCCGTAAAGGAGGCAAACTTGTGAGCATAATGCAACTTGCCTTGTGAATAAATAACTCAAGCTTCCTAATTTTTCGTTTCTATAGACAAGGAAGTACGAATAGTGGGGAATAATCTTAACGGGAGGCTTTATCACTTAGACCGCGAGACCGCACAGCGATGACTACATTTAAAAGTAGGTCAAGTAGCCCAAGTAATGAAAATCTTCGTTATCGAGCCACATTCGGATGTTACCTTTATCTAGTGTGTTATGAGTGGGCATCGACCCTTGACTACCGACGATTGGAGAAACCAGTCCGTCAGACGATTCCTTCCCGTCCGATGAAACCATTAGACTGCGTTTCGCGTCCCATTGGACTTTTATGTTATACGCTGGACAAGTGATTTTCGATGTCAGTTTGACGGGGTCGACTCTTGGCCGTCTTTAGTAATGGTTAGGGGAGACACCCTGAGACGCTGGATGTGTGGACTGTCACTTTTCGATCGCGTAACGAGTTTCATTGTCTTACGGAGTAGGCTGCATGCGATTCAATCAGGTATGTAGACCGAATGGAGAGGATACCCAGAAAACAGGTGAAGTATTGAAAAATTCGCAATTGCATTGAGAGGGGAGTTAGAAAGGTGGCTTGATGATTGAAAGAAGTGAAAGAGCTCAGGGTTGTTTCCCCAGATTCCATTAATCCACACTCACGTGATTGCCATTCCTATTTGTACTAGAAAACGAGATAAAGAAAAGATTTTTGTTTTTTTTAAAAAAGAAACATCTGCTCACTGTTGAACTCGAAATTTGTCTACCTGAGTTATAGAACTCCAACTCCGATCCCATTTTACTGTTCTCAAAAAATATAACGATAGTCAATACTTTACTCACTCCACTGGTCCAAATATAGATATTTCTTAACTTTTCTTTCTATGATCCTATGTTGACTTCTACCTTCTTTTGTTCTTTGATGTTGGGGAAAGCATCTTTAGGCTGAGAATCAAAGCTTTCCTATCATTCATTCTAGTTTCTCCGCAATGAAAACGAGCGAAAAGAGTATAGAGAAATATAGTCGTAACAAACGACTCTTGTGGCTTACAGCCATCCCCTCTAAGGATATATTCTTTGTTGTAGCTATACCGTGTCTTTGAAGCCTTGATCCTAAACCCACTCCACCCTAAGTGTAGGTTTTCTCTCATTCGCTGAAATCTTGCTTTATTTTCCTCCTTAGCTTGGTTCTTTTCCTTCAAGTATTTATATATTTATATCATCCGACTCGATTGTGCATTGGCATCAAGGTTTGTTTAATTTGCGAGACTCAACTTTCATCTTGTCTTCAACATGTCAGACCGGTACAACTTTCGACGTAGTACTCGCGTGAAGCAACTACCACCCCACCGCCATAGGGGTCCACCACAAGATCCAACTCCACGCATAGCGCTCAAGGTAGAAGAGCTAGACCTTGAAAAATCCTACGTTGGCACTTTCGTGTCACCTAAACGACAAAGGCCAAAGAAAAGCAGACCATGGGCCAAACAGACAGGAACAGACCCCATCACCGACCCAGCTAAGCTTCCTCGCGGGTGGCATATGAAGGAAGACGATCTTGAACATAAGTGAGACGACATTGGATTTAATCGTTCGTGCAAACAACAACCTAATTGAAAATTCAATAGCGATATCGATGGTCAAATCGAAAGATGTCATGAGAGAATTGCTGAAAACATAATGCCCCATGTTTTCCAGCAAAGGTTACAGGACTATACAGCTGCAAAGGTCAAAGAGGAGTGAGTCAGCTATCTTGGTATTGATTCTGCATAGATTCTCACCTTGTTATACTGTAGCGATATGAGATTCCCGGGGTCGGAAGAGCTCAGCTGGGAGACCGTTCAACGGGTGCATGAATTGGAAACGATGAAGACAGATCTGGCGAGCACTACGGATGACTACGAGCAGCTTCCAAACATTGGGGCTCTCTTGGAAGCATATACATCGGGCGAGCTTCATTGGAATACAGGTCTTGTTACATATTGGTGGAAGGGAGCCCAGGTTTCTCAACCAAGACCATTTGACTGGGATGAATTTGAAGCGATTAATTCCCACCACCAGGGTTACAAAGGCTTTTGGGTGGAAGGGGTAATTGATTTCCTTAACATTTCCACAACTACTCGCTAATGCATAATATCAGATCTGCGGCCTTGAAAATGAGAGCTCCTATGCAGCGATGACACTATTTCCACATTCACGATATCAAAAGCTGATTGGCGTAAGCTCCATACTTATGGCTTAACCCTCATCCAAATTTACTAACCTTTTTCTCTAGTTAACATTAGCAATCCGTCTTCCAGGAATAGCATGGTTTGCCGAGTTGGAATTTATCCACGATACTGGGTGCAGTAGGATGACCATGTTCCAAGCGGATCTTAGTGTGCTTCTTGGTCCTTTTGGCGGAGCTGTTGGTCCAAGAGTACCGGTCATCTGTATGTCAACATCTAATACTGGTAATGGCCTCGTAACTAGGGAAGTGATTGAAGTAGAAGTCACCATCCTTGATGGAAATCGTCAAAGAATGATCGCTTGGACTAGAACCTTTTGCAATCTCGTTCCAGGAGGCTGGTCACCCAATGGTGCCCCCCGACTAGACGGTCCAATTGTGTCAGATTTGTTATACGTGGCAAGCGTACCCAATGGCATCCATCAGTTATATGTCTCAACCACGAGATTTGAACTTGGCCTCCCAGACCTGAATCTTGCTACCAACCCTGGACAGCATATGCCAACAGTACTCAATCCCTTGCCACCAGGAACGTTCGCCACTACACATGGCCCTTGGTTACCCTCGGTGGGAGGAAATTTATGGTTCCCGCCAGCAGCATCCGGAGTTCCTTGAGAACTGACAAACCTGTCATTGCTTTGCCGGACTGTCGTTTGTGCTGAAACCCATGCCTCGCTTTTGATTCCTTTGTTTTTCTTCTGTGTTTCTTGGAGTGTATCGTCGTCCCGATTTAATCTAGTTTTCTATGTTTTGTTGAGCTTTTCTCTTGTCATAGTATTTGTGTTTTATCCGCGCAACCCAACAATACCAATAACCAATTAGAGTATTGTGTTAATGTATTTTGTTAGTTTATACCTAATCTAGGGCTGGAATACCTGTGCTATCAAGTTCCATTTCATCTAGTGAAATGCCCTCGCTTGTATGATGTCTAACACTGGTCATATCTATTTAGTCAGACTTCGGAATGAGTCGTTAATGTTGTAATCATTCATAGACAGGAACATAAGACTCATAGGCTCATCTAGCAGACCTGGCCGTGCTCGCGAAACGGGAGTTCTGCTGTAGTTTATTTTCTTAATATGTATGCTCTTTCATTGCTGGGTAGCAGCAATATTGCATACTAGTCGATGCCGATCTAACCAGTATCTAGGACAAAGTGGCCCATGCAGATCGTCAGATACCTGGCGCTCATTTCTTTCCCTCCCTTATCGCTCCTTTGTGGCTCCCCTTCCCGTCCCTTCTTAGACCAAAGCCCACTATCATGGGTTACTTTCAGAAACTTCCTGTAAGAAAAAATGGGTTTAAGCAAAAAGTGCCACTCTGTAAACAAATATATAATAATTATTTTATTCCTCTGTAGTTGCTGCTATGCCTCCGGTCACGATCGACACACGTGGTTAGGACCCACATCAGGTAGTTCTCTCCCCCTTCTATCCCTGCTCTCCCGCCCGCTTGTTCCACATCAAAAGGTATTATCCACTTGGAGCAATCTTGAACAGTGAAAAGCTTCTCTCACCCGAAAATTATGACTTGAGAGACACCTAATGTTGCGGTCCGCGCCAATATGCCTCAAACTATGGAGTACTCCGTATAGCCAAGCTGTGACTGGGTTCCTGAACGCAAGGCCGATCATTTGTGGTCACATTTAGCCCCACGCTGCTTCTCATATCCTGCGGGTCGCTTATATGGGTTAGAGAAACAGCGAAATGGCAGCTACCTCGTCTTTCTTCTCCTTTCTCCTGGCCGCAGACCTAGAGGAAAAGAAGAAGATTCTGAGCAATGTGATTTTAGCTGTTCAGGAAATATTTTTGTAACCATCGGGAATATAGACTAACTGCAACCAAACCTGGGTGTGGAATACTAGTGTATCACAACTAGTGCTAATTTATCAACGTTTGCACTGCAGGGCCCACAGTTAATTACCGCCACGGGAGGTCTCTAAGACAGATAGAACAATACCTTGGTAGGAAATTTTTCTCTTTCCCCGGAGCTTTCCAGTTCTAAACTCTACCTTTCCCACGGGCTGCAATTTTCGAGCCAAACTCAATCATCCATCATGACTATCAATGAGAAGGGAAGCGTGGATGACACAGAGCTGGGAAGCTCTAGGGACTCTACTGAGCAGCACGAAGTCTTCAAGAAGACTGAGGATGGTGTCAGCTTCCGCGGTGTTGGCTGGTTCAAAGCGTGTATCATCTTCGTGAAGGTCCTCTTCGCGACGGGTGTTCTGTCGCTGCCAGCTTCGCTGTACTCCCTCGGTGCGGTGGGTGGCTCGATCAGTATCGTCGCATGGGGCGTGTTCAACACTTACTCTTTCGTGATCCTGGGCAACTTCCGCAAGAAGCATCCTCATTGCCACTCTATCGCCGATATGGCAGAAGTTGCTGGCGGTTTCTTTGCGAAGGAGCTTACCGGCATCCTCTTTCTCATCGGCTACGTCCTTGTCACGGGCAGTGGCATCATCGGAGTTTCAACTGCGTTGAATGCCCTGTCGCACCACTCTGCGTGTACTGTCTGGTGGTCTTTGATAGGAGCGGTGGTGATCATTGCGACAGCTTCGGTGCGCAAACTCCAGCATGTGGGCTGGCTCACATATGCAGGATTTATTTCGATCTATGCTGCAGTTCTGATCGTTGTCATCGGAGTCACGACGCGCGACCGACCGGCCGCCGCACCCCAGGAGGGCCCTTATGACCTCGGCTACGTGGCTATCAACAACCCCGGATTCGCTGCTGGCATGGTTGCTTCTAGCACTATCTTCGTTTCCACAGCTGGTACCAGCGCCTTCATCCCGGTGATGTCGGAGATGCGCAACCCGAGGGACTATAAGAAGGCATTGTACCTGTGCATGATTGTGGTGAATGCGTCTTACCTTGCCTTCAGCTTGGTTGTCTATCGTTGGTGTGGACAGTGGGTGGCTAGTCCGTCTTTGGGCGTATGTATTATATTTCTGATGGCACTTTCGGGTACAACTAACTGATTATTTTCGATCTATAGAGCGCTGGACAGACGATCAAGATGGTATCGTATGGTGTTGCACTGCTAGGACTAGTCGTGAGCGCCACGATCTACTTACATGTGAATATTTCCCCCGCAACTCATGCGTTCAGAACTGACTTTGCAATTTAGATCGCAGCCAAGTACATCTTTGTGCGTATCTTGGGTAACACGCGTCATTTGCAAGCCAACACTGTCGTTCATTGGGTCACTTGGATGAGCTGCACGATCGGTCTCGGTGCTATCTCCTTCATCCTTAGCGAGACTATCCCTATCTTCAACTACCTGGTTGCCCTGATTGGGTCTGTTTGCTTCGCCCCGCTGGCCATGTGCCTTCCTGGTTTCTTGTGGCTGCACAGCAACAGTGACTACCGGAAGGGTACACTTGTGCAGAAGGTCATCTACCTGCTGCACTGGGGAATGGTACTCCTCGGCATCTTCTTCCTTGTTGGTGCGACTTACGGTGTCATCATCCAGATCATTGATGCCTATGCAACGGGAATGATTGGTTTGTTTGGGTGTCTCCTAACAGTGGACAAATCGCGACTAACTGTTTTTTATCAGGCTCCTCTTTCAGCTGCCTAGACAACTCGAACTCCTCATAAGCATTGACTTCCGGGAAAATACAATTTATTTAGTTGAGCTGCTTAGGGATTGGCTCCCAATGGAGTATTGATATTTACGCTCAACACCTGGTGTGAACAGTTATAATGAGTGTTGGTAATGAATGGTGGTAATGAGAGGAATCTATAATGAGGGCCCGGGTGGTCATAATGTAATGAGTTGTTATGGAATGGTATCAAATTGCGTTTTTTTTTTCAAAGACTCGCCTAACACACACACTTAGTGCCGCTATGACAAATGCTAGTCCCCCGCTAATGTAGGTACCGTCTCCACTTTCACCCAAACCTGGTCATCGTGTGGTTCACGGACGGTGTTCCGCGAGCTCGGGAACCCAGTTCTAACCGCATTAGGGATGGCTTTTGTCTATCAAAACTTTGATTTCTTCCGGATTCCTCTTTTTTGGGGCTGGAAGACGTTCTTGTGCAACATCCCGAGTCCCGCTTTCATGACACACACCATTACCTGGGTACTCTAGACTCAATCATGAGACTTCGCTGAATCCCAGGTTCCGGGCATCCCGTATGGATCCACTCGCGTCGGTCCACGACCTTGAAGTTTGTGCGGCCTTGTGGCCTCTGGCCTCCGATCTGGGAACTGAAATTCGTATCTTCTGCGATGCCTTATCGCAGCTGCCCGCCGCTGTTGATGAGTAGCTCGCGATACGACTATTTCATCCCGAGTCGCGCCACGCTGAGGTGGTGCTCGCTATCATGTACTCCGTTTTCGATAATTAATACTTAACTGTTATCCTCTGCAATATAGAGTTCAACATATACGAGCACGGCCTTTGAAGGGGTGGAAACTAGAGGTCCCCGCCCATTCCGTGCCTACACGTGTGACTCGTGAGTTATTAGGTCATCACCAACAAATCTTGGGGGTGGTACCTAGGCGGAGACTCCATGGGTATTCCATACCTGCGAGCATCTCGTCTGCGCTCAAATTGGGACATAAACTCGACTCGACTATTACATACACTCACAGTCAAAAAATCGTGGACCTTGACTGGACTGGAGTTTTCACAAGTCAGGGTTTTTACTAGGAGGGGCACCTTCGCAGCCAAATATTCATTTCGAGTCTCCTTTTATAACTTCCTCACCCTTAAACCCGGGGAATTGTGTTAATAACACTCGAATGAACAAAAGTCTTTATTATTCGACTACCCTAGTTATGGTCGGTTGTCCCCTTTTAGGTTACCGGCTTGGCAATGATCTCGGCAGCAATCCTTTGTCGGGGCGAACGCGGGGTATCCTATACCGGCCTGCCATAGAAACAAAAATTTACCTCGGATATGCTGTAGATACAGCGAGGCAGGCTGGTGCTATAAGCATACCTAAGGTCTCCTGTCAACACGACAGTTTTAGAATCAACCAGCACCCCTAATTATACTCACACCTATAGTTTACCTGACAATGCCTCTTCCTAAATATACCTACAACGGCCCAATCGACCATACAGTGGTGCCTGATCTAGCCAATGCCAAAGCCAAATCCGTCATCATTACCGGAGGCGCAAATGGAATGGGCGAGGCCATGGTGCGCGCCTTCACTGAGGCCGGCGCCTTTGTCACCTTTGGCGACCTTCACCCTAGAGGAGACGATCTCGCTAAGGAATTGAACGCCAACGGTGAAACCGCTGCGTTTGTCAAATGTGACATTACAGACTGGGACAGTTTGATTACACTGTTCGAGACGGCCAAATCCAAGAGTCCGGGTAACAGCGTTGATATTGTCATTGCCAATGCAGGAATCTCGCGTGCCTCGGGTGACAGTTTGTGGAACCTCGATGGTAAGTCTGTTTATATCTGGTAACTTCAAGTTCAAGATACTCGAAATTTGGCCGTGCATACTTCCATGCAACCAAGGCACTGACAGTCCATAGACCCTAACGGGGCACCAACCAAGCCCAATCTCAATATTGTCCGTGTCAACATGGACGGGACATTCTACACCTGGAAACTTGCAGTGCATTATTTCAGAAAACAACCCGATACCGAGGACCGAGACCGATGCTTCATCATGACTGGAAGCATGGTCGCGTACATTGATTCACCGGTAAATATGCCGTCTGCGACTTCCTTGTAATGGTTGTCTTGTATACAAGTAATTCAGTGACTAATCCGCCGCGTTAGGGAAACTGGGAATACACAGCGACTAAGTATGGTCTCCGCGGCTTCATGAAGACTGTGCGTCGAAACAGCTGGGAGCAAGGAATTCGGGTTAACTATGTCGCGCCATGCTGGATCAAAAGCGCTATTCGTACCAAGGAATACGAGAATTGGCTGATCGAGCGTGGTGTTGAGTTTGGCGAACAGGCCGATTGCGCCGGTGCAATGATGCGGATCGCCTGCGATAAATCTATCAACGGTGTGTTGAACCACAGCTCTTTTCTTTGTACCTTGTCTTTAGACAAGACATATTCAGATATCATGGCTAACTCTACGCTACCAGGACGCTCACTCATGATTACGCCTAGGTCCTTTGCCAAGGAGGGATTTGTGGATGTAAACAAGGAAGACTATTCGGACCCCAAAGACGAGTACTTTGCCAAGAAGCAAGCGTCGCAATTAGTCATTATCGAGGATAAATGGCTAGATGATTATAAAGTGAGGATTTACAAGGATTGAGTCGCATTTCACTGCTGACTCGGAGCAGAGACAGGGTCAAGGGCAGAAATTGTGAGTAGCAGGTTTTACTATAGTGGCACATCTGGTCTAGTCTTGGAATTAAATTTAGTTTCAATTTTCAAATTCCTTTAATGGATAATAATCATCATATGCCCATATTTTCCATGTGTAATATATCTGCACAACCGCCCTATCGGCGTGTGCAATACGTTCGTATAGTAGCTCCATACGATAATCCGGAGAATGCTTCGGTACAAAGTAAACGGCCGTTCGGTATGTCCGGCTATGTCGGCAGCGCACGGCCAAAGGGAAGACCCCAGTAAGGAGTAGTGATTAGGACGACTCTAGTTCATATACATATAAAGCGACCAGAATTGGGAGATTGGCAAACACCAACTCATACAATATAGATCAGCACATGATGACAGATTCTGCAAGTCTTAACATCCCGTCGTCTATGTACGCGTGGAGGAAGCATAAGGGAAACCCCAGTCCTGTGAGTAGCCACATATTCACTGGGAGTAGCCGTTGCTAATAAACACGCTGGTCTGGGAAGAGGTCCCGGTCCCTGCAACTCCCAAGAGAGGATTCTTAGTGAAGTTGCTAGCATCTGGGGGTGAGTATTTGGCGGCTGTTTTTGGGTTCCGAAATCACCTCTGCTGGAGATCCTAATACCTGCTTGCTAGTGTGCCATAGCGACCACTCACTTCTCACAAGTGAAAGACAACGCCCTTGGTTTCAAGAGAAATACACGCTGGTATGAAGATCATGTCTTGTGCATCAAAATACCGGAAATTCCAATGCTGACCAGATTCCTCGTTTCAAGGGTCATGAAGGATGTGGAGAGATTGTACAGATAGGCGACCAAGTGAAAGACGCCGGTTTCAGCGTGGTAGGCTCTTCAAAGAATCCTTTGGAAGATAAATCAGACCTAACAACATTTATAGGGAGATCGAATCGCGACTATCGCTGTCCCTGGTTGTGGATCAGAGAACTGCGCAGAGTGCTCACGGGATCTCGCTCAGCTATGTGAACAAGCCCACCACGCTGGTATTGGTCAGGACGGCTTCTATGCACCATATGCTGCGCTTGACCTTCGAGCAGTAGTTCACGTCCCGGAAGGTTTGTTGCATGATGGTGTTCTGAGGCTTGATCTAACAAAACCGGCAGGAATTCCGTCATCCGTAGCAGCAGTGGCGACGGACGCTGTCAAAACGAGCTACCACGCCATTGTAAGACGTGCAGAGGTCAAGTCTAACGAGATAGTCTTTCTGTTTGGCCTTGGGGGCCTCGGATTTAATGCGTTGCAAATTGTTCTGCATATCGGGGCTCGAGTCATTGTTTCCGATATTCGACAAGAACGGTTGGAGGAGGCTGCAAGGTGGGGTGTTCCTCGACAGGATCTAGTACCGGCTGGAAAGTCAGTACAGGACTTTGTGCGCGAGAATGGGCTGCAGGGCAGAATTGACAGCACCCTGGATTTTGTCGGAACACACCAGACTTTCCAGGATGCACAAAACATTGGTAAGTAGTCTGCAACTGAACTGTCTGACCGCGCTGACCATTCTTTTTAGTTCGCAGAGGAGGAAAGCTTCTGTGTGTTGGTACTCTTGATGAGGAGAACACAGTCGACATGAAGATTGGCATTCAGAAAAGACTGAGCATTATCTTTACATACGGCGGGCAATGGAGAGATCTGAAGGAAGTCCTGGAACTGATCTCCAAGGGAATAATTCAGCCGCAGGTTGAGATTGCTGGTTTGAGGGAATTCCCCAATATCTTGAAGAGTGTTTGCGATGGAAAGGTCAAAGCCCGCGTTGCCTTGTTGCATGAGTAGCACCCCAACCATAGCCCATTGAACAACATTGTGTTCCTCTCAGATTACACGTAGATATATTTATTTCATAATACTTGTGAATCCTGCGATAGGCTCGTAGCCTTGGGTATCCTTTTTTTTCATTTTTCATTTTTCAAGTAACTTTCCTATTGACATGGTGGAGCGCTGTCAAAATTATGTAACTTCAAACGCCAACTCCCAATTGCCCCAAATCTTACTACCTAGGTAGTCAAATCTTTAGGTTAATCTTTGAATGATACTATAACATTTGTTTTGTCGAGGATAGAGAATGTACGCAGACAAATGCGGTATATATTTCGACACTTCCTGATAGAACACTCAAATATTGTGACAGGCTTATAACTCTCATTTAAGTAATTGAGATGGTCTCTTTTACAAGCCTTTCGACTTCCAAAATGGTTCCAGATCTCGGAACCAAGTCCACTTGAGATTCTGGGCCCATCCCTTCTCCTTCCAAGCGTTAAGACTCAATGGGAAGTGATCCACCCCATCTCTAACACTTGCATCATGTGCAATGATAACAAATATGTTCTCGTCGCAGTCCAATTCTTGTAATTGGTCACGTGTCCTTTGTGCAAGGGGGATGTCATGACCGAAGCACATTTCGTACATCGTATCTGTTGGTTTCCTTCCTCTGGTATGTTGCAAATCATCGAAGACACTTCCGGGGCAGAAGGGTACATCGCTTTGTGTATTATACGGATGTGGAGAGATTTCCGGGGGCACAGGAAGATATTTTGACGGTCGAAAGATCCCCGCATAATGACAAATGTCTCCTCCCATCATGACGAAGGTAGGCGGGTCTGTAGTCGTTCGCGCCAGACCGCAAAGATGCCCAATTGCATGTCCTGGGCTGTCTAAGAGGTAGAATGACCCATCCCCGAAGTAATCAACGGCAGGGAATTTCCCAATACGTAGGGCATCAGGACCATCAAATCGGATCTCGCGCAGGGATCGACCACTATAATTAGTTAAATTGAAAATCTGAAAGGTATTCAGGATTATCCCGTGATAGCACTAGAACTTACATATAATCACTCTCCCGGATAGGGGATTTGGGATTAGCAGGATAACCAGGTAACATGGCATCCTTGAACCCGGAGCCCACAATCAAATCAGTGCTGCTAGGGAAGCTTGACGGGTCACCTATGTGGTCCCAATGCCAATGGCTAAAGTCATTGTTGGTTTTCTATTTAAAGGGTACAATGATTTGGAAACAAAATACCTCCAGATAACTGCATTGATGCTCTCTCCAGGGATACCGTTGTCTACCAGGATATCGACCACGTTTTTTGATACTTGTATGTCGTAGTTCGTTGTTGGTAGATAGTTCGCAACAACGGGAGCATAGTTTTGATAATCCTTGCGGATTCCAAGATCAAACACCAACCTTTGACCGGAGGGGTGCTCCAAAAGGAACGTCAAAACAGGCCCAGGTTTCTTTGTTTCCACACCAGGCACGGGAGGCTCCATGAACCGTTTGATGACAGCTGGGCCGAAATTGACGGGGACGATCATTTTCACGCTCACCACCTCCTTGCCAGGAGGCAGCTCGATAAGTGGTCGACTAGTTGCCATGTTTATTTGAACTTAGGATCTTCTTTCAACCTCAAGCGAATATGATACATATGCCTTTTCTTTATGAGACCTGTAGTCCACGCGTTGTGGAACGCCCCGCTCCGGGGCGGTATCGGCCGTGTTCTAACATTATCGGTATTTCCGAATTTGGATAACCATCGCGAGTCTCCCGCCACATCTTCGGCTCTCATTTCTTCCATTTCCTCCATTTTCCCCAACATTCCAGCCTTCCATGGTTTGGCCTCGTATCCATACGCGCTTCCCCGCATTTATGTCCCCGCGTTTTCGGGGGCTAAACGCTTGTAGCATCACCTGCGCATCATGGACGGCTGTAAAGCTTTAATAAACATCCCGGCTATCCCATCGGTAATCCCGCTAGGGAGTCTCCGTCGGCTTTCTTATTATGCCTACATGATAATACCAATATTACGCGCACGACGGATGTAAATCATGCCCAGAGATTGGCACTCAACAGCTCGGTATGGATCTCTTCCCCAGGACTTCAGTACGATATGCCCAGAGATAAAAAGGGACTCCCAGCCATCGCCGTGAGGGTTGCTTTGGCCTTCTAACACACAAGCCAATTATATTCAGACATTTATTATGACCTCAATTAAGGAAGATGTCTCCCACATTTCGAATGGCGAAGAGGGGGACTTGAAAAAGCTCGACACCGCGCACGGAGATGAAGCAATTAAGGTCCTCGCTGTATATGATGGTGATCAGACCTGGACTCCAGAAGAGGAGAACAAGCTGCGTAGGAAGATCGACATGAAGCTCCTCCCTGTCCTGTGTGTCACCTATGCATTTCTGTATGCTGACAAGGTTCTTCTTGGACAAGCGGTATGGCCATCTCCTAGCCTACAATACTCCATGAACTAATGATCTTTCCAGGCTCTCTTTGGGATTAAGGATGACCTGGGATTGAACAGCGGAAACCGCTTCTCAATGGCTTCTTCTATCTTCTACCTTGGATTTATCTTGGGCGCTTATCCAGTCACCTTTCTAGCCCAGAGATTTCCCATTGAACGTGTTGCTTCTCTCGCCATCATAGTTTGGGGAACTACTTTGATTCTCACGCCCGCTTGTACGAACTTCCAGGGATTATACGCGCAAAGGTTCTTCCTCGGATTCACTGAGGCCGGCATCAGTCCAATTTTTATGATGATCGTGGTATGTAACCTTTTCTACTCCCATCAAACGATATCGGCTAACCGCGATATAGGGTGGATGGTACAAAAAGGATGAACAATCCCTCAGAATGGGGTGTGTTTCTCACATCAACGCTGTGTCAACTTGACCTTTGGCTGACTGCTGTCTAGTGCCTGGTACTCATGCACAGGCTACGTGTCCATTTTTTCGCCTTTAGTTAACTACGCACTTGGACACCTTGGAGGAAGTCTTGCCCCTTGGTTCTACATGTACCTTTTTGCCGGGGCTCTTACTATCATCTGTGGTGTCCTGATTTACTTTGTCCTCCCATCAGATCCTATCCGAGCAAAGGGTTTCAATGGCAAAGAGCGGTTTATTGCGGTATCTCGTATGAGGACGAACAACTCCGGTGTCAGAAACACTCATTTCAAAGGTGGTCAGGCCATTGAGCTCCTGACTGATATCAAGTTTTGGCTTATTTTCTTCTACGCTCTGTGTGGTATGTTCGCTAATGCCCCAATCTCGACTTTCCAGGCTATCATTATTGATGGCTTTGGCTTTAACCCACTCAACTCGTTGCTTCTCATGATACCTTCTGGGGTATATGCTGGTACCATGATGTTAATCACAACATACCTGGCGTACAAATTCCCTGGATGGCGTGCGTATATCATCATTATTTGCCAATTGGTTACGATGGCTGCCGCTCTTATGCTCTGGCTTCTGCCTCGGTCGGAGCTTGGGGGGCTCCTCTTTGCTTGTTACATCCTCACGACCACGGGCGCTGGGTATGCAGTGACCATGGGCCTTTTCCTCGCAAACAACGCTGGCTATACCAAACGATCGCTTGCATCCTCGGGCTTGTATATTGGATACTCCCTTGGTAGGTTATCACCCACAAATGTGAAAGTGCTGTCATTGATCTCCAATAGGAAATTTCGCTGGCCCCCAGGTCTTCCGACAAGAAGACTCACCTCATTATAATCTGGGATTTATCGTGGTGGTTATAACAGCCGTTATTGCGGGTTCTTTAGTTCTAGTATACCGAATCCTCTGTTCAATGGAGAACCGCCGGCGCGACAAGGCAGGGACGGTGGAAGGCTTTGAACATGCGTACGAGGATGACTTGACTGATAGGATGGTGAGTAAACCGAGTTCTAGTTTGTTCCCATTTATTGACAGTCTCACAGAATATGCAATTCCGGTATTCATTGTGAGAGAACGATGATCGGCGGCTCAAGGGGTTGTTTGGGGAAACTTAAAGTACAACAGCTAGTTCAGTCTTAAGCTCAGGAGAATATGACGGAAAGCTGGTGTACGAACAATGTATGGTATAAATGACCAATGTTGACAACTCTAACTAACTAAAATGACAAAACCCGCTATTTCAACAATCTGTGCGGACCATGATGACTAACTGTAATATGCACTTTTGTATGGTATGCCTGGTACCCAATGTCACATGATGTTTCCGGTATATTACCTGGTTTCTACCATGTATTCGGACTTAGTATTCGACAGAATATAATATATTGTCTATCGTGGGCTACCCACAATTCATTTAAATCTCGGTATAATTGATCGTCATCCCTCAAGGACTTGTCGCCGATCTTTTCCGACGCCCTGTTCCTCGGACAATCCACATATACCTCTTCAAAGAACCAGCGCTGTAACCAGCGAACTCATGCACAATTATATTTATACTGTATCCATACAATATCTCTGGATATGTGACATCCAATAGATTAGTATTTACAAAAGACTGGTTGAGGTGCAGATGTCATCAACGAAATCTAGCTCAGTATCGAGTTGCACCAACGAGGAAAGGGGCAAAAGAGAACGCATATTCCATTCTCGACGCTACTTGGTCTAGTGATTATTTTTACCCATAAAAGCAGAAATGTTCCAATAGATTAAGCGTAGAAAAGTGTGTATTCAAGTTGCAGGCTATATAAAACAAGTGTAATGAACCAAATAAAGAAACATCCACAGCAGGAGCGCGCTTTCGGGTATGTATTTATCTATCTATTTCGCTACCCAGCTCTTATCATCTCCAGCATAGGCCACTGGTCCCGGTTTAGCAACCTGCACGTACCATCCCAGGTCGGCGTCCTCCTTCATTTCCCACTCAGTAAATCCATTGCCCAGGAAGCGGAAGGGATTGCCTGAGTTGTAAGCAATGTCATAGTGTTCTGAGCGGATCTCGCCGAGCAGTCGGCGGAACAGGATAGCACTACCTGCGAAAAGATGTGTGACTCTTCCGTCCACAGTGCCTCTCTTATACCAGCTGCGACAGGAGCCGGACCAGACCAATGTCTTGTGGATTTCGTCTTGGTATTTGCCAAATGCGTGCACGGAGGACGCCTTTGGTACCATGTATTTGATGTCTTCTGTGGCGATCTTCTTGATCATTTTGACAAAGTAGTCGCCTGTCCAGTTCAATGCCTCAACGAGGGATCCGTGGCCGCACAGGCAATTGGGGCCGGCCATTGTGAAATAGTTAGGGAAGTCATCGGTCCCCACTGACAGATAGGAGGTGGGTTCATCCTTCCATTTCTGAGCGAGGTTGACTCCGTTCTGGCCGACCAGGGGATATTGGGGGCATTTAGAGACGTCGAAGCCAGTGGCACAAACCACTAAGACACTCTATTAGAAATGAAGTGAGAGGTGGATCAAGGAATGAACTTACAAACATCGCACTCAAACTCCTGCCCGTCAGCTGTGACAATTCCTTTCTCTGTAATCTTTATGATTGTGCTAGAGGTGAGACTGCAATTCGGCTTTGAGAATGACTCTAGGTAGCCAGGACCGGGGGTCACTCGACGGCAACCGATCTCCCACTTGGGGATAAGCTGTTCGCACAGCACGGGATCATGATTGAGCTTCTCAGCCATTTGAGCTGATGCTAGTGCCACGGTAGTTTCGTTGGGCTCTCCTTTCATGAACTATACGATGACCCCTATTAGCTTTCGTTAAGCAGAGTTGAAGGCTGTGACCTCACCAAGCGGAATGCCTTGTTGGTACGGTGGATAATTCCTTTACGGTATTCCCGATGTTGGACAGGATCGCGGAACCGCTCTTTCTCTTCTTCCAAGAATTCAGGATTGGTGTCCTCGGTTTCTCTCCCAAGATGCTTGGAGGGCGGGACACGATAATAGACCCAAGCTGGACCACGAATAAAGTTGCGCACCGTCGTACCCGGCAGTTTGGCCATTTGAGGCACGATCTGGATGCCAGATGATCCGTTGCCGATGACAGCTATCCGCTTATTGGAGTAATTGAAGTCATGGTCCCATCGTGCAGAGTGCGTAACATGACCCTTGAAATCGGAGAGTCCGGCAATCTTTGGCCAGGAAGGGCTTCTATCGGGGTTTTAGTTCAGCTTGTTCTTGGCATTAAATGACAACAGTTGAGTACTTACACCAAGTTACCTTGGCCAGAGATCAAAATATCACAGTATTCATCCCGTTCGACTCCAGCGTGCTTCACGGTAATCTTCCATTTTCCTGAATCTTCCTTCCAGCAGGCGCCAACGACCTGGGTTTCTAATTGAACATCACGATCAAGGTTCCACTTCTTTACTGTTGTCTTAATGTACTCTTGAATTGCGGGTCCGCTGGAATAGAAGCGAGGCCAGTCTGGATTAGGGTCAAATGGGAAGGCCTGGGCATGTCAGCAGAGCTTCCAAATTGGGAACAGTTATCGTATTCTTACATAGATATGAGAAGGCACATCGCATTGCACGCCGGGATAAGTATTGACTAGCCATGTCCCTCCTATATCGCTTCGGCCTTCGAAGATCGTATGATCAACAAAGTCCTGAAGCTCCGGGTAGGCATGTTGGAATTTGTGCGCAAGCACTAGCCCAGAGAAGCCGGCACCGATCGTGATAATACGGAGTCTTCGAGGGTTTAGGGCGTATTGGTCGTAGAATGGAACTGAATGTTCCTTGAACCTGTCGCTAGTTGTGGATTTCGGACCATTATCCGTGGTTTTACCGTTGATACGGCCAGCGAAATGCGAAAGCAAGGTCTCTGGAAGGTTATTCGCGTCTTGGGTGGCGAAAGCTGCAGGGACCTTACCTTCCGCCACGTATGACGGTGGTAGGTTTGGAGTCACGATTGAGGGTGCCATTGTTGTGGGAAAGTGGGTTCGATAAAGGTTGGAGAGGGGTTAGAAGATCCTAGTTGAACTTTTGATACCCAAAACTTCTATTATCAAGTTGATCGACAGATTGGACTTATTGATGCATTTTGTTGTCGAGAGTCCCCAACTTTATACTCGAACAGGAATGCGGGTGAGAACAAACGTAACGCCTCCACCCCGTCCTGCGCAGGCCACCAAGAGGACGTTCCGTGCCGACATAGCGATCCATTCTGCCCCACCAGACGCCGTGACCTCAGTGAAACGAATTGCGTGCCGAAGGGCTCAATCGTATGTACGGAGTACAATCAAGGCGAAGGCTGGGTAGCCGAGATGACTTGTCTGAACCGGGATAGCGTGACACGTGCCTACGGCAATCCGCTTTTGGAAACACCGACATCGTCTGTTTCTCGTCTCTCGGCTGTGGAGGATAATCACTTAAACTCAAAGTGGATTCCGAGTTATTCTTTGAATTGCGAATATCATTAGTCGCCCAAATAGGAATTGCCCGCACAGCACTGATTGGCCTACAGCCATTTGCTATGCAAGCGCGAGAATGGAAGTGAAATATCCTTCGTCTGATTGGGAGGGTACACAAAAAGTCCAAAGCTAAGTTAGGGATTGGAACATCCCCTTGAATTTTGAGTGTCACTACATACCTTAAACTCGATCCGACCTCGAGAAGCTCCCTACGGCCTGTGATCACGCGTTGCACAGCACCAGCCTTGTCTCCGAGATCTTCAAATAATGTTTGATGCGGATGAGGCCAGCTTCTACCACCGCATTCTGTGGCCGCGACGCAAACGCGCCGGGCTCATGTGCACTTCATTCCACTCCAAGAAGGTTAGATGTTCCGTAAGGCTCGTCTATGGAAGGCCAAAACAGGCACTCTACGTTGGTAGCAAGTGGGCATGTCTATTTGATACGACGAGCCGGGAGCATCGGCAATTCCGGTATTTGTTCAGGGCTTGATAGCGATGCATAAAAAGCCTTGTTCGGACCTTAGCGCGGTGGCCCATAGCACAAAACTGACCTCAGACCTGAGATAATGACGCATCAGTAAATATCTAATTTAACAAAAGGGAATTAATTTTATCCATCAAAGCCACCCACAAGATGTGCGACTTCTCAAAATACGGTATTCCCAGCGAGGAATGGCTGCGTGTGGAAGCCACTTTGTCACCCACGAAAGAGCAGAGCTTTTCCGAGCTGAAGCGAACAGCCAACGAAGGTAGAGAAGCCGTGGCGCGAAAAGGGGTGGCAGAGTTTTCGACCAAAGTGTCCACACAAGATCACTCAATTTGTGGACGTGATGGCTATAAATTAGAGGCGAGAAGTTATCGCCCAATCTCAGCATCCCCTTCTGAGAATCTGCCAATTTACATGCACTTTCATGGGGGTGGCTTTATGTTCGGTACTTTGAGCTCAGAGGATGCGATATGCTCTCGGCTTGCTGTCAACGCACAAGTTGTTGTTGTCAATGTCAACTACCGCCATACTCCCGAATATACATATCCGACCGCCTGGAACGATGCCGAAGACGCTTTCCTTTGGGTCTGCGACAACTTTTCTCAATTGAACTGTGATCTGGACCGAATCGTCGTCGGTGGGATATCGGCCGGTGCATGGCTCGCCGCCTCTTTGACACTGGCAGCATCAAGATCAGAGCTCCCAGTCTCGCCAACTTCAGCAATTTGTGGCCAGGTGCTGATGATTCCTGCTCTGGTGTACACCAAGTGTTATGAATCTCAATTACGCCAAATAAAAGGCCCTAGTGTCTCGTCATATTCTCAAAACGAGAACGCGCCGATCCTGAATATGCGCAGGAAGCAACTGTTCAATGGTCTTTTAAAAGTGGAAAATCCAGATCCGACTGACAAACGACTGAATCCTGGGCTTTTGTCCTCTGAAGACGCGAAAATGTTACCACCAACAACACTTGGGATTGCGGGCTATGATCCCCTACGAGACGAAGGGCTGCTATACGGAAAGCTATTGGCCGAAAATGGGTAAGCAAATACTCGAGCAGGTTTAATCTATATCCCTCGCTAACACGATCTTGAAGTGTACCGACGAATGTCAATGTGTTCAAAGGTGTACCCCATGGATTCCGACGATTCGGGGGGAGATTGTCAGTTTGCCAGCAATGGGATCAGACCATGGAAGACGGAATTAGATGGGCATTAGAAATGCCTTCTGTGTCAGGAGAGTTCATCATTCAGGAACATTAATTGGGTTCTGGTATACCGATATACCTTGTTCAATAGATACATGTATCTATGTATCTCAAACAGATATTTTCATAGAATCTTTGATAGTCATTTAGTTCGGATTTTGGAATGTCATTTGTTTTATTAACTAGCTATCTGTAGTATGAAGGTATCGTGACACCTTGTAGGACATTTCAGACCCGAAAGAGGTGACTCTTCCACACCTCGAGACCTACCTCGCGTGATCGTGTACCAATAGCCATTGCTCACAACCTCCAAATCGCTTCCGAACATCGGCTTTCCCATTTTGTATTTCCAACTTCGGAACTTTTTTCCCCCTGCTACTTCCCCATAATTCCCCACAAATGAACGCGGGGTACATGGACCGATGTCGCACCACGTCCTCGGCTGTGTATATCGGTTATCTTAATCTAGAAACCCGGGGTAAGAGTCTTTCGGGTTATGCTCCGAAACTATCGCACCTTCTCCGTTTCATTTCGATTTTAGAATCCAAGCCGGAGATTTGGTAAGAATACCCCTCTAATGGGTATCGTAAATATTTACATATTTATGACAATCGCAACACCATGCTTACAGAACAAATTTTCTTCTGAAAGACTGATATAACCATAGACACCACACTTAGAGACATCAAGTTAGTTATAACACGAGGTTGCACCAGCATTGTCTCTGCTTTGAGCCATGTCACCACCCGCAGCAACTATAGAGCCTATGGCTTCAGTCATGAAGCTGGGTCTCCAGAACGGCTTTAGCAACACGGCCACCGCCAGCGCTCATCGGCATCACCTCGACCCCGGGTATACTATTGTTGAACAGCCCATCGGCACCCGGCGGGCACTTCGCATCGTCTGCCTTGGCGCAGGGTACTCTGGTCTTATGATGGGAATTGTCTTCAATGAGCGCATGAAAGATGCCAATGCAGAATTTGTTATTTACGAGCGAAATGTCGATTTGGGAGGAACTTGGTATGAGAACCGGTAAGTTTGATGAGCCCTGGGCTAAATCTGGGATTCCATTATAGCTAACGCGTCGATTATAGATACCCGGGATGTCAGTGTGACATTCCAGCACATAATTATACCTACAGCTTTGCTGCCAACCCCGAGTGGCCGAATTATTACGCGACATCAGAGCAAATCCATTCCTACATGAAAGATGTGGCCAAGCAATACGAGGTTGAGAAATATATTCGCCTTCAACATTCAGTCGAATCAGCTATTTGGAATGAAGAAAAGGGAAAGTGGGACCTCCTGATCAGGAATGGCTCTACCCTTATCCGAGATGAATGTGATGTCTTCATCAATGCCAGCGGTGTATTGAAGTATGTGTTTCCTTTCCGATATTTTGTCATGTGGGTACTGATAAAATGGCATTACAGCAATTGGAAGTGGCCCTCGATTGAGGGACTAAACAGTTTTAAAGGAAGACTCATGCATTCGGCGCACTGGGATTCCAGCTACGACTTCACTGGAAAACGCGTTGCATGTATCGGAATCGGATCGTCGGGTATCCAGATTGTCCCTAAACTTGCCAGTGGTACGCCCATATGCCTTATCCATCCAGTCTATCAGATAACTGACCTTTCTAGTCGTCGGTAATATGGACTGCTACGTACGGAGCCAAACGTGGATCAGCCCAGCTCCTGGAATCAACGAGCCTACAGCAAATGATCCAGAAATGGACAAGGATTATAATTTCGCAGAAAGCACTTTAGAGCTGTTCAAGGACCCTAAATTCCTTCGTGACTATCGCGCTGCCATTATGAATCGAAGAGCAGAAAACTTCAATCGGGTGATTGCTGATTGTGACCTCCAACAACAAGCTCAAGATCTCTTCCGAAAGTCCATGACCGACCGGCTGGGTAACAGTGAGAAGGGAAAGCGCGCGGCTGAACTTTTAGTGCCCTCCTTCCCAGTTGGATGCCGTCGCCAAACACCAGGACCCGGGTTCCTGGAAGCTATTGTCCAGGACAATATCGAATTGAGATGGGACGATATCTCAAAGATCACTGAGCGAGGAATTCTCACGCGAGCAGGTGTTGAGTTAAAATATGACATTATTGTCTGTGCAACTGGCTTTGACACTTCATTCAAGCCTTCATTCCCACTTGTGGGCCGCAACGGAGTCAACATGGCGGAAAAGTGGGAAAAGGACCTCCCAAAGGCATACATGGGCATGTGCGTGCCGGAATTTCCAAATTACTTCTGTAAGTCCTTCTGCTATTTGCTCCCTCCCACCGTAGCTTCTTTTTGCTAACATGTTTAGGCTTCGTGGGACCCAATTCACCACTGGCAAACGGGTCACTGATTCTCGGCATTCAAGCAACCGCCACCTATATCTACAAATGGATAGAAAAGATGCAAACTGAAAGTATTCGCAGCTTCGAGGTCGACGACGAAGTCAATGAGGAGTACAATCAGCATATTCAGAAGTACCTTGAACGTACAGTTTGGACTCGAGATTGCCGCAGTTGGTACAAACGTGGCACCATCGATGGCCCGGTTATCGCTATATATGGCGGATCTATCTTCCACCTCTTGGAAGCTATGAAGAACCCGCGCTGGGAGGACTTCAAAATGGATCGGACGCCTGAAGCAAAGATTAACCGGTTCTCATATCTGGGTAATGGAACTACTCTGAGAGAGGCCAAGGGAGGCGACATCGGTGCCACGCAAACGCTAAACTTCGATGAGTTCTGGAACCTGTTTGTCCTTCCACGGGTTCACGACTAGAAGGATATGGGGGATTTTGTATATAACTCTAAAGTTTTTGTCCATTTTCCATCCTGAAACTTTTGAGTACATAGACTCTAGATAATGAATAGGGGAACACTCGAGGCTGTATGCTCAATGGCATGCAGGTTGATTCGGTACTCACACTTCAGCTTCATATCCAACCTTGCATACAAACGAAACCCGGGCGTAGAGCCCAAGAATTGAAGTCAGAGTGTAGAAGTATGGATTGTCAATATGTAATTATCTGCTATTTATATCCTCTGCCCGTTACAACAATGATTACATAATGAATCGTGCAAGTTAAAAGAACCTTGGAAGGGACAAACAAGCAAAGCTAATACGTAATACGGACCAGGTTCCCCACTACAATAGGTAAACAAAATCATCAACATTCTTTTGATTCATCCCAAATAGCAAATTTGGGGATTCTTCTTTTCTTCCTGAATAGTCTGATAAATTGCGGTAGCGTATTCAGATATTCACGGGCTACTATCATCATGTTCCGCGTGTATCAAGGAATGGTATCACAGGTTGGGTATTGAGGACCAACCCACGAGGCGGGGGAAACAGGCACAGATACATCCATAAGACAAATTCCTGACATCATTTTAACTTCTACTTTACCCTTTTATTTGCTTCTCATTGTGCTGGTGTAGTTTTGGTTGTCCTCTTATTATATGAGACCTGAGCAAAAAGAAGACCAAGGGAAACAACCAAGGCGTGAATGGCAGATATATTTCCGAGCATGTATTAAATGAAAGAACATGAATATATACTGAACAAGCAACCTTGAAAATATGGAACGAATGACTCATATCAATTAACACCCGTGGACCCCTAGTTAGCCAAGTCAACACAGCGGATAGTGTTTTTCCCAATTGCACGATGAACTGCACCTATAGGAACTCGGCAACATATTTATAACCAATTATAAAGACCCCTACTACCGCGGAATTGATTCCGATTGTGTATTACTGCCGAGCTCTGACTCGAGCAAATCTTATATCGCATCTTATAGGTATGGTCAGGACCCTTTGGTCACTAAAGGTCAATTAGTAAGCTGTCCCACTACTTAAAGTTATCTACAGGCCGTGCTTCACCACAATAGGGTTAAAAGCTCCATGTCCGCATTGACGGGCCTATAAGTATGTTATTCGATCAATACCCGACGTGGAGAAGACGTGGCGAATTGCCGACGCATGGGGGTATGTGCACGTTTACATAGATGCCGAACTTCCGACCCACCCCCGCGAAAAGCGGTGCATATCTGGGGGCCCCAGACTTAGCATCTTGGCAAAATCCCAAATACCATCATCGACATACATAACCTACTGTACAATTTGCCTGATGGTTGACCGTTCGCATGCCAAGCTAATCAATCACCGATATGCAGGTAGTTGATATCTCAATTGCCGGTATACTGGCTAGAAAAAGTAGTATATATATCTGATGAACTTGCTAGCTACTATGCTTCAATCAGCTCAGAGCGGAGTTTGTATCACGAGTGGCTGTTGCACGCCTCAGTGAATATCGTATGATATCCCGTCGCCATGAAGTTCCTAGTGGGATTGTCATTGTTGTCCCTTATTCCTTCTTCGTTTGCGGTTCCTACAGCCAGCAAGCATCGTCGCAATGAGTTAGCTCAGGCTGAGCAGCCATTAATCAAGCTAAAGCCTCAGCGAACTTCTTCCCGTGATCTTGTAAACCTCGATGGTCTGTGGAAATTCACTCTTGCTTCCGGTGCCAACGACACGTCCCAACCCTGGTCCGCGCCATTCCCCAGGGGTGCTCTCGAATGTCCGGTCCCAGCGTCGTACAACGATATTTTCGTCGATCGGGATATCCATGACCATGTCGGGTGGGTTTACTACCAGCGCGAGGTTTTCGTCCCAAAGGGCTGGTCTAAGGAGCAGTATTTCGTGCGAGCTGAATCTGCCACCCATCACGGTCGTATCTATGTGAATGACCGTCTGCTCGCCGAGCACGTCGGCGGTTACACGCCTTTCGAAGCCGATATCACCGAGTTTGTCACTGCTGGAGAGATGTTCCGCTTGACAATTGGTGTCAACAACGAGCTTACCCATGAGACAATCCCACCTGGAAAGATCGAGATCGGTGAGAATACCGGCAAACGAATCCAGACTTACAACCACGACTTTTACAACTATGCTGGTCTTTCTCGCTCCATTTGGTTATACTCTGTGCCTCGTCAACATATCGAGGACATCACCGTTGTCACTGATGTCGATGGCGAGACTGGACTCATCAACTATAACATCAAGGTGGCCAAGAACTCGACTGAGAATATCAGGATCTCTGTTATCGACGAGGATGGAGTCGTTGTTGCAACTGCCTCTGGAGCTCAAGGTACCGTCAAGATCAACTCGGTCAGGTTGTGGCAGCCCGGTGCAGCCTACCTTTACCAATTCCAGGCCAACATTGTGGATGGCCGCAACAAGGTGGTCGACACCTACAGCGTGGCCACTGGTGTTCGCACTGTAAAAGTTGACGGATCGAAGTTCCTCATCAACGGCAAGCCCTTCTACTTTACCGGTTTCGGAAGACACGAGGATACCACAGTTCGCGGTAAAGGACACGACCAAGCCTACATGGTTCACGATTTCCAACTGATGGACTGGATCGGCGCCAACTCTTTCCGCACCTCGCACTACCCTTACGCTGAAGAAGTCATGGATTTTGCAGACCGACAGGGAATTGTCGTGATCGATGAAACACCCGCCGTGGGTTTGAACATTGGTTTGATGGGTGTGTCTGGAAGCGAATCCCCAAAAACCTGGTCTGAAGAGAACATCAACAACAACACCCAGAAGGCCCACAAGCAAGCCATCCGTGAACTAATTAGCCGGGACAAGAACCATGCCAGTGTTGTTATGTGGTCGATTGCCAACGAGCCTGCCTCCGAAGAAGATGGGGCACGCGAATACTTCGAGCCTCTAGCCAAGTTAACCCGCAAGCTTGATCCAACTCGCCCTATTACATTCGCCAACGTCGGCCTGGCCACATACGAGTTGGATCTGATCTCGGACCTGTTTGATGTCAGTTGCCTCAACCGGTACTTCGGGTGGTACTCGGAGACAGGGGACCTCGAGGAAGCAGAGCCTGCGCTTGTCAAGGAACTACAAGGCTGGGAAAAGAAATTCAACAAGCCAATTATCATGACTGAATACGGCGCTGATACCATTGCCGGTCTCCACTCCACTCTTGGTCTCCCTTGGAGCGAGGAGTTCCAGGAGGATATGCTCGCCATGTATCACCGGGTCTTTGACAGTATCGAGTCCATGGCTGGTGAGCATGTTTGGAACTTTGCTGACTTCCAGACCACTCTGGGTACCAAGCGGGTGGACGGTAATAAGAAGGGTGTGTTTACCAGGGACCGCAAGCCTAAGATGGCAGCCCATGGTTTGAAGGCAAGATGGACCAATATGACCACAAGTGGGTAAAGCCATATTTGCTCAATATATTTGTTTAGTTTCGTGTTATTGTTGAGATTTTGTGACTGTTCAGACATCCATCTCAATAGGTATATAGGATTAGATGCAGTTCTCAATTGCAATCAGTGAGTGTCGACTAAAGATCCACCCAAGTGTGCACCTTTGATATTTTTATCTATTCGCGCATAGTCTATATTGCCTGAATACTAAGCAAGCAATTTCAGTACCCGTTCCTAATCCGATTACGTCGAAATATTGTTGAAATGACCAAATTGGCTGGTTATCATATTGACAAATCTGCAACAGGAAATAAATTCCCGTGTTAAGATGGCTCAAGTCGCACCGTAAGGGCATTTGCTGACCCCTTCACGGTAGCTAGATCCCTAAACATACATGTACATTTAATAAAAGACTGCTCGTAGTTATATTCATGCCGAGATTTTCTCAGCATACTGCCGAGGCTGAGGCGCAGAATGCGATCGCTTATCGTTGCCGCCTTTGATGCGCCCAATGCCGACCATCTGCAACATTTCTCGCCAGAAGCCAGTAGGCGGGTCAAGGAAGCTATCTTCGTACGCATCGATCAGGGGTCGCTCCCAGACCAAATCGGCTTCACTAGCCTTGACGAACTTGGTTCTCTTGATGATTTTCCAGATGAGGAAGAGGGGAGGGATGACAATCTGCATGGTGTAGTTCGACCAGAAGGTGGACACGGACCAAGGCTTATATGCGGGGTAGCCGTAGACGATGGTCACCACGATCATCCAAACGAATGCAATGTAGGCGCAGTAGGGTTGGAGGTATCCGAAATAGGACAAGGTTCGGCGGTCGAACCCTTGCGCCTTGCACGCGCGGTGGAAGAATATGTAAGTCAGGGTGATGACTATATAATTGATGAGACCTAGGTTATGTTGTCAGTATTGTGAGGTCCGAGGGTAAATTCCACCGTGATTTCTTACCTCCAGCAGTAACTAGGTTAGCGAACCAGGTGATGACGATGGAGGAGCTACTGGAACACTGCAAAAATGAAAGCATAGGGAAGATCATCACGATTCCGAAGCAATAGATCGGTACACCGTTGCGCGTAGTGTGAGTGAGAACTCTGGGGGCTCTTCCTTCTAGCGCCAAGCCGTACAGAGTGCGGATAGCGCAGTAAGTGTAGGTATTGCCAGCAGAAAAAATCGAAGTTAGCAAAAGGCTAAAAAATAATATGGTCAGTCTCTTATCGTCAAGCTTATGTTTTTTTTTTTTCAATGGCACTCACGCGTTGATGATCGAAGGGAAAATTGAAATGCCCAAGTTTCGCATGCCAATAACATATGGTGATGCCGAAGCAGAACCCGCGGAACCGCCCGTCACAACTGCGACTAGTTGCGGATCATTAGCGGCGCAAACGATACCCACGGCCAAGGCCCCGCCGATAAAGAAGAGACCGAATCGAATATAGACTGTCTTGAACGCATTCTTGATATAGATGCGGGGCCGCTTTGCTTCAGCTGCGACCATGGAGATGTACTCAGGGCCAACAACGGCAAAGCAAGCCGACCAAAGAGATCCTAGGAAGCCTTCAAAACGACCGAGGGCGCCGGTATCCAGATACTCCATGAAAGAGCCGGGATTGTTCCAGTGGCGGAAGCCATAGGCATCATGGGCCGGGTTTCCACCAACCATAGTGATGAAGGTGAAAAAGAACAAGGAGAAGATCAGAATGACCTTTCCGCCGGACAGCCAGAATTCAGCTTCACCGTAGGCTTTCACGGCCAAGATGTTAAGGAAGCTATGCAAGAATCAGTATTTGGATAAAATCTCACGTGCACACAAATGGCCGAAATGGACGGAAGAGGTTCTCACCCATAGACCAGGATGACACCAATGCAGATGCCTGCAACTGGACCAGGTTCGGTAATCTTATCGCTCCAGAAAGACAAGACGAGGGTGAAAGCTGAGATCTCAAAAGGAATCAAAAGGGCCTCATAGAAGCTAAAGGGGATGTTAGCAAGGATAGCAGGGAGGATTTCGGCTAAGCCGAAAAGAGAACGGACAAAAAATTCCAGCCGACCATGAAACCAAGAGCGTCGTCGACCCATTTTCCAGCCAAGCGAATAAAACCACCACTGACAGGGAAGGCAGTGGTCATTTCAGCGAGACAATTATTCACCATCGCCAAAAACATACATTGAACGGTAAAGGCAATAAACAAGCTACCGGGTCCGCCATGGTAAAGACCGGTGCCGATGCTCACGAAAAGGGCGGTTCCAATAGAGCCACCAATGGCAATCAGCTGGATCTGACGGTTTCCAAGATGACGTTGAAGGTTGTCGGCATTTTCAGCCATCACTCCTTCTTGTACATCACGAGGGCCGCCCTCGGGCTTCAGCCCGAGTGTTTCCGACACACTGCCGCTTGTGTCCTTGTCCTTATCACTTAGGAAAGCCATTTTGTTTGCATTCCTGTCTGGGATGTTTAGTGGCTGATACGTTGTGGGTAGGGCGCGGTCGAAAGAAACTGGATGGGCTGATGTCGCTTATTCGTCTAGATTCTGGGGTATGAAAATGTTGGAGTGGATCGGCGGAAAATCCGGGGGTGGATCTGCTACAGAAAGGTGGGATGTCGGGCTATGTTGCGAGGGCCTGATAATCGATCACGCTGTGGGCAAAGATAATGTCGCTATGGATGTTGAGATGTTGTAAGTTGCAATGGCAAGGGCAAATGTCGGAGATTTTGAATCTCTAGGGTAGGATTTCCGTAGTACGGAGTTTAGCGGAGAGACTGCGCAATCTTCGAAAGAAAGAGAGTATTGGGAGAAGTAAAAAGAGTAATGCAGTCAGAGGCATAAGATGTAAGACGCCAAAACCATCTATTATAGACAAAAGGGCAAAAAAAACGTGGGAGTAAAAGAGAGAACTTAAAAGGGTAGAGATTTACCTCGAGACGAGATTAGCCAGATTAGCGCAATAAGCCCCATGTCAGCCCATGTAAGCCATTCAAAGCCATTCAAAGCCATAGAAAAGCCATACCAAGACCATTATGACGCAGTTCAGTCGGTTACTTTTGGCCACTTTTGGCCATTTTTGGTCAGTTTTGGGTCAGTTTTGGTTTCGTTGGGAGAACTTCCAAGGTTGATTGGCTTGGAATTACATTTTATCGCCCCCGCACGAGTTGCGACTTAACCCGCATCCGGACACGAGCCGCTCTTCTTTTATCTTTGGGTTTTACTGGATCATACTACCTAAACGGTCCTAGAACGTCCACCCGTTTATGCCTCCTTAAGTTATTCCATTCGGCTTAGGTTCGGTGAGTCCGACCGTGCACGTGCCCCTCGGCCAAGACTAGATTTCTGATTTTGCGATTTTGCCCTAAACTACAAATGTACAAAGTAACCCGTATGTTTATTCTACTCTTTACTCCTGTCCTTATCTCGTGCTCTCGCTGGTTCTTCCCAGCTTCGACCCTTGACGGGGAATGGGGCCACCCGGGCGAATCCTTTATGTTACGTAACCTTGGAGATAACCCTGGAACGGGGATGATAAGTGCCAAGTTAATCATTTCACAGCCAAGATTCATATTGATTCTGCCTAAAAGGACACTCCGGAAAACGTAATATACAACATAGATCTAATCGGGCGAATTTGCATGTCACACAACTTGGAGACATGCATATGCCAAGAAACAGTGCAATCCCGTTTGATTGGTCAACCGGTTCTCTACCATCTCCTCCATAACAATTCTTCCTTCTTTCCGGCCATCTTCTTGGGGATATGGAAGCATGGAAGCCTCAATAAACGTAGCCATTCTCGATAAGTACTTTCAAGGTTGGCTCGGGAACTAGCCGGATTTCCCAAAGAAAATGCATTTTTCCTCAAATCAAATATCAATATATATTTCCCATTGGTCTGGCTAGTGTAACTCCATTTCTTTTTCTTTCTGTCTCCCCTCTTATTTCTTTTGTTTTTCTTCTTTTTTGAAAAAGATGCGTGTGCTTGGTATTCTCCCCGACCGAACAATTCTAGTAGACATTGTGTCTGGATCTGCACCTAGAGTTCACGACCATGATCGACCAATATGTTCAGGTCGTAGAGCAAGTCCCAATTACCCTGGTCTGCCACATAGGTGTAAGGTAGTTGAATATCCATATAGCGAATTTTTAGTCAAATCTTGAGTCGTCGGTTTAAACCACCAATTTTTCCATTGCCCTGCTAGTAATGATGTTTGTTGTACTGTCTCTCGAGAAAAAGACGGGGATTAATTTTCATATCACGTGCTTTAGCTTTTCCGGGGTTGCTTTGAAATTCTCTCGCCACAAGAGGCCGACCCCCGGAACACGGGATCACGTGATACCGTTCCTGGTCAACTCCCGAGGTCGGCATCTAGGAAAAGTTTGCTTGAGAGTCACTCACCAATGTCTCCGTGTTCGATGTTGTTGAAGCGCGTGGCTAGGCCTCCGGCCGCCATGATGTGCAGACCAGTGAGTACACCTTCCTCTCATGATCACCCAATTGTATCTGACTCCCCCAGGTTCGGCCTCGGTGGACTCCGAGCTTCGGCGTCCCAAGCAGGACAATTCATCATCCCTTGCGATCGGTCTCGAACTCCCTCTCCTCTCGCTCGCTGAGCACGACAGCCCCCGCTCGGGTCGAAGGATTCCACTCACAGCACGAGAATGCCTCAATCCCTCTCTCTGAGACCCCCTCCGAGAAGCGCACGCCGCAAACATTGACGGAGAAGATTGTACAACGTTATGCCGTTGGTCTCCCTGAAGGCAAACTCGTTCGGAGCGGCGACTACATCAGTCTCGCCCCCGGGTATTGCATGACTCACGACAACTCGTGGCCCGTCGCCCTCAAGTTCATGTCTATGGGAGCCACGAAGGTCCATCGCCCAGAGCAGATCGTTATGACCCTCGACCACGACGTTCAAAACACCAGCGCAGCGAACCTTAAGAAATACGAGCAGATCGAGACTTTTGCTGGACAGCATGGCATCGACTTCTATCCTGCGGGCCGGGGTATTGGACACCAGGTTATGGTGGAAGAAGGATATGCGTGGCCGGGTACCATGGCGGTAGCCTCAGACAGCCACAGTAACCACTACGGTGGAGTTGGTTGCCTTGGAACTGCTGTTGTGCGGACCGACGCTGCTAGTATTTGGGCCACGTCGCGGACATGGTGGCAGATTCCCCCTGTCGCACGGGTAACGTTCACCGGAACGCTACCAGTAGGCGTGACAGGTAAGGATGTGATTGTCGCGTTGTGTGGCCTCTTCAACAGTGACGTGCTGAACCATGCAATTGAGTTCACCGGCTCTGAAGAGACTATGGAAAGTCTGCTTGTGGATAGCCGTTTGACAATTGCTAACATGACGACTGAGTGGGGCGCGCTCACGGGTCTGTTCCCAATTGACCGAACCCTGAAGCGCTGGCTGCGATACAAGGCTACTGAAGCCGCGATGTCTGATGACCGCACCACCCGGCAGCGTATCACACACGAAAGAATCGACGAGTTGTTCGCCAATCCCCTCAAAGCTGACCCCGATGCTCAGTACGCCAAGCAGCTCTACCTCAACCTCTCTACTCTTTCGCCTTACGTCTCAGGTCCTAATTCCGTGAAGGTCGCGACACCACTCAACGAGCTTGTCCAACAGGACATCAAAGTAAACCGCGCTTATATCGTCTCCTGCACCAACTCGCGTGCTTCCGACCTCGCGGCGGCCGCTAAGGTCTTCAAAGACGCCGCCAAGGCCAACCCTGACACAACTCCCAAGATTGCCGACGGTGTCAAACTCTATATCGCGGCTGCTTCCGTGCCCGAACAAGAGGCCGCCGAATCCACCGGCGACTGGCAGGCTCTCCTCGACGCTGGTGCGCAGCCGCTTCCCGCTGGATGCGGACCTTGCATTGGTCTCGGAACAGGTCTTCTGGAGCCCGGCGAGGTTGGAATCAGTGCCAGTAACCGTAACTTTAAGGGACGCATGGGCTCCAGAGATGCCCTGGCGTACCTGGCAAGTCCCGAAGTCGTGGCTGCTAGCGCTCTCAGCGGTGTTATCTCTGGGCCTGGCGCCTACCAAGTGCCAGAGGGCTGGTCTGGCGTGGAACACGGATTCGGCACCGGCCTCGAACCCACCACCGAGAATGAGCTCACCAACCTTCTCCAACAGATGGAATCTCTGATTGACCGGGTTGAGTCCGCCGGAGACGAGGCCAAACCTGCCACCGAGATTCTGCCCGGCTTCCCCGAACGCATCAGTGGCGAGATCGTCTTCCTCGATGCCGACAATCTTGACACTGATAGCATCTACCCTGGTAAATTGACATACCAAGACAATGTCTCGAAGGATGATATGGCGGCCGCTTGCATGTCAAACTATGATCCCGAGTTCAAGGGCATCGCTAAGCCAAGTGACATCCTCGTCGCCGGCTTCAACTTCGGTTGTGGATCCTCAAGAGAACAGGCCGCGACCGCGATTCTAGCCAAGCAGATTCCCTTGGTCGTCGCTGGCAGTTTCGGCAACATTTTCTCCCGAAACAGTATCAACAACGCGCTCATGGGCCTTGAAGTCCCGAGACTTATTGAGCGTCTGCGTGCCAGCTTCGCTCAGCCATCCTCTGCTGATGCCAAGGGGCGCCAGCTGACACGCCGTACAGGCTGGACTTTGACGTGGGACGTGAAGCGTTCCGTTGTTGAGGTTAAGGAGGGCGAGACAGGGGAGAGCTGGACTGAGCAGGTCGGCGAATTGCCAGCGAATGTACAGGAGATCATTGCGGAAGGTGGCCTAGAGGCGTGGGTCAAGGGTAAAGTTGCGCAGTCCGGGTGAGGACGCATTAACCAGGTCAGACGGATGGCGGCGGGAAACACCAGTTCAGCGAATACGTAAGTGTTTGTGTTCCGGGTAACCACCGCTATACGTTTGGCTGTATGTTTTTGCATATTTACTTTTTGTACTATCTTTCCATCATTATCAGGTACCATAGAGACCGACTTCTGACTGTTCAATAAGGGCATGTCTTCAAAAAGAGTAAGAACATACTAGAACACTTTCACCAGACATGATCTTTCTTTTCTTCGTCCTGAAAACAAATATTCAAGTCCATCCAGCAGCCAGAAGTACGCTGGTGTTTACTGGGAACATGAGTACCCCACCGTGTTTGCTCAGTCAGACAACCCTTAACTCTATACCGAGGTCACTCCATCAATTATTCCTAATATCAAACCGTTCACGGTTCTATTTGTTGAAAATGCTAGACAGACTTTCGACTACTTCAATTGTAGGCTTTTACGTTGAATTGGAAACTCCAACACTATTCGGTATTCATACAACGTGGGAAAGGAGAGCACAGATAGTGCCGGGCAGTTCCAAGCTCAGCATCCCCGCTGTCTCATTCCATGAGAATGCTCCGTACGCAAATGGCAACTGTTTTACTTTGGACCAAGCCGATGGCGAACGAATCAGGGCGAGAATATCCGAAGGCGCTAACTACTTACCGATTGGCACGGGGTTAGCAGACGAGAAACAACCGATTTGACCATCTCCTCGTTTATTACTTTCGTTCTAGGGAAAGCTCTAGGTTCGGAGATATGTACATATGCCGGAGGGGTGGGGAAGCCTGGCGTCCCAGGCTCATGGTTTGTCTCCGCCCCCTCATGGGTTTCTCGGGTACGCTTTAGTGTAACTTTCTAAGGCGAATCAGGAACCTTGGAATCCTTCCAGGAAATTCTGATCTGGGGCAAGTGGGGTCGCGCTATTGAATCAATCCGGGGAATCTGCGTTCTGTCCTAGTACGTGCAGATCCGGGGTGAGACCATTCAAAGAAGCAGATTGAGAGCTGCTCTCCAGTATAATGGAAGAACTACAACGAAGCTTTGATAAGCAAACCCCATTTGTGACTGTGCGTCCATCCTCTTTCCATATCCTCTAACCAGGCCAGAGTTTGTCGAAGTAAACATGGAAGAGAAGAAACATGCCACCGAGCACGTGAAACCTACCAGAATTGTCGAGAAACGATCATAAGAAGATGTAAGCGAAGTCACGAGGTCCGCCTTTCTCTTACCAAAATAGACTTAGTCTCCGCCTATTTCAAATCCCAAACAGGCAGGTGGACACGCTTGGGGCCAAACCTTGGGACTATCGGAGAAATCCCGGTGTTATGTGTTATACTCGAAAGATGTTACAGACAAGTTGTAAAAAGTGGAATAGGTGGAATAGGGGGTAGAGGCCACATGGTATTCATTGGATAGTTGTGAGAGTGGGCATTACCTATGAATAGACAACATATACGGAGTACAATGTACTGTTGAGAAAAAAAAAAATGAAAAATGAAAAATGAAAAATATAAAAAAAAAAAAAAAAAAAAAAACTGCCCCTTGAACAAGCCGAATCCCCCGCATTGGCCAAGGTTCTCACCCACTGCATATGTTTAAGTAAAACGGGTGCCGAGAAAACCCGTGGACTAGACTCTTTCTATCCCCATCCTTTTATCTTTTGCATGATCTTTCTTCTTTTCATGCACATCGAAGTTTTACCCCGCATCTGATTGTACATTTTATATCATGTTTATCGCGTTCAAGGCTCAGGACGGCGAGGAGGGGTTGCGGAACCCGAAGCATAAAAGGCGGAGTGAACGACTCAGCCGACGAGGATCCACACCGCGAGCCTGCACTTCGTGTCGTCGTCGCAAAATTAAATGTGATGGCGAGAAGCCCTGTGAAGCTTGTCGATGGTACAAGAAGCCAGAGCTGTGTGGCTACACAGGACCTCGAGCCGCGCAAAGGTAAAAAAAAGAAAATTGATAAAAGAAACCCAGGAGTTTTGACGATAAAACTGATTAAATTAGCCAGCCGGAGAAATTGACAATACCCTCGCCCGACTACAAAAGCACACTTGAAAGGCTTTTCCCGGACAGTGCCCCCGAAAACATCGCCCATTACTCAAGGGACAAATTGTTAGATTTGATGACCGTAGGCGGCGGGTCCCAATATTCTCAGCACCAAGACTCATCGATTGTTGCCGCGTCCCTCGACACTCACGACTCTGCACTGTCGGGGGAAATTCCTGGTCTGGAGTCACTACATACAATACCCGGAGAACAACTCGATGAAAATCACTGCCCCAGTGCCTCGGAATCAGTCGGACATATCTCAGACGACGTCAACGCCTTGTCCCTCTCGGCTCGGCACCCAACCTCCTATCTAGGCGTTTCGTCTATTCAGGCTGCATTGAAGGTCATTGCATGGCTCCATCCAGCAGTTAACTCATATTTTGCTCAGTCCTTATCTAAAGACCAAGGACCACAGCCAACCAACTCGTTGCCCCCGTCGCAAGCTACACCTCAACCTGACCCCCCACCCACGGAACATCGAATGCTAGATGCATACTTCATTAACTTCCAGCCATTTGCACCACTCATAGACGAGGAATCCTTTCGCACAACTTACTTACTCGGCCGTCGGAAGGATGATCGATGGCTTGCACTACTCAACATAGTTCTCGCGTTGGGAAATATTACAGCCGCAGGCGCAGATAACCATACCCATCATGTATATTTTGAGCGTTCAATGAATCACCTAAATCTACGTTCGCTCGGGAATCCTAGCCTTGAAGTCGTCCAGGCTCTAGGACTCATGGGTGGCTGGTACTGTCACTATACCAGCCAGCCGAATCTCGCGTACTCCCTTATGGGCGCGTCACTGCGGATGGCGGTTACTTTAGGCCTGCAGCGGGAACCTTCGGATATCCATTCGATACTCGATCCCAAGAAGTCCGGAATCCAGGAATTCAAACGTCGCGTCTGGTGGTCACTTTGCTGTTTGGAGACTTGGGGCCACGAAACGCTCGGCCGGCCAAGCATGGATTACTTTGGCCCGAGCATCACAGTCAATTTGCCTAGTCGGCTTGACAAGGTGCATATCCCCTGACCCATTTTTGAATCATTCCAGGTTCTCTTCTTAAATTAACTCTTGACAGGAATCATATTTCGAGGTCCTCCCCCTGACAGAAAATGTCCAATTTGTGAAAATTGCGTTAAAAATTCAAGAATCGTTGGCTGCACTACCAACCCTGTCGCATACCGAGATGTTCGATCTGGACTCACAGCTTGTTCGGTGGTGGCATGACCTGCCACCGGTCCTCAAGGATTACGAACCATGTCCCGAATCACTATATGCAGTGCGCACTGTGATGCGTTGGCGATTCTACAATCATCGCATGTTACTTTATCGCCCAACTCTACTCAACTACGCAATGCGACGAGTTCCCTTCATGGCCATCCGAGTTGAAGAACGCACTGCTATCCAGAAATGCCAGGAAATCGCAGCGATTTCCATCCAAGACATCTCCTCAACAACCCAACTGAATCAAATGATCGGCTGGAACGCGGTTTGGATGTTATTCCAAGCTACTATGGTTCCATTGATTTGTCTGGCCGCTGGCGTCGCAGACCACGATTCCGCTGTTTCATTCGAAACTTGTAAGACGCAGGTTGAAACAGCGATGTTGACCCTGGGCCGCATGAAACCTTACGGGCATACCGCGGGACGCTCCCTTGAGGTCATCTCGGGCATTCTGGAGTGTAATCTTCATGCTCCCAGGGCAGCGCCGCTGGATACAAGTGGAGACGGTCTCGACCCCCAAAATTTCCCTCCTCCGAATGCTTTCAACACCGGCCAACAAGTGGCTCGTGATCGTGTTTCAGATTGGACTGCGACATCCTTTGAGACACTGTCATCTCAGTACATGTGGGAGTACTTGAGTTGGGACCACAGCAACCTCTGGCCTGAGATTTTTGACCTCAATGACCAGAATGAAGATGCGTCAATGTCTTTCCTGAATTCCCATTCCCCTGCAGGGAATACGTGAGATTGTTGTCGCATTGCCTCCCATGTTTATAATGTTTATCGCACAAATGATACCAATCTGATCTGCATGATAATACATATCTATGTACGGAGAACCGTACTCGGTACCTGGCTTTATCATAATGATGAAATATAGACTAGAAGCATTTGCTCCGGTCACTCCGTACCCACTACCTCGTTTTTCATGCATCATGCCATCTTCTAGATTTCGTAATCGGATCGGCAGGACTATTGAATTTTTCAAGGGTCCACCTGATGAAGGGACATGTCTCAGATTAACCTCTTGCTGCAGGTGACTAGAGCCAATCAATTTTCGACCCACACGAGAAAATATTTTGGTAAATCTCGGTCTCTCGTGTGCTGTGGATGATCGTCAAATGATCGTCGGTGTTGATTGACTCGTGTTGAACCGCCATTTTAGTACATGCATACGTATGCGAAACTATTTATGGATTTGTTTGATATCAACCTGGAAGAGCAATTAGACATTTCCTTATTTGGATTTATATACCCAAAAATCCACTAATGTATCGTAATTGTGGAGAATGTTAGAAGTGACCCTTGAGCTTCGATGTTGTTCAATTAAAGGAATTCTATATACACCACCCCTATCGGAAGCCCGTGACTCTGCAAATACTTGAAATCCTATCTTTTTTTTCCCATGCTCCATCCAACTTCCCTACCTCCAACATGCGTTCCTCCATCTTTCCTATGGGGTAGATGGCTGCACGGCTACACCGTTACCGAATGTGGGATGTAGTGTCTCTGATGTAGAGGCTAAGTCATGGATCCAGGCATTCATTGTTTAGGTGACGTGATAGTTTGTACATAGGACATGCAGGTAGATAGCTTGGTGTCACCTCTACTAATATTTTACATTTATTTTCGTTCTACTACTTCTTAGATAGGAATGAGAGAAACCACGGCAATATCAATTGGATTCATAAGACAAAAGTGATCCACCCATCCCAAGTTTGTCATTCATATAGTCATGTTCTATTTTCAAATATGAGTATAACATTGGGCATTCCATAACATGAACATGGTAGAATATTCGTGACTTCTAAAAAAAAAAAACTAGAAAAGACTGTTGAATAAGCTATGCACCCTTAACTTCCACCACCTGATTTGCAGTCTCAGAGACCAAGACCTGCTGTGATTCCGTACTCTTCTTCCGAGGGTTGGGCGCATCAAAGATCTCCGTGAGTTCTTCGAGGGTTCGATTGTTCGTTTCAACAGCGAAGAAGTAGATAAATACTCCCTGGACGATGTTCCAGCCGGCCAAGATGATATATGTATGCCAGCCAATGACGTCGATAGCATTTCCGACTCCGAACTGGTTCACCAGCAAGGCAATATTGGTGAAGACAGAGTACATCGCCATACCCTTGGCACGGGTCTCGTATGAAAGACATTCGACGGCATACATGGCTTGCAATGGGGTCCAGCCGAAGCTGAAACAAGCACCGATCAAGAAGATAAACACAATAGAAGCAGTCGCTGCTCCTGTTTCCTTTGTCTTTGTGTACACTCCGGTTGTGGCTGCAAAACACGCAAAGCAGATCTTCATAATCAAAACGTTAGCGTAGAACATTGATAAAAGAAGAACCACGGGGGACGTATATACGTACAGTGCAAGCAATAGACGCGCCAATCATCATAGGTCTGCGTCGGAATTTGGGGCCCAAATAGCTTCCCAGATAGGCTAAGCCGGCAGAAAGAACTGTGTTGCCAAGATTGACGTCCAGCACTCGGGTTGGGTCAGTGATACCAGCTGTGGCTAAAAGTCCGCCAATGTAGTAGGTTGTGACACCAGCCTGCGCCCACTGACTCATAAAAGATGCGATAGCTACACACATGAGGCGCCATCTCGCCGCTTTTGTGTTAATGAGACCTCTAAAGTCCCAAGATTTCTTATCCGAGCCTTCCAGGTTGATCGCCTCTTCATATTCTCGGACCTGCAGATGAACATAGGCATTATCCCGGATACCCTCGCCATGATATTTGGTGATAACATCCCAGGCTTCCTCGCGGCGCCCATGGCTGTAGAGCCATCGAGGTGATTCGGGTATAAACCAAACAGTCAACACCACAATGCTGGACGAAATCAACTGACACCAAATGGGGATGCGCCACGCGAGCGAACTCTCGTATTTCAGACATCCACGACAAGCACCAGCAGCGGCAATAGCGCCGACGAAGTACTGGCAATTGTATAAACCGGTCAGAACGTCACGGTAGGCAGGATGGCTCATCTCGACGACGTAGGCGGGTGCGGCAGCGGAGGCCAAGGAATATCCCCACCCTGAGATATGTTAATAGTGTCGTCCAAAATGGGGCAAGGTGTAGACACATACCCAGGAAGAATCGACTGGCGAGCAATTGATCCATGTGGTTGGCAGTACCGCCGATAATTGTACCCAAGATGACAGCACAGGATCCAGTAAACATACCGCACCGTCGACCCCAAGTATCTAGGAACATTCCGACGAACGGCAGCGCGGAGACACCTCCGATGGTGTACATTCCCTGGATCAAGGAGGCTTTGGAACCGACCAAGCCGGAGCCGAAAGTTTCACGGAACTGGTGTATAGGAAGCAGAGCACCCATCAGGGAGCCATCAAATCCTGAACTAGTTAGCGAGAATTTTTCATCAAATATCAAGTGTCTTTCTCGTACCGTTTACGGCTGAGCAAAGGTATGCCACAGTCAAAAATAAATATAGCTTCCTCATCTGAACGCTCCAAGGGTTCGGGGGGTTCGTCCGTCTGGCGATGTCGAGAGCCAGTGAGCCCTGAACAGTCTCAACCTTGACACCCTCCTTGTGCTCCTGATGCATGGCGTCGGTGGCACCTTCCTTCTCAACTAATTGATCTGGATGTGTATTATCTGTCATGTTGAAAAGTTCCTGTTCTCCACGCTGGATATGATCCGCGAAAATACTGACTCAATTCATGGAGAAACAGATGGCTGTGGCATGATATTTATTGTTGTGACGGAGTTGCCTCTCTCTCCCTTGTCAGCATGAAATGGTACGTTTGTGAATGTCTCGGACATCCGTCCTTGGCTGAAACGGGATCCTGGTCAAATCTCTTGCCCTCCGTTCGTCCAATCATGAGAGGCCTTTCGGCTCCTCGGTGGGGATACGAGTTACCCCCGAACGAGTGATCGAAGCCGATCGCTCCCTACAAAACCGGGGTAACTCGTGCTCTCTACCGAAAATGACTCGGCTTCCTCCGCCTACTCCTCGACTAAAAAGGTAGTACTCCGCCTTTACTTCCCCGGATTGACGGCAATTTCGGCCCCAATATTGCGGACGTCTCCGTGAAAACGATTTTTGGGGGTTTGCGGGTTTGCGGGTTTGCAGATGTGGAGTCCGAGTCAGTCAAATGCCATGTGATTTCAATCTTGTACTATCCCGGCGATCTCGGCTATTTCCTTGTACAATCCCCTCTTAGTCAGAATTCTGTTAATGAATATCCTACCGATCTCTCTACACTAGTAATTTTTATGTTTTATTTCATCGGAATACTGCATTCTTTTTTCTAACTAAAACGAGTAGGACCAAATTGATAGCTAACAAACGTATTTCAGCAAGCCGGCCACACCACCTAGCCGGCCGCCCCAAAACACATACATAGTAAATGCGATAAACTACAACTTCATATCTCAACAACTACGTTTATATATGATTTAATTACCTATCGATAGCTATTGATAAGAATTTTGAATACTATATATCAATCTCAAGAGTATCGAAGAGGTACAGTAGTACGGGACAGAAAATTATAGTGCTAAAAGCCAGAAATATATATATCGCGATCACAGAGTTATATATATTTACCAAACTCCATAGAGAAGCTAGAAATTACCTAAAAAGCATTAGTCTATAAAGAATCTCTATGTAAACTGCCGTTGTTGAGATATCAAGGTATAATTTCTCGCATTTGTGTATGTTTTGGTATGGCCGGCTCGGTGATGAGACTACGTTAGATTATAGCATTCCGTACAAATCGATATAGCTGGTATATGCAATACACCGCGCTAGCAAATATTAGCGTGTTATTGGCAAAGCCACAATGACAGAATTCTGATTAGGGAGGGTATGTTTAGGATTTATACGGGAAGTACTATTACTTTCGAAGTAAACTTCAATAATTTATGAATTATCTAAAGAACGCGTTTTCTCACGTTTTTAAACGTGATATATAGACCTAACTAATAAATGATTTCGAACCCATTAAAATAATGAAATATTACCTCGGGATAAGGGCTAGAACGGGGTCTAACCATAGGGTAATTTAAAAGTGTCACGTTTTTCGGAATGCTTGTATTGTTTGGACCCCTCGGTGGGCCTAAGGACCGGGCCAAAAACCCTGCCCATTAGTGGGCTGGGGCGGGCCGGGCTTTGGGCTTTGCGGTCTACCCTTAACTGTTGTGGCAAAAGATACACACGGCCTAGGCTTATTCAAGTCTCACAACAGGAGTGAAATCAAAATCTACAAGGGTTGCCATGCGAAATCAGAGCCCATTTTTCTCTCACAGTACACTTGAGTAGTTAATCTCACGATCGTTTTCACTGGTGAGATACTCCTACAACAAAATTCCTCTATTTTCAAATTGTATCCATCTCACAACTAGAAAACTGGAAACTTCCATTATCACAGCCCTTATTTTAAAACGGTTGAAAAAACCTACTGACCTAAATAACGATAACCCAGCTGTGGGTCACTGTTACTTAGTCCCGTAATCTCCACAACCTGCTCATCGCCCGGGACAATATCTATAGCGCTGTCGCTGATCCGCACATTCTGCCGCTCCTCAAAGACAAGACATTTCACTGGCTTCTGTGAACTGATTACCAGGAGCTGCTTTCCAGCTGTAGCACCTGGCTGTGGCTTCACTTCCAGTCCACGATCAGAAAAGTCGAGGTACTTGAGCGGCTGTGGCCAATCAATGTCCCTGGACACAACCTGGCCATCTATCCATAGCCGTGCGGCCAGAACGTGTGGCTCAGACACGGCGACATGGTCGATGACCCCACTTGTGATGTCGGTGGTACCATTGGCTGAAATGGTGACGTTCTCAAAGATCGTCGGGGCGCTAAGGTCCTTACCGGTTTCCACAGATACGAATCGTAGCTCGACTGTTCCATGCACCGCTGCCTGTCGGCTGCTAGAAACCCACACCTGATAGGGGCTCTGTTTGGCTGGTTCTGCGTGCACCACACTCCAGTCGTGGTGTGCGCGTTGTACACCGACCGTTACGGGTTGCATAACTCGCTTAACTGTGTAATATGCAGGTTTGGGCTGCAGGAAGTAGTCCACAATTGCCCACGAGATCGTAGGCCAGCAGTCATTTAACTGCCATAGAAGCGCTCCACCACATTTTCGATCATCACCCCATTGGCGGCGCCATCCACGATATCCGAACATCATCGTCTCTGCCTGGATTACCTGTGTGAGGTAGATATACGTCTAATAGAGTGTGAGTAATTTCTTCTCTTCTTATACTTCAGTCGACCGTCATAAACAACACACCTCTAGATCAGTAGACATACGTAGGTTCTCCACTAAGTACGTCGCCAATCGCCTTTCGTGGCCATCGGCCTTGTTATGGAAGTCCATAACTTGAGACTGTGGGTGCTTGTCTTTCTCGTTTTCCAGGAAGTACTCGATCGTCGACATATGCGGGAAGCCTATCATCCCAAACTCGCTGTTAAAGCGGCCTCCCATGGTGTCAAAGATCTGATATTTCTCCTGCGTTCCATGCCACACTATAGAGCCATCAGCCACAATGTTCAATTAGAAAACCCCTTGGGATTCTCTTCGGGGATTGAATTGGCTGACCATTCCATTGATGTATATCTCCCACAGTAGGGTCGCTTGAGACTTTTCCATCGCCCCATGGACTTCCCGGATGGTAGAAAGTACTCGGCGAGTACTCAGATACCACTTCTGGTAGTAGCTTTTCGTAGATGTAGCGTGCCGGGAAGTCAGACTTTAACCAGCTGTCCGGGTCCTTATCTTCGTAGTTGTAAGTCAGTCCCTTCTCCTCCTGGACTTGATAATCTTCATTGTTGCCAACGTAGATCACTATTGAAGGACGGTGTCTCAATCGGCGGATGTTGAAGACTGTCTCCTGTCGTACCGACTCTAGTAGCTCGGGCCACACTGGGTAGTTGCCGCAACCGAACATAAAGTCTTGCCATACTAGCACGCCAAGCTCATCGCAAGCGTCATAGAAAGCATCGTCTTCGTAGATTCCGCCACCCCATACTCTGTTTCAAATTATTGTTAGCCGCCCTCTAATATGTAAGTTCTGTTCTAGCATACCTGGTCATCACCTGGCCACCGGCCACCATCAACTCGATCCACTTCCGGTATCGCTCTGCGCTGACACTAGGGAGGAGGTTATCGGCAGGGATCCAGCAGGAACCTCCACAGAAAATATCTGTTCCGTTGATTCGGAAAAAGAATGACTTCCCATGCTTATCTGGTTGCTGAATGACTTCGGCGGACCGAATGCCGAATTTCTTAGACACATTGTGTAGCTCGTTTCCATCGCATAAAAGTGATACTGACACTTCGTATAAGGTCTGAGAGCCGTAGCCATGTGGCCACCATAATTCGGGATTGTTGACTTGAAAAGTGGCTTGGGCACTTTTATCGTCGCTTATGGGGATATCCTGGCTTGTGATTTCGTGTCCACGTAGAGTCAAATGGAAGCGAGCGATATGGCGTTCCAAACTAACCGCATCAATTTTCGCAACTGCTGTAACGGTCGCAGTTTTATGGTCAGGAGCGAGGTGTGTCTGCGGCCATAGGTCCTCTACTCGGGCGGAGTAGATTTCCAATCGCACCTCACGCCAGATACCAGCTGTCATGATAACTGGCCCCCAATCCCAACCCCAATGGTATTGAGCCTTGCGCACGCCTAAGCGTGCTGGGTCCCCAAAAAGGCCGACCCATTTATGATTCGGGTCCTTATTGCGTAGCTCGGTCGCTTTGGTCTCGGCGCAATCGAATTCGATCTCTAGAACGTTTGTGCTGTTGGGTGACCCCATGGCCTCTGTTATATCCACACGGTAGCCTAGGAACATATTGTTAGCCCGGAGGATTGTCTCGCCGTTGAGCTTGACGGAGGCAAAAGTGTCCAGGCCATCGAACACCAGCGCGGCGGTTGCGCCAGCAGGGATTTCCGGTCGCTGAAAAACGTGTCGATACACCCATGCCTTCTTGTTGACCCAACGCGCCTTGAGTTCATTAAGGCCTAGGTGGGGATCATCGAGCCTACATAATAAAGAAACGTCAGTCAATGTCACATTCCAAGATTGTATGGTAGTGGGGTCCCCAACTTTTTGTTTGCAATTAGATCCTGCTGCACGGTTGAAGGCACTGCTGCCACGGGCATCCATGCACCCGGTGTCTCGTCGTCTCGATCCTTGAATGTCCATTCCGTGGACAGGACTTGCTTGAAAAAAGGCATTTTTGTGACTCAAATAGAACACAAATTTCTTGTTGATGTTTCACAGCCGGTTCAGTTAGGAGCAATTTCTGAGAGGGTGGAATGGGCCAATTTATATCGGCAGTGGGCACTTGAACGCGACTGGGTCCTTTTCTGTCCAGATCAAACCTTTCAGCTGTAAATTTGCAGAGAAAACATGCTTAACAGCACAGAATCATAGTCTTCTCGATACGATATCTTTAGAGGCTGCCAGACCACCGCTAATACCTCCTACCCCACCTGCAATGTAGATCGGCCGAAAATGTCACGCTGTGACCACTTCCATTCCGTCAAATTGCCTCTTTGAGCAGACAGTGGGCGGAAGTCCGATCAAAACAGGTAGTTCCGAAGAACTCCGCCTTTTGATAAGTTTTATAGTAGTGTCAGGTTCACACCTCTTTACCAAAGTGTAGACTCTATTCCAGTCTTAGCATTTAAACATCATCAACTAAATATAACAGCTCAGAAGAATGATGCCCTTGAGATCTTGAAATTGTGCGTGAACAGCCCGAAGATTGCGAACAGGACTCAACGCATGCCTGCCAACTTGGCAATTGAGCTTCTTAGACCTGGTCTTAAGGACTCCTTCAAACATTAGAAGCTCGATTCAACTAGCTATTGGATCCTTTTTGCAAGGGCAGTCGAGGAATGTTCAAAACGGCCCCAAATTGAGACGCATTGTTTTCCTCTGGGCAAATTCCCCCACCTACATATGGGCAGGACATACCCAGGGACATTGGTTTAGTGCTCTCACAAGACTACTCCTTACACGACTCCCCTACCGGCCTGGTGTCTTCAGCAAATCCGAGATTCTTAATACGATTTTGCACTTGTGAAATGATAACATCCTCGATGGACGTTAATTAATACATCAACAACAACAAATAGTAGAACTGACACTATGACCAGCGTTCCAAGCTCAAATTATTTGATTGTGATGGCAAAATTCTAGTGATTGTAGTCTTTAATAAGCCTTTATAAAAATCTTTAGCGATATTCTGTGTTCGAAGTCCTGCGATAAATTCTACATGTTGTTAGCGCGAATTATTACCCACAACAACCCTATTTTTAATTCATCCTTTCTTAAAGACGGTCTCTTGCCAATCTATATAAGATAACGCGCATGTATATATATCGCTAGAATTGTGAGAAAGTAGTTTAGAGAATATGGGGTTATTATACTAAATATTAGATCAATTAAAATCTCTACTTAATTGGCTAACTATTAGTATTGAATACATATATTTAAATCTTTGGTAGTATAAAAATATAAATTTGAAAGTGGTTATATATATTTTACGGGGTGCGGGTAAGACTTGACTCTGTCGCAGGACTTGGGATCCTAGAGAGACAGAAGGTGTGTTTATATTAGAACAATAGCCTAACGTTGGAAGGTCCAATCGGTCCCAGGGGGAACATACCATCCGCAGGCCCCATCCCTGAGCCCCAAAGGTTATCATTGGAACCAGTTAGGACTACGGTGTTGATATATAGAATCTAGGTGCATTGGTAAGGGTCAATCATCTAAGTTGCTATCCTAGGTATTCTAAAAATTTGACTTGAACTGGGAACTACTTTGCCCCTTTGACTGTTCAATATCCTCATCAGATTCATCTTATAGCGAGGAGAACCACTTGGCATTTATTATCCTCTTGCTCGGCTCTCCGCCAGAGGGAATGCTTAGACATGGAAGCCAAAGCTAGCGATATTTCAATGACGTTGGTACTTCGCTTGCAAATACGCTAGCGCCTTAAAGTTTATCTTGCTAATCATCAAACTAGCCAATTTAAGTTTCCCGGTCTAATTCCGAAAGAGTGAGGATTTGAAAGAAGGCCTACGTTTATTAAAGGGGACAAGAGGTAGTTGTTTTTGGGTTCTATCTCGAGACTATTACGATGGCGGCCAGAGGATGGAGGAACTACAGAGGAACTACTCTTTGATCCCTAGCTTCAAGCGTAGTTATGCGTTAGAAGAAGTAAAAGAAATTTTATTAGAGTGAAAGAATCAGTGCAGTGAATTCATAGTAGGAGAAGTATTAGATTCTATAGGCTCGTCTTTGTTCAACAGTCCCATATCTACTCATAACCAACCATGTACCTAAACATCTCCCTTTCTGGACCCTCCTCTTCTCAAACAACTTCAGATCAAAAAGAAATAAAAATGCGTTGGATGGTATTGCCAACGATAATGGCTCCCGATGTTGGCGTAGAAAGCGAGAATGGCGCAAAGGAGTAAGCACCTTCGTGGTTGGTATCGCACAATTTTCTTTAACGGCTGCACTAGCTAGAGAGAGTCGACTTCGGTACGTATAAAATCAATATTCGTGGCTCGTTATGGGCTATCAATAGTGCACGAGAAAAGATATAGCCTGTTCTCATTTCTTATCTAATGGAGCCTGAAGTATAGCCCTGCTCAGTCTAGCAAGCCGTCACCGAGTTCCCTGCCTTTGGTTGCACCTGGAATTGCTCTGTTGAAATTCCTCGTTTTTCATTCATTAAAATCTTTTATTGCAGGGTCACATATAGAAAGCTGATAAATTAACATTTTTATGCTACGTTAAGTACATCTAAGAACACTTTAGGGGAAAACTTGAAACGCCAGGTTATCCATGGACATGTAGTTAGATGCCTACAGTTGTATTACGTAAGGCTGCCTATTTGAGTTCACAGTGGGCGGAAATCCGATCGAAACAGGTAATTCCGAAGAAACTCCGCTCAAGTGTGGGTCCTGCTGACCTTGGAACCTTCCAAAGATAAAAAATTCGGATAGTACATGTATCGATTAGGTACGGAGTACGGAGTACTATTTGACCTAACGCCTTATCCTTTCTCCATATCATTTAGATATGTAGTCTCATAAGCATCCTCCTTAAATCCATCTTTGGGTCCCGTGTTGTCAACATCCTCGTTCAATTATGAGGCAACATCTCCTTCGAGCTATACTTGAAAGTTTGAGACTAGTGTAGTACCTGAAACTACGTCCACATTAACATCCATCTTAATATAGAAAGATCCGCGCGGCAAATAGGAAGAAAAATGGGGAAAATGGGGTTGTGTCTCGATATCTGCCAAGTTCACAGAAAATGCAAATGAACTTTCAATTTACTACGAACCAACTCCTGAAACAAGTTGATCATTTCCAATTTTCACACGGGAAGACACAGCAATTCAATCATACCATTCATATTGCTTCAGATGCCAAACTACGCATAGCTACCATTATAAAAGGAAGCCGCTGGTCTCGAAATTTTTAAAACATCACAAATCTACCAACCGAACCAACCGAACCAACCAGCAAACAATTCATTCTTTTTGTCTATTTGCAAGATGCAGCTCCTCTCCATTTTCTCGACTTTGGCATTCGTGTCTTCTGTGATCGCAGCTGATCGGGGCCAGTCCACCATTGCTGGGCTCGGGGCTCGTAAGCAGGAGATCTTGAAAGCTGGTGGCAACACTCGTGACTTGGCTATTTCGATGCTGGAGACGTGAGTTTACTTCTTTGGTCTTTGGGATACCACCGCTGACAAGTACTAGCAACAACATGAACACCGATTACACTTATGGTGTGTCCAAACCTTGGCCGGCGAAACGAGTGGCGGTGCTAACATTCATACTTTAGGTGATGGAAAGTCTGGTGACGGTACCAACTTCGGCATTTTCAAGCAGAATTGGTACATGCTAAGACATTCTGCATCTGAATTCCTGAACAACACCGTCGACCAGGTCTCTGATGGTGCCATTCTCAAGTAAGTTCTGGTGTGGTTTATAAGGCGGGATATATTTGTCTAATGCTCGATCGCTAGTGAGAATCTGGAGAAGGACATCCAAGCCCGTCACGAGGGTGAGAAGCACTTCGGGTATGAGACCTGGTTTAGTGGCCACCGCAACGGAGAATCAGGTGTCATCAAGCCGGGCACCCAGGACATCAAGGGTGAGTTTTATCTGATATCATCCTCTATTTCACGGACCGCTCGGCTGACTTCGTTGACAGACTACATGAATGGCGTGGCATGGATTCAGCAGCAGATTGAGAGTGATGAGAAGTACCAGAGCGACGATACTCGCTTCTGGGTTAATGTTAAGGCCATCTAGACACATTGGTGGAGACCTTGTGGCAGACATTCAGCTACACACCGGAATAAGGCTTTCCGCTGTATACTACGGGTTGTGCTTCGCAGCCGTGACCCACATCCCTTGGGACCGTTGACATTCCTTTTACTCACCCACTCGGGCGATATTGTATTTACAATCCTGTTATCTGAGCTTTAGTTGTGAAGTATTCGCACGAATACACTCCTTTAACAAAACTTTATTGTTCCTAGTGCGGGATAATATTGGGTTATATATGTTCTCATCTGCATACGTCATGTCTGATTTTGGTTTGGAAACGGGGCTTCCCGTCCCCTCGGCCGTTTTTGAGCCGATCATTCTGTAGGGCCAATACCAGCGCCTTTAGCACCTAAGCGCCTAGGCTGAATGCGGGTGATATGTTTTAACTTCGTTGGAAATAGCGGGGAATGGCGGGGAATATGACGGCGGGCATATGTCCCAATAATGCCCTCTCGTTAGGGAAGTATTCCCCGGCTGCGGTGATAATGTTGACTTGGCGATCACCTCCCAAATATCTCGTTTTTGCCACCGCCCTTCCCAAACACGCCTAATTCCCCGCGAGTGGTATCCATGTCAATCCAATGGGGAGGATCTTGCACCCCCACCCCGTGGGGAAATGTACCCCTGTGGGGAAATAGCCTTTCGCAGTCAAAAGGTGGATCGGTCTTGGATCCTCTGTGGTAAACTGAATTGCTGCATTGTCGATTTGCATATGGCTATAAAACACCCCAATGACTTGTGAAGGGCCCTTATGTTGACTCCCACATTATCTATGCCCATAATTGCCCCCGTTATTGTTTGAAATTCCTCACATTAAGATTCACAACGAACATGAACCCGAAGAACGAAGAAGAGCGATTGGAAGACATATCCAAGGATTCTGTCCAGCAGATGGAGCATGTTGAACCCGAAGACTATGTGAAAGTTCAGTCCGACCTCAGCGGCATTGAGGCAACAGCTGCCTCCAAGACAGCTTGGTTGATCTCCATTGTCGTTTCTATCGGCGGGCTCTTATTTGGTATGTTATCCATGTAACCGTCCACGGGTGAGGGGTCATTAGCTGATGATGTATTATCTAGGCTACGACACAGGTTATATATCCGCCGTTCTAGTCACAATCGGATCATCGCTCGGCCATGTCCTTAGCTCGAGTGAACAGGAAATGGTGACATCCCTCACAAGCGGTGGCGCTCTGGTTGGTGCGGTGGGAGCTGGTCTCACTGCCGACCGATTTGGTCGTCGTTGGCCCATCTGGGGCGCCTGCCTGGTCTTCGTGACTGGAACTATCCTCCAGATATCCGCCTTTTCCGTCGGCCAATTTGCGGCTGGAAGATTTATCGTGGGTCTTGGGGTAGGCAGCGTATCTATGATCGTTCCTCTGTATAGTAAGTTTCTTTCCTCCCGAGTCACTGTCTCAATGGGCTCACCTATCCACAGTTGGCGAGCTGGCACCTGCACAATACCGCGGCCGTATGGTTGCGTTCAACAACATGAGTGTCACCTTTGGTCAACTCCTTGCAAGTGCCCTAGGTGCAGGTTTTGCTACTGTAAAGGGCGAAGGGTGGCGAGCGACCGTCGGTATTGGATCTGCCCCAGCTCTTGCACTCGTCGGATTACTGTTTTTCTGCCCAGAGTCACCTCGACAGCTCGTTGCTCACGGAAAGCATGAAGCAGCGGACGCTGTTCTTCTAAGGATATACCCGAAGTCGACTGTTGAGCAACGGCAAGCTAAAATGAGATCAATCGAGCTATCCCTTCAAGAAGTGACTCAAGCTATGAACAACGAATCTCTTTGGGTCACTTTTAAGCGAATCTTCACCACACCTTCCACTGGTCGTGCAGTTTTAACTGCCTGCATGATCATGGCAATTAGTCAACTTGGAGGGTTCAACACTCTAATGTACTATGCAGCAACGCTATTTTCGATCGTCGGATTCAGCAATTCCACAGCCGTCGGCATCACAGTCTCCGCTACAAACTTTGTCTTTTCAATTGTCAATCTGGTGCTTGTGGACAAGTTTGGCCGTCGTATTCTTCTAACAATCACCGTCCTTGGAATGTCTATCTGCATGATCATCGCTGTCATTGCGTTTCGATATATCCCAATAGATACTGAGACACTGGTTGTGGAGAGTAACAATGTCGGCTGGCCAGGCACCCTGGTCCTCGTCGCGATTATTTGTTACGTCGCTTGCTATTCATCCGGCGTTGCAACTATTGCATGGATTGGTACTGAGCTGATTCCTCTCGAAGTTCGAGCAATGGGAACCATGCTAGTATGTCCACCCCTGTTCCATGTTTTTAATACACGTCCTAACGAGCCGGACTAGAACACCGTTACATGCTGGAGCACGAATATCATCATTTCATCGACTTTCCTTTCCATGATGAAGAATTGGACCCCAAGTGGTGCTTTTGGGTTCTATGCCGGAATCTGCTTCTTCGGTTGGGTTTTCGTGGTCTTATTTTACCCTGAGTGCAAAGGGATGCCGTTGGAGGCTATTCGAGAAGTTTTCAGTAACGGATTTGGGGTCAGGTACTCGAAGAAGTGGCAGAAAGACCACAAATACGATGCCAAGGTTGAAACAATGGTCCTGGGACATTAGATCGACTACGAGACTACCTACACCTGAATATGTCCATAGGATCGCTCAACAACAAGCTCTGCCAAATGAATTCAGATTGTCTTCCTAGGGCGTTTCCATTTTTATGTACTTAATAATGGATACTCGAGTGATTGCAGTTAAATGTATAACTCGCGGGGCCTATGCAGTGCATTTGATGTCGTCCAATATGGAAGCTCTCGGTAGACTGGCTAACAGGATGGTAGATAGGGAAGCTGGACAACCACCGTGTGCCCGTTTATGGAAGCAAGCTGCAAAGCATTAACATTATTGCCGCCCTACGTATCGACATCCGCTCCTTTTCGCAGAAGAAGCTGGACTCAGCTTTTATCTCCTGGAGGGAAGCGGGTAGGACACGATACACAGTTTTGTGACGAATGGCGGTCTTAAGCGTCGATATGCATCCAGACGCAGCGGTTCCTCCTCTTCAGATGACGCATGACCCCGCAGATAGATCCATGGATAGGCTAGCTAAGCTGTCAGAATGATTGAGCCGTATATAAACCCCTTTAACAAATTCAAGGGTGTCTTCATTTTTAGATGACCTCAGAACAGAAGCGCGTTTTTCCTTCGATGATAAGTAATGTGAGAGATACGCTTGTAATACTTCATTAAATATGTTGAGATGGTCCACACCGCGAGATCTAATAACTACGCATCATCCGAGATAGTAAGGTGAAATCTATTTCCCCCCTTCTCTCCAAGTCGTGGCATGGAAGCATAGTCGGAAGCATTCAGCAACTTAAGCGCAATCGCTCGGAGTTGCCTTACGGCGAGCCATCGCAGCCACGTCTGCCTCGGGGGAATTGAAATCCACAAATCCATGTTTCTGGTATAGCGGTGCGCCCTCCTTGCTGGCATCCACGTAGGCAGCAACGCCATCCTTATCCGCCAAGTCGCAGCCCCATTTTACAAGCATAGAGCCCGCTCCGCGCCGTTGGTAATCAGGATGAGTGCCTAGTGTATCCAGGTCTTTTTTTTCGGTTTCGGGTGTCAGTAACAATTTCTTCCTTTATGGGGGTTTGAAGGAGTTTCATTCATACAGTAATGTTTCTCGTCACCCATGACGCGTTTCCTCGCCTGCTCCAGTTCTGCAATTAAATCCTCACATTTTTGGTAAGGTGAGTCTGCATGCCAAATTGGAAAGCGAAGACCTCGCTCATTTGGCATGGCCAGGTCCCATTTGCCAAAGGCAACTAGCCGCGGTCGGCCTTGTTCATCCTTCGACTCGGTGTCAACTACTCGCAGATATCTGCAGTGTGACTTCTGAATGTCCTTCATGTGCCAATCACGGTGCCATTGGTGCATACCGGGCGTGTTGGGGAAAAGTTCGGCGATCACCGGCTGTGTGAAGGACGCGAACCATACCTCAGTGATGGCAGGAACGTCTTCCGGTGTCGCTGGCTCTAAAACGAGAGAATTTTTGGTTGATCCCATATTGAAAAATTGGATTGAATATGCGTTCAATCTAGCGGAAGATTATGGACTAGGGGTTTCACACCAGGGCAAGGCGTGTTTAATACAATTTGATAAATAGCGGGGGCTATCTCCCGGTAAAACATGATTCCGGAGGGAGGTATTGACGTGCGTTTCGATATGCGGGTTGAGGAGCAGGGGTAGAGCAGGATTAGAGCAGGGGTAGAGGGTGCATAGAACTTTCGAAGGGAGAACCGATAAGAGAGTTGCATCGGTTACCTAGAAATATATGCCCCTCGACATGGATAAATTCAAAAATGCCGCATATAAGGGGCCTAGCCACTTTGGCCTTTATGTTTTGGCCCCCGAAAACAATGTCCTATCATACGATGCACTCGATATTGCTAGAGAAAAAGAAGAAGAAACACACATCAATAATATTAGGTTCCCCACGGGATGTGAGAAGCTTATTATTGTTATTTCTCAAGTTGGACGACCACTTCTGTTTCTAACCTATGACTGTATCTCCGATTCCCCCATTATGTGCGCCTGGCTCGACTGGCTGTCAACTTCCCAATCCTGCGTGACCAAAATTTGATCTTGTGGAATCGGAAAAGCGAAATTTTCGTGGCTCTCGAACTTGGCCTCGTGGTCCCGGGACTCGGACTGCACCTGTGATTGCGAGCGCATCTTATAGCTCCACGAGGTCGGTTCTTCCACGCCATCGAGCCTGAGTCCGTTCGATCGCATCCAGGACAGGAAGGGGTTAAGTTGTCCCCAACAGGCCGTCACGATACTGAGGCACTGAATGAGCACCTCAAAAATAGTTATTTCACACATCTGAAAAGCTGGGTCATTGGTTTTCGTGGCTTTCTTAATAAAGGCAAGCTCAACGATCGTTGCGACCGTCACACTATTCAGGGAAAGAGTATGAGTTTTGAGTTTGGAACTATAGGGGAGACCACTACGGAGAGCCGGGGTACTCACAAGAGTCGAGGCAGGAAGATTCCTGCAAAAGCCAGTCGTTGCCCCAGGGTGGTTTGGATGCTAGAAATCAGGATCATCGCTTGGGTGAAAATCAAGAGGTCGGTAACGATGTTGGAGATAGCGACGAAGTAGCGCCAAGCTAACTGGATAGGGCCCGTCGAATCGCATTAGTATCGTTAGAATTGAGGGCGTAGGAAGTGATAGTGACAGGAGAAGACACCACTTACCAGGTTAAAGCATTGGCCGTTCTGGAAATCCCAAGTATGGGGCAGAGAGCATTCGAATGCGGTCCCAAAGATCACAATAACAGCCCAGGCATATACGATGGCCTCGACACCTCGGGCGAGCCATTTATCTTTGGCGGATGGCGTAAGACCCCGAATAAACACGACCAGAGATAGTTTCGAGAACGTGAGGCTTGAAAGGTAGAGAAGAGACGCCGCGAAAAGGTTCTGGCAATGGACGCATTAGCCTTGGCTCTACAAAAAAGAAAAATCACGTAACCGATAGAAGGCGAAAGATGCGTACTTTCATAACCTGTTCCATATCTGCGCTGGAGACATCTTTGGAATGCTTTCCATAACCCGACCCAACTGCTAACGAAACAGCAATGCTCTGACCGATGCCGAGGACCAGAGACGCAATTATCAGAAGATCATCCGTGGTGAGCCTTTTGAACAGTCGAATTTTCGTTACCAGTCGAGCGGAGACGCTAAAGATGATCGTGACCAAAAGAACCCATGTGGTGACATTAACCGCCGGGTCTTTGGTGTCACCTTTGAATCGTGTTCCCATAGAGCCAAAATATGTGAAATGGGGGTGAGCTACTTCAAAAGAGAAAATGACGGGAAAGTATTAGAGAGTGTAGTCATGCTAAGAGAATATGCCTCATGCCTTTTATTATGTCGCTGCGCGATCTGGTAGTGCGCGCCTTCGATTTCCAGTGCCCAGAAAAGGGCGACTAGGATGCAAATCCCCTCTTAGCAGCTATTAGTAGATACTATATATACGAAGGTCTCTGAAGGGGTGTTATGGCTCGTATAGAAAAAAAAAAAAAAAAAAAAAACAAGGCTCCTAATCTGGCGTGACGCTTGTTCCCGTCCCATATCATCTCGATCTTTATATGTTTTATATGTGTTTGGTCTGTTTTCTGAATGACATTGTTAATACTTTTTTCGCTTGGTCAATGTTTACTTTTTACTAACAATAACTATTGTAAAAGGACATGGTAATATCGAGCTTTTATCACGTTCAACTCCCCCTTTACTCGAAGGATTCAGTCCCGAGTTCTGGCCTCCGGCCCCCTCGCGTTAGTTTAACCCTCAATTGCTTGTTGCCCTATGAGTAGCCTTCCCCGATATATGCCCCATATAAAATAACTGTGGCGTATTTAATTGGGTATGGTGCAATTCCTAGAGGATCGTTCCCGCGTGTGATCGACACTGTGGATATTGCCGCATAGCGCATTGGGCCTGGGGGCTCCTTGCAACGTCCGTCGGGCAGAGCGTGTCTGAGATTAAATTGGAACAATCATATTGCATTAGCGTCGTCCACTCATGCGCTTTCAAGTCTAGTCGATGTAACACACATGAATTGAACACCTTTCCACCCGCATTCCCATATTTGACCAATGAACTTTTTCCTAGACATTTTTGTACTTTTAACCCAGCTGCGGCCCTTATATTTACGTTGATACTCACCTTCAACCTGTGTTTATTCCATTCGTTCAAAAGAAAAAGCCATGGTGGCCTATGAAATGAAGAACAGTACTTCTGTCACCAGCAGGGGCGGTGGGCAGGTGGAGCGTGATAATGCGCATCTCCAGCGGATGGGAAAGAAGCCAGTGCTTGAGGTATGCAGTGTATGATTCAAGGCAAACTTCGCCCGGACTATTGACACTTCTATCTATTCAGCGAAACTTCGGTATTCTATCGATCCTTGGTTTCAGCTGTACTATTCTCGGCACTTGGGAAGGCCTGCTTGGGTGAGCTGTCGAATTCCAAATTCTCACGTAATCCATCACTAACCGGTTGCCTAGAACCTTCACTGGCCCTCTCACAAAGTGTGTTCACATGTCAACAACCTACTGCCTTGCAACATTCTCTAACAGATATTAGTGGTGGCTCGGGTGGTGCGATTTATGCCTACATCTTCGGATGGGTTGGCTGTTTCGCTAATTTCATGGTCTTGTCGGAATTGGCCTCCATGTACGTTGTTCATTCTTGATTGATCTAAGGCTAAATAAAGTAAGAGCTAACTATCAAATAGGGCGCCTACCGCAGGAGGCCAATACCACTGGGCTGCCATGCTTGCCCCAGCCAGACTCCAGAAATTTCTGAGTTTCATTACAGGTAAATTTTCGCGTCATGCACAGACTGAAACTATTCATTGTTGTTGACACTTCAACCCGTAGGATGGTTTGCTGTTCTCGGTTGGCAGAGTGCCTTCGCAGCCTGTGCCTTTTTAACAGGAAAGATGATCCAGGGTGCCGCGATCCTAGGAAACAACCTCTACAATGCTCTGCCTTGGCAAGGAACATTGATTGTCTGGGGTTCGCTCAGTCTCGCATTGATTGTGAACTTGCTCGGCGGCAACTTGCTGCCCCGCATTGAGGCGGTCATTTTGGTTGTGCATATTCTTGGATTCTTCGGCATCATAATTCCCCTCACCTACATGGCGGATCATAACACAAAGGAACAGGTTTTTCAGTCTTTCCAAAATGGAGGAGGCTTTGCCACGCAAGGCCTATCCTGGTTTGTCGGTATGACCAGTTGTGCCTTTGCTTTTGCTGGGGGTGATGCTGCCGTGCACGTAAGTCTCAGGGTTATGCTTTCCTCTACACGCTTCTAAAAAATCCCCGAATAGATGTCTGAAGAGGTCGCAAATGCCTCAACCGTCATTCCCAACGCCCTTATGATTAGTGTCGGAATTAACGGCTGTCTCGGCTTTGGTATGATAATTGCCATGATGTTCTGCACCGGCGCCGACCTCGGTGGTACACTGGGGAAAGCCACTGGGTATAATTTTATGGGTATCTTCATGGAAGCAACAAACTCAGTTCCGGGTTCATTGACAATGTGTGCTATTGTTATCATGATTTATGTCTGTTCCCTTATGGGTCTACTGGCTGCGGCGTCTCGGCAGCTTTGGTCTTTCTCTCGAGATAGGGGAGTTCCCGGATGGCGATTGTGGAGTCAAGTAAGTACTTCTCTATCAATCAGAAGTCCTGCATGGACTAACATTTGCTCTTGAAGGTTTCTTCTACGAAACAGTTGCCTATTCTTGCCATCATCCTTACAGTGACCATCGCTATGTTGCTTTCCCTGATTAACATTGGTTCCAATACCGCCATGGAGGACGTTGTGTCCATGGCCGTGTCGGGTGTTTACCTCTCTTACCTCATGGTTTCCATTTTGCTATTTTACCGCCGGGTCCGTGGCGACATCTCCCGATATAATGACAACGAGGATGATATTGTCAACGTGCCCGGTGCAAAGCTTGTCTGGGGACCGTTCCATTGCCCCGGCATCGTTGGCACCATGATCAACGGGTATGCGGTCATCTACGTGACTATCGTTGTCTTTTTCAGTTTCTGGCCAAGTAAAATGGACCCAACAGTGGAGACGATGAACTGGAGCGTTTTGGCAATAGGAGGCAGCGTCTTCCTTGCCATTATATACTATGCGGTACGTGCCCGGCACATCTACAAGGGTCCTATTATAGAAGTCTCCTTGTAGAGACCACATGAGACTATTGAGGAAAAGGTTAGTATTTTATTAGTGGCTTCTTAAAAGTTATTTAGAGAGGGTAGTTAAAAGTTGACTCAAAACAAAGTGATAAAGTTCCACTGTGGCTTTTGGCGACGCCGTATCACATTCGCTTCGTATTTAGGGTTCTTATTCCTGGCTACTCTCTATACAATCCAAATTCCTTTGTGAAAAAAATAAAATAAAACATACAACAGCATGCCTAAGGTGGTGATCACCTAGCCCCTACCGTTCGGGCGTAGGCGGCTCGCCGCTCTATTTAGGGCACATAAGGTAGATATTGAAGAGGGGAACGCTCAAGGCTGTATGCTCTGCGGCATACGGGTCGATTCAGCACTCGTAGTTCAGCTTCATACCCGACTTTGCATACAATGGAACCCAGGGGTGGCACCCTGGAAGTGGATTCAGAGAGGTGTAAGAGTGTATATTCTCAATCTATACGTATCCATCTGCTACTTGTAACCTCATAATCTCAATGCTTACGTAACAACATATGGAAAAAGAAAGGGAGGCAAGGCGTAGTGGGGAGCCTATTTCCCCACTACAATATTCATCTATCCGAATAATCCTTGCCTAAATATTTAACCTATATAGTAAAAGGTATGTTTCTTATTATAACTAAAAAAGCTATAAATACCCTTTTTCCTCTCCGTTTTTATGTCTTTAGCCTGGTTTTATTACTCTAACCCCGCTTGAGTATAAGTAAGATATACACTATGTTTCCCCCCGACTTACTCGTGTCGCGCAGAGTGGTGCTAGTAACCCAAAGGGGTCAGTCTTGGTAAACTTGTATCGGGGCCATTTCCTTGCTTAAAGTGGATTGATTATTGAGTGCTTAACCCGATAGCCCCATCCTAGTATCGCACACCCTTTGCTATCGTAGACTGCACGAAGAAGTGATTGATATTGAAGAGGGTTGGTATAGGTGATCACATACAAATGCTGGCTGTTATATACTTTTGCTGTCACTTTTGTGTTTTTTTCTTTGTTTTTAACGAGACTTGTTGTTCTTGTCATGTTTCTTCCAGATTTGGGGTCGGCGGAATTGACCACAGGTTTTCTTAGTATTGATAATTGGTCGTGTCCAGTGTTCTATTTTTATGCAGGAAAACATGAAGACCACCGATAACAAAATTTACGTGATTCTCATCACAATGAATGCTCAACTCGGCTGCCGCTTGTCTCTGACTCCTCTAACCCCTCCCCGAACGACCCAGGCTTCGTATTGACATACTCACACCTGACGCTCCACTGATCCATCCTTTGGATTCCCATCGAAGGACTGATTTCCTCTAGTTGCTGTGGCTTGACCGGAGAGGTAAATGCAAAAGCAGCGGCGGACGTTCCAAGCCCCTCGACCTCATCTTCCACGTATCGAGAACGCCTTATGGTCTCCTTTGCTCCACGGTTCATACTCCCCAACGCATATGAGTTGCTATACGAGTCACTACGGCTCCCGCCAGTGCGCTTCCGCAGACCGACGCCGAGCATTCCACTATCAAAGGCTTCGAGAAAAGGCTTCAAGCAGGGAATGCATGCTGTAATGAGGGTGACACACAGGGCGCATTGGGTGGTGATTCTGGTCTCGAAGGCCGATTGTGTCATATCTGTGGAATTGGGGGCGTTGCGCATGAAGACCAGGCGCATGATGGTCGCTATTATTACACTGGGCATCCAATTAAGTGGAAATTCGTGAATTCAGAGATAGGAAGATCTTACGTACGTTAGGCGGTACGCAAATGCGACCACGACGGGGACTTTCTTTCCAAAGCTAACCTGAACGGGCTTGATAATATAGATCGGGAGGAGGCAGATGATTAACTCTGTAAGAATATCGACGGAGGATATTGCTGTCCAAAACCGGAACTATAGAAATCAGGTTGTGAGTATGAATTGGATTGCTGCGGTCAAAAGTCAATGCTCACAGTATCAATGCATTTTCCATTATCCATTTCCCATGGCCTTAGTGCTCCACATTTGAAAGCCAAAGTAAAGAAGACTGGAAATGTCCAGACTAAAACGACCATTGATGACCAAAAGCATACTTTTTTGTGTGATTTATTAACACACAGTTTATTCAGGAATTCTAGGACTGAAACTTTCGTGAGGCTAAGGGCAAGAACGTAAAGGAGATCAGATGCATATAAGATCTAGGAAACATGTTGGCATTAGTGGATATTATTGCATTGGCTCAGAAAGAATGGTTACCTTTTCTACATCGATCACTTGCTGCGTACTTAAGGTAGATTGACGCTTCCCCATACCATATTTTGTCCCTTGGAAGATGACGCCAGATTGTGCGATGCCGAAGACCTATTCTTTGAAAGCTCGGAATTAGAGACTAGGCGACAGCGACCTAGTCAAGGGGCTTGGTAAGGTACAAGTGGAAATGCATACCAGCGCAAGGGAAATTATCCCATCATCTCGTTGCAATGACCGAAGCATAAATAATCGAAAGGCAAGTCGGATCAGCACAGCCATTATCATCATAACCAAGAGGTACAAAGCCGCAATGGCGACCTCATCTCCATGATCGAATGTAGACGAGACCTCGCGTCTGTCGGTGGCGCGTATTTGAAAATACTTTGCAATATTCATCATGAGACCCGTACAAGCAACTATATAGATAGCTCATGCATTTATTCGAGAACTTAGAGATGGGGGACTTGTTGTGCCAGCCTAAATATGACTTGAGGGCAGATTTATACATAGATAGGTAATCGCACGTACATCATTACGAAGAATCTTGCCATTTTTCTTCTTTGCTAAAGTTTCGGAGTTTTAATTCAATTGCCACTATCTCTTTAGGGGGTAGGTAGTTGGTGTATTGAACTCCGTAATAAGATCCTAGGGGTTGAATGTACATGGATATATCCCTGCAAGAATGGAATGTCTTGGATTAATTTCGGCTCTGGCGATACCAATAATTTGGAATATGTATAGCCGTAGACTTTGGCGGTCTATTGTGGGCTAGAGCTTTAGTGCGCAAATGCCGTCGCGTTCCCGTCGGGGATGCGTAAATTGGCCCACAGACCCCTGCAAAGGACCCATTTACATATCCTCCAACGAGCTGCTTATATGAATAGAGTGTAGAGAGTCAATGGTGTAGTCTGATGATTTATACACGTACGGTATCAATCAAATGCCTTGTCTATTAAAAAGATGGACAACCGATCATTTATAATATCGATAGGGTTACAAAGTCGGTAGATAACAAGACTACGGAATTTTCGAGGTCGTTTGGCAAATACTTTCCTGATCTTCCTTCGAAATTGAAATGTGAAAATATTTCTCCAGGGCAGCCACCCGCTCCTCCTCGGAGGCGAAGGATTGCAGGACCTCCGACGTGGCCCCCAAGCGGCGCTTCAGTGTATTGTCGAATAGTGTTAGGTCACCAATGACCTTTTCATCTTCATCGTCCAGAATCATTCGTATACACATCACGTGGGAAAGAAACCAACTCTCCGGACTAGTGCTCATATAGTAGTTGATGATAGTAAAGTCTTCCGGAAGGAATTCCGTTTCAGTGAAGCAATAGGCAGGAATCCACGCCCCACCTGAATTGCAAATTTCGTACTGCCAGAGGAATTGGCCAGCCCTCGTGTGCTGGGCGATAGGGCCATAGATGAGTCGTGCGGACTGGTCGCCGACATTGTGCGCCTCAAACCCGTCGATCAATGGAACTGGCTGATGTGGCCCATTCGAGCCGAACCCCACATCTATCAGGTACTTTTGTTGGCCGACAGCAACAATATTGACCATGTGGTTCCTGTGTTCGACTGTTTAGTATGTTTCAGATATATGATCGAAGGAATGACCATACCATCCATCGTACTTTGGGCCTTTCCAGTTCTTCAAGGCTGATATGGGCTGGACCGCCTCGTTTACTCGACCTCCGACCGAGGTGACATTGTATCCAATAGTCCTGAGGATGGTCCCAAAAAGTGTACTATTCTCCATACAGTAGCCCCCTCGATGGGATTTGGAGTCTACTATCTTGTAAAATAGTTTCTGGGCATCAATGGAAATGTAGCGGTGGACTGCGTAATGCAGATTGAGATTTTCAAAAGGCACCGCTGCCACCTGGTATCGTTGCAAAACTTTCAAAAAGGCCAGAGCGGCCTCATTGTCGACACTTGCCCCAAACTTGACCACCGGTGACTCCCGATACTTTTGAGGTAGATCAATCCGGTTAAAGTACTGGTTCAATTGCTCCGGCGAGTAGACTGGACGTATGGACCAGTCAATAAAAGAATTCATATTGAACAAATCAAAGGATGTAAAGGCGTCGAAGAGGTATATCAATGCTGGAAGTACAACATAGGGAGCCGAGAAAACATAAATAGACGTGAAAGCGGGGTTGATTTTTCGTCCACAAAGTTTCTACTCCGTGCATTTGGATTAAAGGAGCAAATTTGCTTTAGGAATATTTACAGTGATTGTGTGATAAGTACGAGTCTACCAATGATGCTTCTAAGTGCGCCCCGAATCACACCTTAGAACTGCTACATGCAGCCCCCACAGCAGCGGGGCATGGTTCTGATCTGCCAATATGCTTTGAATTAATTAATGTAATGGAATACGTCTTGCACACCGTGCGCGGAATGTTAACTCGGAAATACTATAATGGATCCTTGTGGCGTACGGAGTACACCGGAAGGGCCAAGCTAGTGTATAGTGTATACGTAGCTTAGGCGTGTCAACGAATAGCCCTGCAAATTTCCCGTTGATTCCACATACCGGTTTCTGTCTTGAGTGGAAATGGATTGCACCTAATCTGTGAGGGATCCGGATTCCGGGAAAATGTCCCATATTCACGAAAAGAACTTGATAAACCCGCCAAGGTCTAAGCGACATTTCCGAGTATCTTTTTGGACGTCCAATAACTAGAAGGGTGCTAAGCACGGACTTTTGTCTTTCAATGCTTGTTTCTTAGCTTATTCCTATTCCCTCTACCCCGACGGTTCCCTTTTATCGTCGACCTTTGCTGGATTTTGCAACACAACCCCAAAATGCCCTTCAAGAATGGCGAGATGGTGGTCCAAGAGTTGGGCTCCAGCAAATACAAGAATCGTGATGACGAAGATATGGCAAAGCAGGGCAAGAAACAGCAGTTTCAGGTATGGCCTCACTGAAGAAGGGATTTCAGGGTGGATTTACTAAACACAAGCAGCGAAACTTTGGATTCTTGTCCATGTTGGGATTCACGACCACCATGATGTGCACTTGGGAGGCTGTGCTTTTGTGAGATTCGGCTGTCCCAACCTTCATTGGACTCGAACTAATCATTCACCTCAGTGCTAATTTAACTGCAATGATTGATGGTGGCCCAGTGACTCTCGTCTATGGATTCTTATTTTGCTGGTTTGGCGCTTTGGTAACTGCATCCTCGCTGGCCGAGATGGCCTCGATGTATGAAACCCGCCCAAATAATCCAAGACCCAAAACTAAACAGACAACAGGGCCCCTACCTCCTCCGGACAGTACCACTGGGTGGCAATGTTAGCTCCGAAGGGTCAGGCAAAATTTTTGAGCTGGGTGACGGGATGGATGGCCATGATTGGATGGTGGGCCAACACTGCAGCTGGAGTCTATTTTGCAGCGACAGTCACCCAAGGGCTTGTAGTCTTGAATTATCCGAATTATGTGGCGGAAGGCTGGCAGGGAACCTTGATGATGTTTGCTGCATTGATTATTTGCGTGATTATCAACTCCATCGAGGCAAAGCTACTTCCTCAGGTCGAGGGTCTGATTCTGATCTTGCATATCGCGGGATTTTTCGCCGTCCTCATTCCTCTCGTTTATCTTGCACCTCACAAAGATGCCTCATTCGTTTTTGGGACTTTCGAAAACAGTTCGGGGTGGAACAACGCGGGTCTGACCTGGTTGATTGGACTGGTGGGCACGAACCTCCCATTCATTGGTGTGACACTCATCCTTCCTTCCGGTATGATCTTTTCTAACTAATTTCTGCAGGTTATGATGGCCCCTGCCACATGGGTAAAATTCAAGTCAGTAATTGAATATGTCATAAGCTAACAGATCCCCATAGCCGAAGAAGTCATCAATGCTTCTATTATCGTTCCCTGGTGCATGATCGGCACAATCCTGTTAAACGGTACCCTTGGGTTCGTCATTGTCATTGCTTTCCTGTTCTGTATCGGAAATGTGGATGAGGCCCTGAACAGCGCCACCGGCTACGACTTCATTGAAGTCTTCTACGCGGCCACCAAGTCCCATGCGGGAACGTCCGTGATGACCGCCATTCCCACAGCATTGGTCATTTGCGCGTCATTTGGTTTCCTGGCCTCCGCATCGCGTCTCACCTGGGCCTTTGCCAGAGACAAGGGACTGCCATTCTCCAATTTCCTGGCTCACGTATGTTGACTATCACCTCCTTTGCCTCCGTAGAGAGAAGTGACTAATTTTATTACACACATATAGGTCAGCTCCGAATCCGCACTCCCTCTCCGCGCTGTTGGCCTCTGCGCATCCATAACCGGCTGTATCTGCATCATTAACGTTGGATCAACGGCAGCATTCAACGCCATCATCTCGCTGACCACGGCGGGTTTGTTCGGTTCCTACGAAATTGCCATTGTCCTCATGCTCTTAAAGAAGATCAAAGGAGAGCAGATTCCGTATGGCCCCTGGAAACTCGGCAAATTCGGCATTATTATCAATATTGCCTCAATTTGTTTTTTAACGATCGCCATCTTCTTCTCCTTCTTTCCCGCCGAGATACCTGTTACTCTGGCGAGCATGAACTGGTCAATTGTAGTTTTCACTGGCGAGTTCCTTATCGGGCTAGTATGGTATTTGGTCAGTGGGAGGAAGGCCTATAATGGCCCAATCATTGAGTCTGGTGTCAATGGCGCCAACCGTTGATAATGTATTCAGGGAGTATAGGCGGCAAAACATTTCCTTGCGGTTGCCCGGGTGGGTGCCCCACGAATGCATTATTAGGTAATTACACTCGAACGTTAGGAGTAGCTAAAGACACAATCAAACTATACCTATTGGCGTGCCGGGACAATTTAGCAGCTTTGCAAAGACCATAGCTATACTTCGAAACTGTGAAGCCTAGATCTTAGTAAAGTTCTCCTCTTACTCGAGCTTCTGGAAGCCCGTATTCATTGCCGTATGAATCATCGAATTCAAATGTAATTATTGTCTGCGAGGAGCATACTGCCAGCTTAGTGTCCACGGTAACAAATAGGAAACGGATGGAATCAACCAACCAACTAGAGCTCAGTGAAGCTGAGCAGATACCGTGGGAGCTGACTGACCACGATCTTAGCCATGCTGTTCTATGTTTTTAGTTTTATTTTGCAATCAAAGTGTTGTTTCCACCCAACTCCCTTCAGCCCTTTCAGTTGGCCATATCCACCTGAATGCCCTGAACACCCCAATTTTACACCTGAATATCCTGTATACTCCTACGCTGCTAACGTGTCCTTCCACTTCCATACTAATCCTTTTCTTACAGGCCTGCGTTGTTTTGATCTACAGCTTAACAAGCATATCAATTTCTTAGCCTTGTAACTTAGCTTCCTCAACAACAATTCGATCTATGTCATATCTGCACCATGAACTCTGACGTGCACCTTCTGACAAAGCTGTCGAATACTAAGTCCGAATACATGGTAGAAACCAGGTATTATACCGGAAACATCATGTGAAATTGGATACCAGGCATACCATACAAAAGTGTAGACCTCAAGATAGCCCACAAATGGGCCCAAGCCCCTAGCCCACAGCCCATTTATGGGGGTCCATAAGGCCCCCATCAAGGCCCATTTCTATACATAAATACAGTCTTAGCACATATAAAGTAGCTGATTAATAGCTGTATTTTACGTATATACCAACCTATATATTTAGTATTATTATATTGTCATAGTAAGAAGTGGGAATTAAGTAGATATTATACTCATTTTAGTATTATAACGCTAGATTTCATATAAAGTCACCCTAAAAAGATCTAGTTTGACCCGTGGTTCACGAATTCGTACCTAGGAGGATCACTGAGTATTAGTATGAAGAGATATATATATCATGATTGATCGGCCTAGGTGACTGAGTTGTTTTAGAATCACTACCTTCTCTATAGTAACGGTAATTTGAATACCTAAAAACCCAAAAAAAAAGCATTACTTACGTAGCTACGATAAATTGGCATGTTTGTATTGTTTAGTTCATGGGCCCCCATTAAACCTGTGGGCTTTCATTCCGGGCCCATAGCCCATCGATGGGCCCGAAGCATAGGCCCAAAACCCAGCCCATTTGGTGGGTTGGGTTGGGTTGGGCTGTGGGCTGGGTGGGCTTTCTTGAGGTCTACAAAAGTGTATGTTACAGTTAGTCATCGATGTCCGCACAGATTGTTGAAATAGCGGATTTTGTCATTTTAGAGTTGTCAAAATTGGCCATCTATACCATACATTGTTCGTACACCAGCTTTCTGTCAGTTATGAGGCCGGAATCGTTCTATTAAAACCTAGCTATCGTCGAAATTGAGGCTAAATTGACACTGCATCGTCAACTGCCCTCGCCGAAACAACCCCTGAGACAACCCCTGAGACAACCCCTGAATCAAGAATCGGAATTCTGTCCACAAAGGACAACGAACAACGTATACAACGAACATGACTGAATACCTCTCCGCGGGTGCATCCTCTCGCGTTATACTAAAGGATACAATGACATAGGATGTATGGTTAGCCAACATCGAATCAATTGCAGTGCAATTTGACGTATGGGAGCTATGTGATCCTAGCAATGAGAAGAAACCGGAGCCGACAGTGGCACCAAAGAAGGTTATCTCAATTAAAGAAGCACAAGAGACATAGAAAGACCAATGAATCGACACATTGAAGATGCTTCAGATGGAATGGGCCAATAAAAATGTGGTCTATACCTAGCAGAAGAAGGGACTGAACGTGGTAGTGACAGCTTTTCGGAATAGTGTCCACCTCATCTAGCCCCAAGGTCATACTAGTACCGAATATCATTTTCTTTGTCTTTAGTCTTTTTCTTCTCATTCCCGTGTTCACCACCTTTTCTACAGTCAAAGTGCTAGTCATGGTAACCAATTAAAATTCATATCACAACCTCCGCACAACACCAGCCCATATCTCGAGTCGTTCCTTCCTTCAGCCTTCGACGCACATGATACCCGGACATCTGAAAAGGGAAGGCTGGACTGCCTTCTCTGGCAGATTTGTCAAAGTTGAGTTGCTGCGATACACGCCTGAACGCCTGCTTCCTAGTTCTCTCGTCATGACAGCGTTCATACTTGCTACGATGAGTGGGAGTTTGTCTTGGATTTGTCGAAAGCAGTGGAAGTGGAATATATAGAAACGGCTTGTTTGTTTATTATGGCTTTGACAGTACATGCTGAATGTTTTCAACTAGCGTGTAGTACTCCCCTATCAACTCAAAACAAAACCTTTCTTGAAGCAATGATTCCTTCAAGATCCCACCGCTGTGGTGCTGTCTTCGCCATCCACACAGGCCAGTGCCTCCAAAGGTCCGGCCACATAATCTGCGCATACTCCTAGTAGTCAGGATACCATCCCACAAATTCCGAGTCAAGAATGCCGGGTAACCACGTTCTGCTCGTCTGCCATCACATTGCGTAGGGCGATGTCTGTGTGAGTGAACACTGAGCGATCTGATCGGGCAACATGTCTAGCAGTTGATTCCCATACAGCCTCCCTTTACAGTGCAGATAGCGCTCGTACATTCCCGCACGTGGCCGCGAGTCGCTGGGAAGTGGTCGAGCGGGCTTTTGCAGATCTTTTAGCATCGGGATTCGAGATGGAGAGTTATCTGCAGTGCATTTATACAGCTCCTCAAGCTCTTGTAGACGAGCAATATTTTGGATTTTTGAGATTAGATCCTAAGGTTGAAGGCATGTTGACTCTTTAGCTTCATATTCTAGGTTGTGCCATTTCTCCTGCAGGGTAACCCGGGAATAATAGTCACGCAATCAACCCCTTCGGTGCATGAAAGTTAGGCTTTGAAGCCTCTTCCGATTCCGTTTCCATTTTAGCTCCATTCACACTGAAATTAGTGGAAATCACTTCAGGGACCGGGACCTCGGTTCAGCCCTAGCATACCACTCTATGTACTAGTGACACAACTCGGATCACTATGGAGGACAAGGATCAGCTCTTGGTCAGCATCAAAGCTCAGTGGATCCACATATGATGGATATGGTAGTAAAGTGTTGCCCTTCTTGATATATCGGATATATCGGTGCTCTTTGTGAAGATTATGATCTTCGGAAAGAGCATCAATTGGAGATTCGGTCATTTTCTGAATATTTCCTTGACCAACAGTGACATTGAGCTAAGCGGTGATGATAAGGTGGAGATCTCATAAGGATCCAAGATGCTTTGGTGGGAAGAGATCCCTTAACTGCCACTACCTGAAGGGATTCATCGGCGCTTACATGAAACCACGGATGCAGGGAGGAGAGAAAGAGTTGTTGGAGGAAAAGCACTGCAGGTGGGGTTACTATCTATGTAGGAGACAAGCAAACAAGCACTGTCTAATAATGGTGTCGTCCCGATGTCGTGTCGCTTGACAGAAATCTCTGGGCAGTCCTTGCGTAGAAGACACTGCGTTGTATGATGATATCTTGCAACAACGTAGCCCTAGACCTAAACGTTGACGGTATTCACAAATCTTAAAAAGGAAATTGCCGAGCCTAACTGGATATGAATATCAACTTGATTTTGCTGGATCGTACTAGGCAGGGTACGACCCCTGTGTACCATCTCGGACAGAACCGAAGGCCACCTTCGCCGCGGTAGAGTCTCATTGCGTGATCAAACGGCTACCAAAATAATACCTCAGTCTACCAGAACGGACCGATCTGATCGAGAGAACAGACCAATCCATTCTGGGGTATTTTGTTGCCTTTTGTTCGCATATTCTACGTCGCGTGAATCAACTATTAATATTTGCTATGGCTACTGCCAGACGGAGAAGAAGAAGAAGAAGAAGAAGAAGAGGAAGGAAGAAGTCTTAATTCATCAATTCATGAGAAAGACAGGTTATTTATACCCTGAAATCTAACAACCAATCGCCTAGTCTGCTAGCAAACAAGTATGGGAGATGGGATCGTCATTCATTCAACAGGAAAATTACCAGCAATCAAATATTGTCACGGAAAAGGCTGGTTTGACAATTGCAATGATGATCCCCCGTCAACAACCAGTGTATGCCCATTAATATAGCTGGCAGCCTGAGACGCCAGAAACACTACCGCGTCGGATACCTCCTCCGGGTTAGCTAACCGTCTCATCGGCAAATCACCCAGCATAGCATCCCTGATGGCCGGTGCACCGTCCAGGAATTTGTCCATCAAGGGCCCCGAAACATACGAGGGAGCAACGGCATTGATTCTGATACCATTGCGTGCATTTTCAAGAGCTGCCCCATCGAGTCAGAAATGCACGTAAACTAACGAAGGCAAGGACTCACCGGCAGTTTGAACCAGCCCTTTGACGGCGTGCTTGGCCGCGCTATAATTGCCCACTCCAAGAAACGCCCCTTCCGAGGCCAGCGAGGTTAACACTACGATTGAACCCCGGGTTTGGTTATGGCGTCTAGTCAAAACTGGCTCCTGGCTGATCATTACCCGAATGACCTCGCGGACGACTAAAAAGCACCCGATATTGTGCACTTCGTCCATGCTCCTATAGGTTTCTAGGCTCATATCACTGATCGGGGTCTGATTGGCAGCAGGGGTCTTGCCTTGGGTGGTCAGCAATCGTCTAGCATGGAGAGGAAATCACGCGTTGACTGGCTTACCCCGGCCGTAGTTACACAGATATCGAGGCGACCATGCCGGTCCTTGACTCTCGCCACCAACGCTTGCACCTGCGCCTCCTCACGGACGTCAACATGGTAGGCACTTGCCTCGTAGCCTACTCGTTCTCGCCCTGCGACTGCATAGCTTGATGTGGCGGTTTCTTGGGCTTTGGAGAGATTGATGTCAGCGCAGACTAGAGTGGTGAGTCCGTGCGCGACGAGAGTATAGGCAACCGCACACCCAATGCCACTTCCTATAGTTCAATTCATTCACATATTAGTTTGGCCCGGGAGTTGCCGTTGGAATCGGCGAGGCAGATGAAAAAAAAAAAAGAAACGGGACGAAATGGACAGCATACCAGCACCAAGGACTAGAGCAACACCTTCAACCTGCATCGGGGCTATGGACAGCGGATTCTGTCAACAACCTGTATCGTTGGTGTCGACTTGAGTATTATTTATGCATGCAGGCTGTCGCGTCCCAGCCCACAACTTTCAGCAGCGGGGCTTAATGTACGCCTAATGACTGTCATGTACTGTATTGTATGATGCTTGAGTACACAAACGGGCCAATACTACTCAAATATATTAGTGGCCTGGGTGTTTTGGGTTTAAAAGTCCAGGATATTGTCGCCACTCTGACCAAGGCCAAGACTGGCCAGATACATAGATCGACCGGGGTTCCGCTGGATACAGCAAGGTCAGATGTCGAGCTCGGGCCCTTACAACTGAGGGCCCGCATTCGCGGCAGTGGCAGCAGGCCTTCCCGTTGGTTGGTCGCTCCTTGAATCGACGATCCCCTTTTCAGGTTACATCGGTCCACTGTGTCAGCCCCCTGTAGGGATACAGGTGATCACCTGGCCACGATTGGTCTTCCGCGGTCTTCACGCTATCCGATAATGATATCAATTCCCTCGGAGACGGATCTCCACCCCATCCGGGCGTTTTGCCTAAAGGCAAGGTTCGACTCGGTGCCTAGAGCCAATTGATCTTGGTCGCACCCCTATTTAATACACCGCGATGACCAACGCAGGGTCTGTCCTGCACCGATCACCCATCAATCACCCCGCCTCAACATGCCGTGGACGTCAGCCGAGCACTCGCCGAACACTTTCACCCGGCCCCTTGGTCCCAACGAGGTGTTTATCAAGCTAGTCAGTGATCCCGGCCATCCGCTCGGTCGTGAACACTGGGCCGTCAACTACACGGCCACCATCAGTCCTCATGGGACATTTACGGCCTTGTCGGGCTCGCCCGGTATTCTACCAACCCTCATCCGCTACAGTTGGTTGCATCTGCGCTTCCAACACCCCAGTATAGCTGTACATCCAGACTCCAACTCCAACCTAGTCTACACGGTTCCTGACTCTGCCAATGCTCTTAGCGAATGGGCCTCGCAGACCTTTACCGTTGAGGCCGACGCCCAGTCCGCCAACGAGGTGATTCCCACCATTGCACCAGCACCTGACGCCCGGCTATACTATGTCCCCCAATCCAGTGAGCTACTCCTACACACCGCGCACTGGCGCATGGACGGAGTCGGTGGCCTGCTCCTCCTCGGCCAGCTGGTGGACCTGATGGCCTCGCACGCCGACACCATCCTCTCGGGAAAGCTGCCAGACCCGTTCGATTCCTTTCAGTGGGGGTTGGAGGTCGCACGGCTATCGCCACCGGTCGAAGAAGCCGCCAACCTGCCCCTCACCGCGACCGAAGAGCAGAAGGCTGTCGCCCATGGGGCAGTTGGCACCTTTGCACTGGCGGCGGGCGCCCTTGGTGTGCCCTATACTGGGGATGCCTCGAGTGTACCCTCCGGCACGCGGGCCGCCGAGCTTAAGTTCTCCCCCGCCACCACATCCGCCGCTGTGTCCGCCGCAAAAGCACGCGGTGTTGGGATCACAGCCGCCGTGCATGCCAGTCTGGCCGCGGTCAACTTCCGGCACGCAATTGCCGGGCACAAGAACCGCCACTACACCAGCACCATCAAACAGTCGTTGCGGCCATATCTACCCGAACCGTACTCCACTCCTACGGCGGCAGCCGGACTATACACCTCTGGCTGGTTGGCGCGGGTCGACACCTCCGGCACCTGGGAGGAGAATGCGCGCATGTATCAGGCGGAGTATGAGAAGGGAATTAGCAGCGAGTATCTGCAGGCGCACCGGGAGTATGCGTCCACTTTGGTCGAGGTGATAAAGAACCTGCCGGCCCCGACAGAGCCGCCCAGCGATATCGATATCAGCAGCATGGGGATCATGGAGAAATATCTGGACCGCGAATATGGAACACCGGAGCGCGGGTTTAGCATCACGCATGCCGGGGTTGGCGTGGAAATAATATCGCGCCAAGGAGTGGTTTTTGTGTGGACGTTCCGTGATCAGTTGACACTAAGGCTGGTATATAATGAGGCTTTTCACACCGCGGATCAGATGACGGAATTTTTACACGACATTCAAGCGGACCTGTTGGAGCAATTACGGGTGGAGGAGTAGAGAACTTCGGATTCAAATAGTTATTGAAATATAACTACAGGGCTTGCACTGTAAATTTACTTTACGTCATGTAACCCTCTTTAAGCCTCGTGGAAATTTCAAGTCGTTTAATGTATTAGTTTTCTTTTAGTGGGGTTTCCTATATATTTTAGCAGAGGGCAGACACATGACCAAAAACAAACGCAGAACAGAGAGAAACAACAGAGAGAAACATGCTTGCAATGCGTTAGACACTATCCCGCCCCGAGACCGATCGCGTTGCTTCGATGGTGGTTTTAACGTGAGGCCTGTTCGGATTCTCCGAGTACTGGTCCATCAGAATAGTCTCTCTGTCTTCTTCGAGGGGTCGAAATGACGATCGCTTGCCACTTAACAACTCCGACGCAGTTTGCTTACTCCCATATGAGGAAAATGCGCTGATACTGGGTTGCTTATTTCTGTTTCGCAGGCGGCGTACCAGTTCCATAATATTTGGAAGGCAAACAGACATGAGAGAAATCGGGGCTTCACATTGCACCCAACAGATATATTCGATAGTGCTCCATGTTAGATCTTCTTCCAAGGCGGCGCCGGCCTTGAGGAGTGTAATTAACCGACCGATAGACAAGATGACCACTCTGGCACGCGTCAATGTTTGTTAGCAAGCTCCTGATGGTCGGACTGCACCTAATGTGCGCGGGGAACTTACGAGTAACCACAAATAAACAGGCCAGTTAGCATGACCTTCTTCGACTTGGTCATGTGCAACGACCAGAGGAGTGGCAGCGGAATTAACAGGATAATCAAATCCAGGATTGCACTGGGGGCAGCAGTCCCGGTAAAGAATTTCCATTGTGTGAAGCATCTGGCGTCGGGAACAGCCTCCCAGGCGGCATCAATGGGCGTACACTGGAAGGTGGTGGCCAACCAGGCCCCGATCAGCCAGCAAACGCAGAGCGCGCCGACCCCCCAGAGCGTAGGGTGGACCCAGGTGCCTCCCCGTCCCAGCACTCGATGGTAGAAGCAGAGCACCGATAGTTTGGGCAGGGTAATGCATGCATCATACAAGTAGGCAGCAGCGAAGATAATCTTTGGGCCCGCGAGTTGATTGCTAACGGGTAATGTGGCTGAATGACGCCCTAGGCCCAAAGAGATCCAGTAGAATATAAGGGCCGATTCGGCGATAATGAAGGGCTATCAGACACAGGGTTACCACACAACCCTCTGCGCCAACTCGAGGAAAGCCACTATAGGGAACAGTACGTACCAAAGTTAGGATGGCAAATGCGTCATCATAGCCAAACCTGCGATTGTTCGAGCCCCAGATAGACCAGCAGCGGAGGGCGACCGAGACCACAGCCAGTATGAGCATCAAAACACAAAGGGCAGTGAGCCCCGGCTGTCGGTTGCCATCAGACTCTGCAGAAGACATGTTACGGCCGCTATCTCTCGACCCTAGAGCGAACTTAGCTTAATCATGGGTATGAATGGGGACCCGGGGGGGAGGGGGCATACTAACCCGAGAAGAAAGGACAGGCGGAAGAAATAAGGCAATAAACAGTAAGGCAACGAAGGAGTTAATGCAAGGAGAATCACCCACGAGCGGTTTGGCCTGACATGCAGCTCTGTACATAACTAAGACAAACACAATCCCTGCGGAGTATGTGGGGACAATATTGCAATCTGCACTAGTTCAAACAAGGGTACCTTCATAGTCGGCCGCATTTGCGGCGTTGGGGCATCTTTTCAGATGTCTTTTTCAATACACATTCTGCCCGGTTTTTGCGGTTTTTGCGGTTTCATACATAAAAGGCAGAAGGAGGTAGAGAAAGGGGTAATATAAACAGGGACATCCCAGTATCTGTGAAACCCACTCGGCTGACGGCCTACGGAGTATTGACGGCTGGAGAGATTCATTTGGTGTCACATCAGGTGGCCTTAGGTTTGCGCTAGTAAACTGAGGAAGATCGCCAGTCCAATTGGACCAAACGGCTTGATCCACATTCCTGCGCAATTATGCCTTGGCCCATCCACTTACTGCGTCGAAGGCAGATATCACACCCCGCGATACGCCGATAGAGGCCTACAGCCGCCATGGTTGACTTAATGGTGATTGTGATTGTGATTGACAAATATTGCCTGGCAGAAAATTACCTCTTACCACTATATATCCGCGGGGGAATTCCGAGGTTGTATATCTGTAGCCATTTTTTCCATGGTTGTCGTCCTAAAATCGATTTTACTAGGAAGGTAGTGGGCTAGATCTTAGCACGTAGTTATTATATATCTTAATATAGGTGTACTCTGTACAACATAGATTATCTCTCTTGTGGGGCGTAAGCTTAGGGGAGCCAGGGTGGGCCCGCCCGTTCGCCCGTCCACGCCCGGGCCGGCCCCGGTGTCCATACGTGCCTAGGTACTTAGGTACCCCGATTAATCAATCGAAATACTACTGCCTTTTTCTTCGGGTAGTTGAGATATTATAACGGGTTTTAGTTATATGCCCGTTTCTCTAAACTAACATATAATGGGACTCTTTAAAGGCATAAGCGCAATTTCATTCCAAAAATAGCTTTTTTTTGGTGTAGTGAGGGTATAGGAAGATGCTAAGGAGGCGGAGAGAAAGGCGGCATAAGTCATTAAACCAATTATAATTGAGTCGCCTATGGGGGCTGTAAGCCTGTCTAGCCCGTGTTTTGCCGGTGAGGTTGTTGCCATATCCAGCTTAGGTTTCTGTGTCTGACTCGCGAAAGCGTTAGAGAATAAAATAAGCCGTTTCGCGCACAATAATGAGACCTTAAGTACTCGCACGCTCCTCTCTAACACACCTATTAAGATTTTGACAAGACGCTGTTGGGTTGAACACCACCATTAGGCACTAGAATGGAGCACCCAGCATTGACTCATGCATGCCAAGGTGAACCAATCGCGATCGTGGGCATAGGTAGGAGCGCTGACCGTCATCGAATTCGGTGCACTGACAGGCGCATTAGGATGCCGACTACCAGGAAAAGCTTCATCCCCATCCAAACTGTGGGAATTGCTCGTCAGGAACGAGACGGGCCATTGCGTCGTTCCATCGGAGCGCTACAATGCTGCGGCATATTATCACCCAGATGCTGAACGACCAGGAAGCATCAATTCAACCGGTGGATACTTCATCCAGGAGGATATCCGGGCCTTCGAAAATGCATTCTTCGGGATCAACAACCTTGAAGCCATGTCCATGGATGCCCAGCAAAGGAAGCTCCTCGAAGTGACCTACGAGGCGTTGGAGAATGCCGGTGTGCCGTTGGAAATAGCCCAGGGCTCAAACACTGGCGTTTATGTCGGCAACTTCACCAACGATTTCTTGAACATGCAGTACAAAGACCCGGAGTACTTTTCCCGATATAGTGCCACGGGATCCGGCCTGACCGTGCTGGCGAATCGGATTACACATTGCTTCGATCTGCGTGGCCCATCCCATGTGGTTGATACGGCTTGTTCATCGTCATTGTATGCACTGCATTCGGCCTGTTTGGCCCTAGATGCCCATGATTGTGATGCGGCGGTGGTGGCTGCTGCAAACCTCATCCAGTCTCCGGAGCAGCAGATGGTTGCCGTGAAAGCGGGGATTTTATCCCCAGACTCGATGTGCCATACCTTCGATGAATCGGCCAACGGATATGGTAGAGCGGAAGGGGTGTCAGCCGTATATCTGAAGCGGCTCAGTGATGCACTAAGGGATGGTGATCCCATCCGCTCGATTATTCGAGGAACCTCTGTCAACGGGTGAGTTTCCCACATAGGTGGTGGGCCCAAGTGCTAATCATAATGCTCAGAAACGGCCGAACACCAGGCATTGTACAGCCTAGTGTGGAAGGCCAAAAGGCCGTCATTCGGGCGGCGTATCGTCGCGCTGGTCTGGATCTGGGAGACACTGACTATGTTGAAGTAGGCTTCACTGAATCCTGGCAAATTACCATACTGACAGCGGAAGGCGCATGGGACCGGTACTAAGGTCGGCGATCCTATGGAGGTCGAGGCCATAGCCAATGTTTTTCATCATCGGACGGGACGGCCGACCCTCATTGGGGGGATCAAACCGAATGTTGGTCACAGCGAAGGGGCCAGCGGTCTTTCAAGCCTAATCAAAGTCACACTAGCGCTCGAAAATGATTTACTACCTGCGACTGCCGGTGTTAAGGCGATCAACCCGAGCCTCAAATTAAAAGAATGGAACGTGGACATTGTTATTGCTAATCAACCGTGGCCGGTATCAAAGGTCCCGCGAGCCTCGGTCAATTCGTTTGGTTTCGGAGGCTCAAACAGCCATGCTATCCTGGAAGCTGCGCAGATGGAGCTATTAACTAACAATTATAGGGATCCGCCGGTAGGCGAAAATGCAGGACGGCTCTATCTGTTACCACTTTCGGCTCGATCTGAGACATCCCTCCAACAGATGGCTAGTAACTTGGCTGATTTCGCTTCCCACTCAGCTCGGCAAATCCCAATCGATGATCTGGCTTTTACCTTGAGCTGTCGTCGCTCCAAGCTGGCCACTCGTGGCTTTTTCGTCCAATCCCAAGCGAGCCTGAATAAGGGGATCAATATGGCGAGCCTGAAATTGAGAAATCTTGAGAGTGAAGGACCATTCCCGCTGGTCTTTGTTTATACTGGACAGGGCGCGCAATGGGCTGGAATGGGCAAAGAGCTTTTGAGCCATAGCCACATGTTTAGGAAGACCATAGGTTATCTTGACTCTTGCCTCCGAGCTCTTGATCCAGAACATGCGCCCGCCTGGACATTGGAGAGTATTCTGCGTGATGAACACTGTGATATTAGTGCCGCAGAAATATCACAGCCACTGTGTACGGCGGTGCAAATTGCCCTGACGGATTTACTCAAAGATTGGGGTGCTCTGCCAAAGATGGTGACGGGCCACTCCTCCGGCGAGATAGGAGCTGCGTATGCGGCTGGGGCTATCGATGCCCGGCAAGCTATCTTCGCGTCTTTCTTCCGCGGAACTGCTGTCTCCGAGGACTCCACCGAGGGTTGCATGGCTGCCGTGGGACTTGGGAAAGATCAGGTCGAGGTGATAATCGAGGAATCTGCGTTGAGAGGGTCTGTTAGCGTCGCTTGTGCGAACTCACCAGAGAGCACGACTGTGAGTGGGGATACAGTTGCCGTCAATGATCTTCTTAATACATTTGAAGAAAGGGATATCTGGGCTCGAAAGCTAAAGACCGGAGGTAAAGCGTACCACTCGCATCATATGAAGATTCTGGGGCCGAAATATGAGGCCTTACTTGACCGCTATTGGGATACGGCTAATGGCAAACACGATGCAAATGGCGCTGTGGATGCGCCAGCGTCATCAGTAGTCATGATTTCCACCGTGACTGGTGGACTGGTAAGTACAAATCAAGTTGGTACACCCGCATACTGGCGTACAAACCTCGAATCTCCAGTGAGATTTGACGAGGCCATCAAAACTATCCTGGCATGTGGCAGTTACCATCTGGTAGAACTTGGTCCGCACTCAGCTTTACAGCTTCCCATCAAGCAGAATGCCTCGACCCTCGAAAAGTCTCGCTACATCTATAATTCCTCTCTCGTCCGTGACCAAGATGCTTGGTTGACTACCCTTCAGCTTGTCGGTTCACTGTTTTTGCATGGACACGATGACCTCCAATACCACAAGATGTTTGCAGATAGATCTCAGACCCGTGTCTTGGTTGATTTGCCTCCTTATCCCTGGGACTATAGTTCTCCCACCCTGTGGGCTGAGCCTCGCGCCAGTACCGAGCTCCGTAACCGCAAATACCCCCGGCACGATCTTCTCGGGTCTCAAGTGTCGGGAGGGAGCACCGCAGGAGTGACGTGGCGAAATATATTGAGCCTCAATGAAGTCGAATGGCTTACACATCATTGCCTAGGTCCGTCGGTGGTGTTCCCTGCCGCGGCATATATCGCAATGGCAGTCGAGGCGATGTGTCAGGTTACAGGTCTGCAGCTAGAAGATTGTCCGGGGGTGGAACTTCGCGATCTCAACTTCATCAAAGCTCTCGACATGGATCCTGAACGAAAGCCAACGGTGGAGATCTTTACCGAGATGCGTTCGATGAAGATTTCCAACCTTGTGAATTCAGATAAATGGTGGAGATTCGATGTGGTCTCGACCGATAGTGATTCCCAGGCGACCTTGCATATGAACGCGGCTGTCCGCCTAGCTGAAACCTCGCCACAGACAACTCGACAGATTAAACTTGACAGGTCAAAATTACAACAGGATGCGGTCCGTGTCTGGTATAACAAGTTTACTCAGGAAGGGCTCAACTGGGGTCCCAAATTTGCTGTGATGGAGGAGGTCTTCCGAGATCGCGCGCGCATGGCGCACGTAGCAGCAGCCACTACACATCTCCAGCGGGGAGAAAAGTTTGATCAGTACATTGCGCATCCGATCTCCATAGATGCGATGCTACAAACGGCCTTCATTGCGACTACTAGTGGCTTGGTTAACAAACTCCGGGCTACCGTCCCTGTTGCGATGGACTCGGTTTACATCGCCCCTCCATCGGCGCTCGACATGGATACCGACAGACCTTGGTGCATTGACTCCCAGTCGGAGAGCGTAGGGTTTGGAACGGTTAAAATCAATGCAGAACTATTTAATTCGTCTGGTCAGGTCTTGATCAGGATGGGCCAAGCTCGTTGTATTGCCTACCAAGGGAACAGACAGACGGAAACCACCGAGCAACGAAATCCTCTCGTGAGAGCTACATGGAAGCCAGATCTCTCTGCGCTAACCAACACAGGTCTTGACGAGTATCTGAGCTGGTACTTACAGAAATACGGCTCTAAGGAATTGGCTGATGAGCACATGGTGCGCATGGCTGGTGCCCTGGATTTGGCCTGTCACCAGTGGTGTAATAGCAATATCCTCGAGCTTGGCAACCAAACCCGGATAGCACAAACTGTTTGTGGGCTCCTATGTGTCGACTCATCTTTCCGAAGGTGTAACACCTATTCTCGTGGAGTCTTTGCAGACGGCGATCTAGTCGGTGTGGAGGTTTTCCCGGAGACTTCAGATAAGCCGAAGCTAGAGCGCCCAACGGGGATCCCACAGGAAAGGAAGTTTGATATAGTTCTCGTCCCCTCGGTATGTTTGACATCTCGTAAGTCTGACTTGACTTGACACTGATATTTGACAGGTTGATCTCTGGACGCCGGCCCTTTCCAGTAGGCTGACACCGGGAGCAACTGTCATCATGATGTGGGATGCAGTCAGTGACGATGTCACTTGGACGAAGGTTATCAAAGGAAGTGGTTCTTTCCCCGTGACAGTCGCGACTATAAGCAGCCTGCCTAGCAAGAGCATGGTTAATAAACCCCCGACAATCGTGGTGAGTTCGTTAGATGACCTTCAATCACGTATACGTCTGACAGGAATGCAGGTGACTCGAGATCAAAACATAACGAGCCTAGATCGACAGCTCCAACGGGTCTTACAAGAACATTTAGGATCCGTGGTCAATATTGTTGATTTGTCCCAAGTCAGCATCGCGACCGTTCCGGACCGATCATTTGTCATATCCACCCTAGAACAGCAGCAGCCTCTTCTAAGCAGGATTGACGAGCGTGAAATGACACAGCTGAAAAGTATTACCGATCGTGTGGCCAAGATTGTATGGGTCGTCAATGCCGGCTTCGTGGGTGGAGAAACCCCCGACTTTGCGCCTATTTTGGGACTCTCCCGTGCGCTTATGCTCGAACAGCCTTCCCTGCAATTTGCGGTTCTAGATGTGGACGATAAATCAGCATCATATCCTGCCACCCTGAATAACATCGTCAATGTTTTGGACCGACTGATCCATCAACAGGAGCCGGACTTTGAATTCGCGCAACGAGACGGCGTCCTTCATATCTCTCGCTGGGAACCAGACGAGCGTCTCAACGAAACTTTCCGTCTCAAGCAGAATAAGGAAACCATTGACATTCCTCTAGGGATTGCTGGACGTTGCGAATTGGGCATCAAGAACCCGGGACAAATGGACACGATCCATTTTGTGCAGAAGGAGTATCCAACCGCCTTGCATCCAGATGATGTGGAAATCAGCGTGAAGAGTGTAGGTATGAACGCAAAGGTAGGTCTCATACTTGCGAGGATCCATTAGCGGCGTTGGTAACGAGAAATAGGATTTGTATTCCATAAGTGCCAAGGTGGACACCAAGGATGCATCATGCTCGTGTGAATGTGCTGGTGTTATTACCGCTGTGGGCGAAAACGTTTCCGAGTTTAAGACTGGCGATCGTGTAGTTGCAATGGCCCCCGGTTATTTTGCAACTGTCGAACGCTTTCCAAATTGGGCAGTCTGTAAAATGAACAACGAGGAGGATTTTACGGTTAGTGATCGAGCTAGTGTCTACACGAAGGCAGAAACTCATGCGTACAGACGACCTCCACTATTCCGATTGTTTTTTCGACAGTTATTTATGGATTGAAGCATCGGGCAAATCTACAGCCAGGAGAGGTAGGTGCCGTGGTACCTCACTCGCATGAGCTGGGCTAAATTGATTAGACCGTCCTCATTCATTCCGCTGCCGGGGGGGGTTGGGATTGCGGCAATCCAATACGCGAAGCATCTCGGGGCAAAGGTAACATACCTGCAGATCTAGCAGTAATAATTTTGGATCGACTAACTAAGGTACTCGATAGATTTTTGCCACTGTGGGGAACGAATCTAAAAAGTCATTCCTCGTCGAGAAATATGGTCTGGATCCAGCGCACATTTTCAGCTCGCGGGACTCATCCTTCCTGCCTGCCATTATGGAAGCCACTTCTGGTCAGGGGGTTGACGTGGTTTTGAATTCTCTCACCGGCGATCTTCTACACAGCAGCTTTGAAGCATGTGCCGACTTTGGCCGCTTCATAGAGATTGGGAAACGTGACATCCTTGATCATGGCGTCCTGGACATGTCCACGTTCAGCCGCAATGTCTCCTTCATGGCATTTGACCTGTCCAATCTTTATCACTCTAACAAGAAAGCCCACCATAAACTCTGGAAATCCCTGCTTACAGACAGTCTGGATCTAGTGCGATCCAAGATCTGCGAGCCGTGTTCCCCAATCAAGACATTCGACGCGTCGGATATTACCGATGCATTCAGGCACTTCTCCCTGGGCACGCGATTGGGCAAAGTAACTATGTCATTCCAGGATCCGGACATCAAGGTAAGGGTGATTCCGACGAAATATGAAACCGCCTTTAGTGCCCAGAAGTGCTACCTCATGGTCGGGTGCCTGGGTGGGCTAGGTCGCAGTCTGTCCAAGTGGATGATATCTTGCGGTGCTCGACGATTTGTCTTTCTGGGTCGATCTGGTTCCGATAAACCCGAGGCAAAGGAGCTAGTCGATGATCTACGGGCTGAAGGAGCCCATGTCTCAGTGATTCGAGGAGATGTTTGCCGGTATGAGGATGTCGAGCGGGCCCTGGACGCCGCAGATTGTCCCATCGGTGGCGTAATGCAGGCAGCCATGGCACTCAGCGAGGCTCTCTGGAGTGATATGTCGCACAGCGCATGGCATACTACCCTCGGCCCTAAGGTACAGGGCACTTGGAATCTTCACAATGCGTTGGGCCAGGGTCGGGACTCTCAGCTGGACTTTTTCGTCATGACGTCGTCCATTTCCGGTACCGTGGGTACAGCAACCGAGAGCAACTACTGTGCTGCCAACTCCTTCTTGGACGCTTTCGCCCGCTATCGCAACCGTCTCGGCCTGCCGGCCATCTCCATCGGCTATGGGATGATTTCGGAAGTGGGATATTTGCACGAGCACCCCGAGATCGAGGCCCTCATGAAGCGTAAAGGGATCCACCCAATCAACGAAGAGGAATTGATCCAGATCATGAACATGGCCCTTGTGAACCAAATACCATGCACGTGGGACTCTCGGTACGATAACCTGGCCGGCAGCCACCTTCTCACCGGGGTGGAATTCATCGGTCTCCAGGAGCAGCGGGAACGAGGATTCGAGGGGGACAACCATGTTTTTGCCGATCCTCGAGCTGCATTGTTCACTGCGTCCTTTGTCCGCCGAGCCGCGGGCGAGAGCGAGACCCACAGCGCAGAGGCGCATCTCCCTCGGGAGATTGCGAGAGCGCTGCGCGACCACCAAGATACGGCATCTATTCTCGATGAACTTCGGGCTGTTGTATCGAAGAAGCTCTCAAATCTCATCCTTCTGCCGGAGAGCGAACTGGAAGCGGATCGACCTCTTGGGGAATTCGGCTTGGATTCTATGCTGGCTGCCGAGTTTCGAACCTTTATCTTCCGCACGTTCGAGGTCGACGTGCCATTCGTTGTCCTGCTAAAAAGGAGCACGACAGTAAATCTCCTGACCGGCCTAATTGCTCAGAGCCTGCAGACAAGTGCTTAGGCGCCTCGTCGCACCCTGTTGCGCCGATGCGACCGCATCATGAAAGTCATGACGAAGATAAGAAGGGCTAGAGGTACAGGTACAGCGCCCTGCGCAGATAGGAATATAAGCAAGACCGAGCAATATACAAGTTTGATAAAACCCTACATTTGTTAATTAGTTAACGGCCAAACACCAGAGTGCGGAGGGTTAGAGAATACCTAGCTAGCTGCTGTCAGATAGCGGAGCGGCTACTCTCCATTCTGCTCAGGCCATCCTGCCATCAAATATTTTGGTAGTTATTCAAACTTAACTCCGGAGAATTCAACACGTAAATATTGTCATGGCAAGTTGAGCCACACTATCCATTCCACAAAGCTAGGTGTTGTGTTATCTCTTGATTGGGATCAGTTCGCATTTGTTATCCTAGTATTAATTTCTTAGCTTATATCGAAACGACAAAAGACATGACATTGCTAACATTATTTGTTGGAAATTGAGATATATTGTATTCCAAATACCCTGCCAATTGGATTTCGAATTGCAATAGCCCACTAACCACAGGCTTCGTGCACAGACAATGATTCCCAAGCGAGCGGGTCATCCTATAAATACAAACTGTATGTCGCGAGCTATTTCCGGTCCTCTTTAGGAAAACCTGCTTTTTTTGGAATATGTCTCATACTATAACTTATTTCCAATTTAAAAGTACGCCTCAGAGGATACCCGGGATGGATGTGGAACCGGGAGATTGTGATCAAAGGTATATATATGTAGTTATGTAATGGTAGTAACTATGGTGAATTAATAATAGCTATTTATTAACTAACTAGGAGAACCCAGGGATGTCAATTTGGTCTTGAGGTCCAGGGGTCTCGTTGACTCATTATTGCTCACATCTGATCACTGTGTGATTGGCCAATATGCCCCTCTAGAAACTTTCATCCATGGATACATGTATCTATAAAAGACAGTATCGCGCTATGCCAATCAACATTTGCGACATATTTAAATCCAATATAACCTCAATTACCTCTACCTTGAATTCAACTTCGGCAATGAAACATCTTCTACCTACCGGGATGCACGTCATCCCCTCCGGCCTTCTCGATCTACGCCCAGATGTCGACATAGACTTTGACCTCCTACATCCCCAGCCAGTAAAGGGCGTCAAAAATATGTGGTTCTTCTGGCACTCAGGCTACGCCAATATGCACCCGTACACACAGCGCACAGTGCGTGCATGGCACCGGCGATTCGCCAGGCAAGGGTGGACAGTGCGAATCATCGACCGGCAACCGGGATCAAAAAGCAATATCGCCGAGTTCTTGGATGTCACCGATCCAGCACTTTTTCCCCGTGCTTTTATAGATGAGACGCTCACTGGCCCTTACGCCCTACAGCACACTTCAGACCTTGTTCGTTGGCCGCTGCTTCTGCGATATGGGGGTGTCTATGCAGATGTGGGTATGATGCAGATTGGCGATCTGGATACATTATGGACTGAGACAATTGCAAACCCTAACTCCCCATACGAGGTTCTGTCTTATACACCAAGTGGTGAAGATCATTACAGTTTATGTAATTATTTCCTCGCCGCATTGCCAAATAACCCACTCTTCACTCGCTGCCACCGTCTACTTTGCGCCCTTTGGGGCGCAGATGGTGGTAAAACAACCACCGATGGCATGCATGCTAGCCCACTCCTCCAAGGCGTTCCTTTGATGGGTGGTGAGTTTACAATTACCGAAGATGATGGGACTTTCATCGGCCCTGCTGAGGTCAGCCGCCTTTTAACCGACTATATCATTCAAGGCCAGGTAGCTACTGCAGTTATGGGGTTGGTCGATACCGAAGATAATTGGGACGGTCCGGCCTATTGCATGGAGCATTTCTATGCAATTGAGTTCATGGAAGGGTCTCAACTCATTAATGAGTTAACTGCCTGGAATGGACAGGAGGCATTCGATTTGTTATCACTTCCCTTGCCGAAAGATGGGGAGGAAGAGTCTGAGAAACAAAAAAAGGGTCGTGAGATTGTTGAGGCCTGTCTGTCACGCAGCTTTGGCTTCAAGCTCGCTCACGGGCTCATCCTGCGGGTTAACAAGGTCACTCTGGGCTCACTCTGGCGGGACAACCCGGACTCCGATGTCATACCTGGCACCTATGCGAGTTGGCTTCGCCATGGGATTGCCTACTGGAATCAAAACAATGTACCTGGACCAGTCGCGCTCTCGTTGATCCCTCCCACCAAGGTTGGGAGATTACTCGCGTGAAGATACATTGAACAACAACATACCAAGCCATGTGTCCTAGCGCGCCCCTCACTTTAATAAACTATAGAAACAATAATTTTCCAATAGACATAGATTGCTTGTTCCGCCTCGAAAGCATAGCTGCAAGTTGCAGGATACCCAGCCCAATAGATGGCCCAACTCACTAATTTTAATTGATTCCCACCATCCCCTAAATATCAATCGGAGTTTTCCGCTTAGATCGAAGTTGATCTCTGTTCCCGGATCGAGTGGTTCTCTCCATTTAGCATTGATCCTTCAACAATCCCTGATGGATACAATATCTACTCAGAAAGGGAAGAACTTATGGTGCGTAAATGTCGACGCATGTTTCACAACTTGCAGACAATATCGTCGTTAGCTAGGCTAAGCCACTCCGACATTGGGAATTTTGAGTTCAATTATGGTCTGGATTAAGACGAGGGATATGTATCTTTAACCGATCAGCCTCTAGCGCTGGAGGTCGTTGAGTCGCGATAGAGAAAAGCGGAGTCACTATATCATGGGGATTTCAATTTACAATCACCCTCCGAGGGTTCTGCCGTTCTTAGATGACATCTACACATCGCCAGAACCAGACCTTTAGTATATCATTTATATTGCCGTTCCTCAAAAACAACTCGGGTTAGAGTTCATGCATATCGCATAGGCCACTGCTACTACGATCATCGATAACCTTCCTCACGGAAAGACAATCAGCATTGGATTCCTTTCAGCATCCCAATTCCTAGGTAATATCCTAGCGTCGCACCGGGACCTCATAAACTCTCGACCGGAGGTAGTTATAGGGACACTTCACCAAGACGGTTGGAATTTCCTGCAGGATCGAAATGTGGATTATATTCTGATGGATAGGGAGCCATACCGTACCTTTTTTGCCATTCTCGATCGCCTGGTTTGGTGTACTTTTTCCCCTAGGGGATAGAAACCAAATCAAATCTACAATATTTGCTACCCCAAAGACGAACGTGGTTTGATGTATGGGTGAAATATTTGAGAAGACCAGATCCAAATGAAAATAAGTTGATAATTATAGGCTCAATCATACCCCCAAGGCCCCCAGGCTGCTATTTCCCCACATAACGTACCTCCTAGTTGTTGTGATGGAACTATCTGCAGTGCTCGGAAAGTGCTTGGAAGAGGAGTATTAAATCCATATTCTCCAAATGGAATCTCTAGGAAGCGCTAACTATATATGTTTAGTAACGTTGTTGTGTCGTATCCTTTTTATTGTGATTATATTTAGTAGTGTCAAGACAGTTGTATGTCTCATTCTCAGAAATAGTCATCCTCAAAATGGGCTTGCGATAGGTTAAAATGGTTGAAATAAGGACAAGAAAACAACAAGATATCCCCATAACCCTACCACGTTACAGAATGTAGGCGGCATAGTTACTGACAGAGGTCCGCCGTCAAGGTGACTGGCTGGGGGCACCCATAGACCTTCTTGGATCCCGGTGTACTATAGCAGGCGGCATCATTGGCCGCACAGTCAAAGGCCTCACAGCCATCCCCGGGACTGAGCGAGTTGGGATCCGCTGCGAAGGGGTTGCCCCATTCCGTGTTCAGCTCATCTTGGAGAAGAATGCGGTTAGTAAAATATTCCTAACCGACAGACAGATTGGGTGCACTCACAGTACACATAGTCCGGGTTGGATGAGAACGAATAGCCAAAGAAGAGAGGCGTATTCAGGGTCTTTGTCTTGGCGATCTTGACAGTCTATATATTCGATCTTCAGTCAGTTTCCCTTGCTGTGTGGAGTATTATGTAGACCGAATAGGACGGAGCAGCGTACCGAACCAGATTCTCTGAATTCTTCGGAGAAAGTTTCCCCATTCGCAACGGTGGTGAGAGGGCCGGGGGCGCTACCATCATAAGGGAACGACTGCACATACACGGAGGTGGCACAATGATTATGCACGACAGCATTCTGGGCCGAGACCAGGCTGATGAGGGCACCAAATACTACGGAGGTCTTCATAGTTGGTATTTCGCTTTTCGTTTTGCAATAGAAGCTTGGATTATCTGTTTTCCTCCTGAGAATGGAAGGAATTGGGGGTCTTCATATAGGTCTGCTACTCGGACCACAGGCAGTATCGATGATGTACCGGTAGAGCATATCTGGGAGGCCTTGGATCTAAGACATGGCTCTTATTCCATGTCTTGGGATTGTCAGGCCACTACCCGGGAGTCCACCCCACGGCCAATCAATACGAGTGGCAGGTAAGACATGCGCATCATCGCCACTGCATGTACTCCGCATCAAAGACATCGCACCGGGTAGCGTTACATCTACCCCATAATCCCGCCGGTTTCTCAACACTGGCTACAGGTTTTGCTGATGATTCTCCGTGTGGACCAAACAATAATTTCAGCTGTGCGGAGAACCTCCCCGGGATCAAGAAATTCGTCGGGTATCGAAGATCAACCGGTTTCTCCGCTCCCGACTCGGGTCGCGGTACTGTCCAAGTCATCTATGCCTACCCCGCATGAACACGATGGAGGATGATGTCACATGGTGCCTTTGTAGTCGAGCATACAAACAAAAGTGTAGATCCTTCCTTCCTGGGCCAACAAGTCCTTGGTCTACTGGTCCATACCAAAAATCCCATGTCAGCCATGCGGTCATCCTGGCTGGCCTAGTTCAAGCTCGTATAGTACCCACTTTGCCAAACTCGTGTCGTGAACCGGCCAGGGATTTTTATAGGTGAGAAGGCGGATTCAAACAACCGACTGTCTTATGCAAGCAAATAGTGCTACTATGGAACTAGTGCCACGCTAATGCACCGTTCTAGTATATGGTGTGAAGGGAAAAAGGTGTTGTAATGACTATAAATTGGCATTTATCCTATTGAATCGATTTTCAACGCGCTTAAAATTTAGAGGGGTGGTATGAGTTTCTCATATGAGGCATGTTTGGTAGAAGGAAGACAGCTGATCACAATAGAAGCTACTGGAGTGGTAGGTTGGAACGTTAGCTGCGAGAATGTTAGTCGGCCGATGTATATTAGTGATGGCTCTTGGCTCTCTAGGGGAGCGAGGAAGCGGGGATATACGAGTCTAGAGTGTCACTGTGATAGGTCGGTCACAAATTTGTTCAGAAGAAAGGCAGAGGAGAGCAGACGGTTGACTAAGAGCAGTTTGGACACCGTGGGTGAGGATTGGATAAAGGGGAGCGTATTAGTGGAACAAATTTCGATGCAGATGCATAGGAGAGGTAGTAGTTATCATGTAAATAATTGCTAAAGCTATATTTAGAAAAGAATTTTTACATTTTTTTCTTATTATTATTCATGTCTCATAAATCGAAGTCTCATTCCAAAATAGGCATAACATACCAAGTTCCTCTATAATAAGGCTGAAACTAAGTACCTAAAAAGGTAGCCTGGTGATAGAATTCCCTCGCTGTCTAGGCGATGTGGGCTACGTTATCTTCTGTTTCGATCGCTAGATCTATTGCAAAACTATCCCCATCAAAGTCAATAGGACTAGAATTGGGAGTCTTTCTCGACAATCCCTGCTACATTCTTGGATGATTTTCCCGGTCTTAGTTTCTTCTTTGATTGCGTCTGGTGGCGATTGTGATATTACCGTTATGTTTGTTACCCAATTCGGTACCCGTGGGTTTTATTAGGTCAGTATAACCCAAAGCTCAGCTTAGGTCCAAAGTTTGGCCCAAAACCAAACCCAAAGTTGGGTTGAGTTAGGTTCTAGAGAAGCCCAGAATATAATACTGAACCCACCCTCCCCCCCCCCCCCCCCGGGGAATAACCATAGACCGTCTAGAGGGCGTCATAAATATAGAAGGCCCATCCGTATAGGGAAAATAGTGGATTTTGTCATTTTGGAGTCTTCAATATCTTTTTTTCCATACCATAGATTGTCATGTATTGTCATACCGCCAGTTTTCTATCACAAGGCATGAACTCCGAGGCTATATAGACATAATCAAGGCCAAATCCTAGAACATAAGGTAGACCATAAGATAACCGGGTCAATACAGTGGTCACACGACTGGGGCGATTTTCACCCAGCTCCTCACCCTGTCTATAGCGCACTCACCCTTCTTAACCTTAGTCGCACGACACTCTCCTTTCCACAACCTAATGGATTGTATCCTGTAAGCGTCTTACCCGTGTAACATGGTACATACGACCATAGGGTGTGGAAAACAGGGCTTCCCGTCCGCTCAGCCGTACTTAAGCCACACGCCGGTGAGTTAGTAGTTGGGTGGGTGACCACCAGCGAATCCTCACTGTTGTATGTCCGCATTCACCCTTTTTTTTGATTCGTTCGGAAAGTCCTTCTTGCCGCCCTACTCTTCAGCCCCTTCACCCCATTCACCTGAATGCCCTGAACACCACTATTCTACACCTGAATATCCTGCACGCCCCTGAACCGCTGACGTGTCCTTCCCCTCCCATGCTGACTTTTTCTGTGTCTATGTAGGGGATCCAGCCCATCAAGTGCAGAAGAAATAGTCAATTTGAAGTTGCAACGCAGCAGATCCCCCCTCTAGAAATACATACCCGTTCAAAAGTATCTTCCCACTCCACTTTTTCGGGTCCCCTCTCAAAATATATATATCAGTTACACCGTATATAGCACCACCATTTTATGGTCTATAATAATATAATTAAATTTCAGGGTTGCTGAATAATAGCACTTTCGAAAATTCGCTTAATATTTTGTGTAATACCCCTTAGCCTTCCGCACTGCCTTCAAACGTCTTCCTATGCTCAATATTAGCGTATCTATCTTTGACTAATGTAATGCCTTCTAAGCTTCCACTAGGCATTTTTTTAAAATAATGCTAGTCTGCCTCCGATCTTCCTATACTAATAAGCTCTAGAAATAATAACGTATTCGGTAAGCGAGTCGCCATTGTAAGCGAGCCGCCACCCTACCCAAAAACGCGTCAATTAATTAGACCCTCCTTCTTTAACCACCTACTATGCCACCAATCCGTACTCAATCCTCCCGAAATCGTACGGAGCAAGAGGGTAGGATCTTATTAGCTATCTAAGCTATTAAGAATCAAGAAATAAGCACTACTGCTCTCGCTGCTCGCACTTTTGATGTACCGCGTTCAACTTTACGCGACCGCCTCTCCGGCCGTACGGAACGGGCTTCTCTACGCGCAAATTCACATAAATTGACCGAAATCGAGGAGAAATCGGTTGAAAATTGGATTCTCTCTTTAGATAATTGTGGAGCAGCCCCCCGGCCTTCTACCGTACGAGAAACTGCGAACCTCCTTCTCGTAGCCCGGAAAACCACCCCGGTCCTTTTAGTCGGCGAAAAATGGGTTTATAACTTTGTCCAAAGGCATCTAAACCTTTTATCCCGATTCTCGAGACGGTATAATTACGAGCGCGCGAAGTGTGAAGACCTAAAAATCATTCATGAATAGTTTGATCTAGTCTAAAAAACGATACTTCAATACGGCATCGATCCCGACGATGTCTATAACTTCGACGAGACCGGGTTTACAATGGGCTTAATCGCGACCGCAAAAGTCGTAATAAGGGCTGAATACTACGGTCGACGACCACTTTTACAACCTAGAAATCGTACGTAGGTAACTACAATTGAGTGTATAAATGCTTCGGGGTAGGCGCTTCCTCCGTGCGTGATCTTTAAGGGCAAAGTCTATATCGAATCTTGGTTCGACGGCCTCCCGGAGGATTGGCGCTTCGAGGTTAGTCCGAATAGATGGACTTCCGATGAAATTGGTCTTCGGTGGCTTAAAAAGCTCTTTATTCCGTCTACTTCGCGTACGAAGGGGAAGTATAGACTTTTGATACTCGACGGCCACGGAAGTCATTTAACGGCGGAGTTCTATTAAATTTGCGAAGAGAACAATATTATCGCAATTTGTATGCCTCCGCACTCGTCTCACCTTTTATAGCCTCTCGATATTAGCTGTTTCGCGGTATTAAAGCGCGCGTATAGTCGGCTTATCGAGTTAAAAATGCGGGCTAGAATCAACCATATCGATAAATTAGACTTCCTCGAAGTCTACCCGTCCGCGCGAATCGAGGCATTTATCTAGAGCGCGGGTTTCGAGGGGAGAAAACAGGCCATCTTCGAAATCCTCGGCGCGTGCTTCGATAAATTTGTGTCTTTCTGCTTGAAGTACGCGGACCTCTATCGGAGTCATCCGCTTTGACGTCTTGCCTTTTGAAGAACCAGCCGCATGAAGATAAGCAAGGGAACCCCCAGTCCTAACCACGTACCAGACAAAGTCGTTGAGGTTAATGCTCTTGCCGAAAAGTTTCGATTCGGGATTATGGCATATACTAGTGTCGGGGGGGTTTTGGTTACCGTGCTCTGCAGAATCGGCCCAAATTTCCCGTGAAAGTAATCCTAAACCAATGCGATAGGTTGATATCGCTTCCACGGAAACCTTTCGAGATAGAAGAGCTTTGAGCTATTGTATACATTAGATACGGGGTCCCATTCAAACAAGAAATGATATGACTTACCTTGCTGTGCAGGTCTGGAGGCCGGAAATAAGTATGCGCCGTCCTCACCCTAAGCCATGCTCTCCTAGGGAAATTCTTCTGCACTGTTTGTCTCCATTTTCCCAGGTCCAGGATTGATTTGCTCGGTATGGCGGTCATGAGTGTTTTGCTTCTAGAATGGCTTATATTTTGCCCCCGACTGTCTGTAATGGGTCCCCCTCAAATTGGTTGTGGGGTTACGTTGCCTGACAGTCTCACAGTTAAAATTATGACCTCTGCTTGGTATTTTAACTGGTGACCCACCAAGATCTCTCTCTACCTCGCAGGCAGAGCATGTCATAGCAATTCTCCTCGGCGATGTCTTCCCAGCCAGTGACATCAAACGTTGCCTCTTTTGCGTTCTGTCTCGATGAGCCATCATTTGTACCTACCCGTGCAGACAAGCGTGAGTGTTCTATTGGCTTATTAACTGGCACCGTAAGAGCGACAGAGAAAAATAAGGACATTAGACAGAGTCCATTAGTGAGACTTTTCGACAATATGGTAACTTGTGCTTGATTGTTCAGATGGACTCAAATGTAGATGTATATAATATTGCTTTCTTATGATCTATCCTGGAGCCTTCCCAAGCATCCTTTAAATAACCGCGCTCTTTCCTAGTCATTTGTTCTATTTTTATCTCTTTAGGGCTATATCGCGTAAGAGCGGAAGTAATCTGACCGACCCTCGGTGCTCCCAAGAACATATGTCATTATCTAGATCCTTTAGGGCTAGTAATCGTAAGCTTATATAAAAGTAATACGTGTTTTTTTTTCGGACTTTCGCTGCTCGGTAGGAGACTATAAGCTTCGCGATCCTACGGAGGGACTCTTCGGAACAGGATGGGGAATTCTAGGGGCCGAAAATATCACGGGATGCAGATAATCGACAATCAGTTGACCCGCCCCGAAAATTGGAATAGAGTCAAAAGAAGGAAACTTGGTCGTCTATCATTGGAAGCGTCTATGAGCTATTGCGAAACTCATAAAGGATTTGGCGTTTTCTAAAAGGATCTTAACCCGAGGCTGACTCTAAATGTCCTTGTTTTAGCCACGGGGCCAATTTGGGCTATTTTGAGACGTTCCTAGTCGTGTTGGTGGCAACTGATGTAGCGATCTGCAATGTACGTCTACGGTTAAGGTGGGGGCGGCCCGTAGATCCCGATATCTCAAATTGAGATGATGTTATATGTGACCGCCCCAGTTAAACTTGGAGCTTCACAAGTTTCTCCTAGGGACCCGAAATATAAACCTTGAACGAAAACCCTAGAGTCCTACCTGGAAACATAATCTTTCATCATTATTATCATCATCATCATGCCAGCCAACTTACTTTTCTGTGTCGCGGAGGAGGCCAAACCTGTAAGTCCATTTGAGATTGACCAAGGGTATCATCGAAGCACTTGACAAAATTGCACCCAAACATTGTTTGCAAAACCATGTTGACTTTCCTTATCAGTTTATACCTCGGGCTACGCGTGAATACTCTACAGATCCGACATTCCCGCCCTTATACTATCTCGTTGAATCAAAAGTCTGCCCGAATAGCGGAGAGGGATTTAAGAGTAAGCTCCAGGACTGCGAGACATTCCAATCGGAATTCATCGGTGCCTCTATCGAGGAATGCCAAGACTGGGCAAAATCAAACTGGGAGCAATTCAACTTCATCGAACCGTGCGTCATCGCCATTGCAGATGAGCGTAGCGCCCGAGATGGTACTCTGCTTATGAGCTACTACTGTCCAGTGGTTGATGACCCAGAAGATTTGGAATTTGAAGGATGGGGACGTCTTCCTCCAAAGGACGACACCTGGTACAACTTTAGAATCGAGCATCGTGCGGCCGATCAGTTCATCATTTGTATTACGGGGTCCCCGATCGATACGGCCATGGAGACCTATTTCGGACGTCCGGAGAAATTTACCAACGGCGCTGGCGTTTTTGATGTGTTCAAAGCACTCTCTTATGTTCGCGGAGAGGGGAGTGATCAGGAATTTTAATAGAGTGCTTGTCTTTTCAATGCAAAGAATGTCAAATTGAGCTCATTCCCGTTGAAGTTTGAGGAAATAAGCATATATTTGTCACATTCATTCTTAATAGTTATCCCCAAGCTTATCTGAAGGGTTTCAAATAAGTGTTACTTATTGAGAAACTTGAGGTAGCAAAGCATCAGGTCTTATTTCGGTAAATGACTAGCCTTTCACAGTAAGCCATTCATCTAGCTGTAAATTTACCATTGAATAAATCATATACATGTTCTCGCTCGCCAGTTGACTCATCCAATTCGCGCCACCAGAAGGTTTCACTGGGCCTAGATTTCCTCCTATGGGTATACTTCTTTCGAATATGAAGATTTCAGATACACGGAAAGCTATGTTTGGAAGTATAGGAACTAAATCAGGGGTCCCACGTGTATACTCGCTAATGGGGCCATTAAGTTTCAATATACATGCTAGTCCAAAGGATTGGCATCGCCAGTCATTTCGCGAATATATAGACCACGGTAAATGAAATCACTGCAGGATCCGAAAGCGTAGTGTAGTTTCATGTATGCCCAGGCCTTTACAAGTCGCGCAGAGACAAACCAACAAGGATCCTCGGAGGAAGACTGCCCATAAGCTGCATGAATAAGAAGATAAGTAACATGCCATATTCTCATTTGATATCTTGTGAAACCAACTGATTAATCTTTCCGATTGGTGGCAAGTACTCAATGCACGTACGGTATGATTGGAAATTTCTCTGATAGGGAAGCTATACATTGCGCGGCGTGGGGGCGTGGCGCGGGCCCTTAGGAGGATTTCGATATTTGTAATTTTCAATCTGCCAGATGAACTAGGTAAAGCACGTGGGGGCAGCCCCAGGGTTCGGCACTGGGTGGACCTCAGGAGCCAGGAACGTCAAACAAGATGCTTAGCACGACTTACCGTAGAACTGCGGCCCCTGACATCATACTTCTATTCAGCCCCAGTAGACCAACCCTTGCCAAAGCTGTTACGCACTACAGATGAGTGTAAGTGGTAATCTAGCATTAGGAACCCCTGGAATTTTCGCCCCAGATTCTAGGATTCAGATCCTATTTCAGAACCAAAAATAGAAACACGTCTTGTTTTGCCTTGTTTCTTTTTTTTTTCTCTTGTTCTTTTTTTCTGTTTTCTGTATTTCATTCGTGGGAGTCGAGCGCAATATTTGATGGACTAGAGGAGCCAAGTTGGGGCGGGGGGCCAGAAAGAGATAGAATGATGGACTTGTTTGATAGGATTCGAGATATTGTTACTGGAGGGGGTGGTGGCTATAAAGTCGCCCAAGAGGTTCGAGATATTGCTTCATCTCAGATCATCATTTCAACCTCTACCACCATTGAATACTCAATCTTTCAATAAGCTCAAGCACAACAATCTTCCGAATCCAACATGCATTTCAACACCATGACCCTGATGCTTGTTTCTGCCTTGGCCACTGGCTTAATGGCCACTCCAATTCAGGAGCAGGACGCAGTCACCGATTGGGTAGAGCACTCCCGGGAGATTGGAAAGACCGGTGGTCATCTCATCTACTTCGGTCCTCGGAACGGTACTGAGACACCGGAGTCTCAGGAGGAGGGCAACACCCTCCAGCAGCGGAGCTGCGGATATAGCAGCAAAGAGCCAAAGTGTGAACTGCGAGGCTCTCGTATCTGAGCTCTATGACGACTCTGATGTTAGCATTCCCAAATCGCCACGACAGATTTGCTACCAAGGCGACTCCGGGAAGAACACGTTTTGCTGTGTCTCTTGGCACAATGCGATCACGGGCCTCAAGAAAAAGGACCTCGCACCCTACGCAGACAAAAGTGAGTCAATGTGGCTCCCTTTTCCATCTTAGACTTCAATCATACTAACCTTGTATAGTCCTGAAAACATGCACCCAAAATGCGATCTCAGGAAAGACGAGTGATGTTCATGTGCACCATAAGTGTACCGATGTTTGCCTGTCTAACCGTGGAACTCACTGTTAGAGGGGTAAGGGAGGAGGGTTCGAACCTGGCTTAGAGTGTGCGCATATCTCTTAGACACTATGCGCCGCCCAGTCAGGGGCTGACTGGGGTTCTTCGCCCGCTGATTGGCTCTACGTCCGTGGCTATATAACCGTACGTGCGTGTACCGTCACATGGCCCTCAGTTTAGGTCCGATCGGTCTATAAATGTGATAATTTCTATTTAACTAGTTACTCTAAGACCTATGAAAGTTTGAGCCTGATCGGACTTCTAATAGTGGTGTAGTCGATGATCAAAATTCGGTGAAAGCTTTTAGTGGGGTGTGACCGACGGGAGTCCGTACCGTAACGCTGGTATCGACTCTTAACTATGGTAGCCCGTACTAAATAGAATACCTCGTATTCGTATCTTACACACACGTATCTTTACTATTAGCGGCCACCCGATTAGCGGCCACGTAGACGGAAGGGGTTGGCTACTACGTCTAGACTGCGACATCGCCCATGGACATTATGTAAAGCGGGAAATAGGCCTTACCTCAAGGCCCATGGACTGGCCTTAACTTAGGGGGAAAGGCCCATTGTGGGCAATGCCAAACCGCCCATTTTTACATAAATTCACCTAAAATGGAAGTATAAGCGCTGCCTTATCAGTATAAATCACGTGTTTGCTACATTTTCCTGCCAAGTAACGCCAACGACGGGCATATGGGCGTTAATGGGCGGGCCTTCCGTTTTCTAAAATGCCCGAGGCCCACCGTGGACGGGCATTGTCGCAGTCTAACTACGTCCTACGTAGACCTTGACATTTCCCATGGGACTTCCATGGGAGTAGAAAAATTTTCTATGTAAGCATTATTCTACTAATTAAGCTGGATAAATTGCTGACTTTTTATGATAAAATACTACACCCGTAAACCCAGTTTGTCAGTAAGCCGTCTCTATATTGACGCGTGCTAAGCAATGTGATCGCTTTTTACCGAGAGGCTCGTTATGTTGGTATTTCTCCCAACCATATCTGGCCCTGTCGCCGTACGCTGGAGATAATATGTACATCAATTGGTAGGCTTTCTGCATCATATCACCAAAGTGCGATCTGAGCATGTCTCTTCTTGTTGATTGCGTGCGTCTGATTGATGACCAGTACAAAAATTCAGATAATTAGACGAAGGAGGTAGATAGACTAGCTTCCTAGCGTCTCTCCTGTTCTCTTTTCTCTTCTTCTCTCTAGCTCAGTGTCTTCGATGAATGGACCCTTTTTGATGAAGACTTGCCGACTCACAGGACATAGGCACAATTAAGCGATTTGCTTCTCTACTCCTAGGGCTAAGACTCACTTATCGAAAATTAGTAACTTGCCCCTATAACTAGATTCTGTTCGTGGCAGCACTGCATGCTAGAATTCATTGTTACTATGCTCCCCGAAATCCACAACATTGGCTATATATTATAACGTTAGGTTATGCTTAGTACGCATCTTGCTCGCGACAAAGCGAGGTTAGAGTGATATAGCGAGGCTGGAGAGATGAAAGCGGAGGAAAGAAGAAGGTCACTTGCAACTTTTTCGATCAGAATAGGAAAATGTACCTTTTGCTGCACGGGCTGAATATTCGGGTGAAGAATATTCAGGTGGGTGAATATCTGCCCGGAGTGCCCTGAGGAGGGCTAAATAGAGCGGCGAGCCGCCCATGCCCGAACCGTGGGCGCTAGGTGACCACGACCTTAGACATGCTGTTGTATGTTTTTGTTTTTTATTTTACTTCGTATCATTAAGGAAGAATGTGAAGGTAGAGTGGTTGGGCAAAGAATAGCAGTAGGGAGATAGATGAGTCCAGACTCAAAAGGTGCTCGCGTCACGGATTGCCTGGGAATAGATTAGCAACTTCCAAAAGATTGTGATATGTTAGTACTGAGTCTTTGGAGTGATGTTCAGAAGCCTGTGACAATAAATTTTAGGTGGAGGAAGGACTACTCACATAGTAGGCAGTGACGAATAGGGCTGCAAAAGTAAACATGGAGCGAAAACGACAGACCACGGGCACGTGAGCTGTAGGAGGAACATGCTATCATCTATCATCAGTGCTCATTCTTATATTGCTCCTCGCAGTGGCATCAAGAGTTCAAAACTCTAACAGCGCCAAATATGGTGAACTGATTGGTTTCTGTCTTGGGAAAGATCTCGACGAGATGTATGAATTTCTACTAAGATTTTAACTAACGTATTTCACATGCGAGCTGCGCAGTCCGATAGATTACAACTGAATATCCCAACAATATATATATATATATATATTGCAGTGGGGAGACAGGCTCTCCACTACGCATTGCGCTCTACTCTTTTTTTGGATTTCCATGGATTTGTTATGTAAGCATTAGATTATGACGTTACAAGTATTAACTAGATAGACACAGATTGAGAATACACACTCCTACACCTCTCTGGATCCACTTCTTAGGCAGTGCACCTAGGTTCCTTTACATGCAAAGTTGAGTATAAAGCCGAACTACGAGTGCTGAATCGACCAGTATGCCTCAGAGCATACTGCCTTGAATGTTCCCTCTTCAATATATATACACGCTTTTCCTTGTAGCCTAATGCCTTTTATGCAGTATTTTGTCATTTTAGGGATTTTAATAACTTGATGATTGCGATATATATATGTTCACAGGCTTTAAAGATATAATTTTCGATACCATCACAATATATGCTTTCGATCTACTCAAAATTTATGTATACTACTAGCAATGATTATCAATGGCTATCGGTATTTCAAACAAATAATAAAAAGTTGTCGGTTGTTGAAATGTGAGTGTAGCATATATCGCATTTACTAGTGTTCCAGCTGCCCAGCTCACTTGTGTGTGCAGCTCGCATGTGAAATACATTAGTACCTTTCTAATGACAAATATGGCCCAATGATTCCAGCCTTCTCGTCAACCCTTAGGGCCGGACCCCAATAATGCAAAGCATGGAAAACATGTACATACTTTTCAGGACTCAATTTGCATACATATTCTGCATAGGTTTTCATTAGCCAGATTGAAGCCCTAAAAGGGGTAAATGTATGATTAGAGTAACCAAAGGCATACCGCACGGTAGGCTTAGCTGATGAGGCAGAAGGGGCTCAAAATAAGGGGGAAAGAAAGAAAGGGAAATTAAATGCATTCAACAGTCATTCTTTCAAGGACTTACGCCAAGAAATAACTAATCAACAAACCTCTGGTGTGGCTATATGCAGATGCCAAGATTTTGATGTTTCAAAGCCGGTGATCATACCTAATGATCATATCATTTATAGGAGGCTTGCAGAGCGGCATGTGCGGGCTTCGCGCCGGCCTGCAGATTTTCACCCGTTCTCACCTAGATTCTCACCCTGTCTATTGCGCGCTCACCCTTCTTACCCAGGCAGCACTAACTCAAATATTAACCGGACACAAGCCGCACCATAGTAGTTTATTAGATTAATAGGTGTCCGTAACTAAAGGCCCATTTGTGCGACAGTAGGAGGTAGCGACCAATATTTAGATAGGCCAGTAATTCTATTTATCGAAGTCAAAAATCTCTTCGCGCCGAACGCAAGCGGTTACAAAGTCCTCACAATTGGTTATTGAACAATGATAGGTGGTCGATCTGCACAATGGGGCCCCGATAGAAGATCAAAACAGGAGGTCATAGTTATGTTGAGTCTAAATTAAGAGAATCAAGAAATAGATTTGGAGCCTCTTAAAATAGACGAGATGCTCTAACCCCGCACAAGTTTCACCGTATATGGTCTCATTGATTGCCCCTGGTCAGTATAATATATAGTCCAAATCGCCATTCGCCTGATTTCCTGCGGAAGGAGGGTCACCAATTCAAGAGCGAGGCTGAAGTATATATAGCACGTTTTGATGTTCAACGTATTAGGACAAATATTATAGCTTCAAATTTAATAGGTGGGTGGGTATTCTGCTAAGCTCTTCGGCATGTTTGTTCCAATTCCCAGATATAACGACCGGACAAGGAATGAACAGCTCTTGTCGCGCGCTAACAGTGCCTCAGGAAAAGCAGGGATATCATGATACGAAATCTCAATTGTTGTCGAAACGGAATGTGAGGGGTAGCGACGTTATGGCTCCACATAGTATCATAAGAGTGCCCGATATATCGCATCTGTGTTTGTAAATTACTATCACTTTTCTTTCTTCTTACAGGCATATACAACCTCCTCGAAACCTTTCAGAACTATGGGGAAGGCCAGCAAAGCCCTCAAGGCTTTCATTGTCAGTATACCGGATGGTAAACTATCCGGATTTACTAGTGGCGAGCATACATTGTATAGCGATACTGATTTCCGAATTGGACAACCAAGGGGTATGACCATCGAATACGACTCTTTCTCTCCTACCCTAGTGAAGCCCAGTTTGATGCGCTTATTTTTCCCTTGTCTGAGCTTAGACCAGCTAATTTTTTTCTGCCTCTAGCTCACCACCGGTGATCCTCAATACTACAACCTGCATGTTCAAATCAACAACCAAACTACCATTTCCACATTGCAGCGAGAGAAAGGGACAACTGTCGCAAACACGCTAGTCTCCCACCAATGGGTCATGGACCCCCGAGCAAATCCGGCTGGCGCTTCGGGCCAATATAAAGATTTGATGACGGGAACCCTAGCTAGGCTTAGTATACATACGGCTTAGCCAGAAGAGGGCGGATATCGAAGGGATACATGGAACTTACTTTTGGGGTGTTTCTAGTGGATTGGGAAAGCGTCGAGGCTGAGAGAGAAGAGAGAGATTAGGAATGAAGAAATAGAACTCTCCTTCGCGATGTGTTTATTGATAGAATGAAAAACCTGGAACCGGAATGGGTGGAGGTTTTCCACAAGAGCCAAAGTCAAAGAGATTTCGACCTTGCAGTGCAAAATTGCGATAATGAGTTTGTTGCCCGGCATATACGTGCATGGATGAATGACATCACTGATGGGGTGGACAACTATCGGAGCCTGCGCGATAGAATTTATGAGGATTAAACTTCTCAAAGCAGCCAAATAGGAGTAAGAACTATATTTACTAAACAAAGAAATACCTGCTCTGTTCGAGAAACGCACTTACACTCTTCAACTTGGCTCCAATTTCAATACTTTGGTAGATCTGATTGATGCTAGACTATACTTGTACATACCAATAGTGTCAATTGGATAAACGTATAGATAGTTGATTACTACCTTTCGGACTACGTCAAGACCATTCAGGAAAATTCCCATCTCGGCCGGGGGCGGAGTGAAGGATCCAATTCTCTGTCTTTGAAACGAAGCAAACTTTACAGTTGCAGTACAAATGCGATATTAACTTAAAAGAAGCGCGCACGATATTCTAGTTCGGACGTCATGCCCCACGAGATAGAAGTAATGTTGTGACAGGTGTCAAAAATTGAAACTTGCGTACATATGTAAAGTATGCAACAATTTCCCATCAGGTAAATACACGGTTCCTCACTTACCTCATACTCCCATAGGTGTTCCCAGTAGAGATCGGAGGCTTCTCCGCTCGCTTCGAGTTCATATCGTCGTATATCAGGCTCGAGGCGTCGCGGTGGCCCTTTCAAGAATGCGGGGTAATAGCAGGCATTCCATAAAGGAAGTGCTGAAACACATTCCCAATCTAAAATAGCTGCTAGCTCTCCGTTATCATAAACGAGAATATTTCGGGTAGAGAGGTCGTCATGAACCAGGAGTGAAGGCTCCGGATTATCTCCATTTGGTGGAAAGAAAGATGGGAGTAGGGTTTTCAGTTTTCCAATGATTTCCAATGTTCTTATTGCATCATCTGCATCATCTTCATCATCGCTCTCAAGATCGCTAGATGGTAAATCGTCTAGTGTCGACTGACAGTCTTTCTCGCTGAGAGAAAGGCGTGATGTAATCCAATCGTTACTAGACGTAAATGGCCCTCGATGGACACCCTGGAGGATATGCGACCCCCAAAAAAAGTGCATAGAAACAATTCTGCCCACATCTGGTAATCCTGGAGGCAAATTTTCCTTTTCAGATAGAGGTGAATTATTAGAAGATGCTAGGTTTCCAGCAGGCCAGGTCGCTTCAGACAGTTTAGAATCTTTGGGAATGGATGCTGTCCTATAGATATTTCCAATTCCCTGGAACTGGTTCCGAAAAAGGCAACTAGAGTAGGCTGCAAACTCTCCAACCAAACTTGTTTTTGCAGAAAATGATAGAGAGCGCCACAGCTCTTTCAACGGTCTTCCAGGCATTCTGGTCATAATGATCCATTCAAATCCGATAGGATTTTCTCGGGAAGATTGATAAGTGATGACTCGAGGAACAGGGATATTTGCGGTACGGGATATCCAGTCCACTGTCGACACTTCACTCATAGTTTTAAAGTACGGATCAATAGGCAACGAGACTCGCATAACAAAGACCTCATTATCTATTTTCACGTCATAGAGTTTGTTCAAGGCGCCCTGGGCGAGGAAGGTCACCTGGACCGTGCTTGATGGTAGTAGCGACTGTATTGTCTGCTCGATTACCTGAGGATTGGGCTCCACCGTCCACTGGGGTTCAAGATTGAAGGTCTTTTGAACCCAGGCAAGGCCCGGGGGCTGTACCTCCAGCGATTTCATTTCTATAGAAACGCGGGGCCATATCGGGCCGGAATAACTGTGATCCAGCAGAGGAAAAACACCGAACACACTTTACAAAATGATTGACAAACAAAAGGAGAAGAGGGCCCTTTCAGAGAGGAAGAGGGTTGGGGAAGTCTGGAAGTGTTGCTACTACCTACTAGCGCAGATATACCGCCTCTCGGAATACAGGCCACGCAGAAGGGCGCAAGGTGAGAGCTGGTGTACAGTGACAGACGATAAGTTTTCGTGCCCATGGTCCTACTTTTGCTGACCGCCCCTACTGCCCACTGAAATCACTCGTCTCTTAGAAACACGCTAATATTGATAAATGCGTTGAAATAGTACTATCTTCCCTCTTACAACCCCCTATTTTCCTATACTTTATATGACAGAGCATTTTTTGGAGATAATGCCACATATATTGCAGGCGATTATCGAGGCGGATGATACACCAAATATTAGTAGTGCAGAGTGAATTTCATGAAGGGTTTTGGCTGGCAGAATACTGTATAATATGGGTGGTGTGGGCCGTACCCAATTGCGGTGGAATAGTCAGGTTGAGCTAACTCCATAACAGGAAAATGCATAACGGAGTATCTATTTGTTGTCTCCAGTATGGTGTTTGAGCACCCGGAGAAATATCTCGAGGCATGGCTAGTAGGTTTTTGTCCAGTCTGAGCCTCCCCCCATTCTCGGGCATTTCCCATAGTAGCCACCAAGGTGAGATAAATGCGAATTTTGCAGGGGCGGTATATGTAAATCCCCAGTCAATGACTGCAACAATTTTCGCATCTCTGGCCAGTGAGCCAATCTTGTCAAGAGACAGCTTGGAGAACCCCAGCAAAATATCAGCCATCTGACCATAGAAAAGCTCAAGCTTCTCGTCTTCAATGTTTGGATCCAGGAATGGGCGATCGCCCCTTTTATATCCAGGAGCTCTTATTTGAGTAGCTAGATTGGATGCATGCGCAACATACTCCATGAGAATAAACAGACCTAGTCCTGCGGGACCCTCGTCTCTCATGCCATGGTGGATAATGTTTGGAAAAGGGATATGCGGGTTTTGCTTTAAAAATGGCATAAGTGCAACCTCATTTCGGACCTTTTCGCCTGGAAATATCAGTCTGCCCGGACATGGAAAACGTAGGAAGGATGAGAATCCATCCTCAAAGACCATGCTGAAACACAAGTTGAACGCTCCCAGGTCTGCGACTCGGACAATCAACCGGTCGGACCCAATCTCGGTGACCTGCCATGAAGTTGGTTACTGCTAGAAGCACATCATGGCTGATGACCTTCTTCTTGAAGTCGTTGAATATGTTATCGCTTCGTTCCCAAGCAGCGTCACCATATTCCATCCTCATGCTAGAGGTTTTGATTTGATCAGACGGTAACGAATATGGGGGAGTACATATGGAGGGATGCGCTGTAATGGAAGACGGTGATGATAGAGACTTGGCCAAAATTATTATTTCAAGTACTATCTGTCCATTGCCTGGTTGAGATAACTGCAATTAAAATCAATGGGTTAGGTGAAGTGCGCAGCTCGCTTGTGTGCGCAGCTCCCATGTGAAACACGTTAGTTACTCACTAGTATATACTAGTGGAACTATATTTCTTTTTTACCCCTTGCATCGCGCCATCAAATGTTCCCGGTCTCATCTTCAAGTTTCTGAAAGCCTGCTGATCTGAAATCGGCTCCCGCTGAGCACGACCCGGAATTTGTTGATCAAGACCCAAAAGAGTAATCAACCATTCTGATTTCGTTCATATTTAGATATTGAGTGTGACACTGATTTTATACCATCTTTGCAGCGTTGTAGTCTTCATTGGGGCCCGGTGGGCCCTCACAATCTGATAGATCTTGGTTAGTGGGTCTTGATCAACAAGGTATGCTCGTTCAGCTAAATTCGGAAATTTAATTAATCTGTATTGATGTCTACCTGCACACTCTGCAGATTAGTGTTTACCCTGGTTCAAAATTTTCAATGTATATGTTCTAGCTAAGTAATTAAGGACTTAGAATGTCCAGATCAGCCAATTTTAAGTGCCGATACGGGCCACGAGGTCTGCCACGCAGGGGTTTGGTTGTATTGGCTAATCTTTATTTACTGCTTTTCCAGTGGTCGATTCCCAAGTCATTCAGGGCTTAACGTAGCCGCCCAAGGGCCGCAGAACTTAGAAGCTTCCTAAGCGATTATAGCTCCACCTAGGCAACTTGGAACTAGAGTTCACCCTCGGGGTCTTGGCCCGCCGGCACTCGACTCCTCAGCTATGAAATGGGGTGAATTTTACCTAGGTGCTCTGTTTTCGACAGTAATAGCCAGTAGGACTAAAGTCCCTGGTGGCACACTTCGCCGCCTGCAGTGCCGATCAGCTGAGTACCCGCTTAAAGTTCAAATAAACCGAGACTAGTACAGCGAATACACTACCTATATTTATATACTTATGTATTTATATATTTCCCTTTTCTCTTTCCTTCTGCACTACTCAATCAAACCTTTGTATTACTAGTCGTTTGGATCCTTGATGATCGAGCAGACAATAACACGACGCCTGGAGTTGAGGGATTATATAATTTGCTGCCTTCAGTTCTAGTTACCTTATCATGACCTTGACTAGACACGGCCAATCGGCTCATATAAGCGCAACACTCCAACTCTTGGCAAATGTGCATGATTTGAGGAACAGGGAACGAACACTTCAGCTCAACGGCAACAACCTCGACATTGCTTCCATCGTGGCCGTCGCCCGTCATGGAGTCGAGCCCACTATCAGCACGGACGAGCTGCTTTCCAAGCGGCTCGAGATCTCCGTAGACACCTTAGCGGATGTCATCTCTCAGAAATGTGTCATCTATGGCGTCAACACCGGTTTCGGCGGCAGTGCTGATACAAGAACCAACGAACTTATCGACCTGCAAACCCATCTTCTACAATTTATCCAAAGTGGAATCATCACTGCCGCTGACAAGGACCCAGCCAGCAACTCGGAGCGGGAACCATCCCACGTCATGCCTCTCGCCTGGGTTCGAGCCTCCATCGTGGCCAGAGCAAATCAGAATCTCAGGGGCCACAGTGCCATCCGCAAATGTGTTCTCCACAGCCTGGTTGACCTGCTGCACAACGGTATTACTCCCCTAATTCCACTTAGGGGCACCATTTCTGCATCTGGAGATCTTATGCCTATGGCATACATCGCTGGAGCAATTATGGGAAACCCAGATGTCTTTGTCCAGGTGGGTCAGGGCGCACAAGCCATAGTTATGCCTTCCTCTGAGGCCTTGAAAATGAGCGGGCTCTCCCCGACGGGACTCGGCCCGAAGGAGGGACTTGGGCTAATTAACGGCACTGCTCCTTCTGTGGCAGTAGCAAGCTTGGCATTGTATGATACGCAGCAGCTTGCGTTGTTGGCTCAAATGCTGACGGCTTTCGCTTCGGAATGCTTGGCCGGGAATGTAGAGTGGGCTCATCCCTTTATTCACGCGACTCGACCTCACGCTGGGCAAATTGAGGTGGCAAGCAATATCCGGCGCTTCTTGAGGGGCTCCAAGCTTGTTGTTGGTTTGGAGTCACAGCAAGCATCTGGCGATGGACTCTGCCAAGATCGGTATTCGACGAGAACAGCTCCTCAATGGATTGGACCGTACATCGAGGACCTTCTTCTGGCGCAACATCAGCTCGAAGTGGAGCTCAACTCCACGTCAGATAACCCTCTGGTGGACACAAGCAAGCAAGATGATGGTTCTACTGGAAGAGTGTACTCTGGTGGAAATTTCCAAGCAGCTGCCGTCACGTCAGCAATGGATAAGGCTCGTTTGGCCATTCAAATGATAGGCCGAATGCTTTGGTCCCAGGTTACTGAGATGATCAACCCTGCTACAAATAATGGACTCGAGGCCAATCTTAATGCCACCGCATCAGAGAACTTCACAATGAAAGGAATCGACATTAACATGTCAGCGTACATGTCTGAGTTGGCGGCCCTGGCACACCCCGTCTCTGCCCACGTTATGTCAGCTGAGATGCATAATCAGGGTATCAACTCACTCGCTCTGATTTCAGCTCGACGCACTATGGAGGCTGCAGATCTGTTGGCACACATGAGTGCTTGTCATATATATGTTTCATGCCAGGGTGTTGAAATCAGGGCAAACCACAATCGATTCCTTTTAACACTTCGCACCAAGATGGAGGACTTCACTCCAAGCGGAGCCTTGTATGGACTCGGATTAGAGGGCTCGCAGATTGAGATGCTATGCACGTCACTCATGCCCATTGTCCAGTCGAGTTGGTATCGCGCAAACTCGAATACTTGGAAAGACCGTGTTTTATCTGTTGTTGATGCTGTTATGTCGTTAGTGAACGTATTCATGGCCACTCACAACCCTGATTGTTCAGTGTCCACTATCATCGCGTTTAAGAAGAAATTTGGGATCGTTGTGTCCAGCACAGCAGAGGAAATGTTTTATCCCGGTCCGACTATTTCCCCCGAGGAGGTGGCCGTGCAGCTTGGTAGGGGGACTGCACAAATCTATACCTGGGTGCGCTCGAAGCTGAACATCCCTATGAACTGTGGGCTTCAAGATGATCCTTTGTATAACGCTCAGAAAGGACTTTCCACAAAGGGCAAAAAGAGTATCGGTAGCTCGGTAAGCATGGTGTATGAGAGCTTGCTTAATGGCGATATGATGGATGGGATCCTAGAGGATTGGATGCAGGACTAGTAACATTGTACATTAAGAGATTTGTGAGTATTTAATAGAATGTGAAAGCTAGCAATGCACTTAGTACAACCAACACATGCCCAAGATGTTTCTTGTAAGCAAAGGGGCCGATTATTCTGTATACAGTGGCTTGCGTTGTAGTAATCTTGTCACGGATATGCACCCCGCGTATCCTTATGGTGCCGCGCCCTTTGAACCACTTGATGTGATTCAAGTCAACATGGCCATTATTTGCACGACTGCCACCCGTATTATCTCTCGCGTACGGAAAACCGTGCGAGAATCCCACACTAAGAACCAGTCCACCGCCGGCCAGGGCTCATACAGCCATTCATCCAACACGTCTTCGCGCTAGGCCCGAGTTCGGCTGGGCGAATCATCAAGCAGTGCGGGCCAATTTAGTACAAATTGCACATTGGGGATTTAGTAAAAGAGATCTATACAAATGAAGGGGCTAGTGGTTACAATGGATATAGATATCCGCCAATAGGTGTTTCTGGCAACCCCTGTCATTCTACTTACTATGTTGTACATGCTAATGATTAATTGGTTCCCATTATATTTGGGATGCTCAATTGACATGCAATAATTGACGCTTGTATGGTAATTGATGCTGCAGTGAAACCCGGCACCCATGCCTGGGCAGGTTAGAGAGCAATTTAAGTTATTTCCAAGGCTATCGAATCACTTTTAAAAACAAGAATTACATGGTGCGAACGGCTGACTATTTGCAACATAGCTGACGATGGATGCGCAGTAAGATGTATAGAAAATCCTCGGGCGATTAAGACAATCTAGTGGCACACCACCAGATGACTCTCACATTTAAGTCTACAAAACTCATTCCCTGCATCTTGGTCGTCGTCTCGCCAACCTCCAAACTCGCCTCGATTTCCCACCTTTGTCCTGTCCTCTGCTGAATCTCGAACCACAAGCCCTTTAGACTTTCGACATTATGCCGATAGTGATTTATCTCCTGTAACCCGGTCATCACATACTCCCCAGCTAACAAACTCCCCATTTGCCTTCCACATAGAATCACTCCCTTGTCCTCACGACACAACCCAATCAACCGAAGGATTGACTGCACCTGCCCCTCGAAGTCCCAGAAATGCAGCAATGAGCCCGCCCACACCACATCAATCTTCCCCCGCATAGTATCTACAACTGGGGATGTTTCCCATTCAGAATCCTTGGTCCCCAGATCCGCTGGAATCAGAGTTGCAGGGAATTTTGCATCGTTATCCCGGAAAAGTTTGTATCCGAGATCAAAAAAGCCGGATTCTAGATCAAACCCGTACAGGCTCCGAGCTGGGATCTTAGCACAATGTACCAAGTAGCGGAGCTCCTGGCCGACGCAGCATCCTGCATCGAGGAATCCTGTGGAGGCGTGGGCGCGGAGGCGAGCAAGCACACGTGGATAGAATGGAAGGCGCGCGAGGTGGCAGCTCAAAAACCGCATTTGCCCGATGCAGGGGTAAGGGAAAATTTTGAAAGCTTCATCTCGCTGATTCGTTTTCCTAGTGCGTTAGTCTGTTGTAGGATTATGGGCTCTTGTACGCCCGCAGGGGGCGAACTTACTAGGGCGAGAACATGGGACAGAACCTCATCAGGTTGGATGCCACTGTATTCCTCTAGAAGCGATCGGGCCTCGGGGTCGATGGTTGTTACGTTGGATTGGTACCAGCCTGGGGTCGTTACAGTATCTGTCATCTTGGGCTAGAATACGGCGTCTCTAATTGGAGGAATTCACCGTGCACATGGTAAGTCTAGACGACCCATCATAAAAGTGGGAAGCAAGACAAACCCCTCCTTTTTATAAACGCAAGAGCCAGGATTCTGACTAGTGAGGATGACGTTGTATGCAAAGCTTAGCCTAATAAGCCTAGCTTAGGCCCCCAAGGCCCCCGTAGACCCTTGTCAGGTCTCACAACTCACCACTAGGGACCGTCCATTCTGATAACCCATTGAATTGCGATAAACAGGGAGAAGGATTGAACTTAGATTACCCCTCCCAGATAGCATCCACCACCACCAACGAACTCCCCTCCAGCCTCCGTGATCTAACCCATGTAAACCGCGCATCCGCATTTTGTAGCAAAGTCCGCCTCAGGTAACCCATATTTATCAGCAAGAGCCGCGAAGGTGATAACACCACCGCGAATGGGTACAAGCTCAGCGATGTTGAACTGTTGAATGAAATGCAATTACACTAGATGGGCATGAAATGACTGAATGTCACCACGGTTCCGGTACTCTGTGAGGGAACTACACGTGAGATCCAAGCAACTCTGCTGTATATTTCGTTCGATAACAAGCAGAAACTCACTTAAACAACAATAACAGCTGCTCTCACTAGGGTTAGTGCACCTGCCAGATAATAGCTGGCCACCATCTTGATGGCTGCCCCACTGGAGGTACTGCTAGCGACTGTGCTGGCGGTGGTGGCGGTGGCGGTGCTGGTGCCGTTGCTCGCTGTAACACGGAAGTAATTGGCTGCGACCGGTGTTCCTAGTCCAGTCTGGTTGATGAAATTCTCCAGGGGGAGGTTCAATCGGTTGAGCTGGGTTTGATCGGTCGTCTCCATAAAGGACGCATAGCGGACAGGTATACTAAAGTTGGAGGGTTGGTTGAAGAGGAACAATGTGTAATTATGTGTTCCGGACATGGGCTGGGGAGCAACATATGTCGTGATTACGTTCGCCTTGCTAGTACTGTTGACATTCGTGGTCAGGTTGGCGACAACAGTGTGCACAATTACCGATGGAGGACTTGTTTTGTTCCAGTCGGGATCAACCATTAGCAGAAGGTAGCGATTGGCTCTACTCAATCCCAAGTCATGCAGGTGCGGCTGTGGTGCATCCTTGGCGACTAGAATTTGGAAACTTCTAGTCAGTTTGAATAGGTAGACTATAGAGGAAACTCGGGGGTGTCTCTTACATACCGGTTGCTTTGAGGAAATTGCCGGCTTGAAGCTGAATTCGGATAATCCCACAGAATATGTCACATTCAAAACGGTCGATGGCTCGCCGATGACTGCCAGCTCGGGGGGAACCGTGCCAGCAGATGCTGCAGTGGCAGCCGCAGCAATCGCAAAGAGAGCTAGAACCAGACGCATTCCGGTGTAAGGAATAGTCAGATAGGGAGTAATTGGTTGGTTTTAAAAACGAGAAGCAGGAGGAAGAATGAAATAAATGATCAGACGTGGTGAGGCTGGAGGGATTGGTTTAAGCAGTAGCCCTTGGCCCCTTTCTCAGTCATCAATGGTCAGACCGAACAATGTGGCTGGACTATTGCCGTGTTGGTTCTGCCTAGCATTTGGTGCATCTCTTCCGTGATCTTTTTCATATTGATTTGGATCTTTGATGAAGAGTTTTGCTCTCTTTATTTTGTTTTCAGTGGATGCTCACGCTGTTTTATGGCTTTACTGGAAACTGCTCTAGAACATATCTACGTAAATTAAAGTCAATTTCTTTGTTTTACGCATTTTTCACCTCAGCAGCTTTCGGAGCTCTTCTTTATTTGATAGGATGTGGCCCTCACCCCAGAAGATCTCGCTCCCTTCTCGACCTTCCAAGATCCAACCCGCGAGTAAAACTTTTGAAGAACTTGGATTTGGAAAGGAAGCATACGTAAGCCCTTCACAAAGCTGGAAATGGTGAGCTTCTTAGCATTCCCCAATCAGCCCCAGGAGCGACTGTTTGGTTGCCTATTACTGCACGCCTACACCGGAATACAGAGACCAACCAAATAAGTACGTCTTGCGCATAAAAAAATGTTTTCTTAGACCCGGGTGTCGTCCATCGTTCGAGTCTAAATACCTTGCCTCTGTTTTGGGTGTGCCCCAAATTGTTAACCCAAGTCTTTATTGGTGCCCTGTTAATTGTGGATGTTCTGAAACTCAAGTTTATAATACATTCTGTGGGATCTATGTTGGAAACCTTTCCCTTTCTCCTAGCAGTTCATTTGAGTATGCTTCCCGATATTCTGGTACTTAAGATAGGGCCCTCAGCACACCATCTTGCCTCCGAATAAGGCTATTAACTATAGATGCCAACGTAAATACAAGAGCAATTAACTAGTGTAAAATATGCCCTTGTCTAAAGAAAGTTTATTGGTGGACATACGTCAATCTTCCAGTCAGTTAAATATGTAGTATCTCTTCATCTGTCTAATATCGCAATAGTTCCTTCATCTTATTCGGAAATTAATGGTGTGGTACTCATACATGTTATACATACAGGTATTTTCTCGTCATAGAAGATCCAACGTCTTATCGAACTTCGATAGCAAGTCATAAGTCAAGAAGTTCTTGTTTGTTTGTTCGTTTAACATTTTACTCGGTTTCATCAACCCGGTAGACTAGCTTAGAGGCTCGGACTTTACCTTCCCGTAATATCTGGAGACCGGCCAACGCTCCAGCCAAGCCGCCTGGCTTCACCTGATATGGATGAGGATGAATGCGGCGCTCCTCAAGTAGTTTCTGCACCAATTCCCACCATTTGACGCCGAATTCAAAGTTAGTGCTATCAGGAGATACCTCTTTCGTTCCCATGCGGTAAGGCTCTCCCAGGACATCATATGCCATTGAGACATGTGAATCAACGTCATCCCTCGCTGATGGTACATCCAGCAGGGCATTGTAGGAACCGCCCGCTGACGAAATGGCAGCACTGCAGATGGCAGCCGATTGGGGCGTGGAGATTGTATCAAGGACAAATTCGAGAGCATCATCAGTATCCTCTCGGATCTGTTCGCCCACTAGTGGATCGTGGTAATCAAAAACCGCGTCTGCCCCAAGCTCAAACATGAAGCTGCGGTTGGCTTCAGAGCATGTTGTGACCACGCGCAGTCCCGATAATTTTGCCAACTGAATCGCAAGGGTACCGGTAGCCGTTGCGCCTCCATAGATTAGGATATTTGTGTCATCTAATTCACTCCCCTGATCGCCGGGGAAAGGTAATTCCATGCTCTGGTAAAGATTTTGACCAACAGTTGTCAATCCAACACCAAAGGTGGCTGCCGCCTCAAAGCTCATGGACTCGGGTATCAATATTTGGAGGTCGCCCTTTGCAATCACATACTGAGCAAATGCGCCGCCATTGTGGCGAACGGCATTGCTACCGTGTACAAACCCAGCAACTCGATCGCCCTTTTTGAATGCCTTCTTCACGCGCGGCCCCACGGCTTCTACTATTCCAGAATAGTCACAGCCCACGGTAGCCCCGGTACAGGGTACAAAATCAATATGACGCCAGTCCGTTGGATTCAATGCGACTTCCTACTGTGTTAGTCCAGCTGTTCATGAACCACAGGAGCGAAGAAGAGCACAAGGAGAAAATACCAGCTTTTGTTTTGACGAGAATGTAATTATCCGGCAACTCGGGGAGCGGGACACCTACTAGCGTTGCGCGGCCAGCTTCTTGGACGATAATGGCGCTTTGGGTAGTCATTCTCAACAGATGTCGCAACAAGGGGGAAATGAAGTGTGCGAGAGAGGTGGGGTATGGCCCGAAGGTCTTCAGATACCTCGTTCATATGGCAAATTAGGGGTTATAAAAGGGAGGGATATTATCGCACTGCGGGAATTCTCCGTATGTGGCTTGGAATTACTCCGTAGGGTGATTTAGGATTGCGAGCGAGATCGAACTATTGAAGAGCTGTGACAAAGCACGGGGATTTTTTTTCTTTTTCTTTTTCTTTTTTTTTTCTTTCCTTCTTTTTTTTTTTTTTTTTTTGCCGCGCGATAATTTAGCTAGCGTAGACTACGGAGTACTGCACATAGCTTCTGAGATCATCGAAATGGAGGTAAAATGTGCCCCATATATTGTTGGTGATCTGCGTGGAGGGGAGGGGCAAGCAAGTGTTAGTAGCTTCAATAAAGTCAATTACTACTGTAAATGAGCTCCGCAGCCCAGAAGATCGTGGAATTGAGATCCGCTAGCCTAGATGATGCCAGTAATAGTCCCCCAGTTACCCCAGCCAAATATCACTTTTACGAGATTACAACATAATAATAACGGCCGAAGAAATAGCCCTCCAGATGCCCCAATGGACAAAGATTGATATTCTCCAAAATACATCCATGTACTTACGGAATAAGGGAAATGCAAGTACCCGGGGAATCCGAAAAGTGGAACTTGTCTCAAATAGGGGGCTGGGAATGGAAAGTGGTTTCTCCACTGCGGGATAGGAATCCCCTCAATAAAAAAAAAAGCCAGAAAAGAACTCCTGATAGGCGATCTTCAACCACGGACATTGGTTTAGTGATATAATATAGTGGAGCAGACCATGCGGGTCGATGGAGTATGGAATATTAGCAATCTTGAAATACAGTGACCGATACTGGTAACTAGATGTCACAGTACAATCTACATACATATACAGCAGGTCCATCTTGAGGCATTGACGATCCAGTTCGTTGATCGATGGTCTCCACTTGACTGAATTCTCGTATTCTTCACCGCAGGAGCGTCCAAGTAGACGCAAACTAGAGAAAATGGTGGAACTGAGTCTGCCATCGGAGCTGCACGAGTATCGGGATTGAGATCCAACTGCATTAGCCAGATCCATGTTCCCGAGGTTTGTTCCTAGATGTAAATTGATGTACAAAGTACGGAGTACATCATCCATAGCGCTTTCCAATTAGTCCCGGTCTCCACTGCATGTTCTCCGCTTGGATAGCCAGTAAAATATGCATGTGAATATGCGACACTTTACGCGTTAATGGCACTAGCGTCCAAGATTCATAGCCAGTTTGATGGTCTGCAATTAGAACGGCGTCTTGCCGAACCTGGAATGCACGGCATTGAGTATAATACCCCACAGCATCCCTACTCCGTGATCTTATCCAAACCTGTTCTCAACCATTCCATACCCCCAAGATGCCTGGCCGACCAACGACGAGTTCTGTGCCTTCAGATATGGAGGGTATTGCAGTGATTGGAATGGGGTGTCGCTTCTCTGGAGGAGCGACATCTGTTGAGAACTTCTGGCAGATGCTATGCGACGGGCGTACTGGGCATGGGATGGTTCCCACGAGCCGATATGAAGCTTCGGCTTGGCATCACCCCAGCCATGAACGCAAAGGAGCGGTATGAGTACCCCGATTAGAAGTTGGTGTATTATTCTAACATCAAGGTCATGGGATTAGATCAATCATGATAGTGGATTTTTCTTGCAGGAAGATCCATCACGGTTTGATGCTCCTTTCTTCTCTATCACAGCCAAAGAGGCGGCGGGCATGGATCCAGCACAGCGTTTGTTGCTTGAAGTCGCATATGAAACCTTCGAAAACAGTAAGACAAGCGACATTAAAAAACTGATGGAAACCCAGTTCAGCTAAAATGGGCGGAATAGGCGGAATACCAATAGACACACTTCCAGGGAGTAACACAGCAGTGTACTCCGGTTCAATGACCAATGATTATGAGCTATTGTCGACAAGAGATATCTATGATATGCCCCACAACTCAGCTACTGGTAACGGAAGGACAATGCTGGCTAATCGTTTGTCGTGGTTCTTTGATCTCCAGGGCCCGAGTATCATGATGGACACTGCGTGTTCCTCGAGTTTGACTGCGGTCCATCTAGCAGCCCAATCTTTGCGATCTGGAGAGTGTGGAATGGTGAGTACTGCAATCTGTATATCTGTTCTTGGCACGGACTAAATACGCTCGTGGCAGGCCCTGGTTACTGGAGCCAGTCTCATCTTGCACCCTAATTTCACACAAAGACTCTCCTACATGCACATGATGAGTGCAGATGGAATAAGTCATTCATTTGATGAGTCTGCAAATGGATATGGCCGGGGAGAGGGCATTGGTGCTGTGCTTTTGAAACCCCTCAGTGCCGCATTGGCCGACGGAGATAATATTCGAGCCATCATCCGCGGTACAGGAATTAATCAGGATGGTCGGACTCCTGGAATTACCTTGCCCAATCCAACGTCTCAAGCAAACTTGATTCGTTCGGTTTACGAACGCCATGGTATCTCAATGAGAGACACTTCTTACTTTGAAGCCCATGGAACTGGGACTCCGGTCGGGGTAAGCAAAAAAGCTCTGTTAATTGTTATTTGCGCATGCAGTTTATTAACTTGATGAACAGGATCCCATGGAGCTGTCTGCTGTCGGAATGACTTTGGGTCAGGCACGAACACCAACTGATGAGCCGGTATACGTAGGCTCAGTAAAGACAAATTTTGGTCACACCGAAGGAGCCGCAGGAGTGGCTAGCTTGATCAAAGTCGTTCTATGTTTAGAAAAGGGCACCTTGGTGCCAAATGCCGGGTTCAAAAACATCAACCCCAAGATCCGGCTCGACGATTGGCGTTTACGCCTAAGCGACAAAACGATGCCCTGGCCGGAACATCTCCCACAGAGGGCTAGTATCAACTCATTTGGATTCGGTGGATCAAATGCCCACTTAATTCTTGAAAGCACCAAAGAAGCCTTCCAGGGGAATGCTGAAGACAGGGAGCCGGCCCCCCATGTGGTGGTGTTTTCCACATTTGACCAAGCTGGTATCGAACGAGCCGGCCAAAATTGGAGCACATTCCTTCAACGTCAGCAAAAGGCCGAGCAGGAGATCCCACTCAAAGATCTAGCCCACACAATGCTAACACGCCGATCGCAGTTGGGCTTCCGCAGCTTCGCGGTTGCTAACTCACAAGACCAGCTGCAGAGCATTTTAGACAAGGGACTCCCTAAATTTTCTCGAGCTAGCCGCAAAGCTCAAACAAGAGTTGCCTTTGTGTTCACAGGCCAGGGTGGCCAGTGGGCTGGAATGGGCCGGGAGCTTTTGAGGATTTCCACTTTCAGGGAAAGCATTGCACAATCACAAGACATTCTTTCGGCCCTTGGATGTCCCTTTGATATGGTAGAGGAGATTAAGGCAGACGCAAAAGACAGTCAAATTAACAGACCCGATCGCAGCCAGCCTATCACCTGCGCCTTGCAGATTGCATTGGTTGATCTTTTGGCCAGTTGGTCGGTTTATCCCAACGCCGTTGTTGGTCACTCTAGCGGCGAAATTGGTATGAATATATATCCTCCATTCTTTCCTGTTAAAACAGGCATTCCATGATGGATAATCGCTGACTTCTTTTCAACACATAGCCGCTGGATATGCTGCCGGATATCTTTCCCGCGAAGATGCCTTGCGAGTCGCATGGTTCCGTGGTTTCTTTTCCCAGCAGATCGCCCAGAGTGACAGACGAGGAGGTATGCTCGCTACTGGTATTTCCGCAGTCGATGCACAGAAGTATCTTGAAGAGCTTCCCCCACGTTCAGTTGTGGTTGCCTGCGTCAATAGTCCTGCCAGTACAACCCTTTCGGGTGATGTGGACTTCATTGATCAGCTTGAAGCAAGATTACAACAGGACGGTCACTTTGCCCGGAAGTTGCGCATCGATACAGCTTATCACTCCCCTCATATGGAAGACCTCGTTGAAGTGGTTGGCAATGCCATAAATTGTATCAAGCCGGAAGATCGATACAGTGGCTCAATCCCCATGCTTTCATCGGTCACAAAAGAGCGTGTCTTCCCTGCCGAACTTGGTGGAGCATACTGGGTGCGCAACATGGTTAGCTCAGTTGAGTTTACTGCTGCAGTGTCACAGCTCGCGAACCTGAGCGAGTCTATCAAATCTCGCCGACGGCCGGTTCCAATCAAATGGACTGCATTGATTGAGATCGGCCCACATGCCGTTTTGAAAGGACCCGTCAATCAAATTCTGAAGTCTGTCAATGCAAATATGGCATCATTGCCTTACCACTCACTGGTTTCACGGAACCAGCATGCTTTGCGAACAGCATTTGAAGTTGCTGGGTCTCTTTGGAGTACAGGACATACAGTAGACCTTGCTGCGGTCAACAGCAGTGTCGATACTTCAAGCCCAACAATGATTGCCGATTTGCCTTCTTATCCTTGGAATCACCAAACGTCCTTCTGGCACGAGCCGGTGGAGACGGCGCAATTGAGACAACGCAAGTATCCCCGTCATGATATTCTAGGAGCTGCCATGGATTATCAAAACGCTTTGGAGCCACGATGGAGAAATTTCCTCCGACTGTCGGAGAATCCATGGATGGCCGATCATGTTGTCGCTGGATCAATCGTATTCCCAGCCGCGGGCATGTTGGTGATGGCTACGGAGGCAGCGCGGCAACTTGCAGATGGCCAGGCAAATATCAAGGGGATAGAATTCCAGGATCTTCATTTCATGCGAGGAGTGGTTATTCCGGAGGAAGAACGAGGCTTGGAAACTCTCCTTCAGGTCTCGCCTCATCCAGGGATGCCCGGTTGGTACCAATTCGGAATCTTCTCACTTCCCTCCGGGGGTTCCTGGATTCAGCACGCGAAGGGTGCATTCATTACGCGATACGAGAACCGAGACGATGATGAGCATAACTCGAACTGGGAAGCAGCATTGGAGCGCATCAAGAATACCCAAACAGTCGCTCAAATGGCTGATGTTAGGCAAGCACGTGAATGGTTGTCTCACACAGGAGGACTCACCGTAGGACCAGCCTTCCAGACAATCACTGGCGTTTCCTTCTGCCATTCAGAGTCTCGTCTATGGTTATCCGGGGTGGTCACAGACACAAAACAATCAATGCCCTTCGAAAAGGAGTCATCCAGTTTCATCCATCCGACAACTCTTGATTGCCTCTTCCAGTCCGCCCTTTTGTCTTGCTCTGATGCACTCTCCAGCAACGACGCGAATATCCCGATTGGAGTGGACAATATCTACATTTCCAATGCGTTCCAACCGCAGCCAGGTGAGCCATTTGTTGTTCACACGGAGACTAAGTGGCGAGACGGAAAATCGCGATCCCACTGTATCGCATCGGATCCCTCGTGGTCACAGCCCTGGATCACATTTGAAGGTGTTCATCTCGGTCGCCTTCCCTTCAACCCCAATTCTCAAAAGCAAGAGGAAGCATCCTCGGAGAGCCGATATTCGTCGATTGTTTGGGAGGAGCATTTGGAGTCGCCCCTTGTCACTAGCCAAATCCATGATGGAAACAAGAAGATGGCCGTGCAATCCAGCAGTCTCCAGCTGACCGACTGGATCAAGAGACTGTGCCATACAAACGGGGATGCCAAGGCACTGATCACTACTTCAGAGGCATCAAGCTCTTGGATCGAAAATCTCCAAGAGTTGATCCCAAGCGCCGGAAAGCGACCTTGTCTGGGAAAGGTCACTATTGCTTCGTGCGGCCCCGATAATCAGGTGGAAGGCACCACTATTACAGAGAACATCCTCCCAGGCACCCATCTGATGCCCCTCGCTACACTCGACGAGCTTCCATCTTCCTCGCTCGCTCAGGATAAATATGATTTGGTCGTGATCGATGAGTCTAGGCTATGGGAGGACAAAATCACTCAAGGTATTCTGTCGTGCCTGCCCACCATTCTTGAACACGGAGGTTTGGCAGCGATTCTCGTGTCAGATACCGACCTGCACTCAGCAGCGGAGAAGTTGCAGCAACTTGACGGCCTCGAAATCCACAGCACGACCAAAGATCACAAGTTTATTATCGCACGCCGCACGCCAGTCTCATGGACAACAGACTCTGAAATCTATGTTTTGAGTCCAACAGACAATTCCAACTCTTTCCCCGTTTTTGAGCATCTTGAGAAGATCTTTGCCACCCATAACGTTCGCTTAGTGCCTATTGGATTGGATCAGGTGGCTACACTAGCAGGGAAGACTGTGATTTCATTACTTGACTTGGCAAGTCCTTGGGTATCCGGCTGGACAGAAAATGATCTGGAACGTCTCCAAGAGCTAATCCGCGTTCAATACGTTCTTTGGGTGTCACCTTCCTGGGGCCAAGGGGCTGTTGAGAACATTGGATCCGGCGCCACAGGCGGCCTTTTGCGAACACTTCGCAATGAGCAGTGGAACACTACCATCCCACACCTATTGGTGGACATGGAAGATCTGGAAGACAAATTCGGACTGGCTTGTGGCATTCTCCAAGTTATGCAGCTCACTACGCAGGAAAATTCCCGCCGGCCAGACATGGAATATCGCCTGGCAAACGGTCGACTCCTAGTTCCACGAGTCCTCGAGACCCCAGCGGTGGATGAGGCCATGCACACTCTTGTAAACGGCCCTAGGCCCGTGCTATCAGAGCTAACACTTGATCAAAGGCCCCTTGAGTTAAAGTTCCAGGACGCAGACAATGCACGCTGGGAGGAGCTACAACTCCCCGAAGACCAACTTCGGCCAGACCACACTGAGATCAAGGTTGAAATGGCCACAATCTTCGATTTACACGGGGATCAGGGGAATACACCAGAGACAGCTCTTCCAATGTTCGAAATTGTTGGAAAGGTAACTAGGATCGGATCTGGTGTGCACCACTCAGCCGTTGGCGATAAAGTGTTAACCTTAGCATCGGCGAACTCGGGACTCCTGACAACAATGCGAGTCTTGGAAAGTGACACTATCAGAATTCCTGCAAATACCGACCCAACAAAGGCGATATCAACTCCTCTCGCATACCTCAACGCTTATCAAATTCTCACCCAAGTTGGTCGCCTCAGCTCAAGTTCCTCAGTGCTTTTGGTTGGGTCTATCAGTCAAACTCTCCAGGCCATGATAGATTATGCCCTTGCCATGAACATGCAAGTCATCGTGGCAACGGATTCTTCAGATACCACCGAGAGCCTCCGCTCTCGCTACCCGGTATTAGTGGATCGAATTTTGGGTGTTCACGGTAGCCTGGAAAATAGCGTGTCCAGGCTGACCAATGGGTGTGGAGTTGACGCCAGCATTTGCTTCCTTGGCGGGTACCCGGGTCGGAATGCTGCTAGGTGCCTGGTTCAAGGTGGACAGTACATTAATCTGTCTAGCGAGATGAAGCTGAGTGCTCTTCCAGAGAGCTTCATCGACAGTGGCTGCACGTTCTCTTCCCCGCGACTACAGAAAACATTCTCAGAGAAGCCCGGCAATCTCCATGCTTCAGTTCGCCATGTGATTGACTTCATGAAACAGCATCGGATGTTGGATCGCGTGCAATCTTACTCCATGTTCCCTGTTTCTGATCTCCAGGGAGCTTTGAAACATTGCAAAGCGACCAACACCCGAGCTATTTTGGACCTTCAGGCTCCTGGGAAGGTCCCTATTGTACTCCCACTGCCAGATCTTACTGGCCTTCCCGCAGAAGGCACATATATCCTAGCAGGTGGATTGGGCAATCTAGGCCTTGCGCTTGCTGATACCTTAGTGCAATCTGGGGCCCGCCATTTGGTTTTCCTTGGAAGATCTGGCGGGACACAGCCTAGTCAGCAGCTAGCCCTTGATCTTCTTCGCGATCGCGGGTGTACCATAGATGTACTACGCTGTGATATCTCCCAACAGGGGGACATTGACCACCTGTCATACAAGATTCGCAGCAAAAACTGGACCATCGCAGGCGTTATTCAGTGTACAACAGTTCTGAAGGTGATTTACCCTCGTTTCACTTTTGTTTTTCCTATCAACATTATCTAATTTCTTTATTTCTAGGACGCAATGTTCGAGAACATGACTTTTGACGATTGGACCCAATCCACACAGTCCAAGATCCGCGGAACGCTGAACTTGCACCATCTGTTTTCGAAGGAAGGCTTGAGTTTCTTCGTGGCCTTATCTTCCGTGGCTAGTGTCATTGGCAATATGGGACAAGCTAACTATTCTGCGGGCAATGGCTTCATTGATGCTCTCATGGAATGGCGACGCAGTCATGGTCTCCCAGGCCATTCTATCAACATCGGCCTCGTGCCAGATGCCAGTGGACTCAGCGACATTTCTGAAGACCAAGAGCAACGCCGGCGTCGATACAAACATCTTGAGGGCACAGAAATCATGACCCATGAGCTGCAGACCTTGCTTCGAGTGATCATCAACAGCAAACTTTCTCTTCCGTCTCAGATTATTGCTGGCATGACCGACTCCCTGTCTCGCAGCAATGGCTCTACGGGCTGGGTTCTCGATCGAAAGTTTGATCACCGGCTTTGTCTAGCGGTTGAGAATACTGAGGATTCTATTCAGACCAGCACCTTACTTAAGGAGACTAATTCTATCGATGCTGCAACTGAGATTGTCCTTAACGCTCTGTGTGAATATCTAGCAGATGCAATGGCTACAACTGCTGATGCTATCGATTCAGATCTCCCATTGTCTGCGTTGGGTGGTATGTTTTTTTTCCCGGATAATATTTCCCCATTGTGATCTTGCATTTGACTAATACTGGCCTCTAGTTGATTCCCTTAAAGCTACAGCCGTCCAAAACTGGGTCTCTCGCGAATTAGGGGCAGAACTGTCCTCCTTCGAATTTCTTGGCTCGCAACCGACCAAGGCGTTAGCAAGGAAAATTGCCTCCACTAGTTCATTTGTCTCGGTGCCGAGCTGAAGAGATCTGAAGAACTGTCCGATGATCCATGCTGAGTGTGGATTAGGTTAAGGGCAACCATTTCTTCATGTTTCTTGCTTTATAGCGTTTCTCAATTTTGGCTAGTTCAATGTTTCAATAGTTCAAATGTTCGGTATGTGTGTTTTTTACTTACAATACGATGTTTTAAATACGAAATGTATGAAATCTTCGAAATTGCCAAGAGTTGCCGTGTTGGGAGCCCGTGCCGCGAGTGGGTCCCGAGTCCCATCATCAAACTCACATGCCCAGGGGATACTCTAACCGTTTATCCTTAGAGTAACCTCGCATATTGCATGGCGGATAGCTCCGCTGTGTAGATTACAGGATCATGGAATATGCAATAGCCGGGGTGAGAGACGTCATTTCAATGTAGTGAGGGGGACCAAGCGTGAACAACTTCAACTTCGTCCATGGCTCCACTAATGACAGCCCATAGTCTCAACATGTCGGGAACTGGATCGACAGTGCCCGATCGGGTTGATCAACAAGAAGACCGAGGTTTTTGAATTCTGTGGAGCGGGTTGGGGTGGAGACCTCTGTTTTGCACTCTCGCACCCAAATGGGAATGATAACGAGGAACGTGGACTCCGTACGGAGGACACGTTGCCCTGTTAACAAACCTGCGTTTGCTGCACGGTCTCCCTTCCTTCAGCAGGGGTGGTATAATAAGTGCATGCCGATTGTGAAGCAAGGCGATAAACCCCGCTTGTCGACTACATATGTTGTATGTAGCTTTTACGGGTTCCACGCATCCAGATTCTTTAAATGTTCATTTTGCTTTCCCTGGTCCCACAGATCTCAATTTTAGGTTCTATGCCAGCTAGAAGGAAAAGTGCACCAGTATTATGTACAAATGTATGAAATTTCGGTGTCCGGATGGTATCGGCGTCTGTCCAGTTACATCGACCGAGGTACTCCGAATTTGGTCAAATTTCGAAACAACCCTAAATGGAAAGGCCTCGAAACAGCTGCACTGAGGGGTAGAGTGTGGATCTTGGGCTGGACCGTCCATGTTCCCACCTGGTCTAAACAAGGCAAGCCACTATCGACATATTACTTCATGTGTCTGTACAACATAGGTTATCTCCACACCGTGGAGCCCTCCCATGGATCCATTACTTTAGTTCTATGACCGGGAACTGTAGGGTTCCGTGAGTGACTTTCACAGGAAAATCCTCTATGCACTAAAATGTGTAAGGCGTCTTTTAGTCTTCCACACGGGAAAAAAAAAATAATGGAATAAAACACTCTGCTGTCGTGTCCAATTTCTTTTTCCCTTCTTCCTCTTCCGTCTTTTTACTTCCAGCTATGGCGGACCCCGAAAAGAACGATCTATGCATGCCGACACCCCCGGCCAAGGCCATTGTCGTAGATCATAACACGGCCATTGTTCCAGATCCCGAACAGGGCAATGTTGTAGATCATGACATGGCCATCAACCCAGATTCTGAACAAATCATTATCATAGATGATGACCTGGCTATTGATCCAGAGCCTGAAAAGGTCATTGACAACTACTCTTCTAAGGAGATTTCATCCAATGGCAACGAGTCCCCCGGTGTGATTGATCTGGAGGCTCAGCCCACAGAGCCCACAGAGCCCCGACGAAAGCGGTTTGCGCACTTCAGATTCGTCCTGTTTACTGTTTATCGACGGCTCTTCACTGTCGTATTTTGCGCAAATCTCGCAGTTTTTCTCTACGTGATGATCTCCGATCGGAAGCTTCTGGCACTCGTGAATGCAACAGCTGTAAACTTGGTCGCATGCGGTCTCGCTCGACACCCAATGATGGTCAATTCCATCTACAGAGTGGTATGCTCGATTCCTCGAACTGCACCCCTGTCTTTGCGCCGCAGATGCGCTAAGGCAGCCCACTATGGTGGTGTCCACAGTGGCTGTGGCACTGCATCTTTGGTGTGGTACATTGGATTTGTTGCCTTGCTGTCACAGATGTATTGGACAGATTCCCCCATCAGCACAAAAACAGATGCCGAGTTCTCACCCGCTCCGATCGCTGTCGCCTACATCATTCTTGTGCTGCTTTTCGTCATGGTAGTTGTGGCATACCCCACATTCCGCAGAAGAATGCATGATTACTTTGAGCTCACCCACCGATTCACCTCGTGGCTGATTCTGGCTCTTTTCGTGGCCCTAGTCATGGTATTCGCTCATGAATCAAGCGGAGCTGAGCAGGTCACTCTTGGTCACTTCCTCGTCACTCTACCTGCATTTTGGCTGTTAATCGCGGCTATCGTCGCCGTGGCCCACCCATGGCTACTATTGCGGAAGGTTCCAGTAAAGGCCGAGCCACTATCTGGGCATGCTGTACGATTATCCTTCGATTTCAAGCCAATCGAGTTCGCAAAGGGTGTTCAAGTCTCAAAGCATCCTCTACGCGACTGGCACAGTTTTGCCGGGTTCCCAGACCCCATTCCAGATGGTGAGAAGCCAGTTGCCAGAAACGCACGTGGCAAGAAGCCATTTGTCAAGGGCCATGGACACAAGAGGAGCTGGTCTATCGTGGTATCAAAAGCAGGGGATTGGACGGCCGATACCATCCGTGAACCGCCAACCCATCTCTGGAAGCGCGGGTCGCTAATGCGTGGTGTCGGATACGGTCTACGTGTTTTTGACCGCATTATCATAGTGACCACAGGCTCCGGTATAGGACCCTGTCTCGGATTCCTAGGCGACAAAAACCGGCCCTTAATCAAGGTCATTTGGCAAACACGTAATCCGTTGCAAACTTATGGCCAGGATGTCATTGATCTCGTCCATAAGATGGGACCGGATCCGATTATCTTCGATACCAGTCGTGACGGCCGTGTTGACATGGTTCCTGTCGTGCGTCAGCAAGTGAAGGAGTTTAAAGCGGAGGCAGTGTTTGTGATCAGCAACCCCAAGATGACTCAAGATATTGTTTATGAGTTTGAATCCCAAGGAATTCCAGCCTACGGGCCAATTTTCGATTCATGATTCATGGAACATGATATGTTTTCCCTTTTTGTTTCATTCTGAGCCAATTACGATATCTGATATGACCTACATTTTGGTCTTTAATGTGAGCTATATATGAGCTTTTTGTCTCTTTGTATATACTAGTCATGTTCCACAATGAAAAAGTTTTATAGGATTTATTAAATCTCATTCTACTCATTATGAATCGTAGGCGTAGTATCTAGTCCCTTACGAAAATGGCAAGAAGTGAGAAATCGCTTAAGAGATCTGGAAGTTGGTAGCTTAAAGTATCCAAGAACGGGTGCATTCCAAGTCTCAATCCAGCGCGGATGGAATTTCCTCTCTTTTTTTTCTCTTCCTTTTTTTTTACGTCTGAAGTTGATGGTTTTCTTTTTATTTTAATCTTTATTTCATTCGGTGATCAGGGTTTATGTTATCCGATCGATTACTCTTGATAGCAAGACATTGCGGCTCAACTATGAGACATTTCTAGGCACCCAGGGGGCGAATCCACTTCTAGCGGGGTTTCTCTAACTTGTGTCCTGTGGTATATATAACGTGGTAGTGTGCTCTTTTACGTGTCCACAAGTTCACTCACAACATGCATTCCGGTCGACTATTAAAAAGGCGCCGTGTACAGGGATTAGAGGCACTCCAGGACCTTGTCCCGTCTCTACCTGCAGCCCCATTGACATCCCCTCTATTCACCGTCTTTCCCGCTGAGATCCGCAATCGCATTTATACGCTTGTCCTTGAATCCGAGGATATTCTCACAGACAGTTCTCGCTCGCTCTATAAGCAAAATGCTTTTTACTACCGGCCCGGGTACAAGCAACCCAAGCGCATCCAAACTGCGCTCCTCCAGACATGCCAACAAATCTACGCTGAGGCGTCCCTCCTCCCACCAGCAGTAAATGAGCATACTTTCTGGTTCTATCGATCTCCACCACATGTCAATGATGCCTCGTCTCCGCTGAATTATTTTCGCAAGATGACCCCCAAACAGCGGGCTCAAGTGCAGCATCTACACTTGTTCACCCAGCAATATTTCCTAGAGGACGATCATTGGTCCAGGATATGGGAAGGGCTAAAGATGGGCGATGACGGGCGCAGTTTGCGAGGAGAGTGCAGGATCGTGCCGAAGAAGATGACTGTCACGTTTCGCCACACAGACTGGTGGCACTGGGAGAACAATGACCCCCTGGGCATCGATCCGTTCCGGCCCGGGAGAACCCGCGCAGCTGATATGGGAAGGCCTGTTTGCCCGCATGCCGCAGCTCGATCATGGGGAAATCAATTCAGCTCTATCCCCTGTCTTGAGGAACTAGTGATTGAGTTTGAGACGATCATGCGGAAGACGGACCAGCTAGACGCCATCATACAACAAGCTCTTGGATGGAAGTTTCCCATAGATGCTCAGGAGGGCTTGTATCTGATCGCTGACCCCAACTCAAAGAGCGCATATACTTGGGCTGGGGCTAAAGAGGCGGAGTTGAAAAGACAGAGACCTGTATGGCCAGTCAATACTGAGGCTGGGTCAGAATCTCAATCTGCCCAGGAACAGGAGCCGATTCCTGCGGCCCCAGCTTTGGTTCCATTTCATCCTCAATCCGACTTGGGCACCGGTAGGGATGTTAGTCTTGGGAATCACTCCCAATTCGATGTAAATACAGAGAAGTTCTATGTGGTCTTCTTGACTTGGAGGAAGCACCGAGTCCAGGAGTAGGCTGCTTATCTCAACCTCAAAATATATTTCCCAGATCCCATATTCACCGCACTGTCTGAATTTTTCTTTCCTTCTTTCTGTATGTCAAACGGTGTTGTTTTTGTGCTTATCTTGCGCTCTGCAATACAGAATCTTTTGATGGATACACTTCTGGCACACTAAATCCGAGACTGACACATTGTAGGATAGCTTATAATAAGTTCCATCTTTGCTCCATATTTGAATGATACGTAAGGGATATTGCATGTAACTCCACTTGTACAAATATTGCAACCTAAAACGTCTTTTCCTATTTCTTTCGATCCTCGATCAGTACGACCTTCGCAATAATCCAAGCATGTCTATTACAAGTCTCCGCCAGACACCTGTTGCTCAGACAGAATCGAAACAACCACAATTTCTACCCATACCACTAGACTATGGCACCTGTTGGATGTCAAAGGACGGCATTTGAGCCTCTATTTTCTATATCTAACTAACTAGGTAATTCCACTAGAATATAACACTGGTATTTTTAAAGATTACTTGCTTTATTGCTAGTAGATTGCTTAAACTATCGTTTTACTTATATATTTTGTTCTTTGGGTTTTATAACCAACATGATGGTGCTTAAAGTCGAGTGGGTGGTTTTTTTGGTCAACTGGGATCAATATATATATTTTGACGCTATATCTGACTATTATCAAGATATTAATTACCACTCTAATATATTTGGTCAAATTCACATCATCCATAGCTATGTACAATGATATCTTAAATACCCCCGAGCACTAGTTACGTACTACGTTTCTTTAGTCATGCACTGGCATTTTTCTAATTCAATCAAACTCAAAACCTCATAATTAGCAGATACGAATGAAACAGCGTAGCATTTAAAAAGCTACCCTATTTACAAGACCCTGGAATGGACCTGATTCACCAACTGTCCAATAGTGTCGACCATCTCATCGAGCAAAGACACAGCAAATTCGGACCATGACTCGACAGTGACAACTTCAATGCACAAAGTATCCCCCCTGGGGAATGCTTGCACCTTGATCTCCCGCAATGGCTCGAAATGCGGGTAGATGGTCTGCATACGGCTACTGGCCTCCATGAAAGACAGACCCTCAACGTGCTCAACGTCCTGGTGCACGACTGAATCAAACCAGTCAACGGTCTCCGGCCAGTCGGTGCAATCCTTGATGATTTCTTTGAGACCGATTCCTTCGAATTGCGCGCTCTGGAGATGTTGTCGCTGGACAAACCGCAAAAGATCCATACCACTCCATTCATCTCCAAAGTTCACCCGTACTGGTACATACTGCCATGACGGTCCAACAATTGCATCAGCGTTGGGGAGATCGATGTTGCGGCCACTCACCACCTCACCAAAAGTGACATCATCAAGGGATAGGCGTCGCGCAAGGCACAGCGCCCAAGCCGCGGTAGGGAGGGTTGCGACTGTGATTTCCCGGGGTCGCGCGGCTATATTGACATCCTTGGAGATGGCAAAATGAGCTGCAGAGATCACAGGAATATCCGGCTGGATCCGCGTCATAGATGATCCTCGAAGGAGATCACGCCAGTACGGAATGCTGACTGGCATATTAGTGCGAGTCACGTGGCTGACAAACGATGAGAATGGCAAACTCTTCGGCACCGGTCGTCCCTCGTACAGTGCCGATAGCTGCTGCAGCAAGATCGGAAGACAGATCTCATCGTATTGGGCATGGGAAATGCGCATAATAAGGCAGCTGGGCCCGTCAACATGGCGAACGAAGAGGAATTTCAAAAATGGTGATCCAAGAGGAATGCGTGACTGAACATCCACATCGCAGAGTTTCTGGCTGAATGCTTCTATATCACTTTCAATCTCAAATTCAATTATCTGGCAGGGAAGGTCGTCGATAACCACTCCCAATGAGACCCCCTCATGCTCCACGAACACAGTTCGAAGGATCTCATTCCGAGAGACAAGTTCCTGGCAACTTTGGAACAGTTGAGTGTGGTCTACTACGATATCCATGTAGAACAGTTCGTATCGCATAGAATACCGAGGCAGCTGGACAGTTCCCTGAACTGCAATTTCCTGGAGCGGGCGACTTGGATAGGCATCCACAATCTTCCACTCAGGCTGATCAAGCAATAGGGTCATATTGTTGATGAACGCATCTACATCGGTCACATCGAGTGAGCTGAATGGCGCGTAATCTTGAGATGTAATAACTGATGGTTGGGCTTCCACTGTGTGTGCGGCCATGTCAAACAGAGACCGGTGGTCGAAGATTGTGGTTACAGTGAGCTGCAGGCCATCCATACGAGCCTCCGAGACCAATTTCATAGCACGAATGGAGTCACCACCCAAATCAAAGAAACTATCATCCAAAAGGATATCCTCGCAGGGAATATCTAAGACCTGGCCCCAGACCCGTTGGAGCTTTTGCTGCACGGCCGTTGTGATAGCTGCACGGCCGTTGAAGTTTTTGGTTCGGGGCTTGAGTTGACCGATCTTTGCGTGGCGTGCGCGAATAATAATAACGGAGCCGTTATTTGTATATTTCGCCAGCTGGTTCGTCGTGTACAGCTTCGTCTGGTCCTTGAACCAAGTTGGATTGGCAACCAAATTGCCAGATGCCAGTTCACCTTCGCTTTCAACGAGCAGCTCACCCACACCACCAGGTGGTACAAGATACTCATGGTCATTTGGGTTAACGATCCAAGTAGATATGACAGCTGAGTAAGGCTCCTCCGTAGAGAGGCTCGCCGCGCCAATCTTGGCCAAACGATATTGTTCTGTAACATCTGCCTCAATCGTGGAATTATAGATGTGCTGGATTCGCTGGGTTGGGTCCTCGAGGATCTGCTGCACTAGCCGATCAAACTTCTTGAGCGCTTGCTCCATTTGCGGGACATCGATGGTCTTCGAGTCGAAGCTGGCCATGACAAGAAAACCTTTTGTATCAACGGTGAAGACAAGCATGAGGGCGTATGAATTAAATTTTAACGCTTCACGAGCGGCTTCTGCCTCACTGGTTGGCACAAATGCGGTTGCTGGCTCTTCTTTCGAAGAGGATACACTTTCCTCGACAGTTGGATGAATTACAATACCTGTGCGCAGCTCACACGCCTCTCGCGCATCGGTGTTCAAACGTCGAATGTGTTGCAGACCCATGTGCTCGTGAGGAATACGATCTACCGTTTGATCATGAATCTGCTGAAGGTAGCTTGATGCTCGAGCCTTCCGATCGATACAAATCCGAACTGGGACGGTGGTGATCATCGGACCCTCGATTTCCTCGACCGCTGCCACGGGAGCTGTGCGACCGGTCATAGTCTCCCCAAACACGATGTCATCAGAGGAGGTGTAATGTGCTGCTAAAAGACCCCAGGCGCCTCTAATAGCGGTTGCAATGCTCGTTGTGGAGTTCGACGAAGCCCGAGGCAGCTTGACGTAATGTTCCAGGAGGGAATCGGCACGAGCTTGGTACCCACTGTATGGAATGAGAGGGAATTGTAGCGAGGTAGCGCCTTCCAGTTGAGTTGCCCAATATGTCTCCGTGGAGGCTCGATCGGTGTCACCAAGCCACCTGATAAAGTTCTTGAACGGTGCTGGGCTGCCGATACTCTCACCGCGATAGGCGCGATTCACTCGGTCAACTATTAATGGCATTGACCAGCCATCATAAAGTGCATGGTGGATGCTTAGGACGATGGAGATTCTGCCGGCTGTCTCATCATTCACAATAGCGAAACGAGCAAGCTCAGTTCCCAGAGACATCCCCTTGAGTGTATCGATACTCAGATACTCTGTCAAGTTGGCACTGGTGAGCCATGGAGTGTTGGCCCGTACAACGAGTTGCATCAAACCCCGGCGTGGAACTTGGACAATTCTTGTTCGTAGGATCGCAGACTCTGTTGAGACACGCTCAAAAGCAGACTGTAGTCGTTGCGCTGTTTGAATATCCTGGAGCTCAATGACTCTCTGCGCGACATAAGCATCTGTATACTTCGCGGAGAGGGCCATGAGGGCTTCTTGGAGAGGTGTACAGGGATACACATCAACCACCTCGCTAGGATCCAAGTTGCACAACGAAGCCACTTCGACCCGTGCAGCATCGGCCTCCCAGCTTGCTGGAAGTAGCGAAAATGGAAGAACATCCCGTGGAGCTTTATTCTCAACCTCTTTTACTTTGAGGGCCAGGTGCTCAAGCACGGGTGATTGGAAAATATCAGTGACTTGAACAGCAAGAAACTGCTCTCGTGCACCAGCCACCAACTTCATGGCTTTCAATGAGTCTCCCCCTAGGCTGAAGAAGTGGTCATTTACCCCGATCTCTGCCTCATCGCCAAATAGCTTCAACCATAGGCCGTGAAGCTTGCGCTCCATTTCTGTTCGGGGTGCTATCTTGACAACTGTGGACAACCTAAGCTCTGCAATATGCCGTCTTGTCAAGTCATTCCCGAGAGCACGCAGCTGCTTCCGGTCTGTCTTAAGTGATACCAGAAGTGGCATATGGTTGAGTGGTATATATGCGGTGGGGATCATATAACGGGGCAGGTTTGTCGCGAGAGCATCATCAATGCCGGCAATCAGCTTTTGGAATGAACTCGAAAATGAGATAATCTCGCTGATTGCACCCGTCTTGTCACTGTTTTCTTCCGCCACAAAGACAACCAGTGTGGCATCTGATTTTTTCCCTCCGGGAAATATCACCTCCGCTGCGACACTTGCTCCAGCGGGAAAATAATTTCGGACGTGGTGCTCAATTTCGCCCAGTTCCACGCGCTGGCCGCGCAGCTTCACCTGTTGGTCGGCACGACCGATGAAAACAACACTGCCTGAGGCATCAGGATCGTATCTTACCAGGTCACCGGTCTTGTAGAGACGGCCCTTGCGACCTGGCACATCTCCCCCCCCCTCAACCAACCATGCTGGGTCCTCGATAAAAACCTCGGCGCTTTTCTCTGGGTTATTGAGATATCCGTCACCAACCACAGGGCCTTCGACAAGCAGCTCTCCTATCGCGCCGATTGGCATCAACCGGTGGTGATTAGATGGATCTACCACCCATGTCGTGCCACCGACTCCCTGTCCGATACTAGTGTACGATCGACCAGGAGGGATGTCATTGTTGATTGTGCAGCCAACAGTGCACTCCGATGGGCCGTATGCGATTACGATCTTCGTCTTCTGGCCCCATTCGGCCGCATCGCTAGCAGATATTGCCTCGCCACCAAGGCCAATGACCTCCAGCGAGGGCATGATATCAGGGGCCAAGACACGCGCGACGGATGGTGTCATGTGCGCCATGTTCACACGCAGTTGACGAATGGCGCCGCTGAGGTCATTGACTCGCTGGTCTTCTGATGGCACACAAATGCAGCCTCCGTTGGCCAGAGTGCACAACATGCAGTCAACACTGACGTCGAAGGCATACGACGGGAAGTCGAGAACTCGCGAGTGTTCTTTGTATCCCACTGCTGCGGCGCGAGGCACTGCACCGCTTGTATAGCTGGAGTGAGAGATAACCACACCTTTAGGCTTCCCAGTACTACCGGAGGTGAACTGAATGTAAAGGGTTGACGATGATGGGACCACAGGTAGGTCCACAGAGTGTGGTTCTAATTTGTCATCATCAACCAGCGGGCCAACAATTATTTGCTTTCCTCCTGGGACAATGTGTGAACCCAGCTCCGCCTGCAACTCTGATGTCAATATAAAACCAGCCTCAACCTCGCTGGCGATGGTTCTCAGTCGTCCTTCGGGCTGGCTGGGATCCATGAGAACCAAGGCACCGCCGGCCTTCATCACTGCGAGGACACCAACAATTGTCCACATGGACTTTTCAAAGCAGAGCGGAACAGCCTTGCCAGTTTGCAGTCCCAGACCAACAAGACTTCTGGCTAGGTTTGTTGAGCGCTCTTCTAGCTGTCTATAGGTCATCTCTCCATCCCAAGACACAACTGCTGGATGATCGAGTTGACTTTGAGCCTTTTCACTGATTATATCGTGGATGCAATGATTGATAGTGGGGGGTATTGCCCTGTTCCACTTCCATAACTGTGACAGCTCTCGCCGTCCAATCCGGACGGCCTCCGCAATAGGCTGATCAAGATCACCGCCAATAGAAATAATGAGGTCGGTTAAGATATGAGGCAGGACAGCTTCAACGGGCTGCATGACTGTTGGGGACCTAGGAGTCCCGTGAACATGCACAACATCATGCGAGATCTTTGCTTCTAGAGCAAACGTCCACTAATCCAGTTAACAACTGATACAATCCATGGGTTTGGATTTACTTACTTCATTCTCAAGCCAGGCATTTCGACACAAGAGTCTATCCGAAGATTCGCCGTCAAATTGGCCCCGCCTTCGGATTGCTTCTAAAGCAGATCTCAGCGAGTCGCCCTCTCCCTCAATGACATCTGAGATGAGACCTCCCTGGGGAATGCCTTCTTTTATCCAGGAAAAGCCTCCGTCCTCACTGTGCACTGTTCCCCGAAACAGAAGGATGACCCAAGCGAGAGCGAGAAGTTCCTCGTGCCTTATATCCGGAAGCATTGGCAGGGTCATACAGTCGGACCAGCCAACATCATGTAGCTTCAACTCTTCGCTGACCCAAAGGGCCGCACTGGGCTCGATATACTCACCCATAATTTTGGAAAAGATTAATGTCAAGAAAGTGTCTCTAGGGCTGTCCGGGGACTACGAACGATCTGATTAAATTATCTGATGCTGATCTTCAGTGACGGACTTGGCATCTTGCGAGAAATCCCGTGTCTGCAGCACATAGAGCCACAACGGACAGAAACAATCCGACCAGATGCCGAGACATCATTGCCAATATTGCAATGGAACCCTCGTATACTTGAATCAGTACGTTATACCAGAGTGGGGAAGCCTGAGCCCATGTATAGTTATAACGCAAATTACCAAACCATACCATGCATACCATACCATACCAAACATACCAAACATACAGAGCCTCCCAAGAGCTGCCAAGGGCCGCCGAGATCTACGCTAAGCACTGCCACCCTGTGCCTACCTTGGCACTAAAAACTTGTTGTGAACGATCAGAGCCCTGACAGTCGACGATACAGGTCTTCGATTTCTAAGTTCACTGTCGATGTGGGTTTGTGCTTGGCATCGGCGGGACCTGCACTCTACTAACAGTCATATTCAAAATTTTCGAATGTTGTTTAGTGGAACACTGTCACCATTATCATGATCGTCCTTTTCAAAGTTGCTCCTTTCGGGAAATCGTAAGTTTCCGCCAGATTGATTAGATGGGCTGCGACATCGGATATCCGTTGATTGATTACGTTGGGAATTCGTGAACCAACCATGGAAACTCTTGTCTCAAGCATGTATGCGGGCCTACATTAGCTTCCCTCTCTTGGTATTAATGGTATTAATCTGTGCCAAACAGCGATACTGAGATACAGGGATGGCCTTTGGTAGCAGCCAAGGACTCAGTTGTCTGAATCTGATGCCTGGTGGACCGCTGCTTCGTGCACACAAGGATGATGATCAATTCCCTCCATGGTATACTCGAGAAATCCCCGAACCGGAGTATACCGAGGACAAGGTGGTCAATGCCGATATTGCATGTGTGATTACTTATTCCCTCGTGCTCCTCTTCTGAGTTGGTAGCATCGTTATCGTCATGTCTTTGAGTTCTCTGCCCTTGGTTCGGCTACCGGAGCCTTACAAGACAACTTATGAATTGCACATCGTATCTACCGAGCGGAACCTCCGCAAGTTTCAGCTGCTGAGATCTCCTCGCGGGGATGAAGGCATACCACCCCCGAAGCCTTTGGACCATGCGTTGCTGAGGTTCACAGATTTGGCCCAGCCTAATCCTTCTTCTACACCAGACGAAGGAAACAACTCACCCTGGGCACGCGCACAGAGGAGTCCGGTTACCTATATTACATGGGAAGGCTTGGAGACGCCGACGGTGGGCCAGATCTGGAATGTGGTCCATGCCATCGAGACCCTGCGCAGCGAGTTCGAGATATTCCGAGGTGTGATGTCTGGTCATGGGAGTGACATACTTGCATGCGAGCTACAGGGTGTGGGCTTAGCCATCGCGCACCCGGAGCCATCTGCTGCGCCAGGAAAGCCCATACCAAGCACCACTAACCACCTTGGACAGCTGGTCTTTTCCCGCAGTAGCTTCTGGCAAGGAGCTGGCTCACCCTTTGGTACCCGCCCAGCATGGGTATCTGACCCTGGGATCTACAGCTATATGCGCAAGCCGTTGAGCAACTACCCTTCCCGACCACGACAACACACAGTCACCACTGGTTTCCCCGAGCGTCGAGTACACGCTCTTCACCCCGTGCGGCCACCCAAACCAACCTCTGGCTCTCGCATCTACAGCCGCTACATTCCACACTTGGACGAGTTTTTCTCAGTCTATGCGCTAGACTACACAAATGACGAACACCTGGGGCTGTTCAATAAGTGGCAGAATGACCCTCGAGTGGCTCAGGGGTGGAACGAAACTGGAACTTTGGCCCAACATCGTGAATACTTGCGCAAAATCCAGGAGGATCCGCACCAGATCGCTGTGCTGGCTAAGTTCAATGATACTTTCTTTTCCTATCATGAGATATACTGGACGAAGGTAGGGGTTCTATTTCTTCCCAACACCTTGATCATGGCTGATTGAAATAACAGGAGGACCACCTTGGTGCGTACTACGATGCTGGTGACTGGGACAGGGGCCGCCATTCGTTAGTCGGCGATGAGCGTTTTCGAGGCCCGCACCGCACAATTGTGTGGTGGTCTGGCTTGATGCATTACATTTTCCTCGATGATCCGCGTACGGAGTTCGTGACTGGAGAGCCGAAATACTCTAATTTGGCTCCCTTGACCTACGACCACGCTACAGGAATGAACCTGGCCAAGCTGGTCGATCTACCTCATAAACGGTCCGCACTCATCCTTGGTAGCAGGGAGAAGTTTTTCCATGTAGCACCTCTACGATTTGACGGGTCTGATACTCTCGATCGCAACCCATTCCGCTCATTGAAGTTGTGATGGTTCTAAATGTGAAATATGATGTGATTTTATTACCCCTATGTTATGCACTTGTGAGAAAGACTTCAAGCGTGTATCTAATACATTAGTACATAACCGCGTAAACCTTCAGTCCACAACCAGCAATGCAGTGAAGTAAAATTCCCCCTCAAAGTGAAATCTAATCAGATTCGGGATGTGCCCAGGACCCCCTGGGACCCGAGATTTTGAGTTTGATAGTTGCGATAACCCCAACTTACCCTAAAAAAATATAATTTGCAATAGCCGAGCAGTCTCCGGGGTGAACATGCTAGAATAGAGCATACAGTAAAGATCATCGCATCGGAAATTGCTAGACCTTCTCAAATGAGGTCTTTGCCCGGACGAAGGGTATATACGGCAGCATTCTCGGTCAAGCCCTAGGACCAGCCCCACCCCCAAGAACCTCCAAGACCAAAAAAAAAGAAAAAAAAAAAAAAAAAAAAAAAAATACATACCCTTGGCTCTTGGCGGTTGTTATTTACAAGATCTGATAAATGGTCAAATCTTACGTATTGTCCGACGTCGGCTTTTCACTGTAAATTCTTGGTAATCGAGTCAATCGGAGCCCATAGATTTCTGCCACAGCATATTTACCTTTGAGATAAAATAACAAATGGTCTTCCTTGATGCTCTCATTCATTCACACCAATAGAGAGAATTTTTATTATGGCAGCCGAAGATGCACCAGCGCAAAAGCGCAGCGTATGTCACCCCTAGATCCTTTAGGTCCTCGAGCTGATCCGTCACAGTGGAGGGAGAAAGCCGTCTTCTTTCGCCTGTTCGTCTATGGAGAGCCTAGTATATCAGATATCGCCCTGCTTGTCCTCGGCCTTGTCTCCGCAGTTGCCTCCGGAATCCCTTTTCCGATCATGTCTATTGTGTTTGGTCAATTGGTGGATGAAATGAACTCGACTACCTGCAACGCCAACAGCACCAATGGTGATTCATACCAAGATAGTATCAACCAGAAAGTCTTGATGATTGTCTACATCGGCATTGCTTACCTCTTCTTGATCTATATTTATGTCCTTAGCTGGAACCTGACTGGCGAGAGATTGGCTCAGCGTCTGCGTGAGAAATATTTCAAAGCCCTTCTCCGCCAGGATGTGGCGTTCTTCGACAACCTCCCAGCTGGCGAGGTGTCCTCGAGAATCACAGGTGACATTACCACTGTACAACAAGGAACATCTGAAAAGGTCGGCATCGTGATTAACAGTCTTGCATTCTTCGTCACTGCATACATCGTGGCTTTCATTAAGGATCCTAAGTTGGCTGGAATGCTGGTCTCCTTGACTCCAGCCTACTTGATCATGTCTCTGCTGGGTGGATATTTCGTGCAAAAGTATTTCGGTCGCGCCCTGGAAAGCATGACCAAGGCATCTTCAGTGGCACTCGAGGCATTTTCCAACACAATGGTGGTTCATGCTTTCTCAGCCAACGCCCGGCTGGAGGAGAAGTTCATCGAGTTTTTGAACCCGTCCAGGATTGCGGGAATTCGCAAATCAATTGCCACGGCCACCCAAGCAGGTTTGCTTTATTTTATTGCTTTCTCGGCCAATGCATTGGCCTTCTGGCAGGGGTCTACGCAGATTGCGGGTTCGGTGGAGTCTGATGCGGGTGGCATGACAGTCGGGGCAACATACACTGTGATTTTTATTCTAGTCGATGGTGAGTGTCTATATTCATGCATTGGTGTATCCCTTGCTAATTCAGTCTATCTCACAGCGTCCTTGATCCTCAGTACAGTGGCACCTTTCATTCAAAGCTTCGACGCCGCTTCGGTTGCCTTCACGAAATTGAAGGCTGATATAGAGCACTCATCCACAATTGACGGTACTGCAAAGGATGTTGGAGAGGTCTTGTCCGAGGTCAATGGCCACGTGGAGCTGCGTGGCGTTTCATTCTGTTTCCCTTCTCGTCCAGATAAGCCAGTCCTTCAAAATCTGTCGCTTTCCTGTCCTGCTGGCCAACAAACCGCTATTGTCGGCTTGTCTGGGAGTGGAAAATCTACTGTCGCCGGCTTAGCAACGAGATTCTATGATGCGACCGAAGGAACTGTTATGTTGGATGGACATGATGTCAAAAAACTGAATGTGCGTGCATTGAGGAGCCATATCAGTCTTGTTCAACAAGAGCCCTGTCTTCTGGATCGATCAATCTTTGAGAACATTGCCTTAGGCCTGATCAATTCCCCTGTACACACTCATCTTCAACCGATCCTGACAGGCACCGCGCTGGTTGAAATTGCTGCCGCTGTGAGGGATGGCCAAGCCCTTGCGGTCGCCTCTCTAGAACACGGTGACCAGGCGCGGGAGGTGGTAGACTTGGTCACAGGAGCCGCAAAGCTGGCTGATGCCAGCGGATTTATTGAGAAGCTCCAAGAAGGATACGGTACTTCAGTTGGTTCTAGCGGGAACCTTATAAGTGGCGGACAGAAGCAGCGTATCTCTTTGGCCCGGGCCTTGGTGAAAGACCCCCGGATTCTCATCCTCGACGAGGCTACAGCGTCTTTGGACTCAGCGACGGAAATGCGCATCCAACGAGCCTTGGAAAGTGTGGCCGTGGGGCGAACTGTTATTACCATTGCGCATCGCCTCTCTACTATTAGAAATTCGGATAACATCATTGTCATGAGACAAGGAAAGCTTGTTGAACAAGGCCCTCATACGGAACTACTGGCAGCCAATGGTGCCTACGCAGAGCTAGTTCGCCTTCAGAACCTCAACGTCGAGAATACGCAAGAGGGAACATCCACCCGATCGGTGTCACCTGTGAATCAAATAACAGAAAAGGCCGAACCCTGTCTTTCCGTGGCCGATGATATCCGCGAAAAAGATGAAACAATCGATACTTCCACTGCCCAAGGCTCCAAGTCCAAAGAAACTGGCGGTGTTGTTGATCCACACAGGTCATTTTCCTCAACAATCAGCTCACTAGGCTCTATGTTCCGACCGTATGCATTTGTTCTGGTCCTCGCCGTGACAGGCGCTGTTGTCATTGGAGGCACATACTGTGCCTCGGCAGTGATCTTTGGTAATGTCGTGGGTAAGCTGAGTGGATGCGAGGAACCTCAGAATATCCGCGATGCTGGAGAGTTCTACGGACTCATGTTCTTTGTCCTTGCCATTATTGAATTCTTTGCAAATCTGGTCAGCTGGTCTCTCTTTGGTTGGATGGCAGAGAACGTGATCTACAAAGTGCGAGTTCTTTCACTGCGAGCCATTCTCGAGCAGGATCTCCAATGGCACGAATCCAATGACCGCAACCCATCATTACTGCTTTCCTTGATCACTAAGGACAGCAATGCGCTTGCAGGCCTGACGGGCTCCGTTGTATGCACAATTTTGTCTATTCTCATCAACCTGTTTGCTGCCATCATCATGTCGCACATTATCGCGTGGCGAATCGCAATTGTCTGCCTTGCCGTGGTACCTTTGCTGCTGGCTGCTGGCTGGATGCGAGTTACCTCTTTGGCACAGTTTGAAGAGCGCCACCTGGAGGCTTTTGCTCGATCGGTGGGAATCACAGTGGAGGCTGTCAACTCGATCAAGACCGTCATGTCTCTCTCCGTGGAAGACGAGATTATGGGAACATACCGTCGTTCATTAGCTGCACCGATGAAGGAGATAACCCGCCAAAGTGCATGGGCCAATGTCTGGCTTGCCATCGGGTACGGCCTCAGCAACTTCTTATATGGCCTGGCATATTGGTGGGGAGCGAAAAACATTATTGCGGGATATTATACTCAGACACAGTTTTTCATCGTCCAGCTGGCGCTGCTCGTCAGCTCACAGCTATGGGGACAGATGTTTGCCCTGGCCCCTGATGTCTCGCGCGCCTTCCAGGCCACCCGCCGCTTGTTAAATCTGCTAGACCTAGGATCCACGAAGAAACTGTCAGCCCCCATCCAAACTCTGCCTAGCAAGCTTTTACAGTCTATGAGTGACGTGGAATCCACGGCAACTACCCGCGAGAAGGTCAATGACGCTCGCAATGGTATCAGCGTATCCCTCAAACAGGTCCATTTTGCGTATCCTGCACGGCCAGACACCCGCGTGCTTCATGGCTTAGATTTGAACGTCAAGCCGGGTCAGTTTGCCGCCTTGGTCGGGCCCAGTGGTGCTGGAAAATCCACTATTATTTCACTTGTCGAGCGCCTATACTCCCCCGAATTCGGCACCATCCATGTTGATGGCCGAGACGTTGCCTATGGTGACATCTCCTTCCGTGACTCCATCGCATATGTACCACAGCAGAGTGTTTTGTTCGAAGGAACCATTCGCTTCAATCTTAGCCTTGGCGCACGACCTGGCCACGAAGTTACCCAAGAGGAGTTGGAAGAGGCATGCCAATTAGCCAATATCCACGACGTCATTGTACAACTTCCCGACGGATATGATACACACTGCGGGCCAAATGGTGATCGTCTGTCCGGAGGCCAGAAGCAGCGACTGGCTATCGCGCGGGCGCTGATCCGGAAGCCGAAGTTGTTGCTCCTAGACGAGTCAACCAGTGCCTTGGATGCAGAGTCTGAGCGATTGCTCCAGGACGGATTGGAGAAGGCATCCAAAAATATGACGGTGATCGCGATTGCGCATCGTTTGTACACGATTCGTAAGGCTGATGTAATTTTCTTGATTGAGGATGGGCGTTGTGTTGAACAAGGCACTCACACCCAGTTAATCGAGCGGAGTGAGACTTACAGGGTCAATGCCTTGAACCAAACAGTGGATGGATAAATGTTCTTGGGTAGAAAAAGGTAGATGGCTGTTTTCTCCTTCCGTTTCTGTTGATATAGATCTATATTGTTTAATCTCATTCTTTTATGATAGACAACTCCACAATCCCCTACTACATAAATATTGCTTCATGATTTTTTTATCAGCTTGAACATTTACTCAGTTGCTTCTCCCAAGCGCATCCATCTCCAACAAACTGCTTTTATTAGCTTAATCAATCCAGCAGCAAAAATTGTCAACTTACTTCCATATCCTAGATCATCATTGAAGAACATATTGCGGATCTCGTCGCCCGTGGACAGTCCCATGGTCGGGAAGTACCCAACAGCGGTTTTCCCAAGGGCCAAAGCCATCATGGGAGCTACCTCAACTAACTCGATGAACTTGGGTTCCGTATTATACCTCTCCGCTAGCATCTGCTGGTGGATATTGACAGCTGCGAGGTGTCCCTGGTGCATCGCCGCTCCACCACGTTTAATACCAGACCAGGAGACAATATCACCGGCAGCGTAATGATATTTCTTGTTCGGCACACCTGCGGAGAATTGAAGACCGGGTGTGATACGGACATATCCCTCAGGATCGCAGGCATCTTTGGGAAGATACGAGGATGTTGGTGTAAACCGTGAAACGGCATTAATTACATGGTCAGCAATGAGCTCTCGGCCATCCGAGAGCTTGAGCGTGTACTTCGCCGGGGCAGACTCGCTACCGAGAACTGTATCCTGGACGCGTGCTCCCAACACCACTTCGACCTTGGACTCTTTCAAAATTTCGAGAGCCTTTGCTTTAAACTCATCGGGGAGGTCCTCGGAGGAGAGCAGCTGTTGCCGAGAGTGAACGAGGGTCACCTTTGCGTGAGGCTGGAGCATCTTAATCTCGGCGGCTATCTCGATACCGACAGCACCTGCGACGAACCAATCAGTTGGTACAACTCAAATGGAACGAAGATGGTGACACATACCGCCTCCAATAACAACCACACCTTCCACGGCTTGCTCGATAGTCTGCACAGAGTCTGCAGTTTCGGCAAGATATGCCTCCCGAGTTAAAGATTTGGGTGCACTGGGCCACTCCCTTCGCAAGCCGGAACACGTAATCATGTAGTCATATTTCTCCTCGACAATCTTGTGCCCATCATTCGCAGTAGTTTGACGGATTCGTGCGATCCGGGACTTGCAGTCTATCGAGTCCACTCGTCCTTGTATGTGATTGATATCCGGGGACTGGAGAGCGGGAATATCCGCAAACTTGTTCCAGAACGTGCTAGCATCGGCGTTGGAAGCTATGGCTAAAGGCAGTCCAATCAAGTGGTCTTAAAGAATTACTGTCAGTGACATGCTTTCAAATGTTACGTGAGTATATCACATACAATAACCGTCACGCTCATCCACGATGGTAACTTGCACGGGAATCTTGTTCCCTGGGCCCTGGTCGTTCTCATCCTGGTTGAATCGACATTTCCGGCCATGACACAGGTCAACAAGGTTAAGAGTTGCGGCCAACCCGGAATAAGACCCTCCAACAATGAGAACCTTGAAGGGCGGCTGTTCTTCGAGACCAGGCATGGAGGCGATCACTATAATCGGCTTTGGTAATAATAGGGGAGTTGTTGGGATGGGAAAAAGAAAAAGAAACCAGACCAGGAGCCGATGAATCCACCCAAACAACGGACGGGATCAGCATCACTAACGACATTTAGGCCAAATGTCTCATTACCCGGCCCCGGAGGAAATACAGCCAATTACGTACCTACGTAACTTTAACTTTCAATGCAACCTTGTCTTATCAGATCCGACTTCGGGAGCCTTGGCGCCAAGGAAGCAATTTGTTGAATACTGATCCTCTTAATACCATACACTGCTACTTTCTTCAACTCTTTCTGAACTATTCCTCAATAGTGATTATACTTTCCTTTTTTGCATTCAATATGGGCTTCGTTGTTGTCCCCGCCACTCTCCCCGATATCCGGGCCATCTACGATGTCTGGTTTGCGGCTTTCAAAGGCCAATTGATCCTGGACCTTATCTACCCCGGAACCGATCTCAAAGATGAGGCTTTCCGTAAAGTCCACACCGAAGGGACTCTTGAATATTGGAAAGGATTGAGTATGGAGCACACCTTCCAATGCATTGACACCGACACCGGTAATATCGCCGGCATGGCGACTTGGCAAGTCTACTGGCGGGGAAGGACCACCGAAGAGCGTCAGAAGCCGTGGATTGGATGGTTAGAAGGTGACCAGCGAGAGCGTGCCGAAGGCTTTTTGGGACAGCTCTGGGAGAAGAGGGAGAAGTGGATTGGGCCCAAGAGGCATGTGTGTGAGTGGCGACCAATTTTGATATTGATAATAACCATATACTAACCCGGCGACAGACTGTCACACGGTTGCGGTGCATCCAGACTACCAGGGTAGAGGTATCGGAGCACAGCTTATGCAATGGGGAATAAACGTGGCAGAGCAGCTGAATTTGCCGATTTACCTTGAGTCAACAGTGGAGGGAGTCCCCTTGTATCAAAAACTTGGCTTCCAGACTCTATCGGAGGGCATCCTGTTCAAGCCCGAAATTACCAGGGTCGAAAAAGAGGTTCGAGCACCACTCATGGTGAAAATGCCCACAGCTGCGGGAAACACGAGATTTGAGGAATGGGCAGAGGACAAGAATTCCTCTGTATAAATTAGTCATTCACATACTGTTTTTTCGGCCTTCAATGCAAGACACGATTGGCCACATGCTCGTATGGCATTCCAAAGTCATATATTCCAACACCAAGAAAGCCTCCCGTGCGCGTAGAACGTTAAACTGCATTTACACGCATGTTTCTTGCCTGCGGTGTGCAAAATATGCACCAAAATATGCACCAAAATATAAGCATGTCACGCGGGCGATAACTCCGACTAATTCCAGCAAGCAGACGATGAAACCGGTCATCATTTTCCAACAGTCTTGGCAAGGACTTTGAGAGTTACCCAGAGGCCCAAGCGAACTGAGAGTTATAGCCAAGGCTTGGCGTGGCGTATTTGTGAAGGATGGAAGCTACCGGGTGAGGCGGTTCTTTTTATCAGATCCGTGAAACCTTTTTTCAATCAAATATTTCATACCGAGCCAAGAATAACAACAGGGGCTCACCAAAGAGAAGAAGAACGAGGCGGTAATCCTTAGTGTCGCCGCCACTCCTGGTAAATCCATCGGCAGATGATCAAGTTTACGGCGTTTTTGTGTGTATCAATGTGGGCTGGGGTATTACTGGGGGGATAACAACGGGTGGGCATATCTTAAAGAGAGCTCTAAGGGTAAATTACATACTCCGTATGAGGTCGTATACACTTCACGCCGAGCTGACCCATCCATGGATGTGATAGATATGAGAACCTCGGAACGAGCTCGGCAAGTGCCGATCAGTCCCTGGATGGGTAAGCTCGGGGTGAAGTGTATACATTTCCGTCTGACTTTTACAGATACCATGAAATACCGGTAATACCGCCCAGACTCGTGTACTGTATGGAAATACAATGTGGAGCCGCTAATCTAATCTGATCAAGAATTATCAGATGGTCCACGAACAGTCCACGGGTCTATATACCCATGGACCTAGATACAACTTAATTTTCAGGACGATCTTAATATCGAATTAAATTACTCATATCAGAGAGTGAATTGGCTGGCCGACATCGGCTGGACGGTGGGATTTCCAAGCCATTCTGGTCATATATTTGAGTTTGAGACATCCAGTGAAACCAAAGAATTAGTAGTCCACACTTGCAGGGAAGTGAATCCTGCTATGCGTCTTTATTCCGCCTTTGCCACCCTTTGTGGGCTCCAGGCTACCCTTGTTGTAGCTGAGAACACTACTTGGCCCTGGCAAACGTTCAAGTCCAGCCCTCACGAGCCTCCGAATCTCAAAGTCTCCAAATCCGGCCTTGTCAGCCCTGGATACCTCTTCTTCGATCAATCATGGGACGCGCATCAGTACAGCGTGTTTATCATGTCGGACAGCAACGAACTTGTCTGGCAGAGCTCGCCGGGTGACCTGAAGGGATTCCGAGCACAGAAGCTGGATGGGAAGCCTGTCCTGACGTATTTCAATGGTCTTGGGGTCCCAGAGCCCTTTGGCTGGGGATACGGTATTATCCAAGTCTTGGATAAGTCCTATCGAAGTATCTACAATGTTTCCGTGACGAACGACAACTACAAGGCCTTGGGCAGCATTGACAGCTCCTCTTTTGTATCTTGGATTGACATGCATGAGAACACGATCACGTCTGATGGGACAATGCTGGTCACTGGCTACAATGTCACTCAGACTGATCTCAGTTCAGTCGGAGGTCCCACGAATGGCTGGATCGCTGACTCACTCTTCTATGAGATTGATATCAAGACCAACGAGATACTTTTCCGCTGGAGTGCCCTAGACCATATTGATCAGATTCCCTTGGAAAATGTTCAGCCATTCTACCCTATTCAAGACTGGGGACACAACAGCAGCTTTCCCTATGGCTACTTTCACATTAACTCAGTGGACAAGTTTGAAGATGGAACGTACATCATTTCTTCTCGTTACTACTGTTCGCTGTTTAAGATCGGGAGGGATGGATCAGTTGGTTGGACGCTTCAGGTAAATTCAAGCTTCTTCAAGTGTACCACAAGTATGGCCTACATGCTAATAATATACAATAGGGCCAAACTGGCGGGGACTTTGAGCTCAATGGAATCAAATTCAGCTACCAACACGACGCCCGCATCCATGATGAGGCCGAGGATACATTCGTGCTTAGCATTTTTGACAATGCCAACTCTGATGTCCAGAATGGGACTGATCATACTGAAGGCATATTGATGAACGTCAATCTAGCTACTCGCCAGGTCTCCCTTATCCATACTCTCCACGATCAACGGGATGAGATCTTTTCGACTTCTCAAGGAAACACACAATTGCTACCTAAAAACCATGTATTGATGGGCTACGGGTCAAATCCTAAAATCAAGGAGTACAATGCTAACGGGTCTTGTGTCATGACTGCCCAGTTTGGATTCGATGATGTCGTCGCAAGCTACCGAGCGTATCGCTCCCCCTGGGTCGGCGTCCCTGAAACTCACCCCGATGTGTTTTCTTGCATTGACCAGGGCCGTAACACAACCAATGTTTATATGAGTTGGAACGGAGCCACTGAGCATAAAGAGTGGAAGGTCTTTGGGGGTGTTACTAGTTCAGACCTAAGTCCCGTTGCAGCGAGATGGAAGACAGGATTTGAGACCATGACGAGCATCAAAGGAAAACTTGGGTATGTTCGAGTAGAAGCTCACGGCCTGGGGATCCAGAAAGGTGTTTCCAAAATTGTACCCGTAAAGAGTCGGTGTTAGGTATCATATAGGGTTGCAATTTTGTAACCTTAGTCAGGATAGACATTGAGAGGACCTGAATTGATCTGATCTTGGTAGAATAGTACTTCTGGTTTTCGATATGATGACCATGTCTTGCAAATAGTAATCAGTCAAAGCTTATTTACGTTGGAATTCTTAATCAGCCATGTAGAAGCCCCCCAATCATTGGACTATTGTTTTCAGTGAGCTAAATTAAAAAGGGGTATCATATACTCTTCGATCCTATATTGTAGATACCAATCGTATGACTGACAACTAATTAGAGGAACATTATTATATGCTGACTCCTACTAGCTTCAACCTGATCCCCATAAGCTTCATCTGCCAGCTTCACACTTTTCTATCAACAGCAAATCAGCTTAAATCACGCGTCCCTTGACCTGCTTAAGATCCTTTATCTTAATGTCTCTCCACATCGCAGCACACCCCCAAGCAACTACCAGCATACAAACACTCGTAATGAGCATATATCTCTGCGCATCCCCATAGGCGTGAGCAATGGCATTCCGAGCCGGGCTTCCCCACTCATAGGACAGCTGAGCTGTGATATCCGAATAGACCGTTGCCACAGTCACCTCCGCCGGCACGTATTTGGTCAGCGCTTTCGGGAACTCACTGGTCCAGATAGCGGCAGACACAGTTGATCCAATCGCACTGCCAATACTACCGAACAGGTTCAGCATAGCAAGTATAACAGCGATGTGTTGGTGATCCGAAGGCGCCATCATAGCAAGCTCGCCGCAGATAACAGTAGTTCCACCAGCGAAGGCGACGAAAATCTGAGTCATGCAAATATACCCAATACCCGCATCGGGCTGACGGAATTTAATCATCAGTCCAACACCCAGGATCATAAGCGGGAAGGAGAAGTAAACAGCCAGCCACTTGAAGCGACCAGTCCAACGGATTAGGAAGCCGACGAGGAGACAAAAGAGGCAGGATCCGACTCTGTAAATGGCCGAGACATAGCTGGCTTCGGTGACATCCAGGCCCCAAACGACCTGGAGCATTGATCCGAAGTAACTACCCCAAACCGCTGAGTTGAAAAACTCGAAGATGAACATTAGCCCACCGAAAAAGACGGTTCGGTCCATCAATAGATCAAATGGGATGAAGGTCACTGGGGCCCAGAATCGCTCATAGAGAGCGAATGCGATGAGCAAAAGCCCTCCAAAAACGATCATGCAAATAATCATCGCTGACCGCCATTGATCCTTTTGGTATGACCAGAGACTGAACGGAAGCAGGAACAAGGCCATTCCACCAGCCAGAAGAATGATTCCAATCAAGTCGACCTCTATGCAGTATTGCTTTACTGTAGAGAAGGTGAGCGGACCACGGCTGGGTGCGAGCAGGCCCATCTTCTTGGCCTTCTGCTGATTCCAGAAGAACAGCAGACACAGAGGAGCCACCACAACCGGAATGATGATGGTGAATATTCCAAATCCCCATCGCCAGCCGGGGCCTTCGAGGACACTCTGGGAGATCGGTCCCCCGATCCAGGTGGTTATTATGTATGGTGAGGTTGCGAACGATAACATGAGGGCTCGGTTCTTCAATGCAGAGGTGTCTGAAATGAAAACTGTCAAACAATAGCTGACTCCTTGGGATCTAAAAGTTGTCGCAAATTAGCTAAGCTGTTGGAAAGACACTGGAAAAACTCAATATAGATATCATACCCTACGGATGAGAAAACCTGTGCAGCCGCGTAGGTCTGAACGTTGTCGCAGGCCGCCATCATGATAAAACCGATAACCCAAATGATCAACATCAAAGACATACCCTGAGGCCGACCCCACGAGTCCAATATCTTTGCCAAGGGAATTTTACTCAAGCCTCCAATGATATTGGCCATGATACTCGTGGCGGCAGTCAAAGAATGGAGCATGAAGGCACTGGTCACGTAAGGGTTTAGAGAACGGATGACGACCTCCTGGATGGAGGTAACAAAATAGATAAACCAAATGCTTCACATAAGAAAAGTCAATGGGTTGAATGAATATAGACGTTAAATCATGAAGAGATTCTCACATCGCATATGCCAGGATCAGATGAGACTTAGTCCAAACGACCGCCGCGGCCTGAACTCCCTTCACACCAGCCTGAGCCTCTTGATCGAGGGACTCCTTATCCGAGTTGCCATGATCATCAGCTGTGTCTTTAGTTGTGTGAGCTGTCTCTGGCTCTTTCTCAGAGGGATAGATAACGTCAGAGCTCATATCGCGAGCGATCTCCGATTCCTTCGATGCCATGGCGAGAGATTCTGTGATTCGAATGCTAGCTTGGCCAAGAAGCGCCGATCAATAGGATATATATACCTTGGTTTATTAGGTCCGCATTAGCCCGATGTCGGTAACAAGGAAAATTCTGCACCAATGAGTATGTTGACTCAAGGAAAGTGTCCGGTAAGTAATAATTTCCATTGCCGCCAGGGAGATTAGTTGGGGCTGGCCCCCTTGGCGCACCTAAGCGTCAAAAATATGGATCCATAGCCCTTTCTAGGGGCCTTCTCAGTCCAATAAATTCTGTCCTCGGGCTCCAATGTTCTGATGCCACCCCGGTAGGTTTTGATCAGCCCATTTCAGCTTTGATTTTCCTGACCTTTTCCTTTTCTAGTCGGAGACACTTCGGGGCCAAGGATTCTAGAGGGTAGTGATTCCCTTCCTTTCTTCGTTGTGTTGTCTACAACACGTATGGTCCTTGTGGTACATAATCAACTAGTTGTGTCGTACGGTGAACTTGTTTTACCGTATTTGAAAAATACCATGGTACTTCAAAGTTACATACGTGTATTTGAGCTTTACAGTATTTTCCGCAGCGTTTTCCGCAATATTTTTATTTTTATTTTTATTTTATTTTTTTGATTTCCCTCTCCATTAAATAACGTCGCGTGTTGCGCTTCATAAGTATGGAGCAACCTTTTTTTCCCTGTCGGATGATAGTTTCCTATCTGAGCTGGCATCACATTTACGCCCCCGAAGCTGCTAAGAGCAATGTACTTAGGCTGGATTGCTTTGTTTGGAGACTTATTGCTTCACAGCCCACAGGTGTCTCACTAAAGTGTGTCATGATGACTTTATGTTCTCTTTCCACATTTCCACAGTAAAAGCGGAGTTCACGTCCTATAATGAACTCTACATCAACCACTATATTCCTCCAGGCCTCCAGCGCATTCTGTTCTTACGAAACGAATTCAGGTGCAAGGTTCTAACATGTTCTTTATCTGCTACCTATACGAATGAAGTTAGACTCGAATTCATTTGCTTAGTGATGTCTTGAATTCCCAATACTACACTTCGAGGTCTTTCCCAAGAGCTACTCACCCATGCAGCGTTATTCTCCGCTCGCAGTCGAAACTTTGAGCCGTTCTCTGGCATCAGAAACGAATGTCAGATCTAAATCCTCCATTCTATACCGCGTCTGCGTCAGATGATACCCAAAATAGCCAAAAACAAAAGCCTCAAGAACCTTCGATAGCACGGGGTGGGCCTTCCCAAACGTATGCAAAGTCCGAATCACGTCGCTTGTATCATCACAGAGCTTCCTCAGAAACTCAATCTCAGTCAGCCCTGTACATCCGGCCGAGTTCGTGACGAAATTACAGTTGCCCATCTCAGCCATTTCTTTGTAAAATGACATGATGTCATTTATCCAGCTGAAACCCGATGTCAAACATAGTATCCGCAGTAGGCAGTATCGGAGGCATTCGGCTTCGGAGAATTGTGCGGTTGGGAATAACATAAAGGAGTAGGCTTCGGCCACGCCAACTTTCAGACGAAAGTAGCTGGGGAACAGATGCGCTTCTGCAGGGAATTTAATATTCTTGCTCTCCATTTCGGTGTAGCATGCACTATATTGCAGTGAGTCCTTGATAATCATGTCACCAGCAAATTGACCGAAGATAGAATGAAAGGAGCTCAGGAACTCTCCCATGCTCTCAAGGACCGGGCTTCCTTGAGGTTTCCGAGTCAAGAGGCAGATATTGAATCGCTTTGATGCTTGAATTCAAGGTCATGGAAAAAATCATCAATGATCAGACAATAAGTAGTGAATATTACCACTGTGCATTATATGTTGTAGGGGGTTGTTTGGAAAGTCGTGGTTGCAATTCCGACACCAGTCTTGATCTATGGCTTGATCTTTGAAACAAATTCATCTGAAAATCCATTATTCTTGAAGTACAGCTTCACTTCGCCTTCGACTGCCGGATATAGTTTCAGAGAAAACTCGTAACCAATGTCCAAAAGCTATGTCTGTATGATTTCAGAAAGCTCTGCCTTAATCTCAGGGCAAGCAGCAATAGCCATTTTGGGAAGATGGAAGGAGTAGGGGAAAGAAAAGTGTAGGAATTAAAAAAAGACACCATGGATACCTATAAAAGGTTATGAACTTGTGTAACGTATAGCGAGATCCTAGGCATGTTAGAAAGTGTATTTGATGTTGACTAGGTCTGCATATTCGACATTCTTAGGTACACTCCAGGGCGAAATCACTGGCATCATGTCAGATCAACACTACCAACATTACAGGTGACCAAGTGTGTCATCAGATACTTTAGTCCTATTGGCTATTATTACGGGCAAACTATTACCTATGTAGGTATGTACTATTCACCCCATTTCATAGTGAAGCACTCATATGCCGGGATGCGGGTGAACTTTATGTTGTACCAAGGTGATATTAGTTATTATATTATAACTGTACAGCTATGTACATTAGGAATTGATCCCTTATCGACCATACAGTATCATACAGTATAAAATTTTTTTTTTTTTTTTTACCTAAATTATGGGAAAGAAATATATATTGAGTGATTGTCGGGCTATGTAAACTAACCAACGAGACTTTGAAATTAGTTACATAACACCATTTAAAAGAAAAAAAAGTATGATAGGTTGTACATCTAAGCTTTATGTCTCCATATGCGTAATATCGATCAATACGACCAAAGCCCCGCGTGGCACACTTCGTCACCTATACAGTCTGAGTGAAAAGAACGTTGTGAAAGAATGAACATACCAGGAAGTGATCGGAATGAATCCCGCCAAATCCAGAGTCTCACAAATATTGAAAGACGACAAGACATCATAGAGGAGGATGTCTGCCTTCCCTTCTAGGAAGATACAACGGTGCATAAGCATCTCTTCCATATCCATCAGATGTCAAATGGTTGTCCTAAGGCACCAAGGCAACAAAGTAAAGTCACGTGCCTAGTACCATGTTCGATTTTTCAGCCAATCAGAGGCCAGGAAAATCAAATTTGAGATTTCCCAAAGGGGCTCTGCCACTTTTTATTTGCTTCTAACAAACTCAAAGTTTCGATATTTCGATCAAATACTCAATGGCCGACGACATTGAAGGGAATCAAGAGAAACACAGCAATGGCGAGTCACCCCAACTGCCGGAATTGCAGCGAAGGCTCAAAAGCCGACATCTACAGATGATCGCAATGGGTAAGAACTCCGAGCTATACACATTTTTGTTCTTATTCTTATTCTTATTGTTATCTTTTTGAAGGAGGTGCCATAGGCACGGGACTTTTTATTGGTAGTGGGAGTGCAATTGCTACTGCAGGCCCCGTTGGCGCCCTGATTGCATTCACCTTCATTGGATCAATCGTATATTCAGTCATGATAGCCTTGGGTGAGGTGGCCACTTACCTACCGATCCCAGGAGCCTTTGCTACATATGCGACACGCCTGGTCGATCCTAGCTTAGGCTTTGCAATGGGCTGGATCTACTGGTTTTCATGGGCTTCGACATTTGCCCTGGAGTTGACTGCCACTGGCCTAATCATTCAATATTGGGATGACACGATCCCAATGGCAATATTCATTGCTGTGTTCTGGGTTGTTATCATAATTTTGAACATGTTTCCTGTGAGCTGCTACGGTGAAGTCGAGTTTTGGCTTTCAAGCATCAAGATCATCACCGTCGTCGGGTTTATGATATTCGCCATTTGTATCAATGCTGGCGTTGGCAGGGAGGGCTATCTGGGATTTAGATACTGGGTACACCCAGGCCCGTTCCGTCCTTATTTGATCGAGGATTCTGGACAAGATGCTCTGGCTAAATTCGTCGGTTTTTGGGCCATTTTGATCAAAGCCGGGTTTTCATACCAAGGTACCGAGCTTGTCGGTATTGCTGCGGGTGAAACGGAAGACCCTCGCAAGAACATTCCCTCGGCCATTCGAAAGACCTTTTTCCGAATTGTGTTTTTCTTTGTTTTTACAATTTTCTTCGTCGGTATCGTCGTGCCATCCAACGACCAACGCCTTACCGACAATGATAGCGGTGCAAACGCGGATGCATCCCCCTTTGTCATCGCTGCGAAACGTGCCGGTGTCAATGTCCTACCTAGTATCATCAACGCGGTCCTGCTTACTGTGGTACTTTCCGCTGCCAATTCAAACGTCTACAGCGGGAGTCGGATTCTAGTCGGTTTGGCCCATGAAGGTTTCGCTCCTCGATTTTTCCTGAAAACGACCAAACACGGCGTGCCCTATGGAAGTGTTGGGTTCACAGCTCTTTTTGGCCTGTTGGGCTTCCTCAATGTGTCAAATACCGGAGCCACTGTTTTCAACTGGTTGATGCAGATTGCTGGCTTGGCCGGTTTCATTACTTGGGCATCTCTTAATATTTGCCATCTGGCATTCATGAGAGCTTTGGCTGCGCAGGGAATTTCACGCGACACGCTTCCTTATAAGGCTACCTGGCAACCCTTTTTCTCGTGGTACGGCTTGTTCTTCAACGTGCTTATCATCATTACTCAAGGCTTCACTGCTTTCATTCCGAAGTTCAGTGTTACCGACTTCTTCATCAACTACCTCAGTCTGATCTTGTTTGCGGTACTATATATTGGTCATAAGGTTGCTTTCCGACCGAAGATTGTGAAGCCTATCGAGGCCGATATTGACACTGGGCGATGTGAGGAATGAGGGTTGAAAATGTATTTTAGTATGTATAGTATATTGATTTAGAAAGAGGAAAGAGTGTAAAATGGAAACACCGAAATAACTTATAACTATTACCTTATTAGTTGGATATAATATATAATAATTATATATTAAGTCAATATACTACTTATATCAAATGAGGTAAATAAATTCTAATCTGTCATGGATAACCCGGTGGAAGGCTCACCGCCATGCTAATTACCCTGCTTCGGTCGCCAAGACCAGCAGGAAAGGTGCCTGGTACGAATCCTGGGGTTGGCATTTTCACTCGTGCGAGTAATCCACGATGCTGGAAGCCACTAAGCAATGGAAATGACCCTTGAGGGAAGCAATTCTGCAGAGACATTTCCACCCTGGGATGGCGTCGCCAGATTACACCGTCCTGTTACAGGGAACTTGGCAATTTGGTGAGACAACTACTATTTTTCTTTCTTCTTTTTTTTTTCATCCTTTGTTTTATTGAAGCTACTCAACCAACACACACCCCCTTTAAGATTCCGTTTCTTATCTGACCTACTCTATCCTGTCAATACCTCTTGATCAATCATACACTTTGACCTAGGGAATATATTGAGATACCACAAGTTAAACCCGCTAACGATAGCATGATTAAAAAAAAATGTACAAAGAAAATCATGAAAAATCAACCCTCGACCAGTATCCCACATAAGACAAGAGAAAAATAAAACACACAATCCAGTCCACAGGTCAAGATCAAGGTGTCCCCATATGAGTCTCATGCGATGCATGCACCGCATTCTGCGTCTGCTCCAAAACCACAGCATAAAATTTCCCTTCTTCCGAAATATCACGGTAAGGACCTGCAGAGACGACGGCCCTGCAACAATGCAAATTAGCATATGATTTTACATTCAAGTACATAATATCAAACAACATCAAACACAAAAAGAAAAAAAAAGAAAGAAAGAAAGAAAGAAAGAAATCAAAACATACCACCCCTTATACTTCGGCTGATTAAAGATATCCGTAAACACCCTCAGCACCCGCAACGGTAACTCCAGAATAGAAGGCATCTCAGGTCCATCGCCACATATGGGGAGTCCCAGCTTGTTGACGGGGAGGTAAACGGTCTCCGCGACATTCTGTGGATTGCGCGTCTCCTGGAAGATGAGAAGACGGCGCGAGGTGTGTGAGTGCGGTCCACCTGCTGACGATGGCCTGGCGTTTGCGCTCGCGCTCATGCTCATCGTGAAGGCTTTTTGGGTGTGCAGAGTGCGCAATAGGTTTTTGCGGAGATCCGTGTTGGATTTTCTTTTTCTTGGACTTGGAGATTGGGAGGATGAGTTGTTCAGTTTGGCTGTTCTTTTTTGCCTGGTGTTGTTTTTTGTTTTTTTGTTTTTTTCTCTCTCCTTAGACTTTTGTGCTGTGTCTCTGGATATGGTGCTTAGAGATGGCGCGTTTTCTTTTGCGGTTTATTAGTATGGTCTTCCATATAGTTCACCACGGGTTTCTTACTATTTGTTGACTGTGGCGTGTATGGAGGGCGCGACAGGCTCTGCTTATCGTTGGGCGATCAGTGTCCCGATTAGGAGATCGCGGGGCAAAAAGGGGGGGACTTTGAAGAAAGGTATATTGTGAAGATGAAGAGAGATGGGAAGTTCGATGTTGTCTGTTTTAAGGAAAATAAGCCAATAGAAGAGGGGACCTCGGGACTTAATGGGAAATATTATAATTGTAGCCTACATGTACTAAAACGAACTCTTAGATATTTAGATCGTATACACAATATGTCTTATACACAATATGCATTGATCATATTAATTAGATTATTCCTATACTCTAAGTTTCTAAATGACCTAGGTATAATAAAATCATAGTCAATAGATAAAGAAAAAAATAACAATGGGTATCATGATAATGTGGTCAAAGAGAAACCAAAAAAAAAAAGGACAAAAGAACGTCAAGCCCGCTCAAATCAGGGATTCAGGGATAAATCATGGTATATGGCATCATTCACTAGGCAATGATGAGATGAGATGAGAAAGAAAGATAATCAAATCAAGCATCGAGCTCTCCCTCCAGCACTCTCCGCGCAGCATCAAGACGACGCCGCAGCACACGCGCAGCTTTCACATCTGGTTCCTCAGACGTTGTGATGGCCTGCAGATCCATACAAACGTTACCAAGGCTGGCGAACAGTGCTTCCAGCATCTGGGTGTCATCATTGTTGATGCCACCGACACTAGGGGTGCTGGATGCCGCGCGCACGGTCGAGACGAGGGACGAGACGAGAGAGGTTGGGGTTGCAGAGCCGGCCGTAGCTGAGGATGAGCGGCCAGTATGTTTCTGGGGGGACAGGTTGTTCGGGTCCACTGGGTTGGCGTCGCCGTTGCCGTATCGTGGTCCGCGTGGTGTTTCGGAGCGATCACCCTCGACTTCAACCTCTTGGATTGGACTTGGTTGGTGGCTGTATCCGTGAGCATGGGACTGGGAATGGGAATGGCTATGGCTATGTCCATGTCGCAGCTCTGTCCAAGGATTAGTGTCGGAAACGCCAGGGGAGATGGATCGCGGGAACGCACCATGATTGAACCGTCGGTCCCAGTACATCACGCTGTCGATATCGTCCTCGTCGTCGGGACGCTCGCCTTCGTTCGCGGTTGCGAAGGTTGCCACTGTCGAGTCGGACATATTGCTGTTGGTGCGGGAGTGCCGGGCGTAAGTGGGCCGGGTTGTCTCGACTGATCCGTTCGAGCTGTTGCTCACCCGACGGAGTTGCTGGGTGTAGTTGCCCAGTGCGCTATGCAAGATGAAATGCTCATAGTCGAACGCATCCTCGCGCATCTCGTGGGGCGTCGCATCCGCGTGCGACGGCACGTCAGGGAAGGCTTCCATGTCGTTCTCGAAGTCATCGTCAAGCGGTTCACGCAAAATCTCATCCAGAGCTTCGCGGTCAACCTCATCAAAATCACCTTCTTCAGCATCTTCGTACATGGTTTCGGCGACAGATTGGTCGTCGGCGTAGTCAGCAGGCTCATTGCCTTGCCAATTCCCGGTATGTTTGGATGTATTCCCAGCAGCTCGCTCATCGGATCTGCGCCGATCTTCCGCCGCTGCATCATTCGAGACATCCCGGGTATCTTCAGAGCTGCCATCGCGTCGAGGGTTGGAGCCACGACTGCCCTGACCATCTCTGAGCTCTAGCGCATTGGCATACCAGTGATCAGCGGCTGTCAATGGGCTGGGCGTGCGCAAGCTTTGCAAGCTACGCCGGCGAAGATTATCCTCCTGAGTCTTCACCTTGAGAGAAGAGATCTTGATGTGAAGACCCTTCATTTGATACTGGAGATCCCGCACCTGCAGTTGCGACTGCGCGCGGCTAGGGGGGTCAAAGGAGCTGTAGACCGGACTAAACCCATCCGGGCTAGATTTCGATCCCTCGTCCGAGGAGATGCCCAAGCCATGTGGCGAGTCCGGCGAACTGTCTCCGGTGGAAACAGGTGCCTGCGCCATCTGGTCCTGCTGGCCCTGGTCATTCAAATGCATCGGGGGCTGCATAGAAGAAACCGATGACCGGTGCGTCAGATACGCCCTGGTAGGTGCATATTGGAACGACCGGTTATCAGTATGAAGGCTGGACGAAGTGCTTGCGCCCATCGCACTGACAGAGCGCGATATGCGCTTGTTATCATTCGAGAGGCTCGAATCAGACGGAATATTCGTCTCAGAGTGGACTCTCGAATGACGATTATTCGTCGTATCCTGCGACGTAATAAGCGACTGTCGTCGAAGCGAAGAGTTCTTAGGATCCGTGCGCGAAATGGACCGATATAGTCCGCCCACCGGCTGGTGCATACCCATCGGCTGGAAGCCCGAATTCGAAGGCGAGGGCGAGGCGGCGGTGCGCGGTGTCGTCGACCGAGCTCGAGTGAGATTATTTTCCATGAGCTGGGAAACAAAACACGTTAGTATTACTCCCTAGCCAACATGCAACGCGCAGACAGGAGATCAACATACATTTAACCGTTTCTTCGCATTCTCCAGAATCCTCTCCGCCTCGCTGCTCAGTATTGCCGAGGAAAACTCCTCCCCGGGCCCCTTGCCCTCTGCAGCTGCAGACGCCACGGCATTGCTAGCCGGCACAGAAGAACCCCCTGCAGTTCCAACGACCGCGGTAGCTTGCGCTCTCGCGACCTCGGGGTGAATGGGAGATTCGTCGCGTCCATTATGCGCCTCAGACACATCCCTAGAAGCAGAAGCGCGTCTGCTCCCCGCACTTATTGTGGAATTGGAGCTACTCCATGTAGGATTATCCCTGTTCTGATTGTCGTGCTCATGCAGTAGCGGTGAGCTGGCCAGGTCTTGTTCGTCCGAATCGCCGAATCCCTCCGACCTGGTGGGCGAGAGCTCCTCGCCAATATCTGACAAACGGCGGCTGGCATTCACGTCGTCGTGCGTCCAGGCATGGCGGGAAAAATTTTTCTTCTGACGACTAGGTGCTGACATGGAGGTATTGGGGTCTGATTGGCGGGAATTGAGATGCGACAAGTAGGCGATTTGCGGTGGGGAGGGAGTTTGGGATTGGCGATCGTCTTCGTACGGCAGGATCATGTCCGGGTTTGGTAGAGTGAGTGAGGGCATGTTTCTCTCTCTCTCTCTCAGGCCCTGGGGCCTGGGGGTTTTCCGTTGCAGAATGGATAGAAGAAAAGAGAGAAAGGGTTGAAGTCGCAGATTCGACCCGTGTACGGGTTGGGTACCGTTACAGTTAGTTTCTCTCCCCTTAGACAGTTTAGCGTGCCCTGATCATTGCCTTATTTGGATATGTGGTTGTGAAGATATTCCCAATTTCGTATCTTCCTACGGACTAAATAAGTAAAATGGGACTAGGCTTCGAACTACGCTTGCAATTGTCAATAGTAGTAGTTTAAGTAGTATTAGGTATAAAAACAGCAATTGATAGACCATCTAAATTTTTTTTTATCATGTACACCTCGATAGCAATAAGCTTTCTCGGTTATAATAATAAAATTACCTAGGTAAATGTCTATGCTCTTAATTTCTTTCTTTGATTAGGATTGTCTCACGCCAAATATTCAAAGTAGTACGGTGTAGTTAGTGAGACATGGCCCTTAAATGTGATGTATACCTATGCATACTCCGTATAAGATGCATTATTGCAGTAAGGATATGACGCAGATACTTTTTATTGATTATACTACATAATCATGGTCAGCTGAATATTCCCAAGGGTCCTTTGTGACAGTTAAAATAACAATGGACGAACCCCTGAGATCGGCCACACGTATGGCTGAGTTCCACATCGGTGGAGAAGGTAATTTCAGGCCATCTCAACGTTCATTAGAGGGAGGAAAAGAGACAAAAGACAGACAAAAAAGGGAGAGAAAAAAAGAAAGGTATGCTTTTTTGTATACAACGTAATTACACATGCTATAATCCCGTAGAAACGCTCATATCTAGATCTTCGAAAGCAACAACTTCGCACCACTGCTAGTCGGGCTGGGCTTCTTCTTTCCATCCTTCTCCACGACCAACGCCGAGGCCTGCTCCAGCGCCTTCTTGTTCTTCTTCAGGGTCTTGAGCAGCTCGCTCTTCTTCTCAAAGTCCTCCGACTCAGCCAGTGCGACAATCACGAAGGGGTTAGCCCCTGTCGCCCAGTCCACGACCTCATCCTTGATCTGCGCGTACAACACATCGTGGAAGTTCAACGCAGGCTCCACCTTCTCGACAGACTTCGAGGCCGGGTTGAATCGCCCACCTTGCACAAGAGACTTGAGAAGACGTCCCGCGTGTGCGGTATCGCGGGCCTCGGTATGCGACTTGGCGGCCTCGGCCACGGCCGTGAGAGCGGCAGTCTTATCGCCGTCGGCTTCGAACAGTACCTCGGAGAGGAACTGGCAGCCGAAGGTCGTCTCTAGTAGAGTAGAGGCGCGGGCAGCGATGAATTCGAGCAGTGTCGGCGAAGCGGCCTTGACGAGTTCTAGGCGGCGCATGGCCGGGTCTTTCTTGGAGGTTTCCTTGCGGATCTCGCGGACTTCTTCAAGGACCGTTTGGTCGGCCTCGGGGAGGAGCCACTTGACGCGTTCGCCGGCGAAGGGGTATAGCACAGCGATACGTGCGGTCAAATCGTTGACCTGGTAGCAGAGTTCCTCGTTGCGGGCCTCTTCAGCTTCGTTCTGGTTCAAAAGCTCGGGGAAGAAGGATTTGGCGCTGAGTTTTGTGTCATCAATGACCTCGTACGCGGCCAGGATAACTTGGTGACCGTAGACATCGCCGGCCATAACCTTGACAGTATCGCGGAAAAATCGTAGAAGCAGCTTGCGGTCTTTAGCGTTGGAGTATGCAAGTGTCAGACACATCACGCGGGAGCCGGACTTGGTGAAAGCCAAGTTCTTGACCAAGTCACCCTCTTCGTCACCCTTGAGCAGCTCGATAAACTCGTTCGCTTCGTTGCTGCCGGGTTTTGTGCAGAGGAAATATTGCAACATAGCGTCGTGAAGCATAGTGAAACCGGTACTCTTCTTCTGCACCAGCTGGTTAATCAGCTCGCGCAAGTAGTTCATGATCGGTCCACGCTTCTCGGGGTGGGCTTCGATGATCTTGGCGAGATCGGAAGTGGTGTCCTTCTCATCTTGGAAAATGACAAACTCGGGACCGTACCACTCGCGGAGGAGTCTGTTCTTCTGTGCCTTGGTCGCAACTGTGCGGTAGATGTCGTCAAGAATCCATGAACCCTCGGGGTGGCGGATGAGACGTCTGACATGGCCGTAGAACTCTGGGATGATCAAATCGCGGGTCTCATCGTCTCCGTGGACAATCAACTTTCCAACCAAGAACTTGGCGTATCGACTTTGCGCCAGCTCCTTGTAAGTGCCCTTCAACTCGTGTGCGATCAGCTTACGCTGCTCGAGGTTTCCATACTTGAGAGCAGTCTGAATAACTCGCACCGAGTCGTGCTTAAAGACGAAGTCACGAACGCGGTTAGTGATGATCTCAAACAGCTCCTTGACAAGCTTCTTTCTCTGCTCCAGAGGCACGTGGGACTTGCGGCGCAACTGCTCCCACAACTTCTTGGAGCGGGCGACGGTATCGGCATTGGGCTTCGCGGCCTTGCGCTCCTGCTGGAGTGCTTTTTGCTTGATGTGGGATTCGCGGGAGTTGTTGTCTAAACGCGCAATAACTATTAGATGCGGCACCGCCAAGGAGGCAGAACTGAAACTTACTGTTAGGGTTGGGATTGGGGTTCTTTGGGGCCTCTCTCTGCTCCTCATCGTCCGCATCGGACGTCTTGTCTGACTTGGGCTTATCCTCCTCCTCGCTCACATCGGGCATTTCATCGTCTGAAAGGGCATCAAGGGCATCAATGTCTTCGTCGGAAACATCGTCAATGTCGAAGTCATCGTCGTCCTCGGATTCTTCCTTCTGAACCTTCTTCGAGGGCTTCTTGTCGCTCTTACTAGATTTAGAATCCTTCTTGGAGTCCTTCTTAGATGAAGAGCTTGACTTCACGGACTTGGACTTCGATGCGGAGCCTTCCTTAGTCTTGCTCCGCTTGCCATTGCGCTCCTCGCTGCCATCAACGGCACGCTTCAATCCAGCCATTACGAAAGATAATTTCGGTAGGCTGTGGGGTATCTCCGATTGAAAAAAAAATGTAATAAAACTGAGGTCTTTGCGAGCGGAGACTGCTCGATGTCCTGGTGGATAATTTTTTTTTGATCGCAGGCGGAGGAAGTTTTTTTGCCGGCTGTTTGCACAGTTTGCATTGATAAGATACAATATAGTCCTGCCCAGGTGGACTGCGATTCACAGGCTCATACACATAGCAACCATATTAAAATAAATATTTCTGCTGAATGTCTTATAGAAAATATTTCTGACTGATATGTGGAGGTCCAAGTGCGTATTGCCATGGAAGTTCTAGAATAAAATGTAGGATATTGTCTCTGAACGAAACTCAGATGGGCCCGAGTCGCAACTCGATGGCAACAGATGTACAAAATGCTAATAAGTGACATGAGCCATCCAGACTCTCCAGGTACAAGACGATCCCTATTATCATCGACCAAGTCCCAAATTAAATTGTCCCTTAAACGAGTGTCGCTTGCATCACCCGAAACAAACCCGAAACGCCGTAGAGAGAACCACAACGCATTAAACATATCTCATCATTCATCACTTCATATCTCATGGGTGGGCGCAGGGGCAGATTGGGTCACTTTCACAGATGCCAGTTCTGACCCGCCGCCACTCTGGGCGCGCTTCCGGCCGGGAATGTGGAAGCCGAAGGACGAGGTAGAAGTCTTGGGCCCGGGTGCTTGCGCATCGTTACTAGAGTCACCAAATCTTGAGAGGAAACCCTTCTTCTTAGGTTTCACCTCGTCATTTAATCCTACTTCTTCGAAGGCTTCTTCCTCCATGATTTCAGACTTGGTGAGGCTATTGGAGTGAGTGCCCGACGGGGTTAACCGGGAGAATCGAGAGTCAAGAGAAGTTCGAGAAGGACCAGCATCGGGGTGGATGATGGGTGAGCGCGCGGAGATATCCTACATTGGAGATTTAACGTCAGTCGGATTCATGCGGATCGATTCGGATAGGTTCACGGGGCATACAAATGATCGGCGGTAAGAGTCAAAGGACTCGCGAGAGATGGAGAAAGGCTCATTCTCATCAACGAGATCTCGATGGTTGATGGGTTTGTTGGAACCCGGGTACCGGCGCCAAAAGCTCGACCGCTCTGGGGGAGAAGGCTATCACAATAATTAGCAGGTGTAACGCATTTCCCGATCACACAACCTATACCGGAAGATAGACACCGCTGTCGTTGACCACTAAGGAGTGAGATTAGCATTTCCAGAGAGTGAAGTCGCCAAAGCAGTCACAGCAGTCACAGCAGCCACATCAGTCAAAGAAGTGCGGGGATTCAAGCATACCACTCAATTTGTACTCGGTGGGTTCATCCTGGCTACTGCGGATCGGTATGGGCGAAGGGCGCTGATTTGAAGAGAGATGGTTCTCATCCAAGACAGCGGGATCCCCATTGGGTTGGGATTTTGGTCGTAGGAAGTTCCGAAATGGAGGCATGGTTGAGGAAGTAAAGTCTGGGGGATTTTCCCTGTGAAAGGTCCGGGTTAAGGTCAAAGTCCCCATCACCCGATTCCTGAGCGTACGTCATCCAAGAATTCTATTCTATGGCTGGAATAAAGAGTCAGCCAATTAGACTTGAATAAAATATTGTAAAATAGTACAAAATACTATATTGTATGATTTTATATGATTTTATGGATATTTTTAACTCTTTAGCCCTGATCCTGTCCCTGACCCAGTGACTGCGGCCCAACCTCAGTGTACATGCATATCGAACTGATCTCACTGCATCTATATAAAACACATTACTTTACTTCAGCGATGAAATAATGTTTACTTCATACATTCAAGCCTAATGAATAAAGGTTTAAAGCTACAGATATCGGAAGGTTAAAAAAAAAAACACCCTTCAACACCCACGAACACCCAATTAGAAAGATCAGAACATTCCACACCCATGGATTCCTCCGATGTTTTCTATCGCAGTTCGCTTGAAAATAAATCCACCTGCAAACAAACTCCATAAGCAAATCAGACCCAAGACCAGCCTCAATCCAGAACCAAATTGAGGCTTGGACTGATACCATGTATTTCGCTATCGCTTTCGTAATGGCCAGCAATTGACCTACCCTACACTGACAACGCAAAGGACGAAAAAAAAGGTGACTCGGACATTGTTTGCTGGTTCCTTTTTTCGAGATTTTGTGCTTTTTGACTTTTTGTGGTGATTTTGTTCGTTTTTGTTGTCAGAAGCTAAGTGGCATTGTTGGGCTCAAGGAGATTGGCACTGTGGTGGCAATCCAGGGAGCGCGAGTCGGATGGGTCGAAGACGGCGTTCTTGCGCTCTTCGATGAAGTAGGCTGTGCAGAAAATAATGTTAGTCAAGGAACTTCAGATATATGCAAATCATGATACAATGTGATGTGACGTACGGGTCAGTTGAATCATATCAAACCAGCGGACGGCGTGTTCGTCGCTACCGTCGACTGCCTTCAGAATACCATTGTCCGGACGGAAAGTGGCCTTGGGAGGAATGTGGCGCATGCGCAAAAGCATCTCCAGGATGTCAGAGAAGCGGTCAGACTGGTTGAAGTAGTAGGGAGGACGCTTGTCAAGGGGCCACTGGATGGATTCTTAGTATGTGATGCATCATGAAAGAGTAGCCAGGAACCACTTACGCGCTGAGAAAAATTCTCGTTGTCCCATGAACGGAACAGCCAGCAGGTGCGCTCCACGCAGTTCAGGAGGATAATAGCCACAATGAAAGTATCAAACCAGCCACACTTCTGGCGCTGAAGGAGTCGACGTTCCAAATCATTGATGACAAACTTGCTTAGCTGCGAGGCACGCTTCTCCATGGCGGCGCGCAACTGACTGCAGAGAAGTCCATACGATTCTGGGTCAGACACCTCCTCGATGGGCAGACGGCCCTCATCCGATGGCTGAGAAAGAGAGTGCAACGAGTTCGGGGGCAGAGTAGGGTTGTAGTAAGTCTTCCAGGTGAGTTCTGTGTCGACGAGAATATGGGTCGCGACCCACAGCTCCAACACGCGCTCCAGAAGGATATCCTGCATCTATGTCAGTACACGTTTCCATATTGAATGTCACACAACATACCTTCTTCCCCTGGCTAAGCTCAGCAGCGAGCAGCAAAGTGGGCTTCATGAAAGGCGAGGTCTCTCGCTCGTAAAAGTAAGAAGCGTTCTTCTTGATGTACATTTCCAACTTGGCTGGGATGTCATCTGAGTCTGCGTCCAGGAGGTAGACTTCTTGCGAGGGACCAGAGAACTGATCATCTCCAAGGGCCTGCAACTGAGGATCAAGAGCAGACACTGAAGTGCGGTGGCCCTGCAGTCCACTGAAAGTCATGAAAGAGTTGCTCTCCTCAAAGTGAGTAACTTCAATGCGACCGGAGTAGTGTTCAAATTTGATTTGGTTTTTAATGCTGTTGGTGTCATGGTAGGCAAGTGTGGAGTTGAGGTCTAGAGCCCCGAGTCAGTATATCTTCGAAAGGAGCAAAATACAAACAACATACTGGCATTGTAGAGCTCAAACTCATCGGAAAGGCGGGTGCGCAGGCACGGGTGCTTCCATAAACGAGCACTCTCCACGCTAGCGCAAGTTGTGCAAGGGGTATCGCCAGAGCACTATCAACATTCGTTAGTAAGGAGCACTTATTCCACACATCCCCATATTCAAGAATACATACAGGTTTCTTTAGCATTCGGCAACGAAGGCATGCGCCCTTCTTCCGCACGTCTTGAACTTCACGGCGTCGTTCTGCAGTGAAACGTCCCCGCACCTTGGGCTTCATAGGCTTGGTTGAGTTACCAAACTCGTTCACAAACCCTTTTGCCTGGGTATTTGGGTTCATCGCAATAGGGCGGGGATAAGATGCCGCACGCTGGGTGGCAGCAGTCAACGAGGGATCATGTTCTTGCAAGCTGTCGAAAAGAAGTTGCTCATGTGTGGACAGCTGCTGATTCCATTGGCCCAGCTTCATATCAGAACTAAGATTGTCACTGTCAATGGACATTCCTTGAGGGACCATCTCGTTGGCGGAGGCCGCAATCATCGACAGTTGTGACTGTCGCGCATTAGAGGTAGATTCGGGCGACATGGACGCATCGCCAAGAGGAGGAGACATGGATGCATGATGCTCGCCCGGAGTGTGGCTCGGGAGGGCAGGAATACTAGGAGCGTTAGATGACTGCGGAGTTCCTGCAAATTGTTAGTGGTGGAAGGTGTACAGCAGTGAACAAAAGGAAAACATACCTTCGACATTTGCTGTACCCTCCATCTTGGAGTCAGGCCCTTGCGAGTGTCCCTGGAATCCCTCCGCTTCAAGCGCAGGGTCAACAATCACGGTCTTACCTCCAGCTGTCACAGACTGAGTGTATCCAGGTCCACGCTTGGTCACGTCCGAGGCGCCCACCTGTCGCGAGGCTTCGGCCAACACGTTGAGACCATCGAAATTCTGTCGGTTGGGAAATCCACCATCGGCAGACTTGCCTTTGCTCCCAGAAGGGGAATCCTTATTCGAATCACCGTCGGTCAAGTCGGGGAGTTCGTGGAGTCGCAACAACACGCGTTGGCGGTCGCGTAGGGGGATCGCCTGACATTTTTTTACCAGATGGTTGGTAAGGCTATCAATGCGACCCTTAGGGAATACTTCGCCGCAGGCTTTGCACGTATGTTGATAGCGATTGCTCGCGTCTTCCAGCTTGGGACCCCGGTGGAAGAACTCGAGGATGAGTTGGTTGGGTTTGCGACCCATTGTGGGGGTGGCTGCGGACGTGTTTTTGAGAGGGTTCCACGTGTCAATTAGGGGTCCAGTGACAGTTAATAGTCAACTAGAGCAATCAAGGTGTCGCTCGTTCAGAATGGGGTGTGTCCCACCAAACTGATACGTCTGTGGACTTGGATTAGCAAACGTGGAATGTGGGATGTGGGAGAGAAAATCACGCACACAGTCACTGGGGACTGGGGGGCCCAGGCTGTGAACCTCAGATGGAAGCAATAGCCTCAGAAGAGACTCGAAACGGAACAAAAAAAAACAAATCTCAAGCTGATTGAATCGACGATGTGCGGGCAAAACCCAGGGCAGTAGAGGGCGGTCTGGGAATCGCAAGGGGAGGAACACGCGATGGAGGCTTCACCGCACGAAAGGCGGTGATGTCTTCAAGGCGGTAGGGGAAAGGCGGTGATGAAAGAAGAAGAATGCCTCAATATCAACTTGGATATGAAACGAGGAAAAGGATGAGTTGTTATGGGATGGGGTTGAAGAAGAGGAAAGGCGAGTACTGGAGGGAGAGGAATTCTTAGTCACTTTGTGCCACTGTGACTGCCTCTCCCTCTCTCTCTGAATCTCTCTCTCTCACCTTCTGTATGGAAACTCTATGTATGGGGCAGTTATGCAAGCTGTGTCATTTCTTTTTCTTTTTCTTTTTTTTAGGCACTGGTAATATGTATCTACTTGATACATAGCAATACAAATAATTAGCATACATAATATCCCTACACGTAGAAAATCCGTCAATACAAAGATAGCGACATTCCTGCGCCTATATTTCGGTGCTTCCCGGGGGCCGAAAACCTCAATTACCCCATGGTGTATGTAGTCAGTACTAAAACACTAAGAATATTGTTATCACCGCACCTCATCCTCCATGTGCATCAACAGATCCGGTGCTCGGGAGGTCGCCAGGGCACACCCAACACAGCAAAGATCCGACGCTCATCCCGGCCCTCAACCAGCCGCCCCCCATTCAGTTTCACCTGCTGGTTCCGAATAACATCCGCATATAGACCTTTTTGATTCAAGCACATGCCTTTCTTGCGTGCCAGCAATCTCATACTGCGGTTGAATATATCGTTCCCCGTGAAGTATATCAACGCCGCCCCGATCTCCGCATCCGGAACGAACAGCAAATCAATCCGACGCCACAAGGTGGTGCCAGGTAGAGCTGATGCGCCGTACCACTTAGATCCATCCTGATGCGACGAGATGGCAAGGCTGGCCTGCAGAAAGCCACTATTGAACAATCTGGGGACAACAAGACCGAGCATCATGGTGCGAATTTGCTCCAGCGTGGCACCAGGTTTGGTAATCAGGCAGTCCACGTCCCCGCAGGTGAGTGCCCCGCGGCGGTAAGAGCCCCCGATGATCACCTGCATATCCCTGTCCACGGCCTGCACCGCCTTTCGCACAATCGCTCCATGGGCTTCGACCTCCTTGCGGGGGATTCGTTGCGCGAAGTCGCTGTGATGTTCCACCCCAATACGTTGCTGCTTAGTCAATGGAGCCCTTTCCAATAACTCCTTTAGAGATCTATAGCCCTGCGCGACCCACTTGGAGGCCTGGAAAAGGCCAGCACCATAGACACCGAGAAATTCTTTGATTATCAAGTCTTCTGAGGTATGGTTGGCATTTTCGAGACGACGAAGGCGGTTAGTCAACACAATTTCTTCGATTTTATCAGCCAACCGCTCCCCAATACCAGGGATGGCCCGAGCCTGTGCTCGTGTAGCAATCTTGTACGGTTGCTTTCGCAAAGCGTTGATGGCTTTACGGTAGGCCATAACCCGCCACTGGTCTGCAGTTTGGGTATAGTATTCCAGCATTTGCTGTAGTACCTCGATGGTTCTGCTGTTCGGGTTGTCAAGTTTCGTGTCCGGATCAAATTTCTGCATACAGGCGAAACCTTTGATCCAGTCAGACTTGTCTTTGCCTTTGCCTTCTCCAGCGGGAGCTTTCCGTGTCTTCCAACTTGACTCTGAGCCCTCCTCTGAGCTCGAGGTTCCAATATCGGAGACATCAACAGCAGATTCGTCAATCGGAAATTCAATTTGGTCCAGAGGCTAGTTGTAAATATTAGTGGTGTGGGCTTTCACTGACAAAGAAGATGTTTTACCAGGTGACTTGTGGCTTTAGCCTCATCTATTATATCATCCAGTGCATCCCGCTCCCAGTTTCCTCTTTTACACGCTTCTTCGGTTGGAGTTTCATAGACTGGTTCGGAGATCGCGGCATCGGGCACACTTTCAGGTACTGTTTCTGGGAAATCTTTTGGCAAGGGATTTGGCGTCAGTTCCTCGACCGGAGATAAATAACGTTCTAGGGACTGGTTCTTCTCCCGCCGCGATGGCTTCAATGGAAGAGAATCAGGGAGAGGCGGTTCGGCGACTGGAGACTTCTCCTTCTCGGCGGTCGTTGGGGTTCCATTGACATGAAAGCGGAGGTGCGAGGTATCCAGAACAGAACGAAACTGGATACATTCGGATGGGTAGGATTCATTGACAAGAGCAACACTCGTCTGCAACAGTTAATGCTGAAGTCTGAATATCTCACGAATGAACTGACCGGCAAATTTTCAAGTTTGAGGTAACCAAGGAGATCGCTTGATAGTAAGCCTTTGTCCATAATCACATGAGTGACATCGGTCGCCCAATTTCGACTCCATCGTGCACCATAATCTTGCGCTCGTTGAATGCGCAGTCGTCGGAATGGAGATATATCGTTGTTTGGGAAGAAGACTGGAATTGAGAGTTCAGTAAGAGTAGGCTGCGAGAAATCTAAGAATACCTACAGAAAATCAATCCCTTAAAGATCTGCTGGTCATCTGGGATTATCTTAGCATTATTGGTCTTTCTTTTCTTTTGAGGAGGCCCTCCGCTCTTGATGGTTGGCATAGTTCCAGTCGTCCGAGGGCGGTTTGTAGGAGCAGGTTTGGACACAGTGACTGGGCTGCCTCTCTTGCTTTGGATGTCACACGAAGACATAGGGTCCGAATTTGCTCGAGAAAGTGGGATGCGCTCCGAGGAAAGAGCGACTTTCTTTAGATTGGGGTTGTCAAGTTCTTTGTCTGCAAAAGTTAAGAGACTCCCCCAGCTCTCATCATCTTCATCTTGATCATCTGAAATATCCAGCCGGTCAAGAGTCGCAAAAAAGCTCTTTTTAGTCAGTAATAGGTCCTTCATGGTACCTAGGTAGGCTAGTCCGGTTTCCAATGGAGAGGGAGGTGCCTGGGCGAGGGATGGTTCATTATATAGGTGCCTGGAGTCACTGTGGGACATCCATGGATGACTCGTATAATCCTTTTATTCAGAGAAAAAAATGGTAGTGGTCCGAAAACTTCCTTGGGCCAATTTGGAGGAGCCGTGGACGCCAAACGCGATTGACCGGCGCGAAATGAGCGCCAAATCATGTGATCCAATCCAAAGTGGGAGTTTATTCACTCAATAGGTGACCTAGTTATAGCCAGGAATATCTAATCCAAATTTGAGGATTGCAAAATACCTAAGTATTTACATACTCCATTTATACATCGTCATTCCATAACATATATTCTGCTCTATATTGCTCCCAATAAGGATAGAACAAGCAGCGACAATTATTCCCAAAAGTGAAAATATCGTGTCATGTGACCTTCGGTTTCCATGGAAGATCAAATGCGCGAACAAGTTCAAAATAACCTCATAATCCACCACCCTACACACAGTCCGTTGACTGATAGACCGTCAGCCAATATGTGGAAATCTACCCTCCCCGCCTTGTTGGCCGACCTCCCCCTCCTACCGACCGGCCGCTGTCTAAGCTGCCAATTCCGCAACCCAGCAACTCTCTCGCAGCTACGGACCAAACCCTTTTCTCTGCGCCAATATTCCAGCAAGTCTGAGAAACCTATCGACACAAAAGAGGCTGCGCCTGTGAAACGAAACATAAGAAACGAGGCACACCGCCTATCGACTGCCATCGAATTCAAACAGAACCAACCCCGGGATGGACCCCAGCCCGGCGACGCAGACTTCGTCCCTCCAAGCCTGGACCGTCCCATAGGTAGCCCGCAAGCACCATTAGAAGGACAGAACACAGGTATTGACTCGCGGTCGATGCGCCAGCGGCGTGACGACTTCACCAACTATGACCGACACATCAAGCGGCGCAAGGAATTGTACGATCTTGCCTCTTCCTCTTCCCCTCACACCCCGGGGTAGAGCCCAAAGATGGTAAAAACAGTTCTAATAAACAATGGCAACCCATAGGACAAAACAAGTCGCCAAGCCTTATTTCCGCGAATGGTCCAATCTTCGCTTCGCGGAGGGCAAAACCTTTGTCTCAAACCCACGGCTCTTCAAAGCAGACAGAGCCCTCTACTTCCCCAACATGCACGGCGTAACGCTAGCGGCCCCCAAAGACCCCCAGAACACGACGACCCAGCTGCGCGGCAGCATCTCCGTCGTAAACTTGTTCTCAAGCCTGTGGGCCGAGAGCCAAGTTGTGACGTTTACGGGGAAGGAGCAGAATCCGGGACTTGTGGAGGCGATGGCCAGCGGCGGAAGACTGGTGCAGAGGATTGATATCAATCTCGAGGAGAACCGGTTGAAAGCGTTTCTAGTAAAGACATTCATGTGGCGGATGCGCCAGAAACTGCCCAAGGAGCAGCATTCACGCTACTTCCTTGTGCAGAAGGGCTTCGATCAGGCACTCAAGGAGACCATTGGCATGATGAATTCCAAGGTCGGTTATGTCTACCTGGTTGATTCCGAGTGTCGCATTCGCTGGGCGGGGAGTGGACCGGCTGATAAGTCTGAGTTGGAGGGACTTAATGCCGGTTTGCGGAAGCTTATTGAGGAGAAGAAGACTGTTCTCCGGGCGCAGGACCCGTCTCGCAAGTATTGATTGAGGCCGCGGGTGATAAGGATTACCTGAACTGGAGCCTTGGATGTGGTTTTATTCCGCTCTCGGTTGAATTTGTACATACAATAGAGAATCTGTATAATAGAAAGTATAACAAATAGGCGCCTTCAAAACCCTTTCGCGAGAATTATCATCGATTCTGTCGCATCCCCCATCAAGGGGGGCTCGAAACATGCCCAAACCCGAACGCCTTCGACAAGAGAAATCCACTCGCTGGAGAACAGCAATCGGCATAAGAGCAATAAGTCATAGCGGCGGTATAACTGACCTGCCGCCAGACCTTCGCATACATACTTTATCGGAAGAACAGCAGCATCAAAAAGCAGAACCCAATGAAGCACCCGAGGATAATAGCATCCCGCCTCTTCTTGTTCCCAATCTTGCCGATGAGATAGTTCATGCCAGGGACATTGCCAGCAGCACCAACAATGCGACGATTAATGTTAGCAATCGTCTCGCTTTGCACACCGAAGTTTGCATTGATGGCATACGCCTGGCTTAGCACGCCGTCCATCATGCTATGGCTGTTCTCAACTCGGCCTCGCTCTTCAAGCATGTACTCGGCCTCGGCAGCAGCGGGGTTGGATGCGCGATAGGAGCTGATATCTGAACGGACATTGGAGAGTAGGTTTGCGCGGTCGCGCGATTCAGAAATGGCTGCGGTCAGACGTTGGAGCTCGCGGCGGTGGTCTTGCAGTACTTCGCGGTGGCGGGAGACATTGTTCTGTTTTAGGGCGGAGGAGGTGAGGGTAGCTTCGGAGTCGAGGAGACGGGATAATTGGGCGATGACAGACTCGCGCTGTACGGAAATCAATTAGCTGTCGGTGCCTTTTTTTTCTGTTGGATGTTGGTGGATGGACGTACTCTTTCGAGAAGGTCTTTCAATTGTGATTCAAGCCGCAGCTCTTCCTCGGTAGGTGATTGTGGAGGTTTGCTAATCGAGGCAAATTGTGAATAAGTGTGGAAAAGGTTCTCGGTCTATCGGTGCGTCAGCTAACATTGGTATAGAAATCTTGGTGAGATAATGGTCGGTACCTGGGTTTCAAGCGACCGTGCTTGTTGCCGGAGTTGTGTCCAGCCGGAACTAGTTGAGGATGCCATGGCAGGCAAGAAATATATGGAATGTGGATGTTAAGTCCCTAGAGAAGTCTGATCTGTTTAGGGGTTCTTCTCAGACCACCAAGTCAACCAGTGCAAGGGCCGAGGTGCTGCCTGCTTGTCTACGTAAGTGCCCCAGCCCATGACGGGGTAAAAGGTGCTAACCGAATACAGCAGTGTTATGCCCCAGGGCCCAGGCACCAACCAGCCAGAAACTTCAGGCATCAAATTCAGGCATTGAGTGCCACCATAATCACGTGCACCCGCTAAAGTCACAAATTCGCTTAGCCCTAGTCCCACAACCAGTCGCAAATTGACCCTCGGACATCTTCAATTCTCAACGTCGACAACCCACACAATTCAACGCCACCATGGTATGTCGCGCTGTGCAAAGGCTCTGATATCAAAATGCTGATGAATCGCTCTTTTTTTTGCAGTCGTCCAAGGTCAAGGCTGGTCAGCTCTGGGGCAAGAACAAGGATGAGCTCGCCACACAGCTCGAGGAGTTGAAGTTGGAGCTTAACCAGCTCCGCGTTCAGAAGATCTCTTCCGGCGCTTCCTCCAAGACTCAGAGAATGTGCGTATTCGACACCCCCGATATTTGATTTTTTGTGCGGATGGAATTTGAAGATTTGCGGGATGGGAATGATCGAACCCGGGAAAGACAACATACAAGAGGAGGACTACGCCAGCATTCAACAAAGCGATCGATGAGGAAGAGACGGATTATACGATCTGGCACAAAGCGCACGATACTGGGGATCATCGATATTCGAGATTTGATGCTGACTGGGATTTTTTTTTTAGCGGCGAGGTTCGCAAGTCGATCGCTCGTGTTCTCACCGTTATCAACGCCAACCAGCGCGCTCAGCTGCGTCTGTTCTACAAGAACAAGAAGTACCTCCCGCTCGACCTCCGCCCCAAGCTCACCCGTGAGATCCGCCGCCGTCTCACCAAGCACGAGCGTACCCAGACCATCGACAAGCTCCGCAAGCGTGCCATCCACTTCCCCCAGCGGAAGTACGCCGTTAAGGTATGATACCCTCCGACAATCCTTGGCAGGAAAAAGATGGAATGAGGGTTCATGGATGTTCATCTTTGCCCTCTCCACCACAACCCTCGCCCATCAAACGAGACGAATCGGCGGAACATAATACTGACGGCTTATTTATTGCAGGCTTAAACGCAGAACTTGTTCGGATATGGAGTTTTGTGGGAAGACGTTGCTGGCCTTGGACATGAGCAGGACGTGACTGTGGATCCGAATGCTTGTGTAGGGGTCGGTTTTCTCTTTTTTTTACATCCAAAAAATGGAATTTGATTATGTATCTAAATAGGATGCAAATCGACTCTTGACATGACATGATTTTAGACATTCTCCAAGTTTCCTTGCTCTTGCTTTCATGTACGACTAGTGAGGATATCACATGGATATGTATAGTCTGCCAGGACTCGATGATATATATCTCTACAGTATACATATTTTTGAGTAGTCTACAATTTTAGTCTACATGACTCAAATACACAGCAAAAATAATGGCCGACTAAGAATATCTTGCTATAGTCACCAAACAAATCTAGATGCAAGACATCGTAAGATTAAAAGAACCAACGTACCCTCAAAGTAGTAATAGATGAACCAACCCCCACATCACCTGGAGTCAAAGCCAGAATGCGAGCTATAGTATCCAATTTCAGCATTGACTAATGTCCTAAGCCTGGCTAACCCTGTTGCTACTGCCATTCGTATTCGCAGTCCTAGCCCCAAGATCCCCAGTATCCGTCTCAAGAACCCACATCCCCCCGCAAAGACAAGACCGCAACAGCCCCAGCTTAGCAATCATCTTGAAAGACAGAAGCGACCGGGGCAGATTTGTATCACCAGAGACCTCACAGCAGCGCGCACACCTGCGCTTCTTTAGCGGCGCCACGCGACCATCATTCCCCAACGGTAGCGGCGGGCGCAGCGGACACTTCTTGACGATATCGACCTCACGCTGTTTACGGTACAACGCCGTGCGTCGATCATTCCCAAAACCAAGCCAGCTATAGTCCCCGAGGTAGATCGCCCTGCGATTGATTTCGGATTTGAGCGCGGGGACTGTCTGCCGGAGGAGGGTTGCCACGGCTGTGGTGAGGACCGGCGGGATGCGCGCATTAACCAGCAGTTCCTTTTCCGGGCCGGGTCTTTCAGCGTCGCCAAAGCCAGCGCCTTGGTAGGCGTGCTTCACGGCTGAGTCGACTCCTGCCAGGAACTTCTCGTACACATCGATCCGTACCGGTGATGATTCTAGTGTTTGGCAGATCTCTGTGTAGTAGATTCGGGAGTCACCTACGAGGGAAGCGGGGTTTGCGGTTGCGAAGCCGGCATTCACGCCGCGGAGGCCTCGACAGATGAAGCGGAGGAAGGCGCGCGACATGCTTGAGAGGAGGATTAAAAGGGGGAGGGAGGAGGAGTTTTTCACTGTGCAAATAGTGAGATTGGGGAGCTTGAAGCTGGAGTTTGTTATAGGGAGGTTCCTTACATTTCTGTGTGAATGCTTCTGGGTCATGGTAGACATCTTCGAATTCATCGGCCATGTCGAAGATTTCGTTTAGAAGAAAGTGAGAGAAGTCTAATGTCCATTTGGTGTTGCCCAATACCATGCGGAGAACATCTTTTGTTTCAATTAGCAGCGGATCACGACAATCGAGTTTGCTTTCTTTGAACTCACCTGGATCATGCGATTCAGTCTGTCCCCCTTTATTATATTGGAAGAAATATGCAAATAGAACCGAGGCATGTCTGAGTTGAAGGCTTGCCCACGGCACAGCCGATGAGAGGTTGCGGCGCTTGAGTCTCCCTTTGAAGCCCAGTCCGGCCTGTAAACTGAGACAACGAGGTATGTAAGGATGGCTCATGAGTTTGTCCTGTTCGGCTGTGAAATTGCAATTAACCGGCAATGCGCGATACACCTCGCTGATGAATGTGGTTTGAGCCTCTTTGGAGGTTGTCAGCGTCTCGATGATATCAATGCGAAGATCTTCAGAGCACTCACCCGGTGATAGCTGCCCGAGAGCAACCATGAGTATGTCATCTGTATTGAAATCAACCCCACAGCCTCGACTGAATGCCAATGTCAAGGCCGCGATAGCCGCGGAGAAATTGTCTACATGACTTGGTCAGTATTGTTATTCCATGCAGATGACCTGATAAGCGATCCGGAAAACACATACTCTCGTCATAGAGACCCTCTGTGGATCCGAACGAATGCTCCATCACTCTCAATTGCATATGTCCGTCAATATCCAGCGTAACGGCAACGCAAGCGTTAGGAGAGAAAGCAATATGAAGACCTGGCCATGTCAGCTCTAACCACGCATCTAAAAGCCTCATTCCCGGACATACCTGATGTTTCGAGTGGGTACTGGAACCCAGCCTGGGGCAGACAGGTCACTGTGGTTGAGTCGTTAAGGCCGTTCAACACGGCCATTGTCCGTGTGTCGTAGCATGTTATTGAGCTGTCGTCGTGGCTGACAGCCAAAACTGTCCCATGCTCTACTAGATCGACCGAGACGATATACTTGTCGCAATATACGTCCTCCAACCTGCGCAGTTCCATTTTGGGCTGAGGATCGGTCAGTCACGATTCCACACGAAAGTCAAACCCAGAGGAATTCGCACCTTTCCTTGAGCGTTGCTCTTTTTTGACGTCACTTCGTCAAACTTGGGATGGAGGATCTGCGGTGCAGATTCCAAATGCCACCTGACAATCACACTCGGCGGACCTTGCTGATCTGGATAGTCATGTATGGCATGGAGGGGCTTCGACAAGACAGCCAGGATCCAAGGATTGGCAGTGGACCCCGCGGGGCTATCAAACTGTCCCGGCATGATCTCTAGTCGTGTCAACGAGTATACCGAGTTCAAAAACGGCAAAGACTGATCGGAGTGGTCGGGCCCCCGGTTGACGTTCAATATGTTGCTGGGCATGTCGACCTTACAATGGATTAAACGGAAGGTGGGAATAGGGAATTGGCCGGGCGGTTTCCCCTGTGCCGGCTCCCATTGTGGCGGGTTCCAGCTGATGTGTACTCTATAAAGACACATTTTCTGGCATGCAGAATAGGTGGAGAGAAGGATCCCAGCTGTTTTAATACGTCAGTGATGGCGGGAAATGGAGCTTTGACTGAACAGCAATACCTTGTGTTGCGGTCATGGATGCATGTGTTAATAGTCTGTCCGAGTACCCTGTGTTCTTCAGTTCAGCTGGCAGCTCGGCCCATTTGCTGTCAGGGTTTTGATATATCAGCTTGATCTGGCCGGCTCTGGTCACACATATCAATGCGCCTTTATTGGCTGGGTGAAATGGCCCGACGGGGCGTCGACGGAAGGGCGAGTATGCCCATCGACCATTCACCTTGGCTGCTTGGTGGAATGCGTGCACCTATATTACCATGTTAGGGTCATTTCACTTCTATCTGGGTATATCTTGATGGATAATGGGTAGGGGCAACGTACGTAACGCTGGGAGTTCAACCACATCATTCCAACGACTTGGCTTCCATCGTCGCCGGAGTCAAATGAGGCCTGACGCAAGCCTGTGATGCTGTTCAATGCAATGGAAATGGAATATATTGATATGCGACCAGAACAGTCGACAACGGCAAGCTCTGAACCGGTCTCATTCCATGATAGATGGGCCAGTTGATTGCCATTATGAGCCTCCAATACTGGAGCCAAAGATGACTCTTCCCCGAGCACCCATTTACCATCTGATGGACGGCACTGGAGATGGCGGACAATAACCCGGAGTCCGTCTGGGGAAATAGATGCAATACATCCCATCCGAGACCAGGCGATTTTCCTAAAAAGTTATTAGTCTTAGAATAGGGATATAGGGCATTCTTCCAAGCTTACTGGCAGCACCCTAATAGACGCATTTCATCTAGGCATTGTGCTAGACCTTTGATTGGGGAGGCGGCGGGCAAGCCTAGCTCCAAGGAGTTGGGTTCTCCAAAGAGATCATCCACATTGATACCGTCCTCCATGATCAAGGGCATAATATTTGTCGGACGACTTGTCAAGTATGTTTGATAATCCGGGAATCACTACAGCAGCATCGCTTCATAGAGTTCCTCGGGACCATTGAATATCAGATGGCTTTATTATTATTTGGTCAAGAGAGGGGGGAGAGGGGATCCCCGAGATCGACGGCTAATGTTCGAGGAGATGTCACAAACACCACCAGCGATATCACAGTCAATGCAGGAATTCCAGACTTCAATATGAGGGGGACCATGGACCAAATCCAGATGTTCCTATGCCGTCAGCGCCTGGACCTCCAGGGACCAGTGGATTTCCCAATGATTTTGCTTAGTCAGGACTCGTGATATCCATGGACGGATCAGGTGATGGGTAGCCCGGCCAACGACAGCTGGCCAATCAGAACAATATTAGGCGACCCATTATCTACCAGAGCGAATCACAAGCTAAGCCCTTGAACTGTCAAAACATGGAAAATAGCAAAATAGCCAAATAGCACAAAAAAGACCCTCAAAGGAAAAATAGAAAGCAAAATAGGTGGGGGGGAATATAAGAACAATACGACAAGTACAATAGGAAGTATTAAGATGTCCCTTATTAGGGTATGAAAGGGCATTGGACTATTATCAAACCCCCCTACAAAGTACCATCAATGGGGGTTTCAAGAGCATCAAAGAAGCTATTACTGGACCAATTTCCCTCTTTATTCCGAAGTATATGCGTAGCAATCTCAAAACCCACAACCGTTCGCATCAAAACATCGAGTCCCACCCTTTCCTGATCATTCGGTTCGGTCAAGTCAATTTACTTCAACATTCTTTAACGAAAATCCTATACCTTCAGCCAAAACAAAAGCTGTTTTTCCTGCGGGCCCTTTTTTTTAATTCTTTTTTTTCTCCGGCCCATAGAGCCCTGAAGTGCACGAGTTTCATTAATGCCCTTCCCCCCCTCCATCGCTGACCTCATCGTCAACTTCTCCAGCGCTACAACTTTCTACCTACAACTACTCCTACTCTTTTCTACCCTTTCTTCTACCTATCTCAAGGTCTTACACGTCATTGATCTTTATTGATCTTTATTTCCCCAGACACATATGATTTCTCTTTTCGAGGGTTTTCTACAGTCTGTGAGCAATTAGGAAATATCACCTGGTCCTTTTCGCCCCGATTCCCCCTGGGGGTGAACATTCTCCTACGTTGTTACACCTTCCAGCCCATTCGCAACTCCCCACACAACCATGGGTGATTACAATTTAGATTTTTCATCTGATTCGGAGTTGAGCTCCGTGCCTCCATCACCAACATTAGCAGCGCAGTCATCACCAGAGCCTGCAGAGCGATACCCAACGCCTTCATCCCAAGAGGGCGCTGAGTCTGCTGAGGGTTCTGCACGCCAAGCCCGTCCCGCAAAGAGGAGACGGAACCCCTTACCAAAGGAACGGACTACTCAATATCTCGACCTATCCAGGTCTCTCTATGAACAAAATGATCAACACTATTTGCTTGTTCAAACTCTGCGTCATCAAAAAGACATTGTCGTCATCGCCGGCGCTGGCATTTCCACGGCTGCGGGTAGTAAGTTTCTGCTTTTGGATTCTGCCATATTCGAACACAACTCTTAACTCTCCACATAGTTCCGGATTTCCGCTCCACAGATGGTCTCTTCAAATCATTGCAGAAAAAACATAACTTGAAAGCTTCCGGCAAGCTTCTCTTTGATGCAGCTGTCTATCAAGATGACGCATTGACTGCCCCCTTCCACGAAATGGTCCGGTCGCTGTCGGAAGAAGTTGCCAATATCAAACCCACCGCCTTCCACCAAATGCTCGCCCGGTTAGGTATCGAGTCTCGCCTGAAGCGACTCTACACCCAAAATATCGATGGCATTGAGACCTCTATGGGGCCACTGGCAACTGAGGTCCCGCTTAATGTCAAGGGTAGTTGGCCGGTCACTATTCAACTGCACGGCAGTATTGAGAAAATGGTATGCCAGAAGTGTCGCTACCTCGCCGACTTCAACCCCGATATCTTCACCAAAGCCGACCCGCCCGCTTGCGACGATTGTGTTGAGCACGACGAAGTTCGCCAAGCCAGTGGTCAACGGAGTCACGGAATTGGCCGCATGCGCCCGCGCATCGTCCTCTACAATGAACACAACCCCGACGAAGAGGCAATCACCTCCGTGATGAACGCCGATATCAAATCCCGCCCTCGCGTCCTGATTGTCGCCGGCACCAGCTTGAAGATCCCCGGGGTCCGTCGACTCGTCAAGAGCCTGTGCACAATGATCCGTAGTCGCAAGGATGGTGTCACAATGTTCATCAACAATGAACCACCAAGCGGCAAAGAATTCGATAACTGTTTCGACTTGATTGTCGAGGGGTCATGCGATGAAGTTGCACGCCAGGTGAACCTGAAACCGTGGGAGTCGGAGGACATTACTCCGTGCGCGTACGAATCCTCGCCCGAGCCCATTTCCCACGGGTTCAATTCCAACGACGTTTCCGTCGTCGTCACGCCCAAAAAGAGACCTCGTGCAGATACTGGTCTCGCCACACCTTCTTCCAGCCACGACGAGAAGCCAACGAAGAAGCCGGCTACCAAAGTTACGAAAATCAAGCTGGAGAACCCGGCAAGCAATGGCCGATCCATCCAAGACATTATCAAGAAAGAAAAGCCTACTGCCCGCAAGCCTACCTCCAAGTTCATCACGAAGCCCGCCCCCAATCCCCGTCCCAAGAAGGCTGCAACAACCACTGCCTCGAAAAAACGTGCCGTGCCCGCCGCCCCGGTCAAGAAAATCACCTCGTTCAGTCGTGTTACGAAAACCTCTCAATCCGCTGGCAAGTTCGGTACAAAGGCCGACGGCAAACCTATGCAACCGGTCCCAGCGGGCGCCTCGAGGAACAATGGTCCTCTGCCCAAAACAGAGCAATCCGAGAAAGCAGACGGCATGCTTAACACAGAGTCTCTTCCTCGGCCGGTGGCTTCCTCCTGACTCTTTTATGTTCCGGTCATGGTATTGATATTCTATTCTATGTTGACTGCAAATTCATGACATGATGCATGGTTCCCAATTGGCGTCCTTTGGTGTTCTTCTTTTCATTGCTCTTTCCAGTGTTACTTTCACTGCTCCCCCTATCTCCTTCTGGGATTTCTATTTCTTCACCTATGTTTACATACTTCCTGTTTCGTGGACTGTATTCTTACTTGCATCGCCTGCGTTTGCTTTGGGTTGATGATTGTTGCTGTCCTCTTTTCGAAAGATACCATTGATAGACCACGGTTTCTCGCATGGGTTGGCTCAGGCGTTTGTCGGGAAAGAAGCTGGCTTGTTTCAGTGTGATGGGGCTTCCTTGCTTTCAATTCTTATTCTATTCTTATTTTCACTCATGTCAATCTGCATGGGTGTTCATCTTTGGATTATCTAAATAAGATATTCCAGACTTTAATCCCGCCTCATACGATTTGTTATGTGCTGTCCCGTTTAATACTTATTTCCTTGTTCTCCGGGTTATAATTTTCTCTCTCTTTCTTATTCCTGTGATTTTTGTTGTAGGGCATTGGAGGCTTGATATATATTATTTATTCGAATCCCTAGTTGCGCAACTATATTATATGTCGAGGATTGATATACTATAATTTGGCCCTTCATCTGCGTTTACCTACCGTCTTCGCTATGTCCAAGTATATATCAACAGAGCGCAGCATAAAATCCATTCGTCATTATGTGTATAGTACAGCAGAAACATCCTTTTCTTTTGCCAGTCAACCTCCCCTAATGCCATCCAGCATGAATCCTCTTTGGCTCATCTACCTATAAATCACTTTGACATGGCCTAGACAATTAGCCCAACCCAAGATCATCCCGCAGCTGACTACCAGGCCCATCTTCGTCTTCGTCCGTCTCGTCAGCATCAGGATCATAAGGCCCCCTCCTCGCACCAGGCTCACGGTCCAGATCCTCCACATGTTCAAGGTTATCCTCACGCGGAGCATGTTCCTCCTCCTCATCGTCAGCCTCACTCTCATCGTCTTCTTCCTCTTCCTCTTCGACGTCTTCCTCCTGAGTCTCGTCTCCATCATCACCAGCAGGCGGACCAACAGCTACCTCCACCTCTCCGTCCCGCTTTACCCTTTTCGCGGGATTATCAAGCATCTCAACATCACCATCGCCCTGAGTCGCGCCCTCGCCTGACGCATCCTGCGTGGATCCATTCTCATCAACCTTTTTCGGCTTGCGTTTCCCGGCTTTGATTTCAGTATACGCCTCTAATTCCTGTTCCAGACGGCCGCGGAAAGAGTCGAGCTCTAGCTCGGAGAGGGCGTTGAAGACGTCTGATGGGGCAATGGTGCGTTTGAGGGTTGCATCGTTGGCGCTAAGGTTTCACCGAAGTTAGTTCGATGTATCATACTAAGGGATAGAGTAGAACAAATCGAGATTCACCATCCCATATCTTGGACTGGAGGACTCGAATGCAAAAGCCGAAGGCAGCGGGCGGAGGGTAAAACATACTGCGAAGACAGATAAGAAACAAACACCGTAGCAGCCTTCTGCATAGCCAACACGGCGTCTTTCTGGATTGTTGTATTCGGCGGGAGAACCGACTTGGCGAGACGAATCGTCAGCGAGCGTGGTAGGAGATAGTCCTACACATTACCGGGGAGAGCGTTAGCCTGGCCTGGTTCACTTGTTTCACATGCTGTATATGAAGGAATCCATTGATATGGTATCGTCCTGCAATATACAATGCCTGATCATGCCTCTGTCTTTGTCTTACCTCGACACTCGCGCCTGCCTCGGCCCGAGCCTTCAACTGCTGCTCCGTCGCAAAGACGGGCTTGTCTGTCTGCGGTGCTGGAGACGACTGCTGGAGCAGGGAGTCATCAGGGTCAGCAGGCGTTGCCGAGGAGGTGGATTTGCGTGGTGGCATTTTTGTGGATTTGGGGCGGATAGGTGCCTTCGTGCTGGTTGAACGGATTAAGGGATCGGGGGGTTGACAATTCGGGCCCCCCTTGGATATTGAATCGAGTCAAGGCCCGAGTATTTCTTTCTCTAAAGGACCTGAGGGTTGTATTCAGGTTTCAGCTGTGGTTATGAGCTTTGGAGATGGGACGTCGTTCGAGGGTTGCAGGGAAGACGCGCCAACGCGTTGGATTTCTCGATGCGCGAGTGTGGGTGGGGGCTTGGCGGTGATGTCTACTCTACTTCGATATGATTTCTATTTCAGCATTCATTTCTACAATAATATGCAGTACGATCTACAATTTTGCTTGTTTTATTTGGAAAAGAGTCATTTTTACTAATGTTTTTATACCACTGAAATTGAGATCAAACCTAGGGAAGGATGGAATGCCAACATAAAACGCCCACTTTTTGGTATCCAGAAAGATAGAATCAAAAGAGATAATGAGTTCATAACGCGAGCAAGAAGAGCAGCCCTTACTCGGCCATCTCCTCATCATCACCTTGTCCGTTGCCCCAGAGACCCTCAATACTGAACTCCTTGGCCCACTCGGTGACGACCTTTGTGGTGTCAACGCCAGGCTTAATATCGCCGGCAGGGGCATCTGCCGAGACAACGGGCAGTACGGGCGCATTGGCCCAGCCTTGGATGCGGCCATCTCTCCAGTCGTTGATAACGGTCATGGCAGCGCTCTCGAGGTTGGGGACACCGCGCTTTCCAAGACGGCCACGCTTGCGGGCCACCTGGACCAAGAAGTCGGTGGTCTTGTCGCCATTGCTGGGGAAGAGAGCGGTGATGCCGTACAACTCGAGCATCTTGGCGAGGAGGTTCTCCGATGAGGATAGACGCTTCATCAGGAGGTTGACTGCGGGGATGGGATCCTCGATCTGCTTGGGAGGAACGGCGTTGAGGAGAATCAGCCGAGCCTGGTCTTCTTGCTTCTTGTTCTTCTTGGTAGACTTGTCACTGGAGCTGGGGAAGACGATTCCGGGAGAGTCAATCAGCTTAAGCTTGCTGTCCAGCTTCACCTGGCGCAAGCTAGTAGTGACGCCAGCCTCGGCGCCTGTGGGACATGCGTTGCTTGAGCCCTTGTTCAGACGTGCGGTGAGTGCGTTGATGACGGACGACTTGCCGACGTTGGGGTATCCAATGACACCGACAGAGATAGCTCGCTTCAACTGCTTGGCGCTAGCGTAAGACTTAAGAGCACGGAAGAGTGTATCCGAAGTACCCTTGACCGTCAACTGCTTGTGGTCGAAGCTGTGTGCGTTGGCAGTGGTGCCGCTGGAAGCCTTAAGGGGGAGAGTGGGGAAGGAGCGGCGCAGGTGAAGCAACCAGCCCTTGAGCACTGGGGGTGGAACCAGATCGATCTTGTTCAGAATAAGAATCAACCGCTTGTTGCCACCGTCTGCCATCATGATCTCGCGCTCAATGTCTTTGGAGCGGGTACCCTCGGGGTCGCGGGCATCGAGCACGTATAACACAACATCGGCGTTGTCGGTGACCTGCTTGAACACCTTGTCGAATTGGCGTCGTGAGCTCTCCTTGGAGTACGACTTTGAATTGACTAATGGTGGGGCAGACTCGTCAATAGTTGCGCCGCCCTCATCGTCCTCGTCCATCTCATCATCATCGTCTTCATCTTCCTCCATGTCTTCGTCGTCACTTTGGTTATCATCGTATTCCACGGCACGGGCGCGTGCTGAGGCGAGAAGAGCAGCCATGGGGTTTGAATCACTGCCCTCGACATCCATATCATCATCCATAATATCGTTCTCGTCAATGTCGACAGCCTCGGTGCCAGTCTTGGCGGGTAGGCCTTCAGCCTTGCGGACTCGTGCCTCCTCCCGAATGCGCTGTTGCTCCTCGGCCTTCATGCGCTTCCGCTCTTCAATGTCATGGAGAAGCTTGTCCTTGTTGGGGAAGAGATTGGGAATGCCGGGGTCCTTCTTAAGCTTTGACCGCCATTCAGGGTTCTGGAGAGAAAATCGTCAGAACCTTCGATCAGAAATTTTATGGAGATATTGTCTGCAATACCTTCTTTGCGAGCTTCTTTTGCTTTCTCTGCTTCTGAACTGCAGACTTTTCAATCTTGTGCCTCAAGCGGACGGGAACCCGCTTGGAAGTCTTGCCTGTAGACCGTTAGAGGTGCGCCCCAGGACTGCGTGAACGAGTGACAAAGAATAGTATCATACCGAAACCGCTCTTAGTAACCATTTTGAATGCACGTATTTGTTAATCACAAAAAAAGTGCACACCAAATCCTCAAAGTCTGTCCGCAACGGGAGTAGAAAAAGTTGGGTGCCAAGATTTCCCAGCCGATAAGCGGATTAATAGTTGGGCCGATCTCCGAGAATTTTTCCACATGACTAAGCTTGCGGAACAGTTACCAAATTAGGTAGGTACATACACCGGGAATAAGCAAGAAAGATATTCCAGGTTTGACAACGCCATACATAGCCTATATTATCTTATTTGGAAGTTCTTGTTCTTGTTTCTTAATTGTTGATACCCTCAAGAAGATTCTCAACAGACTGCTTATTGTCTTCTACTCACCATCAGCTTCGCTGTCTACTCATTGACTCGGTGCATTCCATTCTCCCCGCATCCCCCACCATGTCCTTAACAACAGGATCGTTCTCCGCACCTGCGCAGGTACACACATTCGATGGCCTTCTTTCTGACTTCGATGGCACAATTGTGGACTCAACCGATGGTAATCGATCCCAATTCGAGTCCTAGGATTAATTGGAACCAATACTAACCATCCGGTATTGAACAGCCATTGTGAAGCACTGGCACAAGTGAGTCATAAACGCAGCCCAACATGATTTCCGTGGGCAGAATACTAATACAAATTCCGCTTCAGGATTGGTGACGAACTCGGTGTCGACCCCAAGACTATCCTCGCGACCTCGCATGGCCGCCGCAGCATCGATGTGATGCGTCTATACGACCAGACCAAGGCCAACTGGGACTGTAAGTCTACCGGACGCCAGAAGCGACTGATATCTTCCAACATAAGCATGGGATATAAACTAACAACATCCCCTCACAGATGTCAATGAAATCGAAGGCCACATCCCGAAAGAATATGGCTCCGACGCCGTCGAGATCCCCGGCGGCCGCGACCTCCTCGCAGCCCTCGAGACCTCCGGCGCAAGATGGGGTGTTGTAACATCAGGTACGCGCCCTCTAGTCGATGGCTGGCTGGAAGTGCTCGGCCTCCCACACCCCAAGAACCTGGTGACAGCAATGGACGTGCCACTCGGCAAGCCGGATCCACGCTGCTACCTGCTAGGCCGGAAGCAACTTGGCATCGAAGATTCAACTTCGATTGTCGTACTCGAGGATGCACCTTCTGGTATCAAGGCTGGTAAGGCTGCTGGGTTCAAGGTGATTGCGTTGAAGACGACGCACTCGCTGTACCAGCTCCAGCAAGCTGGTGCGGATTGGATTGTGGAAGATTTGACCAGCATTTCGGTCAAAGCGGTTGTTAATGGCCAGGTGCAGATCGAGATCAGGGATGCGTATCAATAGATGGTCGTAACCACCTCGGCCTCGGTTTCGCCGATTCGCTGTTCCATGGGCAGGGATATACTCTTGCATTTGCAGCTGCGTAACGGGTTTCTCGGAGTTGGATACACAGCCTAAAGGTCTCGTGTTAGAGATCTCATGGGGTTTTTTCTTCGAATTAACATGCACTACATACAGATTAGACTGGTACATATATATATATACATATTCGTTCTAGAGTTTGCTATCAACCTTTGGTTTGTCTAGGTTGGCATGGAAGTCAGCCGTGCTAGAGGACTTGTAAACTGGCAAATCTCCACTTTTTATCCATATTACCCTGGAAGGCGATGGCTATAGCCGGTGGTGCTGAAAAAGGGTACCTGGTATCTAGGTAGAGAGGGAACCTAGCTTTTTTGCTGCTGCCTCGGGCTATGTAATTTGTTCTCATACCCAATGGACCTTCTGAATAGGGCTGGATCGTCCCCGACCACAAGCACTAAGCTCTGCATATCCTGAAACGATGCAAAGGTACAAAGCCCTGAAGTTGCTCAGGTGGTTCCCCGGGTGGGGATGTAATCGGGCCAAGCAAGGTGCAAGATGCAAGATAGAAAGTACGTATGCAGAGTCTCACATACAAACCCACCATGTGTAGCTACCTTGAAGCAGGTATGTAGTTCATCCCAACCTTGGACGCGAATTGGTGGTGCTATTGTTGCGGTACGAAATACAGATTTGTTTAATGACAGCCGACACCTCGCATAACAAGGATGGTGGCTGTTCTAGATGATTCAGCCGGCAAGGATCAAGCTGTATAGCTGTTGACACAGTAACTGGACGCCCTAGACCACCATGGCGTGCGTTGCGCACACCTTTCGTGGGTATGCAGCCACGCAATCCTTGCAGCTCAAAGCCGGATTTTATCGGCAGGGCATGCAAATGCACCTGCTACTCACATCTGATCCAATCATTCAGGCAGGGCGGGTCGCGAACTACCGTTCATGCACACTTGAGCCCTGGGTGAATGTGGAACCAGGCCGTGGGCACGGAAATGCATCCCCGAGGAGGATGACTTCAGATTTGGGAAAAAAAATTGCTAGATCTGCTCTTATTGGGGTTGGGCGTTCCGACTGCAGCTGCAGCCAGCCCTTTTGGGGAAATAGTTAGATGCTCACGAGGATATGGATACTTTTTCTCCCGGCAACTTTGGAACAAACGCATTATGCGAATTTTATTGGTGGACCAAGTGGTTTGGGGGATGGACACATCCTACCTGACTGGGGAGTTTGGGGCGAGAACAGAACTTCTCTCCAATGACGTCGAGGAAGGCCACTAAACCGGTGAGAATAGCATGCAAGGGGGCTAGGTTGCATCCCGCGTCTGGGTTGGGGAAAGGTGATGCTCGGATGCAAACTCCTAAATATCATCACAATTGACTGAATCAAGGAAGGCGATGTGGGAGAGCGCTTTTGTTCCAATCTGGCGGGGTTCCTCGTCCACACCTATTACGTTGTATCCTGTATGAAGGTGTGTGATGACAGATGAGGGGCAAATGCAATCTCATCACATACAGTAGATTCTGTTCTCATGCGCTTCCCCAACTCCGATCCGAGCTGCACTGGGCTGAAGGGCGCGTCCAATCATGTTACAGACCGTTCCTTTGTAGCTAGTTCCGCAGATTATCCTGTGAGTTCGAGGACTGGCCCCACGAAAGTGACAAATACATAATTCCCAGGTTATCCATATGCAGGGCGCTCGATATAGTTGCGCACCGCCACAGACCTTTTATCAGCGCCACAAGAGAGTCCCGAGGACGGCCGTGGAGATCTATCACATTGACAGATCTGCACAGCTCAGCCACCAGGCTTCTGGTTTCTGGCCGAAATCCTCCGGGTCCGTAAAATCCCCTGACTAGCCAAGAAAAAACCAAGATATACATTGCTATGGATAGGGGTTTGATATCACAATGGAAGGAAGACGATCCGACCTCGGCCCCAATTGACCGTCAATCTATCAAGGTTTTTGAAACCCGAGGGGTTTTTAATTTTTCTATCACATTGTCGATCATATCCTCAAGATTTCCCGGGGAATTGTGCTCCATTCTTTCTCCTTTTCATTGTACACTTCTCGTTGTTGCAAGGTCCGATATTTGAGATTGTAATTTTGTTCCGGTGTAACGGTTCGCATGAGATCCAATCAATAGTCGGATGGGGCGGAGGGATCCGTGCGGGAAATGCGTTGCGGATCGACCCAAGGGTCGTCATGGCAGATCCCCCGAATTTTTTACTTCAAACTACTAGTAGATCTGTGTGCAACATAGCTGCAATAGCCTAAATGGGTACTAAAGTATTAGAATGGGATTTATTGTACTTTGTACTCCGTACTTATATGACTACATTTGAAGTAGAAAAAAAAAAAAGAGATCGGGGATTCTTGGCCAGATTGGAGTGATATCAAATTGGTCTGTGTCCACGCTGCTCGGATTTTGCCCATCATGTACTCCGTACTACTGTTCTCGACATCACCTTGGACCATGAGACCATTTTCTCGGTGGGTTGGTGGGGCATGATGTGCCAAGAAAAAAGTGAGCACAATCGCCCAAAAGGAGGAGTCAAGCAACCATTGGAAGTCTCATCGGATGTGATGTGCGGACACCGATACGCGCCCTAATGCACATGAAGCTTGAATAGGAAACCTAAGTTCTTACTTCGTCACAATCACGTCCATCGCAGCATTACTTCCAAAGAGGAAGAACAATGGCACACCGCGATACAAAGTTTGGGGGAATCTAAGCGCCACGTTGTGCATGGAGTACTCTCATATGATCTACCTAGTCCGTGGGGCTGTTAGTAGTCTCAAACAAGGTCTTTGCTATGGATTTTTCTCCGGATCGATCCCTCCTTATTAACAATCAATCCACCCCAGTCTTTTGATCTATATGACTGGCCCACCGAGGGTGATCAACCTTGGATCACTATAGCGTTGGCGGCTTTTTGGGTCAGATCATGCTACCGAATAGAGCAGTCAAGGAGGTAGATCACTAAACTGGGGACAAGGGGTGCTCTTGTAGCTTACAGCTCGAGGAGAGGTTCCGCTAGACCGGTTCATTGTTGCCTTATCCTTTGCGGGTGTCACTATCCATGTGCCAACGTCAGAGTTTGGGTTCCATATGCGATCCTATCACGGTGAGAAGTCAGGCGTTTTGGGAAGTCTCGACTCCATAGTTTATTAAGATTGGTCGCCCAGATATCTCGAATGTTTTGCTGTCAATGATTCTAAACAGTACTGTAACTAGTACTCCATAGTTAGTTACTATGTAGTTACAATGCACACTATAACTAGCTGTCTAACTACCAAACTAAGCATGGGATGAAACAAAGTTGAGACAAAAAAAAGACCATAGTGCTATGGGCAGCGGTCTCCCGGGGGGGAGGTCTGGGCAGTGATCATCTTTAGGTGCATGTGGATGTTAAGGGGGTGGACAAAAGTTGGGGCAGCAACCCTCGTGACTTGCGTGCATCGAGCGACTTAATCCAAGACGTTTAGCGCTTGTCGAGCAGGGTCCAACCAGAGCTTCGGGAAAAGGCAAGATGGTGTCACACACCTGGAATATGGTTGGAGCCTGGATGAAGCCGGATAACAGGGGGGTATAAGATATGCCCAGGAGGGGGCACCACATCCAAAGAAAGAGATAAAGAAAAGAGCTCGGCAGATCCTTGAGTGATCGACGGGGATCTGTCGACTATTGATGTTTAGTTTGTCTTGGCTGACCGCTGCCATGCGCCTGCACTAGTATCAAATTGTGCTAGCGGAAAGGGGAACCTGGTCACTGTCAGTTACAGATACCTGACACTCAGTTGCTTCAGGAGTCAATAGTCTACGGAATATTATACAACGTACCTTTGTAGATAGGCTAGACATCACTGTTCTCCATAATCGTGACGATCCTCGAATCATATAGCCGTATGTATTGTACCGAGGGATTGCGCCCGATCGTCTGACCCAGAGCACCGGTCTCTACGGGGTGGTCACCCCGGTACGAGGGAACACTTAGAAAGACCGGGATGTTTAGGGAGGAACTGTGACTACTACCTAAAGCAGATGGATTATGCAAGCCCGATCACCGTACAGGAGTACTCTGTACCGAGGTCTACAACGTTATAACGCCTTATGTATAACTCGAAGCTACAGGCTACAAACATACATACTCGGTACTTTGTATAGCGTACAATATTGCACGTAAATTAGGTACTTGGTAGCAGATCCACTGGTTTTTCTTTCCAAATTAAATTCTTCTATAGTGGACATGATTTTCTTTGCAGCGATGGGCACCTCCTGGGATCAGACATGACGCTAATGCAGGAACTGGGATTTTTTGCGTTTGCGTTTTTTTGGTTTGTGAAATTCACGGGAGGCCAAGATGATGGTCCTCAAGCCTTAAGACCCATCCCAGCGAGTGTATCACCGTGTATCGTAGTGTATCACATCACATCGTATATTAAATTACCGCGGGAGGCATCCGACCCAAACTCGGCTCTCCGCACTTGAACCCTGGGTCACCTTTGTTTACTCCGAAGCTTACTATACGAAGTACTAGTTACATTGTATGTAGGTACCTCTAATGCTATAGCAGGTATGTATGTGAAAATATAGACCGGTGTTTTCCCACAAATGTTCATGAGAGATCCGAATCGATCGGCTAGGGCTCCGTGGAGCCCCGGATACCTTTTTTTTTTTTTAGTCACACGTCCATGTTAGAATGGGTTCACGAGGGAAGTCTGGACGGGATCGGAATTATGGTCTGGGCCAACTCTATTCTGGAAAGAAAAAAAATAAAAATAATAAAATAAAATAATAAAAAATAAAGGAGGAAGGATAAGGGATACATCGTAAATAAGAATAAAAATAAAGAATATTCAAATCAAATCAAAATGTGACTCTGATGCAAGAGTTAGGCCGCCACCCCCTACCGAGCGGGCGGTAGCGCGACTCCACGGGCTAAAAAAGGATGAAATACGGTGGGGGGTAATTCAGCCTTCAATTTGTGTGGGTATTCTTCGCATCATTGGATTGTTACTCCGTAGACGGGGAGGAAGACGATCCCAGATCTGAATTGCTTTTCCCATTGGAATTCTTTTCGATTAATCCTTAATATGTATTTTAATATTATGATTTTTTTTATTTATATCTAAACTCGATTGAAGTACAGATACCCACAAGCCAGGTACTCATAGTACATAAGTCTCATGTACCCAGTAGAGGCACAGACCTTTTGCAAAGGTTGTTTCATCTGATTACCACCCGTTACTGGACAATACCCTCCCGCCAGCCAATCATACCAAACTGTTCGGCAGCTCTGTACCGCGCTTTACCAGCCGTCACCCCCGATCTTCCCCCCAGCGCCTCCAAACTCCATCTTTCTTCTCTTCATCCTTTTCCTTTCCCACACAGTCTTTCCTTTACGTTCCTTCGACTCTTTCTTTGCTTTTTTTTTCTTCGTGGTTTCTTTTTCCATGCACACTCTTTTTGGGTCCCTAAATCCCGAGTCTCTCCTTAACATCGACCATTATCACAAGCTACCACTGCTCATTTCTTTTCCTTGAATCACGGACTGTCCGTACTGCCATTCTTTACATTTACAATCAAGGTCCCTGTCTCCATCGCTATAGATTGACCAAACCGAATCTTCATGATATAGACCTCACTCCTCCAAGCTGCTACTTTCCCGTACAGCATCTCCGTCCCAATCTCTCTTTCTATCTCTCTCACGCCTCCTCCCACAATTTCCTCCTGTACCTACATCCTTTCCTTCTCAGGTCGCCATGAGTTACATCCACCCTTCATGGAACTACCAGGGCCACCAGGGCATCCCAATGGACCAACACATGGCATATGACCCGTCCATAGTCCCTCCTCCGATGATGCATCCTATCGACGGCTACATGTACCCTCACCCGCCAATAGAGATGATTGACTACTACCACCAACCGATTATGGACTACGACGAATACACGGAAAATCTGTCGCGACCACGGTTAACCAAGGAACAAGTTGAAACCCTGGAGGCCCAATTCCAGGCTCATCCGAAACCAAGCAGCAACGTTAAGCGTCAATTGGCGGCTCAGACAAATTTGAGTCTGCCTCGCGTTGCGGTACGTACAACCAGAAGCTGAAAACTTGTCTACCCAGAGCTAATCCTGTGAACAGAATTGGTTTCAGAACCGTCGAGCCAAGGCCAAGCAACAAAAACGCCAGGAGGAATTTGAAAAGATGACGAAGGCCAAGGCGGAGGCCGAGGAGGCTGCTCGCCGTAAATCAGAGACCTTGGACCAACTGTCTGGATCTCGAAAAGGATCGATTGCCAAGGAGGAATCGGAGAAATCCGCTACTCCTAAGCAAACACCTACCTCCACATCCAGTGGCCATGCCAAGACAGATTCCACATCCAGCCGTTCCAAGCACCACAAAACAAAGAGTGAATCGGCAAGAGAAGCAACTTTTGCGTCTTTGCAGAGGGCGCTGAATGCAGCTTGTGCTGCCCGGGATCGATTTGGTCGCCGGATCAACCCCCGGAGCAAGAACGAGTCTGTTCCTGAAGAAGAAGAAGACGAAGAGGAGGCAGTGTCCCCTGGATCAATGCCACCACCAAAAATAGCCACTCCAGGTAATGACCATGGGAATCTTGCCAACATAAACTCCTCCTTTTCGGGCTGGTCGAGTATCAAGGAAGAACCAGCTTCGTGGGGATCCGGCGATCACAATGAGAATGTGGGATATAGCTCTACAGAGCAGACCTCATATTCCAATTGCCACCAACCCATGGCGGAAATGTCAAACCTTTCCCACTCTATGCAGCATAATTTGGACGTATACTCGAACCACCTGCCCCCTCACAGGGAAGAGTGGTCTGAGGACAGGGAATCACGACACGACAACCTTGTCTACGGAAACATGCAATATCCGATGTCCATGCAGGCACCTGATATCTCGGTCACACGTCGTGAGTCTTCTGATGCGCTGACTGCCTCACTGGAAGGTATCGGAATTTGTACTACCGGCCAATCTGGGCTGTCTCAATCTGTCGATCGGGTAGAGGCAACTTGCTGGAAGGAGCCCGGCAAGGAGCTCGATCTCGCTGCACGCCGCAAGCGCCCTCGCCCCGCTGCCATTGGCACCTCGGGAACTCGTCCTTTGGTTAACTCGACCTCGATGTCCTCACTCTCGCCTACCGCTCGTATGCCTAACTCCGGCGCCGGCAACTCGATGAGGCAGTCCAAGTCAACTCAAAGCCTCAACTCCCGGTATGCCGGTGTGAGAAAGGCATCGGCTGCCCAACGGTCTCCACTCAATTTCACTTTTGCGGATTCCGGGTCTATCAAGAAGGCCGAGAAGATGCTGCGACCCTCGGTCTCAACCACTAGCCTAGCTCCACCAACTCCCTTGACCCCGCAAGACCTCCAGCATTTCATGCCTGCCTCCCCCACGGAAAGCAACTACTGCTTGTCGGCCCACTCTACAGCCCACTTCTTCCCTACCTCTCAACCCATGCAGGTCAACATGGCATCACCTCCTGCTACGCCACTGGATATTTACTCCCCCTTCCCTTACCAAAATGTGGCCCCGCCGATGTCGGCTCCGGCTCATGTATCTTCCTTCCCTGAATATATTACATGTGATTCGGTTCCCATGCCAGCCCGCAGCTGGGCCGACAGTGCTTCCATATCTTCGCCTGAGTACCCGCCGGGTCTTCAGGTGCCGCACTCAACCACCGTCTCGCCCATGGGCTATAACGCGACCACCGACCACACCGGACAGGCCTTTGGCATGGAATCGGTCTCTGGCTCTCCGTCTTTGATCTATTCAATCGAAGATACCGACATGCCAGGCTCCGCCGAGCTTGCGGAGAGGAAGCGGACTGAATTTATGATGCATGAATTCCCAGAGCACGATACCCACTTTGGTGGCCATCAGTTACCATCAATGCAGAAGCCGAAAGCCTACACGTTCGCGAACAACACGACGCCAAGTAACTACCCTTCCTAGGGGAAGATCCGTTGATCTTTCCCTTACTATGGATGTATGAGAAATGCGCGTCAACTTTCGGTGTTTTTGGTCTGGGACGAGTTCACTTCGCAAAATTTTCGCTTTCACCTTCGTTTTCCTACACTTTCCCTCACAAGGGAGATGTTGTCTACCCAACCCTCCGTGCGCGGAGAAGCACTGTCACTTTATGTCTTCTACATACTTTTTTTTTTCGTGTCTCTTTATTTGCGGGGTGTAGTTATTTACCGGGTTTTTACATATTTGGAGCATTCCTTGCGTGTTGTTTATTGGCCTGGGATTGTTTTTGTTATTTTTGATGTCTGATAGGACCTTTTAATTTCTGCCGGCTCCCTCACGGGAACCTCGAGACCTTTTTTATCTTCTACCTTTGATTATTTGTCTTTTGTCTTTGGCCTTTTTTTTATTCCCGTGATTTGGAATCGGGTTTTTGTGGATGGGATTTAAACTTGGGTTTGCATATGACTTTGGCAGCATTCGACTTATTTTAACATTTTCCATGATACATACATTTGCTACGTATCTATACTATCTCATATCTCTCAATCAAAAAGGGGTTAATCTCTTATTTTTGGCATTTACCCGAAGTAAATGAACAAAATAATGATCCACCGGCAAACGGTCAGGGCTCAGCTATTATATGTAGTTCAAGCCGTTTGTGATTTGCCCTTTCTGGTTCGCTCCTACGAGTACATATTCCGGATATTATTCCAAATTGTACGGGGTATGTATGTTGTACTCCGTACTCCGTACATCGTACAATCATGGATTCAGCACGTGCGCCAGATTATAGGTTATCGTCCAGAACCGTGGAACGCGCAAAAAGCGCCACTGGAACTTACAGCAACCTTAACTGCCACGTGCGCTACAGTCTTCAAGGTTTATACCTAAGTATAAAAGGAAGATATTTGTCGATCTCAACTTAAGAGAGAAGAAGAAACAAACCGAAATTGTTTGTTGAAACATTGGAATTGAAACCCGCGTGTCTTCGCTTTTCAATGAAACTCTCCACCCTCGGTTCAGCCTTTGTGGGCCTAGCTGTCGCGCAGGCATCGACTATCAATTACTCTGCGGTCACAGGCTACTTTCTGCAGGATGAGGAGTCGACTGATGCCTCTACATTTGACTATGTAAGTGAAGCTCAAATTCCGACGAATTAAGAATATTTTTACTTCAAGAACTATCTCTTTATCGATGCCTTAACTGGCCATTAATTCAGTCCACTAATATGTTCAGACGACGGAGAACTTCGGCCTGATTGGCCGCGCATATCCCGCAGACAACGAGAACAAGAAACATGAGTCTCTAACCCAATGGGAGCGCTTCCATAACCAGGTCGCCGAGTTGAATGATCATTCTCCCCCGCACATCGAGTACAAGGTTCTGTTCCTTGGTCGACATGGGGAAGGATGGCACAATGCCGCCGAGACCTACTATGGCACCCCGGCGTGGAACGTAAGTCCCTTGATGCCACCTTAACCTCGCACTAGGACCAACCTAACTATCTCCATTCAGTGCTACTGGTCCGAACTGGACGGCAACAGCACAGCAAGCTGGGCAGACGCCACCCTCACACCCGGCGGTATCACCCAGGCGCTCAAAGCAAATGAGTTCTGGCAAAAGGAGATAAACGAACAACGAATCCACACACCAGACCACTACTACGTCAGCCCACTGACACGCACCCTGCAAACCGCCAACCTAACCTTCGGGAACCTGGACCTACCCAAGCGCAGCGCGCACTTCAAGCCGACCATCAAGGAACTCTTCCGCGAAGGTATCAGCGTCCACACCTGTGACCACCGCCATAATCGCAGCTACATCCACGACCTGTTCCCGCACTGGTCCATTGAGCACGGATTTACCGAGGTGGATGAGCTGTGGAATGGCGTGACTGGTGAAACCAGTGGCGCACAGGATATTCGGAGCGCCCAAGCATTGGGGGAAGTTTTCTTTACTTTGTCCAAGAAGAAGTCGTTTGTGTCGATTACATCACATTCGGGTGAAATCTCGTCTATTCTGAGAGTTATTGGTCACCGGACCTTCAAGTTGAATACCGGTGCTGTTATTCCGGTGTTGGTCAAGGCTGAGAGGATCGGAGGCAAGGCCCCCGTCACCTCTTCGGTGCCTTGGGAGGTGAGCCCGCATTGCACGGAGCCGCCGGTTTCATCGGCTACGGCTTGTGTTTGTCCTTCTGGTGCGGCGCCTGTTACGACCCCTTTGGCTACCGGATTTTAGGGGGATTTGTAGGCTAAGTTAGGTAGACTAGATGGTTTTACTTGTACGCGGTAGACCCGACTTACACTCAAACGAAGGATTTTGTGATGACATTTGACTCTACCTAGGGAAAACAAACATGTACAATACAAGAAAGAATAATCGGCCTCTTATGCGGCCACTGTCCTTCCATGGTTGGCGACCTAAATCAGTAATATAATCCATTTGGCTTAACATAGTATGAGGGACACGATATTCAGTTCTTCTAAATGTCCTCTAGATGTCTATTAAATAGTTTTTGCAGTATCTTGATGTCTTCCCAATGCCTGTTTAAACTGTTGTTGGATAAATATCTTTTGAATATCCCCTCTCTTGGCGTTTACCCTACCCTAACTAACCTAGCTAGCCCCTTGTGCAGCAAAAATAAGGGTGTGAATTGTCTATTCACAGGTCATAACATGACTGGTAGCAAGTTAAAAGAGGGAAAAAAAAAAAAAGCAACGTCCCCGGGAAGGCTTGAACTTCCAACCTCCCGATTAACAGTCGGACGCGCTAACCAATTGCGCCACGGAGACTTGATTGTGGCAAAGGTCAGTGTGGATGGCTTCATTAGTGGATCCAGGAATAATGGCTTTGTGCTATTACCGAGATTATGAACTGGACAGATCAAACACAGTGCCGTATCTATAATGGCTGGGGTTCATAATTGGGGAACCGAGATTTTACATACCACGACTGCACTGATTGTGAAAATAACCTCGGAAGTGTGAAACGACTGGACCTTGGAACTCCATGAGGCTCTGGATGGGACGCTTCTTTCTCCATACTTCGTTGTGATTGGTCAATCTTTTTTCTATGCTTGGTCGTGATTGGTCAATCATTCCAAGTGTGTATAACCTGTTTGCTCAGGTAAGTCGTTAGGAGGCGCACGTACCATGTCAGTATTGCTCTTCCCATATTCTGGTAGGTACATGTACTTCTTTCTCATACACCTACTTGTTTTTTCCTTCGTATCGTTTCGTTTTCTGAGACGAACAAGATGGTATTAATCATAAGAGTGTATCAGCACTCTGCTTGCCTCAGGCCAAGGGCCCAATCCCTCATAACAAACTCTCCTTCATCAAAACAAACCACTACTGCTTTGTTTACTCTTCATAAAGCATCTTCGTGGACACTCTTGGTAGCCTGCTGATTCGTATCGCGTTGTTACTCGCTCTTTTCGGATTCGATTACAGAAATGGATCCATCGCAGGCGCAAAGCCCGCCCTCGTCGCGGCTCTCTGCGATGGTCTTGAACAGCTCGCCGTCAGTGCAGCTGGCTGCGATGGCCCTGAACAGCCCGCCCGTTCGGCAGGCTCCGCGTGATGCACCTACTGATCCTACTAGTGCTCCTGGTAGGGTTTCTTCTTCCTACACCTCTTTGTTTGGCGGCACCTCCTCCCCTAGGACTCCTCACTTGGCTGAAAGCCCTTCCCCCGCTCGGGGCCTTCCCAACACGCCTTCCCCGCTCGACGGGCATCCATCCGTAAACTTGAATCATTCTCCTTCGCGGACTCCTAATAACGTGCAGTCTGGTGAAACTTCTAGCGACTTTCGGTACTTGGCACGGGAGCCATCGCTCCCGTATGAAGCCTGGGAAACAGTAAGTACAACACTCGGTCAAATCAATGGAGCTTAAAGCAGGCTAACTTGATGTCAGGTCTTCTATGCCACGCTTACTAGTTTCTCACATGAGGAATATGACTTCATTTATGGCGATGTCCTCGAACACCCGGCGACAAAAAAGACCCTTTCGACCTTGAGACTGGTTAACCAAATCTGGAACAGGATTGCAACTCCTCTCCTCTTTAGGAACATCCAGGCAGTCGTCGGATACTCTGCTGGTCGACCTCTCGATAGCATCCTGAAGATTTCTGAAAGCCCATACTCCGTTTATGTACGCGACGTGCGTTTTGGTTTCGTAGGATCATGGCTGCCCGGACTGGATTATGATCGATACATCGACGACCTGGCAGCAGGAGCTCTTCCAATCTTGATCAGTCGTTTCCAAAACATCCAAACATTCCGATTGCAAACCCCCAGTGTGGTGGACACATTCAGTGAAGAAGGACAACTCAAGCCGCCGATGCTTGCCAAGCTGACAAACTCCCTTGTAAACACTTTACGCTTTGTGCCTATCCCGAGACTGAAGTGTCTCCATATGTCTATGCCAACCACCGCGGAATTTGCTCGTTTCTTCGAGTCGGACAGCTACGCCAGGGACTTCACCAACATTTTCGCTCAGATCGAAGAGCTACACATCACTATTAATGACAGCACTGGCCCCGATGGCAGAAGAGACCCGAAATGGCCCCGCTCGGTGATCAAAACCAAGTATCCACCCGATCGATTTGCCCCCTATCTCGTTCAGCTCATCTCCTATGCGAAACGGATCAAGGTTTTTAGCCTGGATGCCCGTACCTGGTTTGATGTGTCTGATCTGGAAGCAGAGAGCTTCACTAAACTGGAAAGCTTCCGGCTTGAAGGTGTGAGGATCAACGATGAAACCCTCAAGAAGATTTTCATACAAGCTCACGATGCGTTGCGTCGCGTTGAGTTGATCCACATTCGGCTCATGACGGGTACCTGGGAGGGTGTTTTTGATGGTCATATATCACTTCCTCCTTGGAACCTCATTTGGCTTCGTGTTGAAGGATGTGGCTACTCGATGACTGGTGCCAGTGCCCGGCACAGCGGTTATTCATTCTCGCAATACCCAACAGCACTCTGGACCATTCATGGCCGGGATTGGTTAGCTCTTACAAACTGGAGATCATTGGTGAATAGAGCCCGTTTCCGCAAGGGATTGCCTAGATGTCCGTATTGCCTTTTCACACCGTTTAACCAACCCACAACCCCTAATTAGAGGGATACATAGTGGGCGCGATTTACAGAACAAAGTCCCTTGAGGTGTCTACCTACCTGATAACTGACTACGGAGTACCTCACCTCCCCTTTTACCTGGTCGTCTAGATCTCCAGGAATGTATTTATGGATTTTCCCTTGACTCTACGTCTGGTCGTCTTGATCTCCAAACGTGGCACATGTATTTTCTTTTTCTTTCATTCCCTTCCCTTTTTTCCACAGATGGTTCCTATCCTAGATTGGTAGGTGGGTTTACGATATCATAAAGCAGTAGTTCAAGCATAGGGCTATTTAAAATTGCGAGTAATAGAAACTATTTAGTTACTAGATTATTTAGTAAATAAATAGTTAATTACCTATATAGTTAGGTACCCAGATAGTTATTTAAACCCATGGTTACATACCTAGATAGTGAGTTATGAAAGGCTTAAATCAAGGTAGAGAAGGGAGCATGGCTCTGCAAAGTTTGAGACATTCGTGGAGTAGATCTCTCCCATTTCAATCTCTCGAGAATTTAGAATCTAATGGTTTCAAGCTTTTTCTTATTCTCTTCGTTTTTGTCCTTCCGTTAGTATCTAAAACCCTGATCAATCTTTTGTGAGATTTGTATTGCCTTATATGCCATAAATGTTGGTCGCTCTTCATCAAACAAGTCTCCGTGGCGCAATTGGTTAGCGCGTCCGACTGTTAATCGGGAGGTTGGAAGTTCAAGCCTTCCCGGGGACGTTTCTTTTTTTTTATTTTTTAAAATAGATTCTATGAAATCTATTTCTTTCATTTGCAGGACAATTGTAACTCTTGTCATGGTTTATTTATTTAAAAAAGTTGGATCATACAATGATAGTGAGAGGTTCATTTAAACGTCAAACTTTATTCGTTGGACTACACCAGGTGTATCCATGGATGCGGGTACTGTATTGGAGGTTTTATATCCGTCGAAATTAGAATGAGATGTTGTTTATGTCTCGATCATGTTTAAGGAGTGGGGAGAAATATATGTACCCCTTGATGCTGGCAGGGTCTGACTACGAAATATCGAAGATAAAGACCAACCGATGACTGCGAGGTAATCTATGGCTATGGTATTTGTGGTACCAGATAATCTCGGTCCGGATGCTGAATACGCCAGTTCTGGGTTAGTCTGCTTGGTGGCTGGTGTAATTTGGTCTTATTGGGCTCCGGTTATTCAGAGGCACCAGTAACTGGTGGTGGCGAGGCTAAATTGGTGTTAACTGTGAATACGAGAGCAGGCACTTGGGTAGTCTATGGTTTTTCCATCGTACTTCTATTGTATTACTCGGGGCATGTACGTATAAATATTAGTTTCTTGTAGGGGCCGAAGGGTGCCCATAATGCCGGTTCGAATTGTTCTGATTTGGATAAGTGTTATGTTGGGTTGTCCGGTTTACGTCGTGGTGATGATAAACAACCCAGCCCACCGGGGATCTAATTTGGGGTCCTTGGTCTGTTGCATGTAAGAGGGCCTCTGGGGCATGATAGCAGATTTGGTGGCACTCGAGCAGATGCCATTGGATTTAAGATTCTTGGGATGCCGGTTACTCTTCCTCTCTTGGGGCGAAAATTCCATGTGTCCTCTTGTGGCGGAACATGATCCCTTCTGGCTGGTTAACTTTCAATTTTGCCTATGTATCCTAAATTTTCGTATTTCTGACATACTCATTGATATATAGTGTATATCTAACTCCAATAACTGTATGCTATATCTGATGACGGTTTGGTTAATTGAAGAGTTTGGGACTATCAATGGCCCTTTCCTATGATAGGATGGGGGGTCTGTCATCTCCCTATTGGTGGTGTCTGTTGCCTTTTGGGGGGGGGGGCTTTGTTTATGTGTTCATGTGGCAATTGACAGCTATCATGAACAAGCCTAAGGCGTCGGCGGAAAGGGTAGTGTAGAGACATATATATCATCGGGATAATGACACCTGAAACAAAACCTCCCCTTTATTTTACTGTTTCCAGGTGGAAACAAATATTTTATTTATATTCGATAGGAGCTTTAAAGTATTCCATCATTGTTAGACAAAGGAACTTGAATTTTGAGCATGATAATATACTATGATATTGTAGCAAGTGAAGACATAGTAATAGAACTTTGCTTATAGTTCCAAAACATCCTAGGTCTTTCATTGAACAAGTCTCCGTGGCGCAATTGGTTAGCGCGTCCGACTGTTAATCGGGAGGTTGGAAGTTCAAGCCTTCCCGGGGACGTTTCTTTTTGTTTTTGGGGGGGGGGGGGGTTTGCTCTGTTCCGAGGATGGATCCCTTCCGTTATTATATAATGTATGGACGGACGGACGATGGATGACTTCAGTTTTTACACACTATATATATATCAATGAACTAGAAGCCAAGAAAACGGCAACAAAAGGGGAAAACAACCACGCTCGTGGCTATACAGTAAACAACGGTTGATGTTATTTTCGATGGAACACTCTATCAAACCGTCTAGTCTATCTAGGTAGTAACTACAAGGAATGCTCGCGATCAACTTGAAAAACTAGCGAACGTAGTAGGTATGTATATACGAGAGAAGAAAACCCCAAATAGGGTGGTAATCTCATGCTAACTGAAACCGACAGAATAAATAAAGTACAGAGAGCAGTAGAGACGAAGTACACCGAGAAAAAAACCGTCACTCAACAGGTATACATGATTGATATAACGACAAGAATGAAGCCTCGGGATCTAAAAAAAAGAATAGAAGTGAAACACAGTGTCAAGATGCAAGCAAACAAGGGTCACATATTTCTTTGACGGCCAAGAGACGATTAGACATCTCGGCCAAGGCGCAAGAAAACTAGACTGTCCATAATTCACCCTCTATCGACCATGTATAAGAAACAGAACAAAAACATACATACTCATAATCCTGTAACACTCTGTCCAAAAGGGTAGAATAAACGCCGAACACGGACCCAACGCCAGTAAGACAAACTAAGAAAACAAGAAGAAAGAAGAATAAGTAGACAAAGAAATAGGTACCTCGACTAAGTACAACTCAACAAAGGGTATAGGAAGATTGGCCCGGATTAACATTAACCGAACATCCTTCACCATGCGAGGCAGTGAAGAATGCAGTGGAACACTGAAACAACGGAAAAGGAGAATAATCAGGTATGAATGAAAGCATGTGGCGAAAGTGAAGAAAAATAACCACGCCTCAGATGATAGTGTAAAAGCTGGTAAAAAGAAAACGCCAATCTAGATAACGCCGGCCACCGCGAGCTAGTACGACCACCCACCTCCTAAGGGGCTGCCAGACTGGCCGGGTTGAGGTTGTCCGGGTTGCATGGGGCCGCCAGGTCCGGTAGGCCATCCAGGCATACCATTGCCTGCCATGTTCATTGCAAGTCCCGCCTGTTGAGAGTTCCCGCCCATGAAGGGCTGTCCACCATGAGCCTGACTGGGTGGGTACATGGGTCGTGCCATGCCCGGATAGCCGGCCGGGTTGGCTCCCGGATATCCCATGCCCTGCATACCCTGAGCCTGTGCCGCCTGGGGGTGTTGCATTTGGGAATATTGCTGGGGCATCTGAGGTATTGACTGTCGCTGTTGGTTGCGAGGAGACTGGTGATGATGCTGCTGTTGCTGCTGCTGAGGATGATGCCCGAGGGGAGATGGGCTTTGTTGCGGAGCTGCAGACATTTGTTGACCATACTGAGACATTCCAACGCCCTGGTGGCCGGACGACGGTAGCGGGGACGGCTGCGGCTGCGGGGGTGGCTGTCCCCAGATCTGCTGCTGTTGCGGTGAATATCCGTATGGAGGAGCTTGGCCCATACCACCACCCATGGATGGGTTGGACCGCTGTTGCATAAGACTGGGCTGCATGTTTGGTGGGATTCTCATGGGAGACTGTCCAACGGATTGTGGATGAGCCTGTTGGGGGTAGCCTGGTTGTCCACCCATCATTGGATTGGGTGGCATGGGAACCTGCTGAGGGAGCATATGCTGCGTATGAGCGGGATTTGGGATCCCCGCCGAGGGAATCTGTGATACCTGAACCGGCTGTGACACAGACAAACCCGATTCAAGAGCAGTATTAGGCTGGGCCTCTGAGGCTGGGGCCTCGCGGGGCTTGGAGTAAAATTCATCCAAGCCCTTTTGGCGGAAACTGCGCTGAATGCTCAACATCTTGTTGAAATCAGATGTGTGTTGGGCTTGGTTGATGAGGTCGGCTGCTGAGCTAGTTTGTGTGCGGTCGTGGTAAGGTTGTCCGGTCAATTCCTGGCGTGCACGAGACATGACAGTGTAATCCCGCAGCCGAGGGTCATCCGTTGTCGACATATGGATCATGGGAAGTGGAGCTAGGGGGATGGAAGATTCAGAAGCATCCAGCGAAAGCCCGTGAGGCAATGGCTCGATGGCATTACTGTAGACAACATCGTTGTGAGGTAGCGCCGGCAACAGGTTTGTGGCTGGCTCTGAAACGGAACCATCCCGAGCCTTGGCTGCCCCAGGACGTTTCTCACCCGCGAGGTCATCCTCCGTAAAGCCCTGCTTCCTAGCCTTGGTCTCCCAGTAGTCATCTCGAACCCGTCGGCCATTCACAATCACTCGGCTCCCGAACTGTCGGAACATGGATCTAGCGGAGACGATAGCGATTTGCCGGGAGCGATAGGAATACGGCAGGATATCTTGCTGGATAAGATCGTCTTTCTCGATTTGAGAAGCAATGATTTTATGCAACGATCGGTTCTTGTTGAACAAAAGATATGAATCACGATAATTCAACACCCGCGCACACTCAGTTGCAAGCATGAATAGCTTGTTGCCCCGGAGGGGGACGCGGAATGTCCGGCATTTATACTCACGGCCACCTTGCGGATATCCCATAGGATCCGCCTTGGTCTCTCCTGCTTCATCAAACTCTTTTGGGATGTACTCATCGCCTTCTTCGTTCAGCTGGTCTGATGTGTGATCTCTCACAGTAGGGAGCGCTTTGACCAGCGTTTTTGTGGGTGTGCTTTTGCTGTCCGGTGATGCAAGAGATGGCGACCCGGCGGTGGCTTGCGATAGTGGACGTGCTTGCATTTGAGGAGTTTGGATAGGTGTGTTTGCGATGGCATGTTCACTAGAACTTGGCCGAGGTGTCTTTGGGGGACGGCCGCGCTTGCGGCGACTTTGTTCTTCTAAAAACAAACAAACAAGGCAATGTTAGCATCCATCCTGTGAAGTGTAGAAGCTGTGACTAGGCAAGATGCAAGCGCTGCTGGGAATATAGCACGGTTCTGGATAGAACCTATTGACAATGCCCTCCCACGCACGTACCATCATCCTGATCCCTTTCGACATGTCCATTTCCCATGTGGTCCGGAGTGCGACTACGCTTGACACCACGGGGGCTTGCTATTGCAGGGGAATGTGCTGGTAGGGCAACAGAGACTAGGAGGGGTATCAGTTTGAAAGCACCGATGGGGAAGGAATACACAAGTAGAGTAGAGGATGAGTAGGAAGATGTGATTCATTCCACCAAGTAAGAAAACAGGTCGCGCGCGAGAATTTGTGATTTGAGGACGAAATAGGAAATGAAAGGCGCGAGGCCAAGGTAGCAAGAAATGCGATAAGACACATACCGGAGTTGCTCAAGTTTGCGGGATCGATGGTCCCCGAGCCATCAATAATATCCATACCGTTCATTGTAGATAAGGAGTGGGATGTGCCATACATAGCGGCTCAAATGTCGGACGGTTAGAGCACCCGTCGCAAGATGGCGCGTCAAGTCAACGCGCAAGGTATCCGGACAGAGACAAAATGAAAAGTAGCGCAATAGAGCAGGAGATGCCCAGGCAAGACTTTCGGACCTCTAGGGTAGATCGAATTAGGTCAAGTCAGGAGCTTGGAGCCTTTTAGGTAGGATCTCGGATGAACTTGGGTTTGAGAGGGGAAGGGACTCGAGGCGGTGAAGATTGGAGCCTGATTGTTCAGGTGTTCTGCAACCAACTGAGAGACAAAGAGAGGACATCGACTCGTTAATAACTGGAAATGGTAATCTTGCGCAAATCAAGATTTTGATCTCTTTCTATTATGTCTCTATCGGGGAAAAGTCTTGCAAGGGGCAACTGGAAAAGAAAAAAAAAGAAAAGAAAAGAGAAAATCAATTCAAAAAAGAATGAAAACACCCGTCTCGTGATTGGTCACGAGCAGAAACAATTAAGACTCACAAGTCTGCTGCTAAGAAAGTGGCGCCGAATCAGACAAAAAAATGGTCTAATTCCCGCAGGCTGAAGATGCCTTGGGCTCAGTAGAGGCTAGGCTAAGTCGTTGTTCTGAAGAGTCCCTGAAACAAGTAAAAGATACACACGGGATTTGAATACTTGATGTTGGAGTGTTGTGTTGGATATTAGTAATTTTTGGCCCCACGTAATAGGTAGATTGATCGGATATTGGTCACGGTAAAAGGATCTGATCTGAATAGGACCGGAGGGTATGAGGATCTTTTTGTGATCTTCTGGGCGTCGCGGGTACGGCGCCAATATACGAACAGGCTCGATAGGAGACAGATGAGATCATGAACCGTAGCACTAAGCTGCAGCATAAGCATAGAAACAAAATGATACTTTTATTCTCTTTTGACTACATTTGATATTTCGATATAATCCAAGAGGGACGATTTTCCGAAGTGGCACAGCGATCGAATCCTCGATATGGGTTGAGAAACACGGAGAAGGACCCTGCGTCTTTCGGGAAACAGCGTCGAGACGTATGCAGGAAGAGGTACAATAAAGGAAAAAGTATAAATTAATTAAAATTATAAAAACAAGGTGCAACCGTAGCACAAGAGAGTACAACGCTCTTTTGGTTTGAAATTCTCAACTATGTACAAATTACGGAGTACTCACTGTCCGCCGATCACGAGGTTAATTATATCTGAAGTATTGGTACTGTCATTGTATTTATATATCCCGATTCCAATATCCTTTTGCTGATCGCTGGAGACCAAGGTTTTGAGTATAGGCCATGGAGAGAGTGTATAAAATGACAATTAACTTTGTTCCCTTGTACCTGAATGGCCATTTTCCTATTCCGATTTCGAGCAAGGTCCATCACAACATAGGGCGGAGTCTAGGCATTGTGTGTGATAGACGTCGGATAGAGCTATGATCACGTCCATTCAGTCTGGATCGTGTTTGTGTAACTTGAAGTGTCTTGAACAGCTAACTGGGGTTAAAATTATAGACAAAAGAAGCAAGACGTGGAAATGAAGAGTGAATCCCTGACAAAGCCCCCCAGACAATGAACTCCACAGAGGAGACACGGTATTATTGATGATCCCAGGATATATGTGTATCTCACCAATGTCGACCAGTGTAGTATGCAGGAGCTCAAGGTCCAATCCGAAGCAAAGCAACCAATATGCGCGGTCAGATTATATTGGGTCAAGCACGAACTAGAAGTGAAGAAAAATATCAAAAGAATACCAAACGGAAAATAAGCCACCTGATACTCAAATGGTTCTGGTTACATAAACTCAAGAGGCAGTTGTTGTTTTATGCCGATATTCAACAACTCGGACGATAATCTCCCGGAGGAGACAATAATGAGGGGCTGTCAAATAAAAATAAGGAAGTGAGCGAGAGACATGAGCTCAGGCCGCATCTTGTCAGCCTAACCGGAGCTAGTGACCATTTAGACCTAGTGCTTCATGAATGAACATGGGACCATGCTCGTTCGTTGTTAGAGCCTTGATTTAGCTCAAACCAGGGATGTTCGATTCGATTATTACTCAGAGAACATAGGTGCTCATAAGTTAAGGGACGATGGGATACGCTCGCATTATAATGAGCCAGAAAAGGGTTTAAAGTCCTATGATATGGGGTTTACAACGTGGATCGAACGATCATATTTGCAATATAATGGAAGCCCCGTGTTTGGGGATCAGTGTTTTCTCTGAAAAATGAATTATTCAAAACTCAGTTAAGGCCTTTGATTTGTCCAACAACGAGCGGATGACCTGCAGAAGACGCTATAGATGGATCGAAGAAGGTCATTTGAGTGGGAACTACCCAAGTAGTCGATCAACGAACGGCCCATGCGCGACTAGAAAAGCAAAGCTACCCCAAAATACTCCAATCAGCATAATTCCCAAATCGTAAATAGTGCACACGGTGCTGTTTATATTAAAACCACCGCCCAAATCGGAGTTAGTTTTCGTTCATATACTCGGGAACTGCAACGGCTGTACGAGGTAGAGCAAGATGTAGTATCGTCGCACAATAACGCCCGTCGCGACAGTCGGAATACCCCATGAAGTATATTGGAAATGTACAAGGTTCGAAATGGAAAAAGCCCAGTAATCATACACGCTGTCCCAGGTCTCACAGCAGCCCGGTCTTGCAGAGCTGCCGTTTTCCACGCTCGGTGCCGGCTTTCCTTTCCCGTCGCACAAATGTCAGGATCTATGCCAGGCTCACAGAGCACAAGGTGACCCTGTAGTCCCGAATAGGGAAAGACTGGATCTACTTTCTATTGTGGACGCCTAGTTTAAGCCTTGCATAATCCACCTGTGTCCTTTAGCTAACGGGCCAAGTCGAGCTATGTCCCGGATGTAACATGCTTTCTTAATTTACCACCTTAAACAAAGGATTGATATTAACTTCGTGAACCATCGACTCGCGCCGAGTGGCGTTTTTGTTCTTTGTTACGCAGATCTATTGGGTTCTGTGCTTGCTCTTCGCCGGCTGGGTGTCGGCAGATACGTACATCTGATGATATGTCCCTATCAATCTCATCGAACAGAAATGGGCGGTCAGTAATGTGCATTCAAAGACAACCGATGACAACCGCTATACCGCCACCTCCTGGTCACGCCCATGCTCTATCATTGGTGATGTCTACAGCAGCACCCCACTTCCATCCCTACATTCCTGGAGACGTACACATATTGGGCACATCCGGGGCCAGTTAGTTGACACAGATGTAAGCTGAAGAGAACATCATTCGTCAGCACAACAGGGAATTAAAAATATTAAAGTGGAAAACTATATCCAATAACGTCTCCACCCAATTTGCTTTTTGACTCCATCTTTGGGCGAGAGTTTAGAGTATTTCTCTCTTGATGCAACATTAAAATAGTCGACCGCTTACGCGACCTTGCTATGTCTTTTTAGATGTTCTTTTTAGAAGCTCGTTTCAGATGTCTTTTAGCTGTCTTTTTAGGTGTATACGAAGACGGTAAAAAAAGCATACCTTGTGTAAGGTACTTTTCTATGTATAGCCTTTGATTAGAACCTAGGTTGCCTTCTCTATTGACAACAGGGGCAAATATAGCTCCGACCAAGAGTTAGGACATAACAGACCCACGGAGAGTAGCTATCACCACGTCTTTGAAAGCTAAGTGTTTGGATTTCCAGGGGTAGCTTGCTGTCTCTAATGAGCCGGGGTGCACACATATTGTGTCTCAATCTATTCCATAGCGCCTCTGATAGTGGCGGTGGTAATTCAAGGAACTACCAGTTATGACTTGCGTAGAAAAGACAGGCAGAAGCACGTGTAAGCTGCTTACATTCCCACACGTCACAAGCAAGGCGGAATTACTATTTCCTATTTGATATAATGAGCATTCTTGACGTTGCCTTGAGAGTTGCGTGTCGGGGGCCACGCGTTGTACAGATCCGCATCTGAAGTGGTGATATCCTAAGTTTAGATCCATCCCAGCTAACAGACCTTCTAGAGAAACCCGGAACAGTGTGCTTGTTTGTTTATATAGGCTATTTTGACTCGTGGCTGTTGATGTGACTGGAACAGGTAACTACAGTTGTACATAGGGATACATAGCAGTGCTTGATTCATACTACCATGGCGCGCAGATCTACAATGTAGTGCGGGCCCATCGCAAACCCAAAAATCAGGAAGGTGGTTTTAGTGACGTTTGGAAATAACAATGAAGAATGCAGATACTATGTAACTCTGAGAGGCTGCGCTCATAGATTTGGTTGGGGCTATGTCCTGACCCACTACTATGTGACGAAGGTTTACTCCAACGGCGCTTATAGCGATGTTTGTCTTCCGAGGGCCCGTTTCTGCTGCATGATGGAGATACCCCAGTAAGCCCAGCAGCTGGCTTAGTTGCAGCTGTGCGCCAGATACCCGGAGACGAGACCTTCGTAAGGTATTGATGAGCAAGTTCCCAAGCCTCCGTGCATGCATTAGCCTAAATCTGATTCGTTAATTTTTTTCAGCTGCACTAACTGCAGCAGCCGGAAGTGCCCGGGGTAGAGAGCTCGTGACCCAGAGACCAAGTAAGATCTGCAGGGTGTGAAATCCGCTAAACCTAAGAGGGGGCTTTATGAGGCCCATTGGGCGTCGTGCAGTAGTTTCTGCTGGACATGCAGAGCCCAAGAGAGATGTTACACGATTGGATTGGTAGGAGTTTGTGTGTACATGGTAGATGTTCCTTCTTGGGATCTACCCTAGAATATATTTGCTAGATACAATGTACGATGTGTGCTGCGCGTAGCAACGTATCATATGGTTCTCATAAAGCACTAAGAAGCAGCTATATTCTAGAGTAGATAGCAGCGGTTCAATAAAGTCCTGATCATAAGAACCCCCCCAAAGACGGATCAATGAACAAAGGCGGGATGTCTATCCCCACGGCGCAAGAACGACGAATTGAGAGATGAACAGATTAAGATACTGTAGATTAAAGGATAGATAATCTGATTGTTGAATTGCCTTAGGAATCCGGAAAATTGGCCTGATAATTGAGTTTATCCATAACACGTGTGTAAGAACTGGGGAGAGAGACAAAGGTAGAGACCCGCACATCCCGAAAGAGCTAGGTAGGAGTCAATGTCATTGTACATCGTCCATGGAATAGCATTCTAGTCAAAGTTCTCGACTCTTTCCATGTCCAAGGAAAGTCGCCTTGCTAAAAAGGAAGGAGGGAGGAGAGACTCGATATAGAGACCTCGGGATCTTGGTTGGACAGCCGGGCTGGATCCGAACCACGGTAAAATAAAACTCTTATCTCGAGATGCTACATCGACGACAATACAATTGTCAGTTTACAATAAGAGTGTCAGAAATTATGCCTGAAATAACGCACAGACCGAAAGCAAATATTAGGTTGAGGTTTAGGAGGGTGGCTGTAAATAGAGTGGTAGCCAAGTGCAGATTCCCGCAGAACGGCTGGGGACCCAAGCAGAGCCGCCTGAGCTGCTGTCTATCTATATCAACACGGAGCAAAACAACTGGACTAACATTTTGAATGTATGCTGTAGTAAGGGGGTGGACTTTACATTGTAGTGCTCGAATGCTCGAATGCAATACCGTTTTGGGGAGGTGCGGGGTCTGGATATCATATGCCATAGGGTAGATCCTACCGCTGCCAATTCTACCGAGACTCAAGCCGTAGGAAACCGAGGATAACATGCAAATGGACCAGTAGTATGGCAAGACTAGCTTGTTTTAGCAGCTTATTTTAGCAGCTTAGTTTAGTAATTAGGAGCAACGGCGTAAGCCCGCAGTAAACGGCGCATAGGATCGGTGTACGGAGTATGGAGTATCGACCGATGGTCCCTTATGGTCGACGGTTTGCGTCTTCACATGATATTTGTTCTGGTTCGAGACCGATATTTTGTTGATTGCATATGTCCTCTGATAGCAATGTGCTGTTTTACAGTATGATCTGCAGTCATGAAACCTCTAGCTGCGACCGTAGGGACAAGTCATCATTTGGGGGATGCACCGCCCAGATGCCCCAAATGGCTGGCGATTCATTAGTTTACTTTTGCAAAGCGGTGCGAACTAGTTCGAGGCGCTGGCGCTAGAAGCATTGTGGACCCCACCAACGTGTGCTAGCGGGTACAGAACCTGCTTTCCAAGCATCTCCGAGTGCCCAGCCCTTTACAGGAGATTCTAGACTTCGATTTTTTGGGCTTGGTGGCTGCAATAGCTCTAAACATCTTGGAATTAGTGGGGGTCTCCTGCAGCAGATCTGACCATCTTTTTGCTCCCCCCCTTTCCCTTTTTTTTTTTGTTTCACTTGCCATCAACGGCGTTGCATCCTTATCTGCAAGTTTAATGTACTCTTTTTATTATTTATTTCATTATGTGTGGGTTCAGGTTCTACAATAGACCGGAGAGAACCCCTGTATTTTTATTCTTGGCTTTCTATTTCATTCCAAGCGGGGCCGTAGTGAAATAGGAAGTATCGGCAAGATAATTTTACACTGCTTTATTTCCGTTGGAAGGATAAACTCATAGGCGGAAGAAATGTACTCCATCTTAGGGCGCCACCTTTTTTTTGGTTTATTTGGTTGTCCACGGAAGGGGCTGTAGGTTTACAGTGGGTGCAAGAGCATCTCCGTTGCACGGGTATTGTGACCAGACGATTAAGGATCAGAGCCGTCTTCGGCGGATTCCAAAAAGATCGTCAGGAGGGGCATATTCGACACTAGCATGTGGAATGCTTGGACTTGTCGGTGTACGGATCTTCTTTGTCCAGCACATTATTATGCTCACGAGACAAGATGGGTGCTTGGGGCACTTATTATTAATATAATGCGGTGATCTCTTGGGTTGGAAGAACTGAATGTATCGTATCCAGGGTTAGGATTAGTGCTGAGTCACTAATGGGATGGAATTCGGCCTTGGAACTCAGGGTTTTATGTAGAGATGATTTCGCTTTCTATTTTTATTTGTAGGAAAAAGAGAAACAAAAGTTGAAAGCGAGTTTTTATTTATTTTATAAAATATGCAAACGTCGAAAGATGAGGGGGTTCGGATTTCCAAGGAAAGTAATCCGTGGGGATCGTGAGTTTTCCTGCAACGTTTTGTATTTTCCTTTTGCTTTTTTTTCTCTTTAGAGCGAATAAGCAAGATAAGCTCCGCAGAAGGGTCTCCACCGAAAAATTTTCGAAGCATCAAATGATCAAGAAAACTGGGGCCATCCATTTTAGAGGGTCCGAATAGCCGCTACACCGGAAATCCTTTTTTTCCTTAATTTTTTTAAAACCACTGGACTGAGAAAATGATCAAATCAGAATGAATTAATGGGAAAGAATTGACTAACTTTCTGGGGTAGAAGATTCTAAAAGTAACAAGTCATAAAAGAGGCAAAGGGAAAAAAGGAAGATGACCCATCAGAGGCCTGGAACCGGTTTCGTGATCTGGTGACACGGCTGCGACGAAGGGCGCTTGGACCAGGTTCCCCATTATTTCTTCCGGGTATAAGACTCGTTATTCCCACCTTTTCTCTCTACCCTTTTCCTTTTGGACCTCCCCCAATTCAAATCCAATCACATATCACACATCACACATCACACATATTCACATCTCTCAACAATCTCCCTGGGTTACAATCTTAAAAAAAAACCTCAGTCTATAATCACCATATTAAAACAATATGAACACCGGCACTACGCAAAGAGCCCCCAAGACCCCGAAACCAACCGCCTCCGTGCCAATTGTCCAAAATAAACGCTGGCCCCCTATGGCAAACCGAAATGCCCTTCCTTACAAGCTCACGCACCTCTCGAAAGAGAAACTCGCCCGTGAAGCTACCGCGCCAGACCCTGACCTTCGCCGCTGCGTAGCTCACTTCCGGCTGCACTGTGGTTCCGTCTCCTGGACAGAGAATGACATGAAGTCTCGTATCAGCTCATTTGATTTCGAAGACACCGATGATGAAGACGACGTGGATGAAATCAACACAGAACTGCCTGTCCTCAGGAACAGGGCTCCAGCCAACGACACTCCAGTCGAAGTCACCGAACAACTATCAATAAAATCAGAGCCGGTCGCCGTTGTGGCAACCCCGACATCACCAACGTCGCCTGAAAATTCCACCGAGCATGGTTTTTTGGAAAAGGGTCGCAATTGTCTTGAGGCGACCTCCAAACACCTATGGACAGGGGGATCTTGCATCGTTTCCCCAATCGCGGGTTGAACTCGCCTTCGCTCTTTAATATCCTTTCTCTCCTACATTCTTCGACTGCCGACCCTTTTCTCCCTTGCGAACCAACACGATATTACGATTTGATGACCATAATGAACACACCAAAATGAACCCATGTATATAACCTTTTACTTTTGACAATATGTCACTTTATATAATTACCAAAGAACCAAATAAATTTTTTTTTTTTGCTGGACAATCTACTTTCCTGATTCTACCCCATAAGAACTTGAATAATAATATCAGCGTTAAGATGGCTTATTCAAACTTGAGTATTATTATTATTATTATTATTATTATTATTATTATTATTATTATTATTATTATTATTTCACTTTGAAATCTTCACTTCCCCAAATTCCCCACATGACTCTATTCTTGGACGCCCAAGCTGGAAGGTCAAGCGAAGTGACTCACCTGCCGCGTAACCCAGGTCACATGATACATACCTAAGAAAGGAATGGAATCCTGATCAACAATCTATGATAATGTCAATCCTGGAGAACTAACGCAGGCCCCAAACCCGAGAAATTAGTGTGTGGAACCATGATCCTCATGGAATCGGGAAACCATCGAATAACGAATTACTCCGTATGTACTGTATGGTGGAAATGGCTGATTCGCCACTTACCCGCCGATCGGGTCAGGTTTCATCATCGTCATGTCACACACTCATATACGGAAACCTTTTCAGCACTCCGATATGTTCCAGTCTCAAACATGATTGGTAAATGGGAATAGGTTGATCGGTAGATATCAATATGTATGGCCTGACGTCGCTATGATACTCCAGATCGTGTCCATTAACCTTGAATCAAATTGAGTTGCAACGAGACCATGAAAACAATTTAGGAAAACGCGGAAAGCCATGCATCGGAACAGGAAACCTACACGTACAAAAGTACTTGAGGACGTCACTACAAAACTTTAGCCCCGGCCGAAAAAACGTCTGACATTCCCACCCTTTTAGCATCGCGACAGTATAACGATCCCCAGGCCCATAAGGCTACTGTAAACGCTCGTTCAACTAGCGGATCTGCCCCGATTGGCTGGTATCTCATCCGTTTCCCCGTATCAAGTATTGACTCGGTAAACTCTCGGCCCGTGGGGAACTGTTCGACCTGGATCGACGTTAACTTGTCTGACACCGCTCGGTGATGTTATAGATGACGCTGGTTTGCTTGATCCCCAACTCTTGGCTAGCAGTTTGGCAAATAGTGGGTAAGTGGTAAGTCGATGGGCCTAGAAGCGTCGATGCACACAATACTTTTGAGTAGTGCTGGCGTACCATCTGATACCTATATTTTAGCCTTGGCCTGACTCCTCCCTCTATGTCATCCTCTCGTATCATAAATGAGGCCGAACTGAATTATATCCCGTTATTTTCCCTCGTCCAAACACAATGCCATAGTTGCCATATCTGAGAATGTATTACGGTACCCCAAATGCCTCTAGCGTAGCCGGAGCCTGCGCTTTCCTTGCAGTTCCTTACAGTTCCATGCAGGCCCTCAGTCACGATACGCCAACTTCTAGGTGAGCAATTTGGGATGGTGTGTAACAGAGATTTGATTCGATGGTTGAGGAATGGTGTGTCAACTAATGTAATTTTTATTGTTGAAGGGGTAGGAGCTATTAGTTCGGGGAGCCGGACGCTTCCAGCAAACTTGGGATGTGGTGAGAGCAAGTAGGTGAATATGCAAGAAATTATGCACCCCAATAAGTAAAAGTCTGCATTAGCCCCATTTTTGAAATGCAGGGTGAAGGTACAGATCAAGTGATCCTGCAAGAACCCTTGCAGCTTAGATCATTTATCCGTACGGAGTATTGTAATTCCTCATTCTATTGGGATACATGGATACACCATATGAGAAATGATAAACGATCCAATAGCATCTGCATCTGTGTTCACCGTAAATTACAATTTAGAAACAACAACATTCGCTTCTCCAGAGACAAAGTTGACATTCCAGCCTCCTCTCGTGCGTTGCAATTGATTCCCAGCCACAGCATAATCACCCTCTGTACCTGGAGTTTCAACCCAAACAATAACAGAAGAAACATCAGACGAGCCAGGAACAATAAGTAATTGAAGAGACGTCGGTAGAGAAATATCAAACGAAACCTCTTTTATCAATCCAGCGCTGATCGTGACGTATACTCCCATATGTGCAACATAGACCCGACGGCGCACAGCATCTCGTGGCTCCACGGTGACGATGTTCCCATTGTTAGCGATATTCCCACCATATGCGGTAAGCCTGGCATCGGGATCATCGACGATGTAGACAGCGGATCCAAGCATCAGACCTAGGAAGTTTGGACCGTAATCACCTGAATAATCGTCACCTTGTAAGGTATCAGGGAAGGAGTGGAAAGCATTATACATCGAGCCATCTTGCCGGATGTTGGATAGTGGTCCTGTTATTCCGCCATAGCCAACTCGGAGGAGATGGATGTCAGTTGGATTCTGGCGGAAATGGGATAGCAGGGGTAGTGAATTGAGACCTGATCCGTAGTGATGGATCATGCGCTCGATGCGTTGTAACTTGCCCCCATAGCTGAACGAGAGGTTAGTAACGAAAAACAAGTCAAGAAATATCAACTGCAAAAGATTGGGTTGGATCTTACATGAAGTCCCAATACCGCCGGGCATTCCCATTCCATCCCCAATGCGGAACTGTGGGCATATACCCCAGGATGCTGTTGATTGTCTTCGTTGCTGTGTTGGTCAAATTGAAATAGCTAAATTAATGTTAACAAATCAAGTATCACCGTTAGAAAGGTCTTCAAAGAGCAAAAACCCACTTGCTCCAGTAGTAGACTCCCTCTTGGCCAGTCGAGTCCCAAGCCATCTCACTACCAAAGGGAACATCCTGTGTATCCCATGCCTCAGCGCGAAGCTTCATAGCAGCCTCCACAGAGTCCGCCTCGGCAGCCCACTGTTCACGCCTCAAATCTGATAAAAGCTCACCAACGACAGTCTCACCCATGAGGCCAAGACGCGAGTACCCCACAAGCCCATCCCCACTCGAGTCCGTGGCGAAACAGGTCACTGTGGTATTATATGCTTGACTGAGATACCACTGCCAAGTGTGTGTTTTCAGAAGCGACCCGTTATCTCGACCTGCGCGATACAACGCCCAGTATGCTCCGATCACATGGATATAGTCGTAGGCACGGTCCGTAGCATAGGAATCATCCTTATTCCACGACCACCAGTTACCCCAGTCGAGTGACTGGCTGTATGTGTATCCAGGGACTCGGTCAGGTTCGTAAAAGAATATACTCTTGCGGACGGTGAAGTCTGAGGTTTGTATAGTTTTAGACAGAACATCGGATGCAAATTGTTCAAGTTTTGATACCTCAGTCGCATCGGCCAGACCCGATTGCTTCATTGCGCTGGCCAAGTAGCTCACGCCGCCTTCATCACTTAGCCCGGACATCCAGACGCGGGGTTCTTGTAGGACCTGGGATTGGATTGAGTGGTCCCATGTCATGACTGATGGAGCTCGGTGGAACGGATCATTTGTGTCATTGAACCACATCGACGTGGTGGTGAACTCGCCCAATTTTCTGATTTTTGCTGGTGCCGAGTCCGTAATAAAGTAGTGTATTGTTTGGACCTTCCCATCTTCGTAAGTGATGGTTACCCTAGTTCGACCCCAAACCAAGCCAGTTGGGGTAAGTGATAGAGTATCATTTGCACCTTGGGTTATTTTAAAGGAGTTGTCCTCGGACACGACCTCGGAGATTCGAGAGTGAAAGACGTAAAGCCGAACTGTGAGATCGACTGGTACCACGTATCCCGGAATTCCCAGTGTGGCAGGCGTGTTGGTGGCTTTGACTGCATCCTGTATGCTACGCACACCGTTCTTTACGACCGTGAAGCGCAATCCGTAGGTCACTGATTCACCTGGGCTCATGAGTCGAGAGCTAGGCTCGTTCCATGGGGTGACACCAGACCACTCATTCTCAGCATAGGCTTTAGTGTGAGTCTGCCATTCGTAGAATCCCTCAAATGTTTGACTGCCGTAATAGAGAGGTTCGGTGCTAGGTTCGTCCAGGTTTCGCCATGCTTCCAGTGGAGTGCTCGTGTTGAGTAATGGGGTAACGATCAGCGATGCCCCGGTCCCAGATGTGGGGTTTACCTGAAGGTACCCGGCATCCATCCCAATGTATGGATCTGTAAGTGAGCACTTGGCCACCATATCCTCTGCTGTACGGTTGGAGAAGATACTATTGAATTCGGCCGGGAAGCCCAGACTGCCAATTTCTAGTGTCTGATTTCCCTTGTTGGTTAGAGTAAAGGTCAACCCGAGATCGCCTTCAATATCAATCCATTTCCGAAGAATATTGATAGGAGAGGTCGGTAGGGTCTGTGTCATCTCAGCGGCGGCAAGCGCATCGGACTTGATACTTTTCAAAGATTTTCTTGCTTTTGATGAGTCGCCTGCAATCCACGGTGTGGAACCCGACAGTCGATAGCGAAATGAAACGTCCCCATTATGATACTGGCCATTTGCCGCTCTGTATGCGATATCATCGAAAGGCAAGAAGTCGAAAGACTCGCCTGCTGGCTTGAGAGAGGCGAGGACCTGGGAATCCTTGACTAACTTGATGTCGAAGTTGGCTGTGGATAAAGACGCATAGCCATTACTTAACCCAAGTGCATCATCGTATGCCTGCACAGCCACAGAAAATAACATGAAGAATCCCGTGTCAAATTTCATTATGGTAAACTGAGGCCGAGGCGGGCTCTTCGCCACGACCCTTGACTTGACGAAGTGGAATAAAAATTGAGAATATACGCAAGATAACACAGCTGATACTACGGCTAAATATCGAGTCTCTGAAGAGGAGGCGACGTGAGACATCATAGCTATTAACCGGCCATCACCCCACACCTTTACTCCGCAGCGTTGCATCCTGAATTCAATCTAGGAATATATATTTTACGCCAATGAAGAGTTCGTTATTTTGCTGAAAATGTTAATGTCCTTGTAGTCTCGCCCTCCCACAATATTTATAACCGTCCATAAACGCTATCTGCGTTTCACATAAAAAGACATTATGAACGCGATAATATACAAGAAACCATAACCAATCCACTCCAATCTATCCATATGGCCAAGCTCCGATCCTCCGGTAGAAGATGTTCATCTCCATTTCGCGACCAAAGCCTCGACAAGCGTGGACAATCATGGTGGAGTGGTGTGACTACACACATGAAGACCTCGCGATCAGGGATGGTAATGCGGTCTACCCACTCGGCGTCCGTAAAGACGGGTTATAAGTTGATGCGAATGAGCCAGGTGAGGCTTTCAATTCTTTCAGACGTAGATCTCGGGATCTCTGTTCCAAGACGCTGATTACGCGTGTCTTGGAGATGCGGAAGAATGAGTATGCATAATTGGAATGGGAAGCCATGGATAGAACATGAGAGACAAGAAGCTCAATTCTGTCAAACAATAGGACTTCTTCGTTTATCTGCTATAATTCCCATCATTGGGTCTCTACGACCAACTTGAAAATGGCCGACGCCGCTTACCTGCAGTGTGGTCCACTTTTGAACGGCCATATCCAATGTGGCCGGATGATAAATCGGAAAATACATCTCTGATCATTAAACCAGGTATCAATTGGTAGACATTGAAAAGGCTAAATCGAAATCATTGAACATCTCCACTGGATCAAGCAGTCCAAAGTCCACATCAGATTGGGTCAAGAAATCTAGCATGGTTGGTTGATGTAGAGCCATTTCCGTGGTGAGATATGGGACATTCGATTCAAAGAGTGGATGACCCAAATCCTCCAGAGGCCCGATGGAGGATTGGAGATTGTTTGAACTTCGGCGTGGTCGTGATGATCCAGAATCCGATTCTTCAGCCATCGGTAACATATTGGCAATATTGTTCATGACACCGTGGAAAAGTGTGGATGAAGAGTACAGCGGGCTATCGTGGAGACACTGGCGCACGCGCTGCATGCGTTCGTATAGGTCCCTCGACGCGAGATTATCAGATAAGCTGAGATTCCTAAGTATTTCCGTTGCGGTTTCGGCCGATGTCAAATCACTTGGATCTCCGAGCGGCAGAAGACTTGAAATCACCAGGACTAATGAGGCAGAGAAGAGGTAGGCAGGGAATGAGTAGCCAAATATTGCCAGGGACCCGCCAGTCCATTCGTTTACACATAATGCTAGCGAGTGCCTTGCTGCGTGTATACATGCCTCACTTAAAGTGATCAGGATGGGTGAAATGGAATCTATAGTCTGGTTGGTTTGGTCTTTGATTTTCAAAGTAAGGACATGGAGGAGGACTGGTCGAATTGCTAGGATGACACACTAAAGTAGTCAGTGTCTGATGTCGGAAGGGACCCAGAGAGTGTGATGCTCTTACAAAATTGAACTGCAGATGCATCTGAACCGTATGTTTCGAGTTTGGCTTTTCTGTACTGAGTCTCAAATGCTCAGGAAGAGACCGAACCCACTGTTTCAATTGAGTCAAGAGGCTCTGTTCACGATGCAAAAACGTCTCGGCCGAAATCTTCCGACAGTATATCTCTCCTGTTGTGTCACCGATAATTTTGGCAAGTTCTATTGCCGCCACCTGGTAAGCCCCATCTAAAAATTGGTCGGGGTATGTTTCAGAAGCCAAAATAGACGGTGGATCGACATGGATATCCTCGTCGTGAATTTGCACAGGGAATCCCGACTTCGAGCCCCAGAATCGGTCAAGCACGTAGATAGTCCACCATATTCGAATGCGGTGTTCTCGTGCTACTGGGTGTAGATTTTGGGTTTGTGGGATGCTATAGTTTAGGCCCATGCCGAGGCCGAGCCGTAATGCATTTCCGATCAAAAGATAAGCGGAGTGAAAGCGGTTCAAAAATTGGCAGAAGAAGGCCTACAAAGAGTAAGTAAGCGCCGAGGTGACTGCTGATAAAGGGACTAACAATCAAGAGGAGACTTTCTATATGAATCATGCTTGGTCGCTCGGGGACGATCTGGATCAGGCTCCACGCTTTGGCAAAATAGGCCAAGCCAGGTACATTCGACGTGTTGGAAAGGTCATGAGGAGTTGAAAAAACATGGGCAATGGCAAAAAGAGCAAAATATTTGCACTTTATACTTGGATTATCGAAGTCACCCCTCTGATAGACGCCATGGAGCATGTCCAATGTGTCTTTTTTCAATGCCAAATGGAAGCTTGGGATGATGTGGCCAAGTGCGGTCTTCACCAACAGCTGGGCACTTACCAGGCCGGGCCATTGTACATCTGTATGAAGTACAGATGATATTACGGACTCATCAGTATAACGGGATCTTGGAAGATGAGGTGTTGGCGTGTTGGTCCCTTTCAATGATTGGCATAGACGAGTGGCAAAGGCAGCGCAAGTTGCCTCGCTGATATAAAGGGGAACCACCGAAGCATCATTGGACTGGAACCACGGCTTCTCGCCAAGGAGATTACTCTGTGCAAGGGTCTCAGCGTTCTCAGTGGCAGCATACCCATAGACTTGCTGGGGACCAGAGCTTTGCTCTTGTCTGTTTGAGCGGTTCTCCTGTTTCAAGCGATGCCGTCGGTCATGTAGCTCTTGGCTATCTTTTATAAGTCGCTCCAAATAGCTATCAGTTATTGGAGTTAGCATTTTAAACCTAGGGACGAAAGAAGATGGGCACCTTTCATCCACCCGTATTTTGCGATCTCGGGTCGCATATCTGCATTGCGCTTCGTAGCCTGCGACTCGGCATTTGGAGCAAGGCTTTTCTCCAGAGCATTTGATCTTTTGCGCATGACACCGATGGCAGCTGTGAAAGTGGTGAGCAGAAGTTTGACGCTGCTTTTGGACATACCCACGCTACGGCTCTTTTCTTGGGTCTTGTGGTGCGAGGGGCGGGCTGTTGGCTAGACCGACTGGGTATACCCTGTGATTCATTGCACATCTTGATCCGTAAGGTGACTTCAAATTGTAAACATAGTGCTTTTGCTAGAGAAAACTAAGCGAATTGGGAGAGGTGTTCGGCAAACCTTCAGTTCGCCGGTCTGCCCAATCATGAACGGAAATACCATCAACGGAGTTTTGAGAGATTTCAATGTTATGAATTAAAAAATCAAACCTTTGAAAGGGATTCAAATTGCTATTGGACGCAAATCTCCATTCAGTACAAAATATGGAGCCGTTTTCCCCCCAACTACTTTAGTAGCTATACACCTTAGCTGCCGCTTTTATGGGGATACTCAGAATTATCTAAGCTAAGTAAATTTCAGTCTAAGCCAGAAGATGGATCAAGCAGTATTCCCAATTAGGACTAGCTTCGCGCTTAGATAATATAAAACGTGTTCGATAGTTAAGCGAACCGCCATTGTAAGCGAGCCGCCACCCTACCCAAAACTCGTCTAGGAATTAGATCTTTATTAGTTCAACCACCTACCATGTGTTACGCACTGCTAACTGTAACCAGTTAGGTTAGACAGGTTCAGGGTATATTTGCCTTAATACTACTCGTATTCTTTAACGTCAACGATCTGTCCCTCAACCGTACTATTGACTAACGGGCCTTACTAAAGACTAGGTCCTTTCGAGGGTATCGAGGAAGGATACTAGATAGAGCGCCGAGTACTCTATACTGGGGTATTAGTCTACTCGTAAGTATTATTAAGTTATAGTTAAATAATAGAGTTATAGTAATCTGTCAGACTGGGATATGGGCCCCCCCTAGGCCCTAAACAGGAACCGAGGTTTTTGTTATGGTCTAGTGGTAAAATAGGCTGTATATTTTCCCACATAATCTAAAAGGTAAATATAAGTAATAATATATAATTAAAGACGAAGAACTAAACTAAGTATATAAAGGAGCATCCTTATATATCCTTCGTTTCCTATTCCTTAATATACTCCTAAAGTATATCTAGGAGTTACAGTTATATAGTCTATAGTACTCGACTAGGTAGTTATTATAGTAGATATTATCTAGTATAGATAATTATATATACATCGAAAACCCTCTAATAGTAGGTCTCGCTTAGGGGGGATCTGTTACGGACCTATCCGTCACCAATCAGTGGTGACCCACAGGCACACCAATGGGCCATCGAGAGCCAACAGATCGAGATCACGTGCGACGTATCGGGCAGAAAAGGGTTTTGCCAGAAGGTAGCCATTACCGGCCCTTACGGGGCAAATGGCAATTCTACCTTATAACAATACCGAGCGCCCGTGACCGCCTAGACTACGTGACCGTGACTCCTACGTCGACTCTAGGAGTATACGTAGAAGTATACGGTGACTCCCGAATATACTCTAGGAGTATATTAGGGAGTAGGAAACGAAGGATATATAAGGATACTCCCTTATATACTTAGTTTAGTTCTTCGTCTTTAATTATATATTATTACTTATATTTACCTTTTAGATTACTATGACTCTTTACTTGATTATAACTTAATAATACTTACGAGTAGACTAATACTCCGGTATAGATCTACTCGGCGCTCTACCTAGTATTAGTTCCTTAATCGCTTAAAAGGACTTAGGCTACTATAAGGCCCTACGCGGTATTAGCTTAGTTAAGACCCGATTATTAACGTTAGACTATTCGAGGAGTATTAAGGTAAGTATACCCTAAACCTATCTAATCTAACTATAACTAGTTAGCTAGTATATAATATATTAAAGACCGTCTCGAATTAAGTTTCGAGTTATAATAAGCAATATATCTTACGCTAGTACTAGGAAGAAGCCTATTCGGGAGTAAGTCACTCTACCTATAGAGGATCCTAACTCTAATGTTAAAAGAGACAATACTATTACGGAATAGAAGCGAAAGATTAGCGAACTTAAGTATAACCTTAAAAAAGTTATAGATTAGCTTAGTAACTTAGGAGAGTAAAGCGGTACTAAGTTTAGTAAGGTCGACGACTACCTCGAGTAGATTAAGGCTTAAGTTAATATATCTATACCTATTAGTACTATCTAGGTACTATAATTACCTAAGGCTAAGTTCTTTAAGGGAAACCGAATTAAACTTCGAGGATTCCTTACTTAGATAGATATATACCTCGATATAAATAGTACTAAGATACCTAACGAAGCCGGTAAAGTGATTTTTATATTAACCTACTTATATAGTTAGGTATAGGATTAGTTCGAACCTTATATCTATAACTATTATAAAAAGAAACCTAAAGAATAGTCGGATACTACGATAAATATCTTCGGCGAGTATCGTAACTTCTATTAATACCTCGAAAATACGTTCGGAGATATCGACGCTATAAGAATAGCCTAGAAAAAGTTATAACGAATCCGATAAACCGGAACTATATTAAGCTATACCTCTAAGTTCTTATAAATCATCTCTTACTTAAATTAGCTAGATAGAGTATACCTTCCTTACTTCGAAGCTAGAATAAAATCCGATATTAAGGATAAACTAGCGCGAATAGATTAACCGGAAGAGCTTAATTAACTTATTAAGATTACGGTTAAGATCGACAACTATAATAGCGAACGAAGAAGGGAACGATACGAAATAGAATTATAGAAGCGTAGGAAGATATATAGCTTTAACCGATTCGGTAGACGCCGCGATAGAGCGATACTATAGGATAACGATCTATATAGCCTAAAGCTAATAGAGTTAGACGCTACTTATAATAAATAAAAAAAGCGTCGTAATAAGAATCTTTACTTTACCTATAGGAAACTAAGATACCTGTTACGCACTAGCTAACTGGTCATAGTTAGGTTAGATGGGTTTAGGGTATACTTGCCTTAATACTCCTCGAATGGTCTAACGTCAATAATCGGATCGTAACTAAGCTATTGCCGCGTAGGGCCTTACTATAGCCTAAGTCCTTTTGAGCGATTAAGGAACTAATACTAGGTAGAGCGCCGAGTAGATCTATACCGGGGTATTAGTCTACTCGTAAGTGTTATTAAGTTATAATCAAGTAAAGAGTCATAGTAATCCAAAAAGGTAAATATAAGTAACAATATATAATTGAAGACGAAGAACTAAACTAGATATATAAATAAGTATCCTTATATATCCCTAAGTTCTTCCTATATAGAATAGTAAATAGTAGAATAGTAGAATCGCTTTAGCGGATTCTACTAATCTACTTACTACCCTTCTACTACCTATATAATTACGTGATACTAAGTAGCGGTTATCTAGTACGTAGAGCAACCTATATAACGGAAATCCTCTATAGGGTAGATCCGCTTAGGGCGGATTATACTCTTACTTAGTAAGCTTATACGTAATCTACTAATAGGTATCCTAGTTAGCTCTCGATAGCCTATTAGTATATCTAGTAGGTTATTACTAATTAGTAACGGATAGGTCCGTAATATTACCTCCCCTTTTCTTAGGAGTTTCGTCCCCGAGACTTATAAAGCTACGGTATCCCCCTTTAGGTAGGTAATAGATTTCTTTTCCTTAAAATAATACTTCCTCGTTATACCTAAACGAAAGGCTAACTCTATTTCTTTATTTACTCCTAAACTTCCCTCTAATTCTTTTAATACTTATTATCGTTAGGCGACTTATATTAAGGATAATAGTTTTACTACCTCTATTTTTTATAATTATTATAAATCGGTAGGTATTACTTATCTAATAGATCGTTCTCGTTAATATTCGAAATATACTTTGTATACTCGCGCGGGTCGCTTATATAAGCGTGATTTTTATACTAGTTAGGAATAGGATTTATTACGTCGTACCGAAACTAAACTTTCTTTAGATCTTAAAACGAATAAAAGTAAACTCGATTTATTAGAACCTAAGTTAAGTAAACTATAAGCTTATCTCGTAAAGCTATATTAAAAATTGTTAAATAAATAAAAATAATACTAGGAAGTAATATCTAGGTAACGTCGGTTATATAAATAAATATCCTTCCTAAAATAAAAGGGTTTTAAAATATTAGAATATAATACTAAACTCCTTTAAATTCTCGATAAAAAGTAAATATCCCTAGAGTAGGCTTCCCCTTCTACTCTCGACCTCGAGTAGCTTACTACTATTACCGATTATCCGAACTTTAATTAGATATTAGCGGAGATTACTAATTTCCCTATTTCTTTTTAGGATAAATCCGGTTTCGTACCCTCCTCGCTTTCTATTACGTAAGGGTCCTTTTCGCCTATTAGTAATACTATTAAATAAGCTAGTAATAGCCCCTTAGGTTCTAGATAGGTTCCTATATATTTTCTAAAGTAGGATACCCTTTCTACTAAACTAAAAGTTATTACTAACTATTATACTATCTATCCGATAGGATTCGTTCGACTTTATATTTGTCTTCGGTTTTCTCGATTTCTACGTTAGTTATAATTTCGGCGTTATCTAGTACTAGTTCGAGTAATAAGATATAAAATACTATATAGAGTTTTTATATACTTTTAGGTAGCTTTAAGCGATAATTTACTAGTCCTAATTTTTCCTTAATCTTAAATAGTCCTAGTCGTAGGTAGTCTAATTTATTACTAGGTCGCTTAGTTTTAATATTACGTTATAATAGGTAAACCTTTTCTCCCTTCTTAAGGTTAGGTCCCTCTCTATAGTAGTCGTCGTAGTATTTCTTTATATATAGATTAATAAAGTTAATATCTCTAGCTAGTTATATATATAACTTTCTTAGTCCGCTAGCCTTTAATCTCGCTAATTCTACTATAGCTATTTTATTAATTAGTTCTCTAAATACTATTAGATTATATCTATAATTCGTAAAGAATAGTATTTCGTTAGTCGTAGAGTATACTATATTATTATATACTAGCTATATTATTAGTAGTAGTCCTACCTAGTTATCTTATTAGTAGTTTATATAGTATTATAGGTACTATTTTACTATCTAATTTACTCTTTCTATCTAACTATTAGTCTATAGGTAGTATACGGTAGAGAGTCTAAGCTTAATACCTATCTAGTCTATAAAAGACTTCTATATATTCGATATAAATAGCTTATCTCTATCTAATATAATCTTACTTAGTATCCTATAGTTCGTAACTATATATCGAAGTATAATATTCGCTATTTAATTAGTATCGATAGTTTCTATAATCGGAATTATATAGGCGTACTTAGTAAGCTTATCGACTATAACTATAATTATATTATATCTATCTAAGATTAATAACTTTATAATAAAGTCTATTATAATCTATTCCTACGGCTAGGTTAGCGTCTTAGATAACTATAATTCCTTATAAGGTATATATTATATAAGTTTATTTCGTTAGTACGTATCGTAAACGCGGACGTAGAATCGAACCTTTCGCTATATATTTAGAAAATAATAATTTTATATAATATATTCGATAGTTTTTTCTACTCCTATATATCTATATAAGATATTATTATAATATCGATATATAATCTCTTCTCTTAGCTTACTTAGAATATATATTAATCTATATATATAGAGTAATCCTTAGTCGTTCTTAGTAAGTTTTCTACCCTTCTTAATAAGTTAATTGATTATATCTTCCTCTAATACGTCTTTAATTTTCTATAGGAAGTCGTCGTCCTTAACTTCTATCGTTACGGCTAGTAACTACTTATTATATAAGATAGTACTATTAGAGTTTTATCTTAATATAGCGGAATCCGCTACCTTAGTTCCTAATTCGTAGTCTAGTCGTCTACTTAAAGCGTCGGCTTATCCGTTCTCTATCCCTTTATAGTATTCGATTTTAAAATCGTATTATATAAGGGTTTCGGCCTATCGCGTTTATCGTCTCGTTAACTTCTTCGTTATAGTAAAGAATATAAGGTTCTTATAATCGGTCTTAACTATTACTATATATTTTACTCCTTCTAGATATACTCTCTAGACTTAGAACGCTAATACTATAGCTAATAGTTCTTTATTATATATATCGTAGTTAAGTTCTACTAGAACTATTTTCCTCGACTAAAATATAACTAGTCGGTACTTACTATTAGTTCCCGGTTACGTTAGCCTTACTCCTAGAGCGTAGTCTAATATATTGGTTTCTATAATAATTAGTCGATTGTAGCTAAATATAGCTATAATTATTCCTTTATTAAAGAGTTTCTTAAGGTCCTAGAACGATTTATCTACTACCTTATCCTATATAAATTTCTAATCTTTCTTAGTAAGATAGTAGAGTCCTAATATAACTCCGGCGTATCTATCGATAATTTTCCGATAATAGTTAGCTAAACTAAGGAATTATTATACTTCCTTTATATTTTTAGGTATCGGCTATTCTATAATACTTTTAACTTTATCTTTTTTTATCCCTAGTCCTTTAAGGGTAATATAGTATCCGAGGAAAGTCGTTTTCTAAATATAGAATTCGTATTTCTTTAGTTTAAGAGTAACTTCTACTTCTTTTAGCTTCTATAATATAAGTCTATTATATTTAATATAATCTTCGAGTATCTCTAAGAAGACTAAAATATTATCTAGGTATACGATAACGAAGATATCTAAATATTCCTTAATCGCTTTAAAAATAAAGCGTTAGAATATTACTAATATATTAGTAAGGCCGAAAGGTATAACCTTATATTTATAGTATCCGAACTTAGTTCTAAATACCGTTTTCTATTTATAGCCTAGCTTAATCCTAATACTATAGTAGATATTAGTAATATTATACTTCGAAAAGTACTTAGTATATATAATCCTATCTTATATCTCGTTAATTAAAGGTAGCGGGTATTAATCTTTAATAATAATCGAATTTAAATATCGGTAATCTATATAAAGTCGAAGACTCCTATCCTTCTTTAGTATAAAGATAATAGGGTATCTAGCCTTTAACTTCGAGACTTAGATATATCTCTTTAATAGATTCTCCTTAATATAATCCTTAAGTATATCGGACTCCTTTTATAATAGCTAATAGATAAGTATAAAAGTCGGTTTAGTACCTTCTATTATATTAATCTCGTAATTAAAAGGTCTATATTTCGGTAATACTCTATTAGCTAGTACTATAAAAATATCTATAAACTCCTAGTATTCCTCTAGGATCCTAGGTACGTCGCTAGTTACGTATAGTTTCTTATATTTAATTATTATATAGTTTATTAACTCTTAGTCGGATATATCTAGTGATTGTTTTATAGTATCTAGGGCGACGTCTATAACTAATACTCTAGTCCTCTTACTTCGGGACTATTTACTATACTCGTTTCGTTAGGTAGACTTCTATCGATATATCTTATACTTATTATATTCTTATATATACTTATACCTATCGAAGGTAATTCGTCCCGATTACTAATCGATATTTAGGTTATACTTCCTAAGCTATAGAATACCTAGAATAATATCGTAGTCTCCTATTTCTAGGATATTAAACCGTATTAATTCTAGGTATCTATAGATAGATATAGGTAATATAATAGTTTCTTCGCTAACTCCTCCTAAAAGTACTTCTCTATCGAGTCTTACGACTAGTATTATATATAATAGGGATTTAGTTATAACTTACCGATCGTCTTTAAACCTTAGGTTTATAAAGTTATTAGTAGCTCCTAAGTCGATAAGAGTCTATACTATTTCTATTAGTAGGTTTATATATAGTTTAATATATATTCCTAATAGTATTACCGCTAGATATATTATTAGTCGACCCTTATAGTCGTATATCTAGCGCCCGTTATACTAAATTCCTTAGTATCCTTTCGTCTATTATAGCTTCTTTATCTACCGTAGTAGTCTTAGTTCGATACTATAATCTAACTTTACTAACCTATAAATAGTATACGTTTCGTCGTAGTATATAATACTAGCTATCTTACTATATCCTAGGTATCGCGTATATCCTTTATATACGTAAGTAGAATTTTCGTAAGGGTATCCTACTAGGTCGTCGCCTTCCTTAATTATATTAATAAGGTACTAGTCTAGTCTACTAGGCTATATCTTTCTTTCGAGATATCCTATAAGCTCTTTAACTTCTTTATTATTATAATAGTTTATAGGGCTTTCTATTAGTATTTCTAGGATAGTTTGATTTATTCTAGGAAGCGTATCTAGCGTTCCTAGATTACTATTAGCTCTAGGGATCGGGTTCTATATCTCTGTAGGCCCTATATCGTTAGTCGTAAGATACTTAGGGTCCTAAGACTTCTCTATTCCTATATCCGTAGTCTCTAGTCCTAGCGGGTCTAGTAACCGCTAACTAAGGTCCTCCCTAGCCGTAAGTCCTATTAGGTCCTAGATTAGTACTTAGGGTATATACTATATCTACCCTTAACTTTCTACTATATCCTAATCGATTTCTAGATAATCGAGTTCTAGCTCGTCGGCTAACCCTTTAATATATAGGTTGCCTACCGTTATCTCTTCTAGGCTTAGGTTAGTCTATTTTATTAAGAGATCTTCTAAGAGTTCGTCCCTTAGGTCTATAGCGACTCGCCTTTTCTATCTAAGGCTATCGATAAGGGTCCCGACCTACCTTCCTAGGTCGCCCTATTACTCGTTAGGGTATATTTCCTTCTAGTATTCCTAACTAACGCTTATTCCTTCGGCGCTAGTACCTATACTAGTAGTAGCCTTTTCCTCTTAGGTCGCTTATAGTATTTCGCGTATCGCCTATATATATTATTGTTTCTTATACGGTTTCTTCTATTTATATTCCTTCGCGCGGTATTCTAGTTTCCCGTAGATAAAGTAAAGATTCTTCTATCGACGCTCGTCTTATTCTTCTCGTATCGCGTTAAGGTCTATCGGTATTAGGCCGTATAGGTCTATATATCTCGCCGGTCGGGGCGTAGACTACCTAGGTCGCCTATCGTTCTAGCGATACTAGATAGGTAGTCGCTATCCGCCCGTTCTCTACTATCTTATTTTATAACGTTATATTTCGCGATCGTAGATTCGATTATCGATTTTAACTATAACGCCGATAATCTTATCTAGCGTATCTAGTCGATTATCGCGTACTAGTTTGTCTTTAATATATTTCTTTAGTTTATCTTCGAAGACTAAAACGAAGTAGTCCTTATCCTAACTTAAGTATAAGATGATTTATTAAAACTTAGCGGCGTATACGCTAACTAAAGTAGTCTATCGTAGGCGTCGAAGGCGTCGTTTAGCCGTTCGTTTCGCGTTAATATTACCGAACGTAAGTTTAATTCGTTCCTTAAACTTATTATAGCTATTAAATACTTCCTAGGTAAAGTCGCTCTAGACTTCTTAGTCGGTTTCTTCTTAAAACTCGCGTAGGAATAGTTCGAACTAATCGAAGGCTAGTCTTTAGAGGAAGGTCGATACGTAGATAACCTTATCGGCTTCTATAAGTAGCTTAGATCGGTTAACCCTTTAGTTCGTATCTAGTTAAGTAAGGAACGATCGAAGCTTAGATCGTATTCTATTAAAGAATTCTAGTTACGGAATCTTAATTATAGAGACTAAACGTTAGTTCTCTAGGGTTAAGATTTACTCCTATAGTTATTAGATTATCTTAGCTATCTACTAAGGGCTAAGCGCGTTATTTCGTATAGAAGTACCGCTACTAGTAGTCGAGTCGTTAACTATATTGTCTTATCGTAACTCGAAACTTAATTCGAGACGGTCTTTAATATATTACGTACTAGCTAACTAGTTATAGTTAGGTTAGATAGGTTTAGGGTATACTTACCTTAATACTCCTCGAATAGTCTAACGTTAATAATCGGATTATAACTAAGTTATTACCGCGTAGGGCCTTACTATAGCCTAAGTCCTTTTAAGCGATTAAGGAACTAATACTAGGTAGAGCGCCGAGTAGATCTATACTAGGATATTAGTCTACTCGTAAGTATTATTAAGTTATAATCAAGTAAAGAGTTATAGTAATCTAAAAAGGTAAATATAAGTAATAATATATAATTAAAGACGAAGAACTAAACTAGATATATAAATAAGTGTCCTTATATATCCCTAAGTTCTTCCTATATAGAATAGTAGATAGTAGAATAGTAGAATCGCCTTAGCGGATTCTACTAATCTACTTACTACCCTTCTACTACCTATATAATCACGTGATACTAAGCAGCGGTTGTCTAGTACGTAGAGCAACCTATATAACGGAAATCCTCTATGGGGTGGATCCGCTTAGGGCGGATCATGCTCTTACTTAGTAAGCTTATACGTGATCTACTGATAGGTATCCTGGTTGGCTCTCGATAGCCTATTGGTGTGCCTGGTGGGTTATCACTGATTGGTGACGGATAGGTCCGTAATAATACCGCGCGAAGGAATATAAATAGAAGAAACTATATAAGAAACGGCAATATATATAGGCGATATACAAAGCACTATAAGCGACCTAAGAGGGAAAGGCTACTACTAGTATAGGTACTAGCGCCGAAGAAATAAGCGCTAGTTAGGAATACTAAGAGGAAATATACCTTAACGAGTAATAGGGCGACCTAAGAGGGTAGGTCGGGACCCTTATCGATAGCCTTAAAAGTAGTAGGTAAGTCGCTATAGACCTAAGAGACGAGCTCTTAGAAGATCTTATAGGTAGGTACTAAGGCCTTAACCTAGAAGAGATAATAGCGGGCAACCTATATATTAAAGGGTTAGCCGACGAGCTAGAACTCGATTATCTAGAAATCGATTAGGATACGGTAGAAAGTCAAGGGTAGATATAGTACGTACCCTAAGTACTAATCTAAGACCTAATAGGACTTAAGGCTAGGGAGGACCTCGGTCGGCGGTCGTAAGACCTACTAGGTCTAGAGACTATAGTTATAGGAATAGAGAAGTCCTAGGACTATAATCGTCTTAGGACGAACGATATAGGACCCCCGGAGATATAGAACCCGATCCCTAGAGCTAATAGTAATCTAGGAACGCTAGATACGCTTCCTAGAATAGATTAAACTATCCTAGAAATACTAATAGAAAGCCCTATAAACTATTATAATAATAAAGAAGTTAAAGAGCTTATAGGATATCTCGAAAGAAAGATATAGCCTAGTAGACTAGACTAGTACCTTATTAATATAATTAAGGAAGGCGACGACCTAATAGGATACCCTTACGAAAATTCTACTTACGTATATAAAGGATATACGCGATACCTAGGATATAGTAAGATAGCTAGTATTATATACTACGACGAAACGTATACTATTTATAGGTTAGTAAAGTTAGATTATAGTATCGAACTAAGACTACTACGGTAGATAAAGAAGCTATAATAGACGAAAGGATACTAAGGAATTTAGTATAACGGGCGCTAGATATACGACTATAAGGGTCGACTAATAATATATCTAGCGGTAATAACGTTAGGAATATATATTAAGTTATATACGATCCTACCTATAGGGAAAGTATAGACTCTTATCGACTTGGGAGCTACTAATAACTTTATAAACCTAAGGTTTAAGGAAGATCGATAAGTTATAACTAAACCCCTACTATATATAATACTAGTTATAGGACTCGATAGAGAAGTACTCTTAGAAGGAGTTAGCGAGGAAACTATTATACTATCTATATCTATCTATAGATACCTAGAATTAATACGGTTTAATATCTTAGAAACGGGAGACTACGATATTATTTTAGGTATTTTATAGCTTAAAAAGTATAACCCGAGTATCGATTAGTAGTTAGGATATATCTTATTCGATAGATATATATATATAGAGATATATAACGAATATAAGATACGTCGATAGAAGTCTACCTAAAGAAACGAGCGTAGTAAATAGTCCCGAAGTAAGAGGACTAGAGTATTAGTTATAGGCGTCGCCCTAGATACTACGGAATAATTACTAGATATATCCGACTAGGAGTTAAAGGACTATATAATAATTAAATACGAGAAGCTATATATAACTAGTAATAAACCTAGGATTCCGGAGGAATACTAGGAGTTTATAGATATTTTTACGGTACCGGCCGATAGGGTATTACCGAAATATAGATCTTTTAATTATAAGATTAATACTATAGAAGGTACTAAACTAACTTTTATACCTATCTATTAATTATTATAGAAGGAGTCCGATATACTTAAGGAATATATCTAAGAGAACCTATAAAAAGGATATATCTAAGTCTCGAAGTTAGCGGCTAGATATCCTATTATCTTCGTACTAAAGAAGGATAGGAGTCTTTAACTTTATATAGATTACCGATATTTAAATTCGATTACTATTAAAGATCGATACCTACTACCTTTAATTAATAAAATATAAGATAGGATTAGATACGCTAAGTACTTTTCGAAGTATAATATTACTAATATCTATTACCGTATTAGGATTAAGCTAGGCTATAAATAGAAAATAGTATTTAGAATTAAGTTCGGATATTACGAATATAAGATTATACCTTTCGGCCTTACTAACGTATTAGTAACGTTCTAACGCTTTATCTTTAAAGCGATTAAGGAATATTTAGATATCTTCGTTATCGTATATCTAGACGATATCGTAGTCTTCTTAGAGATACTCGAAGATTATATTAAATATAATAGACTTATATTATAGAAGCTAAGAGAAGTAGAAGTCACTCTTAAACTAAAGAAATACGAATTCTATATTTAGGAAATAACTTTCCTTAGATACTATATTACCCCTAAAGGACTAGGGATAGAAGAAAATAAGGTTAAAAGTATTATAGAATAGCCGATACTTAAAAATATAAAGGAAGTATAATAATTTTTTAGTCTAGCTAATTATTATTAGAAGATTATCGATAGATACGCCGGAGTTATATTAGGACTCTACTATCTTACTAAGAAAGATTAGAAATTTATATAGGATAAGGTAGTAGATAAATCGTTCTAGGACCTTAAGGAACTCTTTAATAAAGGAATAATCGTAGCTATATTTAGCTATAACCGACTAATTATTATAGAAACCGATATATTAGACTATACTCTAGGAGTAAGACTAACGTAACTGGGAACTAATAGTAAGTACCGACTAGTTATATTTTAGTTAAGGAAAATAGTTCTAGTAGAACTTAATTACGATATATATAATAAGGAATTATTAGCTATAGTATTAGTATTCTAAGTCTAGAGAGTATATCTAGAGGGAGTAAAGTATATAGTAACGGTTAAGACCGATTATAAGAATCTTATATTCTTTATTATAACGAAGAAGCTAACGAGACGATAAGCGCGATAGGCCGAAACCCTTATATAATACGATTTTAAGATCGAATATTATAAAAGGATAGAGAATAGATAAGCCGACGCTTTAAGCAGACGACTAGATTACGAACTAGGAACTAAAGTAGCGGATCCCGCTATATTAAGATAAAACTCTAATAGTACTATCTCGTATAATAAGTAGTTACTAGCTATAACGATAGAAGTTAAGGATAACGACTTCTTATAGAAAATTAAAGATATATTAGAGGAGGATACGATTAATTAACTTATCGAGAAAGGTAGAAAACTTACTAAGGACGACTAAGGATTACTCTATATATATAGATTGATATATATCCTAAGTAAGCTAAGAGAAGAGGTTATACGTCGATACTACGATAATATCTTATATAGATATATAGGAGTAGAAAAAACTATCGAATATATTACGCGAAATTATTATTTTCTAAATATATAGCGAAAGGTTCGATTCTATATCTACGGTTATAATATATACTAACGAAATAAACCTATACGATATATACCTTATAAGGAATTATAGTTATCTAAGACGCTAACCTAGCTATAGGAATAGATTACGATAGACTTTATTACGAAGTTACTAATCTTAGATAGATATAATATAATTATAGTTATAGTCGATAGGCTTACTAAATACGCCTATATAATTCCGACTATAGAAACTATTAATACTAATTAAATAGCGAATATTATACTTCGATATATAGTTACGAACTATAGGATACCGAGTAAGATTATATTAGATAGAGATAAGTTATTTATATCGAATATATAGAAGTCTTTTACGGACTAGATAGGTATTAAGCTTAGACTCTCTACTATATACTATCTATAAACTAACGGTTAGACGGAAAGAGTAAACTAGATAATAAAATAGTACCTACGATACTACGTAAACTACTAGTAAGATAACTAGGTAAGACTACTACTAATAATATAGCTAGTATATAATAATATAGCGTACTCTACGATTAACGAAACACTATTCTTTACGAATTATAGATATAATCTAATAGTATTTAGAGAACTAATTAATAAGATAGCCGTAGTAGAATTAGCGAGACTAAAGGCTAGCGGACTAAGAAAGTTATATATATAACTAGCTAGAGATATTAACTTTATCAATCTATATATAAAGAAATATTACGACGACTACTATAGAGAGGGACCTAACCTTAAGGAGAGAGAAAAGGTTTATCTATTATAACGTAATATTAAAACTAAGCGATCTAGTAATAAATTAGACTACCTACGACTAGGACCGTTTAAAATTAAAGAAAAATTAGGACTAGTAAATTATCGCTTAAAGCTACCCGAAAGTATATAAAAACTCTATATAGTATTTTATATCTTATTACTCGAACTAGTACTAGATAACGCCGAAATTATAACTAATATAGAAATCGAGAAAACCGAAGATAAATATAAAGTCGAACGAATCCTATCGGATAGATAGTATAATAGTTAATAATAACTCTTAGTTTAGTAGAAAGGGTATCCTATCTTAGAAAATATATAGGAACCTATCTAGAACCTAAGGGGCTACTACTAGCTCGTTTAATAGTATTACTAATAGGCGAAAAGGACTCCTATATAGCGGAAGGTACGGAAGAATCGCTAATAAGGAAAGATAAGTCTATCCCCTCTAGGACGGAAGGGGATAAGGGACTAAATATCTAAGTTAGAGTAGGATTCTCTAACGTAGCGGTAAGGACCTAAGTATCGTACTTATCGGCGAGACGATCTAGCTTAGCGAGATCCTTAGTACTAGGAGGATCCTTAGTATCTAACTACTCTATTATAAAGGAGTTATAATTTAATATCTTACTACTCCGATTTTTAAATATTTGACGTTACTTCTTAAGACGAAGTATTTTTGCTATTAACTTTATTTACTACTTCTCGATCTCTTTAATCTCTATATCGATTTTCGTAGACTTATAAAGAACGCGCTACTATTCCTTATCGCTATAAAACTATTATACGTAATAACGACTATAACGAGTATACTCGGTATAGTTACGACTTTTCGGGTCTATTATATAATTAATAAAGCGAGAGGAATAGAATTCGTAAGAGATATTAGCAACCGAACTATTTTATAATATTTTATTATATTAAGTAAGTCTATTCTTTTTATAGGTTTTGTTATTAACTAGTATAATACGACGGGTATATAGCTAAAGAAAAGAAAATAAAAAAGAAAATAAACGATATTACTTACTAGAGGGGGGAACCGTAGCTTTATAAGTCTTAGGGACGAAACTCCTAGGAAGAGGGGAGGTAATATTACGGACCTATCCGTTACTAATTAGTAATAACCTATAGGTATACTAATAGGCTATCGAGAGCTAATAGATCGAGATTACGTACGATATATCGGGTAGAAAAGGGTTTTACTAGAAGGTAGCTATTACCGGCCCTTATAGGGTAAATAGCAATTCTACCTTATAATAATACCGAGCGCCCGTAACCGCCTAGACTACGTGACCGTGACTCCTACGTCGACTCTAGGAGTATACGTAGAAGTATACGGTGACTCCCGAATATACTCTAGGAGTATATTAGGGAGTAGGAAACGAAGGATATATAAGGATACTCCCTTATATACTTAGTTTAGTTCTTCGTCTTTAATTATATATTGTTACTTATATTTACCTTTTGGATTACTATGACTCTTTACTTGATTATAACTTAACAATACTCACGAGTAGACTAATACTCCGGTATAGATCTACTCGGCGCTCTACCTGGCATTAGTTCCTTAATCGCTCAAAAGGACTTAGGCTACTATAAGGCCCTACGCGGTATTAGCTTAGTTGAGACCCGATCATTGACGTTGGACCATTCGAGGAGTATTAAGGCAAGTATACCCTGAACCCATCTAACCTAACTATGACCAGTTAGCTAGTGCGTAACAGGATCATACTCTTACTAAGTATAATTATAGTTTCCCTTTCCTTTAAGATCTCAGGGTTATCTAGATATTAGATATTATATGTAATCTATTAATAGGCTAACCGTTTAGCGCTTAATAGCTTATTTATATACCTAGTAGGGTACTATCGATTAGTAATAGGTAGGTCTATAATATTATCTCCCCCCTTTAGGGTTTCGCCCTTAAAGCTATAAAGCTATAGTCCCCCCGTAAATAAGTAATATTAATTATTTTTTCTTTTTATTTTTTCTTCTATTTCTTTAGCTATATATCTATTATATCATACTAGTTAATAATAATAATAATTATAAAAGAAATAGACTTATTTAATATAATAAAATATTATAAAACGGTTCGATCGCTAATATCCCCTATAAATTCTATTCTTCTTATTATATCCACTATATAATAGATCTAAAGAGTTATAACTATACTAATGTGAAGGATATGCCTGGGCGCACATTCTTCCGCTCAGCCAAAAGACCATTATATCAGAGCCCTCGCTCTGATATGCCCAGGATCAATATATATAGTAGTGCACAAAGTTATCCGTAGCAACTAAGTATACCTATCGTAGTCGTCGGTATATATATTAGTTCTATAGCGATAAATAATAGTACCGCGTACTTTATAAGTCGGCTAAAATTAATTCGGAGATTAAAAAGATCGAAAAATAGTAAATAAAGTTAATAGCTAAAATATTTTATCTTAAGAAGTAACGTTAAATGTTTAAAAATCGGAGTAGTAAGATTTTAAATTATAACCCTCTTATTATAGAGTAGTTAGATACTAAGGATTCCCCCAGTACTAATGACCTCGCTAAACTAGATCGTCTCGCCGATAAGTACGATACTTAGATTCTTATTACTATATTAGAGAATCCTACTCTAATCTAGATACTTAGTCCCTTATCCCATTCTGTTTTAGAGGGGATAGACTTATCCTTCCTAGTTAGCGATCCTTTAGATTATAGCGCTTCCTTACCTTCTCTTACACGATAGTCTTTTTCATCTACTAGTAATACTACTAAATAAGCTAGTAGTAGCCCCTTAGATTCTAGATAGATTCCTATATACTTTTTAAAGTGTATTTTGGAAAGTACTAATTCCCCATTTCTAGGCTTAGACCTTCGAGCCCGAGAGGTGCTCTGCATGGGAATGGGCTCGCTGGGGTGAGCTGCTGTCTTATGTCGAGAAGCAAATGAGATCTGATGGGCCAGGATTTGAGGCACGGAGGTTATTTTCGACTCTTTTCGAGTTCTTACAACAATGGCCAGAGTTTCATTTGTAGCCGGGTTGTATGGGACTAGCCGAGGCGACTTAAAAGCCCTAGTAATAGCGTTGCGAAGAGCCACACTGCTCCCTTATTGATCGCGCTAAGTATTTTCATATTTCCGATTTCGATCTGGTGAAGAGCAGAGGAAAGAATGCAGCGCTGTTCCTCTACGAATAACAATCCGCCACCTCCAAGTAAATTGGACACGAACATGGTCGGGTGACGTCGCCTGGCGTCTTTTCAGGTTCAAAGACCATCCCAAGCCTTGAAGTTGACTTCACAAAATCTTCTGATCACCGCAAAGGCATGGAGTCGACTGGGACAGTCAGGTCGATCAAATGAGCTGACGACTACGGTCTAGGCCCTCCGCAGTTGCGCAATGAGGCGAACTCTATTACCAAAGGCCATCAAGACTTTCATTCGCCCTTTGCGTCCCTATTGCAGATTTGAATTCCCCTGCGGAGGTATCCAGAAAGAGCGTAGGGAGAATTCGCCACGATGGGCGGAAACTCGACGACCGACTGACCTTGAAGGGACAAGAAGGATCTAGGGGTCGGCGCAGCGGTCCAATGGCAAAAATGTCTCATCCTAAGCATAATCGTTAAGACGGAAGGGAAAGGCGAGGTGGAGAAGGTTCGACTCCAAGAACTGTCATTAGAACTTCAAAGCTATCGACATCTTGGGAAAGGCCAAGTCAACAATGATCCCTGTTGAGAGACATCTCTGCAGATCGCTATATCTGTTCGCGATGGAGTCTTTCTAGAGGCCCGTGGCTGAGGTACATGGCCCGATTACACTTTCCGGTCTGCAAGCCCTGGTATATTTGGGACCACCTATTGACGACGATCGATAGAGCGCAATATCTTTGTGTGACAAACATGTAGCTGTTACAGCAAGTCAAGTACACACAGAGGATATGGCAATAGCTTCCTCAATTAACTCAACTATGACTGGGTATCCTTTGATACCAATCTAATAGAGTGGCATGGAGATGAAACTGAATTGGGTATGTACAAAGAGACCTTGTGTCATATACTGCAGCATAGATGTTCCACATTAAGGCACAAAAGATGGGCTCTGACTTGGGTCTCCTCCGAACGGCTTCGTACTTGGCCTCGTGATCCATAAAACCTGGGTTGGAATACAAGTTAATGTTGAGGTTTGCATGCATAAGGTCCACGATCATGTCATAAGAGATATTTGGCAGCAGACTCCCAATCTTCTTTATGGGGTAGATCTAGGGCAACGCGGCCTTGATTTAGGGCAATGTGACCTGACGTCATGGAGATATTGTCATTATCCTTGTCTATCATTACTTGATAAGAATTTTACTTTATAATAGTGGTGATAGCGGAAGCGTAGTTTGTTAGGACTCAGATGCAACCTGCAGGATGACGAAATGGCCATTTTTTATCCTGCAGACATTGGGTCCGAGTCCCAATGCCAGCACAACAATAACCATCATTACGTCTCCGTGGGGAGATATTATCGCCCGGACTAATGGCGTACCGCAGGGGTTCAGTGGTTAAAGTGGAATTATTACAGACATAACGCCAAAAGCGAGGGGTCAGATCAAATTAAACCATCTATACATCCATTCATACTGTATAGCGGTTCCAGAATTACCCAATTCCCGTTTCGGGAACCAAGCTGCAGCTACCCCAAGTCGTTCAAGGCGCGCATATAATTTCCAATTTGCTGACTAATTTCCGACTCAATTACTCAAGGGTAATCGGAAGGTTACACGGTATGTATAATACTTTCTCGGTACCCCAGCCTGACGCACAGGTTGCTCTACTGCGAATGGACTCAGTTAGTTTATGTGCTAAGTTCGAATAAAATATAGAGAAAAGTCGGTGTGCGAGTGCGCTGAGGTGGGGGTTCAAGTGTATAAACTTTTAAGCTGTGTTACATGAATACCTGGTCTAGTTAGATGATGTCCAAATTGTTATAAATATCCGCTTCAGAATAGGATTACTAGATCTAGGACTCAGATTGACTAGTGATTTTTTCCTCTCACGTTTAACATCTAGTACCTATACTATCTCGGCCAAAAAATTCTTTGGCTCTAGTTCGAGGCAGAGATGTCTCCAATTCTTCAGGATCCTAATCTGACCTTGAATAGCACCAGCCCTGGTGTGGATTCTCTGACGAACGGAATGAAAAGGTACGTCCCTGGAACTTGCTCCCATATCTAATGATTTGGTGTGGTGGTTTACTGCTCCTCTAAACCCTTTCCAGACAATATCCTCAAGATAGAACTCAGGCAATTGCCATTGTTGGGATGAGCTGCCGGTTCCCCGGGGACTCAAACTCCCCCGAGGAATTCTGGAAGCTATGTGCCGAAGGTCGAGATGCATGGTCGGAACACCCATCTAGCAGATTCAATGCGAGCTCCTTTTATCATCCGAGTGTTGAACGGAATGGTTCCGTAAGGGCGACCCGTCTTTATCGAAATTATTTCATGACTGCCTTTAACAGCTTTTTGTACAGATGGTCATGCGTGGCGGATATTACTTGAAGCAAGATATCTCTCATTTTGACGCTCAATTTTTCCAGATAAGTGCAACTGAGGCGAAGGTACTTCGGCATCATACACGCAGGAATTGTATGTGACTGACTGTGCCAGGCTATGGACCCCCAACAGAGGATCCTGCTTGAGTGTGTGTACGAAGCTCTGGAGAGCGGTAAGTCGGGCTGCGTCAGGGATGTTTCCAGTTGCTGATGTTCAATCTTCAGCGGGTATTCGCTTGGACAGTATCAGAGGGACAAACACCTCGGTCTACACATCAGCGTTTAATATGGACTATGATCAACTGCTAAAATGTGACCCAGAGAACCTGCCCGTGTATCAATCCACGGGAAACGCTCCCTCGATCCTGTCCAATCGAATCTCTCACTTCTTCGATTTGAGAGGACCCAGCGTCACCATTGATACCGCTTGCTCGTCGAGTCTCGTAGCTCTGAATACAGCATGTAACGATTTACGTTCCGGTAAATCTAAACAAGCAATTGTAGGAGCTGCAAACCTGATCATCAATCCGGATCGAGCGGTTGAAATGACTCGACAGGGGTACGTGTTTGCACGGGATTTTTGGAACGTAAGGTACCGTGCTGACCAAATTTCAGCTTCTTTTCACCAGACGGGCGATGTTATACCTTTGATGACCGCGCTGAAGGGTACGCCCGTGGCGAAGGAATCGCCTGCGTTGTCTTGAAAACCTTAAACGATGCCCTGCGGGATGGCGACCCCATCAGAGCAGTTATTCGAGAAACTTTCACCAACCAAGATGGAAGAACCGCAGGTATAACACTACCCAACCGTGATGCACAAGAACAACTGATTCGCTCTGCCTATATAAGAGCCGCTTTAAGTCCACTGGACACCAGTTACGTCGAAGCGCACGGTACTGGGACAGCAGCGGGTGATCCAGTTGAGGCCGAAGCTATTGCAGCAGTGTTTGGTGAAGGAAGACCGAGTCATCAGCCACTCCGCCTTGCGTCGGTTAAAACAAATGTTGGGCATTTGGAGTCTACAAGTGGACTTGCGGGCGTGATCAGGTGTGTGATGATGCTTGAAAAGAGGGCCATCGCCCCGAGCCTCAATTTCAGACGAGCAAATCCACGCATCCCTTTGGAGGAATGGAAACTCATGGTATTCATGCATCTTCAAACTTTCTGTTAGACAGAGGCTAATTTGCAAAACAGGTACCTCAGAAACTGGAAACATGGCCGTGTGATGGTGTTCGACGTGTGTCGGTCAATAGTTTTGGGTTCGGGGGTACGAACGCACACCTCATCATGGAAGATGCAGGCCAATATCTTGCCCTACGTGGAATGAAATTATCGCATCGATCAGTATCCCCTCAGAGAGGCGAAGAGCCTACTGTGTTGGGAAAAAGCGATAGTCAACGACGACTTTTCGTCGTCACTTCCAACGACAAGGAAACTTTGAAAATGTCCCTGCAGAATTTGAAACACTACGTTCAAATGCATACTTCTCAACAAGTGGAATGTTTCATGGGTGACCTTGCTTACACGTTGAATCAGCGCCGGACTATGCTGCCATGGAAGACTGCAGTCTCAGCAGCGTCAGCAGTAGAACTCATCGAGTCACTCCAAGTTCCGAATATAACGCGTTTGTCCACAAAGGTTCCGAGAATTGGTTTCGTGTTTACTGGCCAAGGGGCACAATGGCACGGAATGGCACAAGAGCTGATCCATACGTTTCCAGTGTTTGAGTTGACCTTGGTCGAGGCTAATTACCATTTGCAAAAAATGGGAGCAACATGGTCAATCTTCGGTAAGGAAAAAGTATTACCAAAAGGTTATCATGCCACTGTTGTTCTGACCAAGAATAGATGAGCTGAACCGCGACAAAAGCACAACCAAGATCAACATCGCCGCCATCTGCCAGCCGTTGTGTACTGCCATCCAGATAGGCCTAGTAAATCTCCTACAGTCCTGGGGTGTTCAAGCCTCTGCAGTTATCGGGCATTCAAGTGGGGAGGCTGCTGCGGCTTATGCTGCTGGTGCCCTAACAATGGATGCGGCTCTGTCCATCTCTTATTTCAAAGGATTGCTCTCTACCAGCATCTCTAGCAAAGCTCCTCATATTCCTGGTGCCATGATGGCTGTCGGCCTATCCCAAGAGGAGGCTGAGACTTATATCTCAACTGTTTCTTCAGGATATATCACCGTTGCTTGCATAAACAGCCCCTCTAACGTGACGTTGTCTGGTGATTCTTCCGCCATTGATGAGATACTCAGCCAGCTTCAGTCTAAAAATGTCTTTGCTCGCAAGTTGAACTCAGACACTGCGTATCATTCGCATCATATGCAAGCCATTGCAGACGACTATCTCATGACATTGCGGGACCTACGAACGAACCCGCTGACGAGAGTTCCATATTGGAGTTCAGTTACTAGCCAAATTGCCGAAGCCACAGACCTAGACGCCAAATACTGGGTCAGGAATATGCTTTCCCCTGTAAGGTTTTTAGAATCTCTACGGAATTTGTGCCTTTGCTCCCCACAAGCACGCCATCAAGGCCCAGGAAGGCAAGACAGTGCTATCGAGTTTCTTATTGAGATTGGACCACATCCCACTCTAGCAAGCCCCGTGAAACAGATCCTGAGAGCTCCGGAATTGAAAGACGCAAACATTGAGTATGCATCTACCTTGTGCCGAAACAGCAATGCTGTGGCCTCAATGCTTAACTCTGCATCTGCAATATTTACCGCGGGGTATCCCCTCAAGACGAGCGCTATCAACTTTCCCCAGTCCGAACGTTCGCCGCGTGTCCTAGTGGACTTACCCCCCTATGTATGGAAGCATGCCGTGAGCTATTGGCACGAGAGTCGCCTCAGTCTGAACCATCGGTACAGACCAAATCCCCGACATGACCTCCTAGGCGCCCCTGTAAATGATTTCAATGAGTTGGAGCCGAGGTGGAGAAACATTCTTCGCGTCTCGGACATCCCTTGGGTGCGGGACCATGTGGTGCAATCCAGTATTGTCTATCCGGCTGCAGGATACATCGCAATGGCCATAGAAGCAGTTGCACAACGCATCTCGAATCAAGACACTACCATACTTGGTTTTAGACTACGAAACCTTGACATCAGTAAGGCGCTCGTGATTCCCGATGACTCTGACGGCATTGAAACAAGTTTTGTTCTTCATCCATTGAATGGGTGTAATGGAGGCTCTTCAGCTACTTGGCAAGAATTTTGCCTCTACTCACATGGCAAAGAGGAGGGGTGGTCTGAGCATTGTCGTGGTCTAATTGCTGTGGTCGTGAAAGAATCCAAATCAGGGATTGACACCAAAGAGAAGAGCCAGGTGCTAGAGACTAACCGACAGAAATTTGCAGATGGGGCCACTGCTTGTCGCGAAGTAATTGACATCCACGAATTGTATCGCCTCCTTGAAACTCTCCAACTTGAATTTGGTGGCACTTTCAAAAACTTGATCGACGCACATGGCGGACCTTGCCAAGCTTTATGTACCATCGCAATTCCCGATACGAAAGCTGTCATGCCACAAGGTTTTGAATATCCCCATGTCGTCCACCCGGCGACAATGGACGCCATTCTCCAGACCTCCATCGTCTCACTGATGAGCACTGGGACACTAGAAGCACCTATGTTGCCAAAGTATATCAAGGAAATTTTCGTCGCCGCAGACATCGACAAGACCGCGGGCCATCAGTTTTCAGTCCATGCGTCTACTCAATCAATGAGTCCTCACGGAACCGAAACCATCATCACAGTGGTTGACGACTCTAACAGTGACAAAACCACTGTTGTCGAGGTTAAGAAATTGAAATGTGTCTCACTGGCAGGCAGAGACTTTGTAAAACAGAATGCGCAACGGAGAAAGCTCTGCTATAACATGTCTTGGGAACCTGATGTCGACATGCTTACTCTTGAAATGTCCAGAAAGGTCTTGTCCGCAAAATCGGGCGCTGTTGATCCTATCGCAATTTCCGTTTTAGATCTCGTTTCCCTCCAGTACATTCAGAATGCGCTCAAGGTACTGAAAGAGTCGGACTACGACACTATGCAGCCGCACCATAAACGATGCTATAAGTGGATGCAACTGCAATCCAACCTTGCCTCAGCTGGCAAGCTGGAGACTCTCAATTTACTGGAAGCAGCCGGTGACTCCGTTAATGTGGACAAACTTCGCAATGAGCTTCAAAATAGCCCCGATGGCCGGTTACTTGATAAGGTGGGAAGCAACCTGGTTCGCATTTTGACGAATCAAGTCCAGCCTCTAGACCTGATGATGGAAAATGACCTGCTGCATGAATTGTACGGCAATGGCATCGGTGTCGACCGCTCCACGGAACAACTGGCTTCGTACGCCGTCAAGCTCAGTCACAAATACCCGAATATGAACATCTTGGAGATTGGTGGTGGTACAGGCGGGACCACGTTGCCGATATTGCAGGCATTGGGTGGAAATGACAGCCGCGACGCTCGCTTTAGCCATTATACATTCACTGACATCTCCTCTGGTTTCTTCGAGAAATCACGGGCTAAATTCAACGCTTGGTCAGGACTCATGAGCTTCAAGAAGCTTAATATCGAGTGTGACCCCGAAGAGCAAGGATTCCAGAAAGAAGGGTTTGATCTGGTTATTGCAGCCAATGTCGTGCACGCTACTCGGAGCCTGGACAATACAATGCAGAATATCCGAAGTCTTTTAAAGCCAAACGGGAAACTGATCTTGGTCGAGATAACGAATCCGGCCGTCCGTGTTTCCTTGATCTTTGGAACACTGCCTGGGTGGTGGTTAGGTGAGACTTCTGATGCTGGTATGCTATACATGGTCTTTAACACATTTCGCAGCTACTGAGGAAAGTCGTGAGGCTGGCCCAACTGTGGCGGACTCCCAGTGGGAGGCCGTTCTGAAGAAGAACGGCTTCAGTGGGCTGGACGTATGTTTGTGGGACCAGCCAGAAAGAAAGGACCATCTAACCAGTCTTATCGTATCTACTGCACTGTCTGCCGCTGAAAGTAAGTACCCAGAGATAACATTGATCCACGATGGATCGCTGGATAGTACATTCCTGGGTCTTTTGCAGGGATCCTTGGGTAAGGTTGTTGGTGTGCCACCGACGTTGAGCTTACTAGAAAATTATCGGGTGGATGGTAGGGCTTGCATTTTTCTTATCGAGCTCAACCGTCCAATTCTCTCTCGTCTCAGTTCTTCCCAGTTTTATGGCATCAAAAGAGCCATTACAACGGCACAGGCTGTTCTGTGGATCTCTCGTGGAGGTACAACTCCCTCGCCGGAAAACCCCGAAGCCAGTATGGTCTCTGGCCTCTTCCGTACACTGAGGTACGAGCTTAAGCTGTCAAAGTTGGTGATGCTTGACCTTGACCCTCAAACCCCCCACGATGGAACAACAGACATAGAGGCAATCATAAGTGTCTTCCGATCTGTTTTCAGTCTCGAAAGTGACAAAATAGTATCCGAAAATGAGTTTTCTGTGAGGGATAAACTGATATCCATCCCCCGCGTTCTCGAAAATAATCAAATGAACGACTACATTTCAGCGAGAGCTGCGCCGAAACGATCTGAGCAGCAGGCTTTCAACCAAACTTCTCGATTTTTGCATCTGGAAATAGAGAGACCGGGCCTCCTCGACTCGTTCATATTCGTGGACAATCCAACGTTTGCTCTTCCACTGGGAGATGATGAGGTGGAGATAGAGACTAGAGCCTGTGGCTTGAACTTCCACGACGTCCTGACTGCCATGGGCCACATTGAAAGTGGGCCTCTGGGGTATGAGTGCAGTGGGGTTATTCGACGTATTGGAAATCAAGTGAAGTCCGTCGCTGTAGGCACACGCGTCTTTGCTTGGGTAATCGGGGCATTCGGGAACTATGTCCGCACCGAGAAGAAATTTGTCCAAAGAATACCGCGGGGGATGACCTACGAGGAAGCTGCCTCAGTACCTGCCGTATATTCCACGGCCTACATATCATTATGTGAAATAGCACGCCTCTGCAAAGGGGAGACTGTACTCATCCATGCCGCTGCAGGTGGGGTTGGCCAAGCGGCGATCGCCTTGGCTCAGTGGATTGGAGCTGAGATATTCGCCACGGTGAGCACAGTGGAGAAGAGGCAGTTCATCATGGAGCGGTATCACATCGCCGAAGACCACATTTTCTCCAGCAGAGACACCATATTTGCCTCAGGGGTCATGAGATTGACCGAGAACAAAGGAGTTAACGTTATTTTGAACTCGCTATCTGGAGATGGACTGAGAGAGTCATGGAATTGCATTTCTATGTTTGGCCGTTTCCTTGAAATTGGCAAGCGAGACCTATTCTCCAACAGTCTACTGGAGATGGAGCCATTTCTGCGCCATGTCAGTTTTTCCGCCATTGACCTCGACACCATCCTCTACCACAAGAGCGACTACGCTGCCGAGATCTTAGCGAATGTTATGGAGTTACTTGAAAAGAAGGTCATTGAACCAGTGAAACCAATTACGGTCTTTTCAATGTCCGAGGTCGAAGCCGCTTTCCGATTGATGCAGCGAGGGAAGCACATGGGAAAGATCGTCATTGCCCCGCAAGCAGAGGATAAAGTTAAAGTAATCAGACTCCCATTCTTCTCCGTAGTGGAGAATATATTAACATTGTACATCTTGCAGGCATCAGTGAGAGTGTTGGCCAACTCCTTGTTCCGGGATGATGTTTCCTATTTGCTAGTCGGTGGTCTAGGTGGCCTTGGAAAGGCCATTGCCCAGTGGATGGTCTGGAATGGGGCGAAGAACATAGTTTTCCTATCTCGCAGCGGACTAAACTCCCAGAGCTCCCAGGAATTTGTTCAGGACCTCGATAGAGACGGCGCTAACGTCACGAGTCACACTGGCAACGTCTGTGATGAAAAACAAGTAACTGAAATCGTGAAAGAGTGCGCAGCCCGAAAACGTCCTATATGCGGGATTATACAATGTGCAATGGTTTTGAAGGTAAGTTGACCTACTATACCGAAGTATCGTGTACTAATATTGCGAAATTAGGACGTCTCATTCGAAAAGATGACTCCCAACGATTATGAATCTGTGATCCTCCCCAAGGTTAGTGGATCATGGAACCTTCACCAATGCACCCTACAGACCGAGTTGGACTTCTTCGTAATTCTGAGCTCGGCTGTTGGGGTGGTAGGAAATCCAGGACAGAGTAACTACGCTGCAGCGTCAGCCTTTCAAGACGCTTTATCCTGTCACCGAGTCTCCATGGGCCTCCCATCGGTAACCATCGACTTGGGTGTTGTTCAAGGAGCGGGGTTTGTGTTTGAAAATGACCAGACGAAAACCAGGCTGAAGCAGCAGCTCTACGATGAAATTGGCATCGAGGAACTCCGTGCAATCCTACAGTTTGTAGTCACCCAGTCTGTCGAGAATCAGTCTTCCCAGGTCATTACTGGCATACATATCTCAGAAGTCTTTGACCTAGCTTCTGAAGAATTGGGGAAAACTCGTCAGAAGCCGCTATGGACACAGGACCCAAAGTTCTCTCATTTACGTTCCGGGTCAGTAATAAAGCTTCGAGACGGTGAAGATCTGGCCAAAGTGCTTCGTGACAAGTTTAAGAAGGCCCAAACCCTAGAGGAAGGGTCCTCGATTCTACAAGAAGGAATTATGGACAAATTATCTCGACTATTGATGGTTCCAAAGGACAACATTAGTCCAAATCATACCACTGCCGCCCTGGGTGTCGACTCGCTCATCGGAGTTGAGCTGCGTAATTGGATTTTACATGAGCTCAAAGCTAATATACCGCTCTTTGAAATCCTTGGAAAGGCCTCTATTGCAACTTTGTCCCATCGAATCGCGACCAAATCCGACCTCGTTGGACCTACAGTCCGCGAGACCAGCAACCGGAAAAGCCGTTCGGCGGATCCTCTGAGTGAGATAAGAAGAGAAGCTTCGGAGAATTCGGTCCCTCAGGATCACCAAAAGGGGATAAAACGCTCCAAGGAACCCCACCGAGTACGAAAAATGCGTGCGCTGGTTGAGAAGTACTCCCGTGGTCTTCAGCCTGCAAGGCACTCACCAGTGGAAGATGATAAATGGACTGTGATGCTCATCGGATCCACTGGTTCAGCGGGTTCGTATCTGCTAGAGCGTCTGCTCCAGCATCCCAAGGTCATCAAAATTATCTGTCTCAACCGGTCGATCAACGGCAGGGAACGACAGACCGGGGCGAATGCATTACGTGACCTTCCCGCCAATTTTACCTGCGACCGAGTGGAGTTTGTCCAAGCCAAGCTGGGTGCTCATGACCTAGGCCTCGCTCCAGAAACCTACAGGTCGCTGCTATCGTCGGTAACGCATGTGATCCACGCTGCATGGAAACTCGATCTCGTTTCCCCTGTTGAGGAATTTGAGCGTGACCATCTTTGCGGTGTGCGAAACGTTATTCAATTCAGTATCTCATCGTCCAAGGTGCCGCGTATCTATTTTCTATCCAGCCTCTCAGCTGTTATTGACTGGCAAAGGCACCAACCAGGATTCATCCCGGAAGAGATCATAGATGATTACAATACAGCAATCCCCTTGGGCTACGGTGAATCGAAGCTAGTTGCGGAGCAATTGCTGAATATTGCAAGCAAGTGTTGCGGAGTCTTGACATATGTGATTCGGGCCGGACAACTTACTGGCCCAGTGCATAGGAAAGGCATGTGGAATAGAACAGAATGGTTTCCCAGCATGATTGCTAGCGGACGGTATTTAGGCCTCTTGCCTGAGACGATAAAGGGAGCCGATACTATCGATTGGGTTCCTGTCGATATCTTTGCGCAAACCGTTATGGAATTGATCGACAGCGCCGAGATCACGTCTTCTTCTCTCCCAACAGTCTACAACGTCGTGAACCCGCGGTCCGCCCAATGGGGTCTCCTTCTCCCCGCTGTCATTGCCTATTTAAACCGGACACAGGTTTCTGTTCAAACCGTGCCTTTCGACACTTGGATCAATGCGTTAAAGGAATCCACAACCAATGGAACGCAGGACAGTGCTAGTCAGAACCCGGCAAGTTACTTCTTGGAACTTCTCCGAATACTTGGGGAAAGGGAGGAAGTCGCAATTCCGGAAATACGGCGGGCCCTAGCTGCAAGCAACAGTTTAGCTTCCATGGAACCGGTTCAGGATAAATGGGTGATGAAGTGGATGCAGGAGTGGGAAATGTAACTTGGCTGGTCCACGTGTGAACGTGCTGGCAAGCTCGGCAGCTCTCATCTCAATTAGTGTTTCCATAATTGAAAGGTCCGCTGTCTCTCTCATTGTTTTGGGCGTTACGGTATACTGATACAATGCCACCTACCTTTTGCAAGATAATTGCACAGTCGTTTCTAGGTATCTTATTCCCAATCAATCTCCCGTGGATCAATATCCACTGCTGCGCTCAAAGCAACGACCATTGCTTTCTGAGTCGTAGTACTTGAGTTCATGTGATCAACCATGCTCTGATACTGAGAGAACACGGCTAGAGACCGAACAAAAAGTGGCAAGGACTGAGCACTAAGATGGAAATGGAAGGCCAAGAAGTGACAGAGGAAATCAAGTACATAGGTAGGTAACCTTGGAATTTGGAGGTTAGGGAGGGGGCGACTGTTTTGCCTAGCGATGGAGTTCTTGCCAAACTTACTTTATTGGAAGGGTAGTAGACTGGTTCTGGCATACGTTATATCTGAACGACAAACTACTACTCATTGTTTCGATTTAACTATATTATGCTAGTTAATCGCATGGGTTGATGCTGTAATGCTATAGCCCATGATGGGCAGGTCTTTATTCCAGTTCTGCTGTCGAGATGCCCAATGCCCAAGGTCCATCATCAAGGACCGTAGAACGACGGACATCCCTCGCAGTCATCGTCGCGGTATAGGGATTGGCACGATGCATTGATTGGCTATAAAGGTCAGTAACAGATGATCAACGTAAGACGTTTGGAACTTACCGATTATCCCACCAGACCATATCCCCGCCAGACAGCCACTCCATGCTGAAGACATACTGCCCAAGTTAGCCCTGGAGATTGACAGAACATGGCTGACTTAGACTCACTTTTGACTGTGTGCAGTGTTCGATCAACTCCCAAATCAGACGTTGGCTCTCTTCGAGACCTTTGCCGACGATCCGTTTGGCATGCGCCGCTAGATACAATGTTTTTCGTCCGTCTGGTGCTGTTTGCACGAGACGGTGGTAGGCCGGTGGCTTGGCTGCGAGTTCATGAGGAAGAGGATTTCCGAACACAGCTGGTGAGGCGAGTTTTCGGGAATGCCAGAGACTGGATAAAATTAACTTTAGAGACAGGGACATCTCGCAATAGATGGCTTACTCGTGCTCAATAACGAGGTTCTCGATCTCGTCTTTTTTCGCTTGAGATAGGTCACTGTAGGCACAACGTGTATCCGCAAAATGGGTCCACGATCCGCCTTCGACCGGATTTCCATGAGAAAGTAGTATGGAATACTTGGACCGTTGTTGGTGATATGAGGAATCCTAGATTGGTCAGTACCCATGTGCCTTGCTCGCTGGGAACGATAGTGCTTACGGTGTGCCATAACGCATTACCCAGACTGTGATGATACCTGCGACTGTTCATCTTCACTAGCGAACCATCTAGCTCGATGCTACTCCCATTTAGAACGTGCCATGCCTTAGATTTTGAATTTTTGCGGAACACTCACTTGGCCACGTCGAATAGTAAGGGCTCTCCCAATCTGTCATTTTCTCGTCCGTAAAAGAACGGATTGACTTCTAACTTGTCACCTAATTGCTTCGAGAATGCAATGTGCCGACTATTGTCTAGCCCCGTGTTGCGGAAGATCAGTACTCCATACTTGTCTTGCAAAGCAATTAACTAGCATCTTGTCAGTGGTTTCTTGTAACCTTGGTAAAGTTAACTCACTTGCGCGACAACGTAAGCTGAGATAGGCTTGCCCCAATCAACGCCGGATACTTCTGCGCCAAAAGATGAATCTTCCGAATGGAGTATTGGGTGGATGAACAGTGAGCCTTCTTGGATCGTTTGTTGAGCACCTGTCCGAGAAGGACAGGTGTTATAGTAGACCAAAATATGCATGTGATCAGACATATCAGACATTAAATTGTAATGTGAGTTGTATAACCTCGAACTTCGCGAGGCAATCCTCGCTTTTGATATGGCTCCCGATCAACCCGCACGCGGCTTGAAGCCCGCGCGGGCCGACCCTGAAAATGCCGATGGGTGAGATACGGTTACTCAAATAGTTCAGCATTTTCTTCCTCTGAAACGAAAGGTTAATAATTTAATTTCCTTTCATATTTCCAGAATGACCTCTATCCTAATAACAGCCGGCCCATACCAATTCCGCGCGAGATTCGAATCCTCAGCTCCCAAAACGGTGGCCCTTTTCCGCACCCTACTCCCATACTGCCAAAAGCTCATCCATGTTCGTTGGAGCGGAGAGGGTATGTGGATCCCATTAGGAGAGACCGATTTCGGACTACCATTTGAGAACCATACGGCTCACCCTGCTGCGGGTCAGATCCTGCTGTATCCTGGTGGTATCTCCGAAACAGAGATTCTGTTCTGCTATGGAGGCGTTGCCTTTGCGAGCAAGATGGGACCACTGGTGGCAAATCATTTCTTGACTATAGTTGAAGGAACCGAGAACTTAAAGGCACTGGGTGAGCTGGTGCTTTGGAAGGGAGCACAAGATATCTCGTTTGAGTTAGATGATGCCGAGAGGTAAGTTTATTCTCACGAGTGTATAGGCTACAACTTTCTTTGAATACTAATTATAGATCGAAATTTTGATATAGACATGGCTCCTCGAAGCTATAATATCCATGGATCCTACTATCAATTATGAAGCATTCCGTCCATACTCAACTCCGGGAAATCAAGCGACTCTCCAAAAAGATTCCCTGCCCAGTCAACACCGGAATCATTCATCAAATCTAATAGAGACTGGAATGCCATATCATCAATCTCTTTTTCCTCAATATGCTGCTCGTCCTTTTCAGAGACTAGTACCAAGGCAACTGCATAGTGAACAATGGCTTGGAAGTCGTGGGCAAAATGAAATGTCGTGGCTGGACAAACACTATCGAATATGTCTATTGCAAGACGAAGGAGTCGAGCGAGCACTGACCAAGAAGAGGATGGAAGACGTGTCAAGGTTTTCTCTTTCTCTTGACTAGAACCTTGGCTACAAATCTGTAGGCTTTCTGTTTTCCATGTTGTCAGTAATTGAGAAGCTTATATCATCACTTCGAAGTATCTATATATCTCACCATCGATGATGCCCCGAATATAGCAAATACATAAGAATATGATAGCGAACGTATGTGAAATCCAGGTTGAGTCCACCGTGTAGTATAATCGACTCACAGACGAACGGTCCACATTGTATGCCCCACAGGGAAAGCTAGATTGTTTCTGCGAATCTAGTGAGAAGACAATATCTGCCTTGAAGGTCGATTGTGCTAATATTATCTGCACTGCTGCGGTCAAGCTAACTGAAAGCGCCTGTCGGAAATGTGATTCATTTGAATCTGTCGATCGTCGATGTACCCGCGGGGAAGAAAGTAGTGGTGCGAGTGATGCACAATTGAGGGAGAGTCGATACCACTACATCGCTGGTTAGATTATGTTGGACCCGGATGCGTGTAGATAGGGAACTGCATACCCGGGCTGAAGTAAATGGCAAATGGTTATGATATGACTCCGTTTTCTCTGGTGATTGTTAATAACTGTGAATATAAAAAGTCCCATAAACGCACGTAAACGAGAAAACCAAGATCTGCCAGCCGTCAGTAAGCAGGTCAAAATCGAAACTTCCAGAAATGTTCGCCTACTTCTCCCAATCATCTAAATCACTGTTCAACCGTTCCAAGCAACTCGGTTGCAATTGGCGGCCAGATTTATCCCCAGAACTAGACATAGCAAGGTGGACTATCCCGACAAGTTCCACAAGCCCCCTTACTCGAAGATCCGCAGGGGACTGCATCAACTCATGAGAGACAAACCTACACGCTACCTGAACCGATGGACCAGGATCAATTGATGCAGGTAGACCTGATGTTAGCATAAGGTTGAAGTTGCAAGTGAGCAAGTTGTACCACACTCGTAGCCTTTTCACATCCTCTATGGTTGGTACCTTGTTGGGATGTTTGAAAAGTGATGTGGCTGATTGTTCGAGGCCTAGTAAGACAGAGTATCGTTCTGCTAGTCCTAAAACAACCCAAGCACTGATCTCGTTGTATCGACTTTTGGCCTTAGGTTCGTGATATGTACTTTGGCGCTCATCATTCTCGTCTTCATCATCTTCTTTGCTGCATGGCATCCACTGGGCATAGAGAAGAAGCACACAGATAGAGTCTAATGTGACATCTGATGGAGTGGGCCGGAGCAGAAGTTTGGAGACTGCTTTGTCGAGTAATTTTGTGAGATCATGAAATCGAGGATGACCGACAATAGAACCATCACTGGACATGATTATTATTAGCCTGGCTTCTGGATCTAGCAATTCTCACTCTCTACCCTTGATCACCCATATCCCAAAACCGAGTACCAACTGAGCATATGGCCAGAATGAGTGTTGGGCTTGTTTGAAGATATTCCTGCCATGTATCCCGAATGCCTTCATCTAATACAGGCGCCGAGGCATGGCAATGCTGAAAAAATCTACTGCATATTAGTAGGTGGCATTTTTCCCGAACGGAGTTGTACAATACATTTTAACTGCTCGCTCGACCTCTTCGACTGTAAGGAGTCCCTGATATGTAGGGTCGTATATGCTCTTGTATCTCTGGGCTCTTAAAGTTGATGCATGAACTCTTTCTTCGGCAAGCAATCTTAACGATCGCAATGTTGCAATAGGAGGACCCAGATGGATTCCGTCTATATTTGACTCAGGAGAATCATATATGTCGCTTTGACTCCTCGAAAGAGCTTCCTGGCGTTCAGGCTGGATATCTCTGGGTCTTTCCTTTGTATTGACGTTGAATGAACACTTCTGATTTTCTAACTCAAATATTCGTGTTTCATGTTGGTTGAGTCTGCTTCAGGCTTTAGCATCTGCTCTTGACTGAGTGGCAACTTTGAGTCTAACCGATTTTGAAGTTCAATTACCAGTTGTACAAGACCTGACGGACTTTGAGTCAGATCCAATGTTGGAGCTCTATCTGTCTCAAATGAACAAGTGATGTTTAGCCTTTGACATCGCTTGCATGGTAATTGTAGATTGTATTCTTCGGATGATGGCAAACATCGCTGTTTCCGCGCGCGGCACTAAATGGATGTGTTAAACATCTAATCGCCTTTTGTTAAATTTGCAGCACTCACTTGTAGACAAGCTCGGGCAATCCGACGCGTCTTGGCGGGCCGCTCATCATCTGTACTATGATTGTCTGGCCAGTTGGCATTGAAGGACATGTTTACCCTATGCTACCGGGACTAAGACAAGACACAAGACACGTCTTAAAGAGTCAGACTAAAGGAAAAGGCCTGGGGATACTGGTTGCTCGTTATCAGTGATAACATCCCGGACGCTGATTTGCTACCGATACCCGGGTGTTCCAACCTTGGAAGGTTTAACTAGTGGAACTTCCATCAAAGTCTAATTTAGTAGTTGGAGAAATACAAGTGGTGTCATAGCTCACCGATAATAATGGACAGTCTCTAGACAGAAGTCTTGAAGCGAGTATATTGTATTTCCACATAAGATCGTTTCTCGCAACATCTATAGACCCAGACAGCTTTATTCATAGAGCCAATCAGCTACTGTGCGAGTATCGCGAGCAGTTCTAGGGGATACCGGCCCCAATTGACTCGGACCACGTTTTACATACTCTCCATCTCGCACCTTGCCGGTTATCTTACCATTTGACCACATGACCTTACCACGGAGAATTGTATATCGTGGCCAGTTTTCGAACCTCATCCCTTCGTACGGAGTGTCTTTGAAGGTATAATGTTAGCTTTCCGCGCTTGAAAAATACATACTGGATCGTGGCACTTACAGTCGACGTTGTGATGTAGCATTGAATTAGTGAGATTGAACGGGGAAAACGTCTTCTCCGGGTGCCACTAGAATTGTAACATGTCAATATCATGGAGCAGCGGTTTCGATATTGGCATTCATGTCTTACTATCACGAAGTCGGCATCTGATCCGGGCATCAATGCCCCCTTCTTAGGATACAGGCCGTACTATAGGTATGTCAGCATTAGTTCAAGGAGACAAAAGGCGCAGGTATCTGATTACCAACTTGGCTGGGTTTGTCGATGTCAACTCAACAAATCGCTGCGGTGTAATGCGACCACTAGCCAATGCCCCCGTATAGAGTAACGGCAGGCGTGTCTCAACTCCTGGTATTCCATTGGGAATAAAGCGGAATGTCCCTCCTTTCCGTTTCAATAAATCTTGTAGCTCATCTCCACTACATGACCTCTCCCCCTCCATACTTGCTTCGTGTTCTAACACACCGGATGGTTTTCCATGAGGGTTGTCGTAGCGGAAAGGGCAATGATCAGATGAGTAAATCGTAAATGTCCCGTTTGACAGACCGCTTTTTAGATGTCAGCTAAAGATACCCCGTATTGAATGCACCCAATCTTACACAAAGAGCTCTTCATGGTCAGCTGCAGTGGGTGGTGGAGGTGGCGAGCAAATCATCTTGCTGTTTTCGAAACATGTTGGTGAGTGAAACCGCTTCTATAATTAAAATTAGAGATTGTCTACTTGCTTTATGTTGGGGCAATTTACCAAATCATCCCAGGTGAGGTGGAAGTATTGAGGACATGTCTCTGCATAGACTGACAGCCCCATAGTCTGGGCACGACGCACATTGGCAGCACCAAGCTACCTGATTTAGCACAAGACCCTTTCCTTATGAGAACTGAACGTACCACTGAGCCAACATGAACAAACAAAATCGGATTCTGGATGAGCTGTGCTAAGGCAATCGCTCTATTGGTGGCTTCTCCCTCAACAAGCGGAGGACGCGACAAGGCGTGATAATAAGGAGCTGGTATAGGTTAGCAAACAAGAAATGAAATTAAAACAAGTATATGTGTACTTACCAACCATCCCCTTACTCTCCAATTTCTCTGTGTCTGAGTCAGCTTTAAACATTCCATATCCCTCGGCAATGAATTTACCTGTCAACCATTCTATCATATCCCCATTCTCGGCATGAATCATCTAATGCAATATTAACCACCCACTGTAGATATCATGTTGGCAGAGAGCAACTCACTGTGGTGATAGAATTCTTCCTTGCGGCAAACATAACATCCAACATTTGCGAGTCAGTCAAACGCTGCGTCGCATACGTTAAGAATAACTTGCAGCTACTGATCCCCCAGTCTTTGATCAACACCGGTAGCTCGTTCTCAAGAATATCCGCATCATTGCGAACAATAATGATGTGGAATCCGTAGTCCACATAACTGCCCGTCTCCTCAGCACGGGCGTTATACCTTTCAGCCACCTTCAAGAGGCTCCGGTCTTCTTCCGCTCTGGTTTGAGTAGCAAAGGTGATAATAGTAGTGGTCCCACCGGCAACAGCACTTCTTGACCCGGTCTCAAAGTTATCGGAGCATTCGCCGCCGAGGCCATGTGGTCCTGCGAGAGTTAGATTCAATGCTGATCAAAAACATATGATTTAGCTACCAGTTTTCAGGTCTTGACATAAATGGACGTGTGCATCGACACCCCCAGGCATTACATATGCACCTCTGTATTCGACGTGTTAATTATGTACTTGGTTCTTTGGATTCGGGGAGCACGTACTCAGCATCTATGATCTTAGTATCTGCCAGCTCTTCATCTGTGAATGAATTCGCAAGACATTGGATTTTTCCATCTTTGACTCCGATACAACATTTGCTTTAATTCGTTAGCAACCATAGATCTGTCTACCGAATCATTAGAGGCCCGGTACCTGATGTCGCTGGCAGTCACAACTGTCGCATTAATCACAATCAAATCAAATTTAGGCGCCATATTCTCGATAGAATTGTCAGTATCACAGTATCAAATTGAGAGAGGGTGTCGAACTAGGGTAATGGGATAGAGCGGGACGCACGGCTCTCGAGCCGACAGCCATCGGCCGATGCCGCTTATCTGTCCGATGACAGGAACAATGCGTTTTTTGAGATACAGGATTGTCTATCGCTCTCAAGTTGATTGCGGGCGATAACGTGTTACTGAATTCCCGCCATCGCCCCACACCAAAGGCGCGTTATAGGTGTATAGTACAGAAAGTCGGTTAGGACAAGTTTTTATTTATGTTAGGCCTTATAATTTCGCGGGAGCAACCCTTACGAGGTCTACTACAATTAACGGCGAGAGAGAGAGCGAGAGAGAGAGAGAGAGAGAGAGAGAGAGAGAGAGAGAATAATAAGTAATTCAAATTATCGTATACATATCAATAAAATGAGGTTATGAATTGTTAATCACACATGGCTAGTCAGCGCAAGACAATTATCACCTAGATCCTATCGGAAATCTTCTGCCACAGATTCTGAGCGCTCGCCTAGACGGTCAACGGTTAATTAGATGAAACGCTTGAGGTAATATGGGACTAACCTTCTCGGTAACCTCAATTGAAGAGCCGGTGACAAAGTCCATGCTGGCATAATCGACCATCTTTGACTTGTTCCAGAATTTGTATCCGAAGAAGAGCACAGCAAAGAACGGAATTGGAAAGTACGTCGTAACAAAAGTGGAAGCATCAAAGGTAGGCACTGTAAAGGAGATCAGTAAAGGGAACGAGGCGCTTCATCTCTTGCGAACTCACTGAAGGAACCAAACCCGCCGAAAATGATGACCATTATGCAAATTGAGATTCCATCTGAAAAGCCGCACAAATTAGTATCTCGCATGAACTGGAATGTTGTAAAACGAACAGTACGATAGATATGGTTGAAGAGGTGCTATATATGGGAGTGTCTTTCGATCGATGCCCTGCACCTTGAGACCTTTGTTCCAACGGATGCTGGTCCACAAGATTCCTGTCCAGGAGATCATACCACACATCGCAGTCATGTTCGAGACTTTATCGGCATTAGCTTCATAATCTAGCACAAATTTCCTCAAGATATCCCACTCACAATAGCCGAACACTTTGCCCGCTTCTCCATGGGCAGCGGCCATAAATGACAGGAAAGAGAAAGCACCACAGAACAAAAAGCAAACCCAAGGGAAGCCGTCTGCCCGAGTCTTGAGAAAGATCTTAGGGGCATGTCCACGGGTTGCCAGTCCGTACAGGGTTCTCGATGAGACAAAAAGATCGGCTGTACCGGCAGACCATGCGCTGGTGAGGAGGGCTGCATTGATAATGGAAGGGAGGACCGAGATCCCGGAGTTCTGTTTGTATGTGTTAGCTTTTTGGCCCTAAGACAATATTTGCGTGGTAAATTACTTGGATGGCGATAACAAAGGGACTCTTGGCTGCAGTTGAAGAAAGACTGAGAGAGGGATCGGAGGGAGACACGAGGAGTCCGATCTGTGATTGTAAGTGCACTGCTAGTCACCATCGACATTTGGACACTTACCAAGAAGGCACTACAGATATAAACTGTATTGAAGGGAAGGGAAGTTAGTATATTGACGTCTTAGAAAGGAATTACCTCAACTAACATAGTACAAGCCTAATCCAGACACTCTTAATGGCGTGCGGGACATTCCTTCGTGGCTGTAATAGGTTGTAAGTGAAGTGAACTCGCGCTTAGTTTAACAAAATCTTACATTTGAAGTCTCAGCAGCTGCAATTGCTGTAATTTCAGACCCAATAAATGCAAACGCAGCATTGATCAAAACTATAAACCGATGAGCTATTCGGCACGAGCCGACAGGTTGAGTCTGGTCTCACCGCTGAAGAATCCGAGAAAACGCCCCTTCGAACCGGCTGTATTGAATATTAGATGCCGGTAAACATTGTGGCACTGAATTAATCGGCTTACCAATGCCTTCATATTGTATGAATCCACCAGTTTCGTGCCAAAATTTGAATCCGATTGCCTCGTGGTTAGGACCGCCACCAGCACTAATAATAACACCGGTGATAATAAGGCCAATAATAGTCACAACCTATCCCAGTCAGTATCTCCGCAGTTCTGAGACTGCACGCTTCCGATCTTACTTTGATTGAACAGAACCAGAATTCCATTTCACCAAAGACTCGCGTACCCGCATAGTTGATAGCAAACTAGACAGTTATCAGTATTACTTGTAGTCCAATTCTTTGGACAAATCCATACCACAACTATAAGCATCAGACCAACCCACATGGCATTATTACAGATGCCAGTGGAGCATGTAGAATCTGCCTGCCCTGCCGGAGTCCAAAATGTAACCAGAACAGCCGCCGCGGAAATTTCAGCCGGTAAAACAACTATAGAAGTTAGATATTTCCTAATTTCCCGGGATAAGCAAGAATAGTCACACCAATATAACTGAAGAATTTGTAAGCCCAGGATCTCCTAGATCAGAATACAATCTCACTTACTTGTACCAGAACAGAATACCCATAGCAAATCCAAGCTCGGGCGAGTTGAACCGGCCAGCCAAAGCAAATTGGCCGCCAGGAATGGGGAATTGCGATACCATCTCACCGAGAGCAACCTGTAGATGGCTGTTAGCCCCTTTCGACGATATGAAGGAGTCGGCAGTTGCCTTACCATTACCGAATATAGCAATGAAGCCATAATACAGTATCCAATAAGAAGGCCAGCTGGTCCACCATTCTTAAGATCGCTCGCTGTACCTAGAAAGAGACCAGTACCCTAAAAATTTATCAGCACGAAAATAAAGTCATAGTAGGATGGATGACTGACGATAACACCTCCTATGGCAATCATTTGTCTAGATCAAATTGTGAGTCCCCTCGTATCAAGACCCGAGTATGCTGGGACTTACAGATGCCGTGGCTATATTCATTGTTAGTTCACTCCAGTAGTCATTAAAAGAGTGTGGCTCGACATACCCTAAGATGTCGTTGGAGGCCATGATTGCTACCTGTGTCTTGGACAGTTCCCATGCCGACAGGAATCTCGTTGGCGTCATAAGCCAGCTCTTTGGTTTTCTGAGATCTAGGTTACTATCGAATATCCATCTTACTGTCCAAGGAGACATATCTTACCTCGTCCTGCATATTGTTCAATGTAGCTGGTCGAGGAATGAATCTTAGCCTTCGTCAAAAGGAAGGAGACCAATAATCATATATAATTGTCAACCCATCCACAAAAACGCCCCATGAAGCCTAAACTAACTCATTATCTCTGCGATAAGGCTTCTCTTCCAACCGTAGAACGGTTGACCACAATGCGGGTCGAGCGGAGACTTGCCGCGTCTATCTTATCAGCGGGTTATAGACCGATGCTCCCGACACTCACACCCCTCATATGTATGAAGAGGTCGAACATTAAACATTGAAGAACCTGAAAATCTGGAATCTGACTTTGTGGCTACTATTCAACTGCCTGTAGTGATCTTACAATGGCATATACTACACGGCCACTCCGGCCAGGAGTATACGTGCCACTACCAACTTTCTTTGATGACAACCAAGAGATTGACTATGACAGCTACCGGAGACATCTGCTAGGTATGACAGGGCTCATCTTTAGAAATTTTATCAGTCATATGAAACTAACCTGGCATTGATCACAGCTATGGTCACCCGCGGCATGGGTAAGTTGATTTAACGCATAGTATGAAACCACACACTAATGCGACCACTCGTTCAGTACCAGTATGTGCAGGATCGTTAGGGGAAGCTGTTCATCTGGTGACTTTCGTTCCTTCTATTATGCTTTTATGATAGTACTAAACCTTCTTAGAATTTCGACGAGCGCATATCTCTTATCCGCTTTATCAGGGCAACTTTGGATGGCGAAGGGCTGCAATCTACACCAATAATCGCTGGTGTAGGAGGACTCAGTACCAGGGAAACTATTAGCTTGTCTAAAGCTGCAGCAGATGCTGGGGCGTAAGTTAGCAATGAATCCCTCTGGCTGATTAGACTCCTAACGATAACAGAGATGCCGGAATGGTTATTTTACCTGCCTATTACGCTGCAAGTCTGAGCACGGACATGGACCAAGTTATTCAATATTATGTTGATATTTGCGAAGCATCGCCAGTATGAATTGTCCATACCGCACTATATGTATTATTGCTCATGAAGTGACAGATTCCTCTATTGCTATACAACTTCCCTTCCAACGCTGGCGGCCAGGATATGTCTTCAGAAGTCATCAGTGCAGTTACGAAGAAAGCAGCTAACTTATGTGGAGTGAAGTTGACGTGAGTTATAACCTTCTCGGCAACTCTTGCCATTTGGACAGCGCTAATAAGAGCAGATGCGGCGGGAGTATGGGGAAGCTGATCCGTCTTCAGGCCCTGATCTCCGAAGATACCACCATAAATGAGATACGGAAATTTCCATTTCTCTTGCTGGACGGCCTTATTGCGGATCTGACCCCCTGGATGCAATGTGGTGGTCATGGCACTGTTAGCGGTATTCCTAATTTTGTGCCGGTGGCTTCTATGAGGCTCTGGTCACTACTGAATTTGCCATCAGCAACGGAGGCCGAACGCAAGGAAGCAAAAAAGATCCAAGGAATTCTTGCTCGGGCTGATGCTGCTGCGGTCCCAGGTGGTATACGGGCGATGAGTTAGTATCTCCCTAAAGGATTTTAATGGGTGCTAGACTAACTATACACAGAGTATGCATTAAACAAGCTGCATGGGTATGGAATTGCTCCGCGAAAGCCATTGCTTCCGTTGGGGGAAGCCGAAGGGGAGAAATTCATGAAGGTTTTGGATGAGGCAATGCGACTTGAGCGTGAACTAACAGAGGTAGCGTCAACCCCAGCATAGTAGTTTATTGCCGCAATATCAAAACAAGTTTCCCCTTATACTTTCATCTCAGGAATGTGCTGGTATTTACTAACCAAAAAGCGGTAAGATGTGAGTACAGAAACAGAAGGGGAAACTGGTAGAGGAAATCAAGTAGGTGGTTGAGTCACCAAATTTGTAAATCAAGTCTATACGTACATGGAATAATTAGGGTATTGCACACAAAAGGAAATGGCAGTAAGTCGTAGAATCAGTATATTTAGTTCAACAGGAACCGCGTAGGTGTCTCTTGGGGTTGGAGCTCCAACGAGACAGAGGTTTTTCGTTTTTTGGGGGAGAAGACGTGATTCTTCAATCCTTTATTAAAATTCGTAATACACACCACGGAGTTGACGATCGTGAGAACCATTAAAAGTGCTGACACTGCTGCAAATAATGTCAGGGACACCCGGAAAGAGCTGAAATCAGCGCTATCCGCGTCGCTGTGAATTCGAATGAGGATAAGGACAAGGAATGCAGTTATAAGAAGCATAAAGAACTAAATGACTGGTTAGTTTAAAGGTCGGATATTGCTTCGCACTCGATAATGCTCACTATCATAAGTATGAGAGATTTCATTTTCTCGCGCTTGCAAAATTGAGCTGAGAGGACTAAGGTCATTATCGTGACTGGGATCACAGAGGCATTGATAATAAAATCGAAGTCTCGGGCTTGAAAGACGACAAGGAGGATTTGGAGTTGACTTCCGAATACGAAGAAGAAATCGAATTTGAGGAGAGCGATATACACCTAGAAAGAATTAGGTCAGTCATGGAACAAAGAATATTACCAGCATTGTCGCAACAAACCTGATATACAAAATATCGCCGCTTCATCTGCAAGTCTGCACTGATATTCTTGTATATAGACCATGAAAACTCCCCGCGCAACTTCCACGTAAAAAAGCTCATGCACAGAGTCCCGATACCCAAAAACACCGGGACAAGAATGAGTTCTATCTTATATAAGTCCTGCAGACGGTTGCTGAGGTCTTGATCGGTCAAGGTACCGATAGTATCCTTGATCTCCCGCATCTGGAGGATGCCAAATGCGAACAGGCCCTGATTACAGATGCAGAGTCCGACCAGCTGGATTGTGTTCCTCCGACGCAGTGCATCATATGACAGAGCCAGTTCGTATAACAGCGCGAAAATGTATAGGCCTAGGAATGACTGAAGGCGCATTCGTCCGTTTGTTTTGCTGTTGTCGTCGAGGTCGTCCCACAAGCTCATCAATATCCAGCTAATTTCCCCATAAGCTCCAAATCCGAGAAGGCACTGGTATTCGAGGTCGGGCCCCTACCTTTCAATTGCCACTGTGAGAACGGTCTCGATGATGACTGTTGTTGCAAATAATCGCGTCCATAATGTGTTGGGGACGTATAATAGAGGTCGGCTGTGGTTCGGGGCCTTGTGATGGTGTTGTTCGCTCATGACCGGACTGAGTGGCACAGAATATGTGCAGGTTTCTGATTCCTTCTTGGAATTTTTGTAAGCATCGTCGGATTTGTGTTGGAAAGTTTGAAAAGGTTTAGATGTCATATCAAAAAGGTGAATGTGGAGGTTGTGGAGGTGAAGTAAAGTGGACTGTTTAGACTAGTTGCCTTTTTAGGAGTTTTTGTATATTAAAAACATCAGCCGAATACGACTGCCTTCACAGTGGAGCCCACCAGGGCGACCACGTAAGGCCATTTTAGATCAAGCCAAGGTCGATCTAGTGGCGCTCTAGTTGCAATTGACTTCTACTAGGCCAAATAAAACAGACAGGTTAGTGTAAATTACAAGAATAGCCGGCCATTTGCGCGCCCTTGCTATATGCTTTTCGTCTTTTGGTCTTCTCGATTATAATTTTCTTAACGTGTCCCTCCCCTATTAGAATTAACCACAAAATATATAATGTAGTGAAAAAGAAAGTGTATAAACATGTCATTAGGGGAAATACGCGTACCTAGACTGTAGATCCTGTGAGAGTACCTATGTTGTACTTGGTATTCCGTCGGAGTGCCAAGTGTAGAATTACATTGTAATGTGATTATTCGTACGGAGTACACTCTACCTGAAACCCAAGGTAAGGTATACAATTCTACGCTAGAACCTTTAGACATGGGGTCCAATTTCCCCTGGAAGTTTATGTGTCTCACTTCAATCTCACTTCGAAGGAAAATTCTCACGTAGCGTCTTACGCATGTCAAGTCCAATGAACAATAAAATAGTACGGAATGTTTAGCCTTGTGTCTCGCCTGAGACATGGATGGAATGTATTGTATGCTTATGAGTATGAGGAAGCTAAGATAATGCAATGATGGGGATATATCCAAAAAAGAATTCAACAATGCACGCCATTGCCAGTGCTTCAGCCGTCTCGAACTCCGGGTGTAGCCGAACACCTGTATAAATCAAACCGAAAGAACAGAAAAATAACACACAGCAAAGCAAAGCCAGCACAGAAAAACTCCGCATAAATGCATGACACGTGAGGACGATATGCATTTCGGGCGTGGATGCATCGGAAATTAGGATATTAGAACTCCATCTCGTCGTCCCAACCCAGCTGCTCGTATATCGACTTGGATTGTGATTTATCAGGCGTTACGGGCACAGCCACGGTGCCTTTAACGGGGGTCCCAATGACCACAGGTGGGGAGTGAGCGCGAGGATTATCGGTGACCATAGCATCAAGCGATGGAGAACATGGCACAGCAGTGGGAGTAGATATACTCTGCGGTGCTTGCCTTCTGGGCGGCGTCTCCATGATTGCTGAGGTGCGAGCGTGATGGAGAGACTGGCTGAATTGTCGAGATGATGTTGACAAGTTTTCCGCGAATGCAGAGATATTCCGAGGGCGTGAATGGATGGGGGAGCCTGGGACCATTGGCTGTGTGGATGATCGAGGCGCTGGAAGGTTGGGCACCCTGAACAAGCCTTTGCCAGTAGAGGACGATGGCCGACGGGCAGCTATGGTATCACTCTGGAAAATTTTGGAAGATGGCCTAGTTGGGGTTTCTTGAATGGCTCTGTCCGGCTGACTGGATCGTGGACTTCGTCCATCGTGTAGATTGTCATGAGAGTTGAAAGGGTCGGAGTCGGCGCCAGAGAATGAGATCGCCCGTCGACTTGAGGATGGGATCATGGTGGGAGACTCGCCAAAAGGAGAATTTTCCACACCGGCAAATGACCGGGATGGGGCCAGACTACGAGGGAGCGGCGGTAGCCCGATCACCGCGTCCTTCCTTCGATTGCCTCGAGGAGTCGCCATGACCTGTACACCTTCGCCGAACGGATTGCGCACGGGGTTTCTTGACTTTCTTGAACTGCCTCCGCCGCTTATAACCCGTTTTGACGCATCGTCTGCCAGATCCTTAGAGACGAGCTCTCTGTTCGGCTTCCGAAGAGCGTGAATAGCAGCATCCAGCTCTTTCTTCTGGTTGGCCAGCATTTGGACCTTTCTCAATTTGGCCTCATGCTGTCGTGCTACGGCATTAAGATCAACCTCGCGGTTTTCCGTGCGTTTTGCTTTCTGTATGCCACCCCGGACACTGCCACTGAGAACAGTGGGCAGTAAGGGTTCAATATCGCGTTTCGAATTATGCTGGCTCGGTGCAGTATTGGACCGAGTCAACCCTGGGTGCCGAGCATGGGACGCTGCCGCTTTATCGTCCGTAAGTACTCGCTGCAATGTTCGTCGGGGCTTCTGTACAGGCTGTTGTCGCTTGACTTCCGCCCCAGGTTCCGCGCGGTGTGATGTACCCGAAGATTGTGTCTTCTTAGCAGCCGGGGAGATACCGCCAGATACGCCGAATTTGCGGGTGATCAGCTTGCATTTGTCTGGGAGACGAGCAGCATAGAATGGAATGATGACCTCCGTACAGAAGTCACGCACCGCATCGCTCTCGACTTTCTTGCCTGAAAGATGGCTGCTATTGAAAGAAGAAGCTTTTGCTGTATCGGCGGCAGACGTTTCTTCCATTGTCACGGCGTGCCAAATACACATCCGATCGAGATGGAGTTCAAGCAGCATGTTCAAATCCGTGGGTCTCTTAGGTTTGGCTTTTTTCGACCTATCTTGCTCCCCATTTGCATCTTGCTCCTTATTAGTGTTGTTTTTCTCTACCGAAGCAATAGTCATTTCCAACACCATGACCTCCAAAATTAGCAGGATCTGCAATTGGGTCTCGCGCAATCGGAGATCTGAAATCTGTTTCTTAGACTCTGCCTCACGCGATGATTCCTGCGCAGGAGGCTCATTCAGCATTCTACCCTTCCACCACCTGTGGATGAATCCTTCTTCCTCTGGGTAAAGACCGTTCTTGCCCATCTTCTTTTTCTTACTCTTCCGCTTCTTGGATTTCGCGCCATCGTCGGAAAGCGCAAGAACTGCATCGCGAATTGCTGATGGCAATGTTTCTCTGTATTTGAGGTCCATTTTCTTTGTAGCGAGGATAGCCTCACGGTAGGATTCAACTAGCTCTGTCGAACCTTGAGGCTGTTCTGAGTCACGAGCCTGAAAAGCAGTCCGGCAGCGTGTTAACGGACCCTTTGCAAAGTAAGCCACAGAAGTCTAAAAAATGTCAGTCGGACAACCTCCAAATATCGAGTAGACATATCACCTTCGAAACATAGAGAGCCTGCAGATAGTGATCTCTCATCCCGCCCAGTAACTCCTCGGGCGATTGTTGCACATCTACGACATTGGAATCGACACCATCAACATGCATAGCCGTAGTGACATCTCCCAAGCCTTGAGATTCAGGAAGCAAGGAAGAACCCTCCTCAGCGGCATCAAAACTCCTCGACGGAGCAAGCGAATGACTCCGATGCTCTACAACACCCACAAAGGACGTCTCGGTATTCCCAAGGTCAGACTCGGACGGACCAAAGACAATCGCAATATCCAACCCAGCAGGCTCTTCGTCCATCTCAACGTCAGAGAGAGACCCATCGATCTGAGCAATTTGCCACCAGTCAAACCCATCAGATATAGGACAGGTCTCGTCGACAGTCACGCTATCCACCTCCGCCGTGTTAGTTCCATGCCACCCTTTGGCCGCAACAACGAGATTACCCTCGTGCACCCATCGAGCGAGCTTGGAGAGCGAGTATATGCCCCTCTTCACCCTCTCAATAATGTAGAGCCCACCATTGGGTATCAGGCGTACAGCGAGAACAGTTGGTTCCGTCTTTGCGCGCAGGTCAAGTTCTAGCGTGGGGATGTCCGCGGTGAAAAGGCCGCCTGGTTGCTCATCGGATCGAGAGGCGGGCGTGTCGTCAAGCCACGAGAGGGGCAGCCTTGTGCGGGAAAGTGCGGTAATTGGTTCGAGGATCAAGGGTTCATCAGATAAAGACGCCGAATGAGCCTATACAAGTTCCGGAGAGTGAGCAACAGCAACCAATGGATTGAGCGTATGCTGGGCCGACTATAGGCGGGACTCACTCTTATGATGATGGAAGAGGTAGCAAGCTGTCCAGCAGTATCGTTTAACTCCTCTTGATCGTCTCTTTTCCGCTTCTTTATAGGTGGAGGGGTCGGTTCGTGGAATTTGTTCAGCGCGGATGAACTGAGCGGATCTAGGATGTTGGGGACTATACGCGAGGCCATGGTCGCGTCTAGGAAATAGTAGGCATCCTGTAATTTGAAGGCAAGAGTCGAATCTTATGCTAAACTAACAGAGCAATTGACGTTAGTTGTGTAGGTGTCGAGAGATCGCGCTCAAATCTGGGCGGGTCTGGCGTCACGCGTCGGGACGTACACTCCGCCTGGACCAGTGTAAGACACGTTAACTAATTTAGTTCAATGCAGTGGTCGAGAGACTGTTTGTCTCAAGAATTTCATTTAGGGGTTGAAATTCCTTTCTTAGGAGACTTGAGTACGTTCAAAAAAATATCTAAACTAATGGTATACTTCCAAAAAAATATGAAAAAGTATGATATTATGAATCTATCGCTAATGTTTAGATTAGCAGGCCCAGGACCAGGACGAAAAGAACCTATAAAGTCTCTCGCAGAGAGTGCTAGGAAGGTTCCCTCGGAACCGATAGAGTATGATCGAGCGTGGAAGCAGGACCAAAGTCTCCTCGTAGGTACCATGGACAGTGAGGTAGAGAGGTGGTGTTGAAGACTTTCGCTCCAGAAAAACGCCAAAAACTTCCTTTCCCAGCCGATGAAAAGTGGTATCATGTTGAATTTTGTCTTCGCCGAAAAGGCCCGTCATTTGCGCGACCATGCAGATAATGAAACAAGAGAAGTTGGTCTCCGAGTGGAGACCAACTTCTGGATTTTATGAGGGTTTTTTATAGTCTATGCTCATCGTGCTTTGAGTTGTTGAAAACAAAGCAAATCATCACAGTCGTCAAAAATTGTCCAGAGTTACCGGATTAAGCAGAGCCCGCTTAGAACTTGAGGGCACGGGGTGACTCCCAGGAGAACTCCTGGTTGGTGAAGTGACCGTTCTTGGCGGTCTGGTAGTAGATGGGCTTGGCCAGGTCAAGGTCCTTCACGATGACACCAGGACGGAGATCGAAGTTGTTGCGGATGATCTGGACCAGCTCGTCGGAGGTCTTGGAGGAAGTACCGTAACTCTCAACGAAGATGGAGAGGGGCTCAGCGACACCAATGGCGTAGGAGAGCTGGACGAGGGCACGGCGGGCAAGCTTGGCGTTGACCAGAGACTTGGCGATCCAGCGTGCAACATAGGCGGCGGAACGATCGACCTTGGAGTAATCCTTTCCGGAGAAAGCACCACCACCGTGGGCACCCCAGCCACCGTAGGTATCGACGATGATCTTACGGCCAGTGAGACCGGCATCACCCTGAGGACCACCGATGACGAAGCGGCCGGAGGGCTGGATGTGGTAGACAGTGCGGTCATCGAGGAGCTCGGCGGGAATGACCTTGCGAACAATCTTCTCCTTAATGACGGAACGGAGCTCCTCAGTGGAGACATCATCGCTGTGCTGGGCAGAGACAACGACGGTGTCGACACGCAGAGGCTTGACGCCACCGTTGTCGTGGGCGTACTCAATGGTGACCTGGGTCTTGGTATCGGGGAGCAACCAGGGGATAGAGCCATCATTACGGGCGGCCTTCATGGCAGCGTTAAGCTTGTGCGAAAGGATGACAGTCAAGGGCAGAAGCTCAGGGGTCTCATCGGTGGCATAGCCGAACATGATACCCTGGTCACCGGCACCGAGCTTCTCAAGGGCCTCCTCGTAGTGAAGACCCTGAGCGATATCGGGGGACTGCTGCTCAATGGCAACCAAGACGTTGCAGGTCTTGTAGTCGAAGCCCTTCTCGGAGGCATCGTAACCGATGTCCTTGATAGCGCCACGGATGATCTTCTGGTAGTCCAGGTGGGCCTTGGTGGTAATCTCACCGAAGACCATAATCATACCTAGTGTGACATGTCAGACTGAGATCTGGCCTAAAGTAATCATTAATCAACCTACCGGTCTTGGTGGCAGTCTCGCAAGCGACCTTGGAGAGGGGATCCTCAGAAAGGCAGGCATCGAGGATGGCATCGGAAACCTGATCACTATGGGTGGATTAATACATTTGTGACAAGTGAAATTGGTGTAAACCCCATTTAATAACACTCCGAGAGTGGAAATGAGAAGTTTTCTAAGGGATAACTCACGCAATCTTATCGGGGTGACCCTCACCGACAGACTCGGAGGTGAAGAGGAAAGTGCCGCTGTTTGAAACAGAACCCATTGTGACGGTGTGTGAAGAAACGGAAATTGACAAAAAAAAAATTGGGGGGAAGGAAGAATGGAGAGAGGAGAGGAAAGGAAAAGGGAGGAAGATCTCTTGGGGAGGGGGAATTTGGTGGGGGTTTTGCTTTTTTTTTCCGGTTACACAGGCGGTACCAGAGAAAAGATAGTGTGAGTGGGGATTGGCCAGGTACTACCGAAGTACCCTCGTTGTACTTCGTACGCGGTACTTCCTGTCCCTTGCCAGCCCCCGTGATCGCGCCATCTGGGGCGGTGACTTTGGGCAGTTTACCCGAGCAATGCAATTTTCTTGTGATAAGATAGAAAGAACATTGAATTTCTTTTTTGTACTTTCTATACTTTCTATCCGATATACAACCATGTCCAAATTCGGTGTCCTGGTAATGGGCCCTGCAGGTGCAGGCAAGACCACATTCAGCAATGCGATAATCCAACACCTTCAAACCACTCGCCGTAGCTGTTTCTACGTGAACCTCGACCCCGCCGCCGAAACATTCGCCTACGAACCAGATCTCGATATTCGTGACTTGATCACTTTGGAAGATGTGATGGAAGAGATGGGCCTAGGACCAAATGGAGGTCTCATCTACTGTTTTGAGTTCCTACTCCAGAACCTGGAATTCCTATCAGAGGCATTGGAGCCACTGAGTGAAGAGTATTTGATCATCTTCGACATGCCCGGCCAAATCGAGCTTTACACACACATTCCTCTTCTACCAACCCTCACAACATTCCTCTCCCGACAGGGCCCGTTGAATATCAACATGTGTGCCGCTTACCTACTCGAAAGCACATTTGTTATCGACAAAGCCAAATTCTTTGCCGGTACACTCAGTGCCATGTCCGCCATGCTGATGATGGAGATGCCGCACGTCAACATTCTCAGCAAGATGGACCAAGTCCGTGATATGGTGACGCGCCGGGAATTAAAGCGGTTTACCAACGTGGATGTGCAATTACTGCAAGAGAAGGAAGAGGACGATCTCACCGCAAGTGCCAATCCAATGGCTGCGGAGTCCTTGATGAGCGGCGGATCTTTCAAGCAGCTCAACCGGGCTGTCGGACAGTTGATCGATGATTTCAGTATGGTTTCATTCTTGCAGTTGGATGTCTCGGATGAGGACAGCGTCGCGGCGATTGTGAGCCATATCGACGATGCTATCCAGTACCATGAGGCTCAGGAACCGAGAGAACCCAATGATGCAGTTGAGGTGAACTATGAGGATTGAGGGATATCACACGTGATTACTGCAGCGCTGTGACTTGAAGTCAAATTTTCTGCATATTCTTCAAGAACCCCCCACGACCGACCACTTCCTCCAATGCCACCTCATGCAGCAGCCTCAAGTTTCCCGCAGCGGAGCTGTCTGAGAAAAAGTGCATTTTTAATCTCACCTTGCTATCATACGGCCGGTATTACAACATTGGAAACGTTCCAATATGCTTATCGCGCCGACCTACACAGCATTGGAGCTCCCTCGGCATTTGAAATCATCCATACTTGCAAAACAACCATGGCTGAGGCTACCAGGGTCAGAGTTGAGAGCTTTGTACACTGCAAATGGATATTCGGTCATACCCTCAGATAACAGAATAATTAATGAAACTATAATGAAACCCAAACAATTCATGAACATTATGATGTCTACAACTCCAAAACAAGTCGTTCATCGCTAGACCAATTCAGCAGGATGAAGTAAAAAAATAGGTAGTCCCATTGCGCATTTTCATCATATACCCCCAAACAGGTATGCCAGCCTGGAAAAAAAGACAGTGACAGGCCGAGGATTTTGAATATCAGACAAACATCCTCAATTCACATTACACAACCCAATCCAATAAACCAAACCAAACCACCCTACTTGGGGTTCCCCGCGTAAGCCGCCGCAGCGATCTTACTCTTTTCCTGAAAATCGCTCACAAACCCATATATCACACCCCCAAGCCACCCGAAATCCCTGCCCGCATTCTCAACACCAACGCTGTAGACATACCAGCCGGTACCAATAATCGTGCCCCAGAAGACGAGTTTGAAGGCGAGCGTGATCCAGAACATGACCACGCGGTACGCATATCCTAGAATCTTAATGGAGACGAAGAGTATGATGATGAGAATGAATACTGAGAGCAGGTCTGGCATGGAGGAGGAGTATGAGGCGAGGAAGCTCGACAAGGGCTCGATTAGGTATGGTTGGAGCACCATGGTGCGTAGGTGCGAGAGTTTTGTTGTGAGGTGGTCTTGTGTCGTTGTTTGAAGATAGGTGAAAGCGGGATTTTGGAGGACTGTTTGGAGGTTCTCTGTGTCGGTGGAATGAGTGGTTAGCTTGTGGGACTTTGCGTCGCAGGTTCTGTATCTCTATGGCTGGAGAGTAGGTGCGGTAGAATACCTGGTAAGAAGTCCATAGTCGCTGTGTCTCTGAGTATCTTTATTGAACTGCTCGACGAGGGAGAGACAGGGGGCACAGACAGAGATGTCCCTCGCGTGTGCAGGTCCGTTGTTTTCTTTGGGCTCGCCGGCGCTTTGTTTGAGAACTTTAGGTCTTTGTGGCCCTTGAAAATGGATATCTTCGAAGGGACCGCTGATGCGAGGCAGGGAAAGAATTCCCTGGGGTTGTAATAGTCAGAGAGTGGGTTCTTTGACCCGAGAGCGCTTTGTTTTGTCTCGTGCTGGAGCTCGTTTGTAGTTGAGCGATGCAACCAGGTCGAGGAGGGTTTTCGTTAGATATGTTAGACGTCAGCTGAAGCGGAGACTAGGAGAGCTTGCTTCTGGAGGTATATATTCTGATGCGATCAATGATAGGCAGGTCAAGAAGCGAATGTGATATTTAAGCTGGCGTTTCCAAGTTGCGGCGTGGCACCCGGATGATAAGAGGATGCAAACTAAACAAACATTGCATGTGAAGAAATTATTTCCTTGGATACAAGTCTCACATGTACATTACTCTCAGCTGGTCTCGACACATTTCATGAATATCAGATTGATAACAAATGATACTGTACAGTAGATTATATATTTACCCAAATAGAGACGGTTTTTATATACAAGCGCGACCAACAACAGTCAACCACCAGTCTCGTGAATGTAAAATCAAGACGCCCCAAGCCCAAGTCAGAGAAGAGGCCAGCGCGATGCCACAGGCATGATCTTCATAAAAGAACCCAAAACAAAACCCCGGTACTCCAGGCTAACGCCAAGATATTGTACTCTGCCATCGCGGGCGATGGGAGCGCAAATGCAAATGCAGATGTGGTATAGTAAGATATTAGAAAAGGACAAAGCACGAGATTTGTCGAATTTACAGGGCGTTGATAAGCCCCTTGAGGGCCTCACGCTCAGCTTGGATCTCGGTCTGAAGTTGGCGGGTCTGGCGGAGAGCGTCGTCTCTGTGGGATGAGTTAGTAAATGGTATGAAAATAAGGAATATCAAACGAAACATGAATTGCATACCTGTCAGTTTGAAGCTGAGCCACATCGAGCTGTGTGCGGTTCATCCGTCCAACCACTTGCTCCATCTCCATATCCGCATCACGGAGGAGCTTCTCGAGATCTTTGACCCGTCGCTCGAGGATTTCGGACTGGACTACCTCGGTCAAGGGTACACCCTCACCGCTTGTAGTCTGATCAAGACGCGGCGAGCGGGAATCGAATGGTGCGTTCGGCGGCCGCGGCGAGAGGCCGACTAGGTTGCGACCGCCATTCATCATACGCGTGAGCTGGGCATGCTGGCTTTCCTTCAGCAAACGAATCTCGTCCTCGTGCTTGGCCATCTCTTCTTCCGAATGGTTCTGCGCAACCAAAAGATCTTCCTCTAGCTCCCTCATATGGTTCTGCAGAATATTAATCCGTTCAACCGAGATCTGCTGATCTTTGTCACCCTTATCAATGGCTGCTGCTAGACGGGCATGCAAAGAGGAATTGGTCTGAAGCTGGTAATGGACTTTGCTGCCCAGTGCCTCAGTACGAAGAAGGGAGGAAGCAAGCTCTTCCGAGTCCTTAACATCCGTCTCAGCCTCAGCTTGATCCGCCTGCAATTGCTGGAATGCAGATTGTAGGGAAGAGGAGGTGGTCACGACCTCAGCAAAGCCTTCTTGGCCGGTCATCAACTCTGCACCGGCGGCAGTGTCCTCAAGAAGAAGCGCGCGTAGAGAGCTGGTCTCCTGCTCAGCACGGTCCAGATCCATCTTGAGACCAGCGAGGTTCTTCTCGCACTGCCACTTGCCATCCAGGGCATCCTCAGCGCGCATGCGGAGATGATTCACCTCGTCACGCAGGTTGCGCACATCTCTCTCATAGCCCAGTTTTCGTGGCTGACCGGATTGCTGGGCTTGAGCAAGCTCCATTTCGAGCATACGAGTGCGCTTTTCGTACTCGCGGGCCTGGTATGCTTGGCGGTCGAGGAGACTCCGCAATGTTCGGTGGAGGGCATCACGTTGAACCTCGATATCGTGGACCTTATCAACCAATGATTCACGCGTTTCTGATGGTTTACCGCCGTTATTATTATTGACAGAGTTGGACCGAGAAAGCGAACCCGAGCGAGCTAAGCCGCTGGGCTTGCGTGCAACGGAGCTCGATCGTGATACGCCAAATGCCGAGTTTCTGGGTGAGCTCCCTTCCTCGGCGATTGAAGCAAATCGACCACCCTGTAGCTGAGCCAAAGAGGCATTTTCAATTTTCAAAGCTTCAATTTCCTCCACGAGCCTGTTGTCATCTCGAAGTTGATCTCGGTCATTACGCAATTGTTCCAACTCTACTCGCATGGCGGTAAGTAGGTCCTCGAAGTTATCCTTGGATTGCCGCTCTTCGAGAAGCTTCCGCTTGGTATTTTCCAGGGCGGTCTCGAGTTCTTTATTTTTCGACGACAAATCGGACAAATCCGTTCTCTCGCGTCGAAGCTAAATAAATGTTAGCAGTAGTCGTATGTCGCGCATAGTCTGCCAGCCGTACCTGTTGAACCTGAGATTCCAAGATTTGGACATGCGACTCTGATGCCAACCGTTGAGACCGCTCGTCCTGCAACTTCTGCGATAATTCGACCTTGAGCTGTGCCCGTTCTTGCTCTGCAGCACGGCGAATCTTTTCGACATCTTCGCTCTTCCCAACATCTGAGGCATAGCGAACAGAGCTAGTGCCCGAATCCGAGAAATAGTCACTTGTCCGTCGATTGACATCCGGTCCTTCTAATTGTAGCCGTTCGACTAGATCCTCCAAATCCATTTCTCGGCGGATAGATCCCGCCAATTCGGAGCTTATCTCTCGTAATTCATTCTCTATGTCTGCCATCTTGGACATAAATATATTTTCCTTTAAACTCGAAGCCCCCAGTGAAGGGGTCCGCGCCGGAAGACCATATCCGTTGGACTTGGATTCGTATGGAGACCCGGGTTTGAAAGGGACGTTTGCTAATGGTGGCATGGGGGAAGGCATTGCTGATCGACCGGAGTCGGAGATCTCGGTGCTTGATGATTCGCCTCCAGGGGATGTAGTTGTATTATTATTCGCCGCCTTCCAGCCGAAGAAGGAGCTGATCTTGCTTCCAGGGGTTTTAGGGTGTCTGGGATCTCCCGCACCCATTGACATTGATATAGAACGCGGATCCACGTCGATGTGTAGTGGAGGTGGTCTGTTCATAGGTGCATGTACTGCCATGCTCGTTGCCCGTCGTGACGATCGTTTCGTTGGAGGAGGGGATTTGAGGACCGGGATGAATGGTTCGCTATCTAGACGACTGTGCAGGGGCGTTCCATTCATGAACTGGTACTGATGTTCGTATTCTTCGTCAAAGTAAGAGGGACCCTCTTCTTCGTCGTCGTCGTCGTCCTCAAGCACGGATCTCAAGTACGAGGCGGAGCCGTGGCGGGAAGCGGCGGTATCGATGTGTAGGGGTTGGGTAGGGTTCCGTCCTCGGGAATATCTGGGGAGTTGGGACAGGGGCACGCGATTAGCCTTCCAGACTGTGGAGAAGCGGAATATCATGTATAGGCCATATCATGCTTGATTGGTACAAAGTAGGTAGCCGGGGAGAAAAAAGGAGGGTCTGCAGAAAGATTCGGGAGAGGAAAAACCGGGGTCATGCTAGTCGCGTACCTATTTGCGTTCTTTTGTACCGATATATATGAGTCTCCATCCACTGATAAAGGGGATAGTGGCCTGGCCACGGGTGCAGTGGGAACTGAAGTGGGTTTATCTCCCTCAAACGAAACGGGAGAGGAGGGGTGGTCAGGGCCCGAAGTCACTGGATCACCATTGTGCGGGAGAGGTTTCCTTCGCACTGGAGTAGTTGGAGGGGGATTGAAACTAGAGTAGCTCTCTGAATGGGCGGGAGAGCCGCCAAACCCAACAGGAGACGCCATGAAACACCCTGGTCCGTATCAAAAAATAGCCATGGATCGACGGTCGTTCATACCGATTAGCACGGGAAAGGGAATGGCACGCGCCAATGAGACGACCAAAAGGGTAAGGATTATTCTCAGGAGAATATCAAACGAGAAGGGAAATGGGAGAAAAGGAGAAAGTCTTGGTACAGGACAAGCCGGGGCGATTGGCGCAAACTGCCCATGGGTTTCTCCATTTCATTAGCGCTGGCTTCGGGACGAGTAAGCGTGGGTGGAGCGCAGGGGGGGGCTTGCGTGGGTCTGGAATTGCATGGATTCGATTGGTACGATACATCGTGCAATGGTGCTCCGGCCGGTAGGATCGACATCACTTGAACCTACACTGAAGCGTGATAGGGTTGACGACCTCATTGATAGTCCGGACTCCGTGAGATGTTCTATACTGTATCTATATACGGAATTACTCCGTACGGACACTCCATATGGAGCATATGGTGACATGGTTCAAAATATGAAAATAGAACATTCAATAGTGTCAAGTGGCACAAAGAACCCCTTGAGTCGTGGAGATGAAGAGGTTGGCCCGGGCTAATGCTTGGCAATTCAGGGGTAGTCCCGTACCGATTATGTACTTTTTAGTACTTTTCTGTAACTTCCCTTATCTTTAATACTTAAAAGTACTTTTAAGTACTTCATAGCTACAATTTGATATTTGACATGGTAAGTCATCGTTGTCAACGTTACTATTATACTACATTCAAATTATATATTTCATATAGTTTTTGTAGATAACTTCACCTACTCCGTATGGAGATTTGGACTCAATATGTACATATTTAATTGTGTGTAGTAAATTAAGGGGTCCTTGAAAAAAAAAAAAAAAAAAAAAAAAAAAAACACTCCTCTCCCACTGTGGAAATGCTGCCCCTTTTCCCATTTGGGAGCTCCGTCTCTAGTCCAAGCTTCTCAATTTTGTGAAAAGACCAAAGTATTCCCTGGCAGAAGAACGTGCTGAATTCAATACTGCACGATCACTCAGCCGTGTCCAATCAAAGTGAGACGTCGATCGACACAGCGTCTCGCCAGACACTCGGACCAGCGCGTGGCCCGGCATGTGTTGCTTCAACGGGCTAAGCGCCTAGGTGCTAAGGAACCTGTTCCTGCATCGTGTCACATCAGGAAGTTGGCCAATATGATCGTGGTTTTTGCTCCGGACAGTCCACTGATGTGACATTACTCCGTACAGAGTTGAATCCCAAGTAGCTGCTGAAGACCCCACCTAAAAGGACATTAATTACTGCATTTCATATGGATTGTTTTCGCACCTGGAACTGATTGGACAATTATGTGCTCCTTGCTCCAGCTCAGAGCTCAAGGGTTCAAACTCTAAGTTGTACATTGATGCCCATGTATACTTCTCAATCTCTTGTGTGAAGAAACGGCCCAGCACTAATCATCAGACTACCCTTAGTTAAGAGTAAGGTCCGAAAATATTAAATATTATAGAATTTATTGTGTCATCAACCCCTTATCGATCTATACGGGTTTTACGGAGTACACGGAGCGTTTATGCGACTTCTAGGACTCGCGCCGTGTTATCCCCTATGGAGACAATTGTTTCACTGGTCTTACTACTTACCATATATGTACAACATAGTAAATTAGCCTGGACGTTACCATCCCGGCAACGGTGATACAAAAATAGCCATACGAGGTGGCTTGATCTATTGTGTGAAATTAATTCTAAATTGTGTAGGGCTGGTCCATCAGGCTCCACTCTAGCTATGACGGTTCCGAGTTGTTATGTACAACATAGTGCAGAGTACATTATATCGCTTTTGGTATTCAATCTTTAGGGATGAATTGGGAATATTTTGGGTTACTGTGTCCAAAGCACATGCGCCTGACTTTCAATTCAACACCTCCGGCTCCGTACGGAGTAGTCAACATATATTGTAGCTGTCTCAGTCCACCTGCACGTCAGGAAAGAAAAGGTGGCTTATGCACCCCCCCGTTTGCTCCACTCTCCCCTGTGTAGTCTAGACCATGTCTCACTTGATCTTGTCTTACATTCGAAGACTTTAAAACATAGCTCGCGCCCGTTCGGCGATCAGTGATTTTCACCCTTTGTTTAAATCCCAACTGCCGTTCTATCATTAGAAGCAGTTGAAAATGTTTAGATCCATCGGGCGGCTAGATGTCTCAATGCTGCATTTACGCTGTTTCAGGGCCCCTCGCTATTTATACTTTGTTTCTGAATAGAATAAAACAGAGTTATGCTGGGCTCCTAGGATATTGGGTGCAATCTTTGGCTTATACACATCAAACCCCGTCCACGGTGCCCATCCGAAGTGTTGTACTGCATGTGGACCCACGACAAACAAAAGAGGGTACGATTGTCCTAGCCTCAAACTTTTTCTATAAGGCACCTGAATAGTCTCATCCATCGGTTCCGATATGATCCTGGCTCAAACCCAAAGATTACGGTCAAAATACTAAACCAGCCTTTGTTCCTTCCCAACCTGCGTACAACTGTAGCTCAATGAGGTAATGAGGTAATTGAAATCATCTGGAAGGCGCGACGTCCCAACCAGCCCCCCTCTTCGTCCTCCTTCACACATTCATATTCTAGCTCGGCTCCCACTGTCTGTCCCTAGCCTACCATCTTTGTCGTCGACAAAGATGAAAAAGTTCAAACACTCGAGGACCAAGGACAAGTTACCTAATATCAAAAGACTGAAGGAAAGCATTCGCCTTGGATTCCATGTAATATGAATGGATCTTTGAATGGAGAAAACTGCTGCGAGAGCGCTTAAGCATTCCAGATGAAGACATGAAGATGCTAACCTTAGAAGTAGTTATGCATGACTTGCGTTGTATAGTGTTGCGCAGGATAACGAATGTGACTAACGTGCCTCTTTCGGAAGTGAGCGCATGATGCGGAAGAACCTTTAGGGACTTGACTATCAGACTACGTAAAACATATGGAATGGAATGTTGAATCAGAATCCTTGTTCGTATATTTCGAGGCTACATACCGAGAGGGTATAAAAAGACCACAGGAGAACATTGGTGTGCAGACAAGAAAAGAGTCTCCTTCATATTATAATCAAACCCCAATGTTATTATTCCAATTGGGGTTATACCCTCGCGCAGTCCCGAAGACATTGCGTATTTCATAATGTCCATTTGTGCTTTCATAGAAGGTAAATCCGGCCATACACCCAAGGATAACATGGAAGAAACCGGTTATGACACCATATACAGCCCCAGCGGCAGCAGCAACATTGTACGGACAGATATCGTAGCCTACAAATCCACATTTCAAGTGTTAGTCAAATCATATCCCAACAAATGCAACAGGAATAGAGTGGCCCCCAAAGCTTTCATGATAAAGGAGAGACAGCAGCTAACCTCCGTTATGTGCCATACGAGCAAAGACGTATCCCCCCAAGGCATCGAAGCCCATAATACAAAGTTGTGTCTGAGGTTTGCTACCATATAGCCCCCCAGCCGCTGAGATACAACACAAGATTAGCAACGAAAAGCTACAAAGCGAAGAAAATAGACTTACATTCATATAACCCAATACATTCTCCTGCAAGCGGAATAGCAGCGACAACAGCCGCAATAAGCAATGCGCTTGGTGCTATATACCGTTAGCCACAATCACCCGATACCTCATAATCATAACAACCAACTCAAGTCGCATAGCATAGAGCTCGAGCTGAACAATACTTCAGAGACGGGTTTACACTCACTTTCTCCAAGAACCAAATTGCTAACCTCCGCCGTGACCAGGACACAAATCCCAAAGCCACTTGCCACCAGAACCAACAGTATCCACGCGGGGGTTGGCAAGCCCGCGAACCCCGCGAATTCGACGAACGCCAACACCCCTGATTTAGTGACTCCAGCGAGAGCACCGATTTGCATTGCTCTCGCCGTCAGTGGACTCCCATTGACATGCGCGGCGGTCGCCACTGCAGCTGGACCAGCGGCCGCGTTTACTGCGATGTCCAAAGCAGCCAGGGCGAAGAACGTCCATACTAGAGTAAGTAAGTATTGGGTTGAAGTATGATAAAATCGGAAGGAGGGACTCATCCCGGTTTCCTTAGGGTTCATGGGTAGGGAAACTTGGACTTACTGTTGATGGCAGGACGGTTAACATTATCCATATCCATGGTAAGAACTATTAGCAACAACCAGTTCGATTCATGTACTGTAATAGAAGTAGTAACGATTCAACAGGTCAAAATATATGCCTGGCACTGAGAATGAGAGCGGATGTCTTATAAGGCAATCGGATTTGTTAGCCAAGACTGGGTAGATAGGCAAGCTCCCCATTTCTCGCTGCCAAAAGCCTCGGGGGTCATACGGATGACGTTGGGAGAGGCTGAAAAGCTCATGGCCCGGTTTACTCACTGAAACGGGTCAATCAGAAGCATTAAACGAAGGGTTGCAGTATTTTTACTATACAGTTCCCGATTGACCAATCAACGGGCTTATTTACCGAGACTTAGTCCCTGGCGTTGCCTAACCAGCCCTAATTCGGCCTTAGCGGTTCCTGCAGTAAGCATCGTTCGGGGTGCCATATGGGGCATCCTGAGGCGATCCAATCCCAGTGCGATAAAGGTTATCTTGGCAGACTCAGCCGCCTTTTTCCCTTTACCCAACTCTGAAGAATGATGTTTTTGACTGGTGATCGCAGGGTATCGTGGCGCAATGCTACTGCTTAGTTGGGCTTTTTCCTTTCCTTGGCCCTTTCGTCATGCGAACCGAGAGAGCCCCATCGAGGACTGTAAAAGGTAGGTTGGATATTTGAACCGAGACTAAGATATAGAACGTCTCACTCCTTCACGCAGGTCGCTGTAGCACATCGCCTAGAAAGTCGTTGCAACGATCATTGTGCCGCACAAGATGAACTCAACAGCCTGTGTCATCGAGGCTAACCCGGACGTATCTGGGGTCGGAGTAAGTATCGTCTCATGTGCCATTATTTTCATCCTGTCACAAATTATCTCCCTAGCTTGAAAGAAACCCTAGCTAAGCCAGCATCCACAGATCCGTATATCGATCTACACCCTCTGCCTAGGTGGGTCGATCATTAGCTATCTACTCGGCGTATTTGCCCCAGGCGAAGACCAAGAAGAGTTCTCGCGTGGCGTCTCCTCCGCCCTCGGCTTGCAAGGTCTAGCCCTCCTCTGCACAGCAATCTACCAGACAGTTCGGGGCGACCTAACACTCTTCCACGCGATATGCGTTGTGCACCTTCTCGCCATACTTGGCATGAATATGGTAAGCAAAGGTCGGTATGCAGGACTCGGCCCATGGCGACTGTATTTTTCTCCGCAATCCAGCTCCTGGCTTTGGCGGTTTTCCTCGCTTTGAACGTCTATGTCTGGGTGAAGGCGCCGCAATTTGGCAGCCAGCCTCAGTGCAACAAGGATACGGTGTATGTCGTCTTCGGTGTCAGCATCAAAGCCACTTCTCCTGTATTCCGGTATATCATTCTGGGGACGTTGGGTGCAGTTGTGGCTGGTTATGCTCTTACTTTCACGTGTATGCTGCCGTGTCTGTGTGGGTATGTTGCGCACCGGAGGCGGCATCCCGACGCTGGAAACAGGATCGAGGGTCAGAAAAGAGGTTGGATGAATTGGTTTGTGGAGGTTAATCATCCTGTTTACCAAGATCGTCTTGAGCCACCTGAGAGGCTGCATGGCAAGGCGCTGCTCAACTTCACACTGAACAAGGTCGCATACTGTTCGTTCTGCATATACTTGATTGTTTCGCTTGAACAGACTATCCATCGCAACAACCTCGACCCCGAAGAGAAAGGATGGACATTTGGACAGGTTATTGCGATTTTCTTGTTGTTGGGTGTCGCCAATGAACTACTTAATGTTCTTCTTGCGAGTTGGGATAGAAAGCAGGCTGAAAGCTCTCAGCAGCTGGTGCAGTTTAGGCCGGGCACTGGGAACTCAGTGCATTCCTCATCTTCTTGATATGTTTATAACAAATTCGAGATAGAGTGGAATAAATACTCTGTAGAAAGGCGCTTATGGTATTGCTGATATCTGAAATAATCACGAAGGCACGTTTTGGATAGACAATACGAGTATTTCTTGGAAATTATCGCGTGCTCCGATCTCGCCTGTGTAAGTCTCATTTTCCGAAGTCAAAGTGACCTCAGCCCCGGGGCAGGTATGACTGCTCCGCCTAAATGGGAAGGTGGGCTGTGATGTAGGAGCTAATTCGTTGTATGACTGATTAATTTGTACAGGACAGGATATATATTCTATTTACAAACCCGAGTGGTGTGAGTCTAAGCATGAAAAATCCAAGCCAAGAATCGTCCTGCTGGCGGCTCACTAAATGGTAGGAAAACATCTAACTAGTTCGCCCTCACTTCATAGTACTGTCAACCAGCTCGCGGTAGATCTTCTTGAGATCAGCGATATCAGCGTTGAGTTCGTCAACCTGCTCGCTCTTCTCGCCTAGCATTTCAAGAGTGGTTTGGTAGCGCTGGTCAAGGTCTTCGAGTTCAGCTTCGAGTTCCTGCACGCGGGAATCCGAGAGCTGCTTTTCTTCGAGCTCACGCATAAGGTCCACAACTTGTTGCCGGGCTTCGTCGCGTTGAGTCGTCACGCGGGCTAGCTCGTCCTTGGAGCCAGCGCGCTCGCTCTCTAGCCGGCGGACGGTGGCACTCATGCGCTCGACAAGCTGCACAGAAGGGCCGGCACCGACGGTTGACTCGGAAATTATGTCGTTGATACCGCGCGATGGAGGTGCCTGGGTGCCGCCGTATGCTGAAGGAGTGGCAGGAGTACCGGAATCTTCGAAGTACTCTTCCGGCTCAAAGCTGATGGAGGGCGCTGCAAGGATCGATGGATGGGTGTTGATGTGTGGGGGAGAAAGCGTGGCTTGGGTGATTGAGGCAGGGTAGGAATTTTGCCGAGGCGGCGTGCCAATTTCCGGTGAGGTGAAAGCCATAGTAGATGAGCGCCGGCTAGGAGGGCGGAAGTCCGACAGCCCTGGGGTCATGGCGTCGAGGGTGCTCGATCGCCGTAGAGATGCAACGGGTGATACTCCACGCAGTTGTGACGGGGAGTTTACCTGCTCTCTCCACTTGGCCCGCTCTTCCTCGAGCTTTTGCGCCCACGTTGCATCGCATGTTTTCTTCTGCTCGGCCATATCTCTTTGTGTCGAGGCGAGGTCCTCTGCCGCTTTCTCGAGTTTCTGTTGTAGCTTCTGCAGCTCTTCCATGCGTTCCTCGAGCCTGCTGTCCAAATCGTGCTCAGCTTCTTTGGCATTGTCTAGTTCCTCTTCGAACTTCTTTAATTTGTGGTTCTACATTGATGTTGATTAATCTTGCGGTGCACCAAGCCATGGAGTTTGTGATCTTACCATCTCTCGAATCTTCTTCCGAAGGTCAATCTCACGTCGACCGGCATCATCGCGCTCTTTCTCCACACTAGCCACGCGTGAGAGCAAAGAGCCCTCTAGTGTATGCCAGTTCTCACTAGCGGCAGCATATTGAGTTTGCAGAGTCTCAATTTGACGCAAAAGTTTGGCTTGCGTCTCTCCCGTTGCCCCCGATGAAGCTTCCTCTGCGCGGGAGCGAAGACTTTCCATCTTGCTTTCTAGGACAGACTGTTCGCCTTTCAATTCGGCCTCGAGCATTCGAGCCCTTTCTTTCTCTTGCTCTATCTTCTCCCTCAACTCGGTAATTTCCCTCTTGGACTTCTCTTCGCTGATGTCGCGCTCAATCTTCAGGTTGCTTAGCTCCTCGTCTAGCTCCGTCGCCCGTTGCTTCTCCAGCTCTAGGGCATCGGAGTTCGCCTTTGTCTCGGCGGTTTCGGCGCGGGAAACCGCACGACTCAATTGCGACTTGATCTCTTGGACAGTCTGGCTGAGCGCATTGCGTTCATTGGTAACAGCTTCCAAGTCTTTAGTCGACTTTGTTTGGGATGACAAAGACTCGGTTGCCCTCCTCTCTGCGGCCTCTGCCCGCTTCGCTCGTGCTTCCGAGTTGACCAAGTCTCGCTCAAGCTTGTCCGTCTTTCTCTTCATTTCAGTCTGAGATTTGGTGTTTTCAGTAAGTTGCTGACGCAATTTCTTGATCACCGTGCGATGGTCCATCTCCGACTTAGACAGCTTCTGCCCTTCTTCGAGAAGCAATGCAATCTTCTCATCTTTCTCTAGGAGCTGCTTTTGCGTGCTGCCTGGGGTGGCACTTGCCGCAGCATTTTTAGCCGATTCCGCAGCGTCCTTGGCCAGGTATTTCAATTTCGACTGCAACGCATCAATACGTTCAATATAACCATGCATTTCATCTTGCCATTGAGACTCGACAGTTTTATGCTCAGCCTGCAAGCGCGCGATATCCGGGGTTTCAGCTTCTACCGGTATCTCTGATGGCGATTCAATGCTAACCCGCGGACTATCGCGCGAAGCAATCTCACTCAGCACCTCATTGCGTTGCGAATCGGACATTTCTTGACTAGCTTTGGCCGAGGCGGTTGATGATTGAGCTACATCTACAGAGCTCCTCGGCGGGGAGTCTGCGACGCTGATGTCCATTGAAACACGCGGTGATACCCCAGAGTCATAGCTTATCCTTGGTGAAGCTAATTTAGCTGCACTGCTGTCGTCATTGGGCTGAGAGACCTTGTGGTCTTCCACTGCACTATTCACCGATGCAACACTGGAATCAATGTCCATACTCGACCGAGCTCCATTGCTGGGTACCGGGCTGGCAGGCGGTGATGAGACTCGGCTCTGAGGAGACTGGGAAGAGAGATTCGAGGTATTTTGTTTCACCATAGCTCGGGCTAGACGTTCCTGAAGCCGGTCATTTCTTCGCGCGGTCGATGAACTGCGGGAAACCGCTGAAAGATGTTAGCCAGTTCTACTGGTTCGCACATATGTTGTGGATTTCATACATGAAATAGGAGCCTTTGTCGGTGGCGCTTCTCCGCCTTGAGTTTCAGCGGGCTTTGCAGTAGAGTCGGCCTGGTTTCCCTCCTCATCCATCAAGATGTGATCCAGCCGAGACTCGACACCGGCTACTGCCTGCTGGAAAAAAGAACCCACGCCCCATTTTGGCTTCTGTGTCTGCGAATTCTGTGCCATCGTGGTAGAATTACTGTATTGGAAATTGCGGACAGGCTACTAAGCGGCAAATGCCTCGTGTCGCATTCCCATGGGTTCGGTGGGGGCTGCGCTCGGACGTCGACCTGCGATTATCGTCTGGGGGACGTTTTCAGAGTCAATTCGACGACAATTCTTGCTAGATGTGTCGAAGCCTAGGCGGTAATGGCAAGGACTTGCTGCGAGGGCGAAATGAAAGAGAGAGTGAGTGGCAGGATTAAGCCGAATTCAAAGTACTAGGCGGGAATCCGAATCCGAACAAAGATTAAGGCGCTGGACCGATAAGACAGTGAATGTGAGTCAAAGGATCGGCGAAAAAAGACCTATAGAAACAAGAAAGACGATAGAGAAATAGGAAGCGAGAATCAAAATAGAGAACAGAAAACAAAAGTTGAGGCTATGCGTTGAGATACCGTCGGTCTTGGCACAGGCTTCCGTCATCCTCAAGCTCCCCCGTCTCTCTGGACACACCTCCAGTTTGTATCATTCACAGCCAGCGACGCTCCTTTTTCTGGCTCCAAATCTCCCATATTACACTCACAATGTCACTGGAGCCACCCACCTACCTCAGCTCCCTCCAGAATAACATTCGAGCTCGACCAATTCCGTGGGAGGGTGCCGTCCGAGCGGGCAACATCACCGATGACCACTTGAGGAAGATCAAGGCGGTGGATAAGGTGCGCAAGGATCAACGCCGCCAGACGGTAGAAGGAGATCTCGCTGGATACACAGATCTGTTGGCTGGCGGCGCGCAGGGAAAGAGTGTCTTGGACTTAGCCTCTCGAAGGACCGATATTGTGCAGTATATACTGGTGCTAGCCTCGGACTTGATTCAAGGTATATGGTACTGGAAGAACTGAAGCTGAGGAATAATGTTGATCTAATATTTAATAGATGTGCCTTCTCTGGCCAACTCGCTTGTTTCTCACTCAGAACCGTACAAGCCCTTCCTACCGTTCCTGCAGCACTCGACAAACGCTGAAGACCCCATTCCTCTGCTCACGTCCACCTTCCTCACGGCGCTCGTGTCGCACAGTCTAGTTGCTTCATCCAAACCTGCCCGGCGCGACAACGAGGCTCTCCCACAGCTCTACACCTACCTCTCCACCTTAACCAAGAACCAGGACAGTGGGCTCCAGGACATCGGTGTCCAAGGATTCTCAGAGCTGCTGAGAACAAGCCGAGCCCGAGAGATCTTTTGGGCGCAACGTCAAGAGACCTTGACCCCCTTGATCGACACTCTTCGAGCTGCGGCTGGAGCTAAAGACAACGTGAGCAACGCAAGCATACTGGGAAGCAGCACTCGCAGCGTCGAGCCTAGTCTCGCCGGCGGTGTTGGCCTTCAGCTTCTATATCGGGTGCTCCTTGTTCTGTGGCAGCTTGCGTTCGAGGGCGCTCTCGTTGGCGAGGAACTTCAAGAGTAAGTGATGTGACGACGAGCGATAGCTTGACACTCTGAGCGCCTACTGACCCCACTTAGGAACTATGAGATTATCCAACTTTATATCCACCTTCTGCGTCTCTCACCGAAAGAAAAGACAACTCGCTTGCTCGTTGCAACTTTGTATAGTCTTTGCTCCAGTAACCGGACGACTCTGCTGCCCATCGCCGTGTTCCTTCGACTCCCCGCCCTCCTGACCAATTTGGCTGGTCGTCACCTGACTGACCCCGACCTGCTCGAGGATCTCAGCGCGCTCTCTTCCATGCTGGATGAATACACCAAGACACAGACAACCTTTGACGAATATGCTGCCGAAGTTCAAACGGGCCACCTCCGCTGGTCGCCCCCTCACAAGAACCCGACCTTCTGGAAAGATAACGCTCGACGAATTGTTGAGGAGTCGAACGGCGCTTTGCCAAAGAAATTGGCCGAAATTCTGTCTAAGAGTTGGGAGAACGACAAGCAGGTGCTGGCTATTGCTTGCAGCGACGTAGGGCACTTGGTGAAGGAGGTTCCTGAACGCCGCGGGCAGTTGGAGCGACTAGGCTTAAAGACGCGGGTGATGGAACTGATGGTTGATCAAGACGAATCAGTACGATGGGAGAGCTTGCACGCCGTCGGTGAATGGCTTCGATATACCTTTGAGGGCTAATCCCCTGAAGAGGACTTTTCTGATATGTTGATGGCTTTCCAGGATGAACATATACTCTGGTAGGCATGTACTCTGTATTTTCTTGCCATAGCGCATACTCGGATCCTTTTTTTTTGGAGGGATCTTAGAATCATATTCATCTATGAAATTTCATAGCCCCTAGATTTTGATATTCCAATACTCCAACCGGTGGATCTTGGGATCGACCGCTAAAGAACCCAAGATGTGCAACGATGCAACAAGAGAAGAGAAGAACACGAGTTACCCGTTGATCGCTCCCTATCGCTCCCTATAGAATCCAATGTAATAACTTGAACCCCCTGTTGTTGTTCCCCAGAAATTATATTTGCCGGGCGGGTTATGTCCGAGGAGCTTTCCATTCCCCGCAGGAATTCTTCGCCGAGAAGATCATCCCACCAACCCTTTGCACTCATGTCGAGATCCTTCACAGGTTGCAAGAGATGTAAGGCACGCCGACAAAAATGTGACGAGCAGAGACCGAACTGCGGTCGCTGCCAGACTGCAGGCGAGCAATGCCAATATGCAATGCAGTTGCAGTGGGGTGGACGGGCGTTTTCGCGCTCCAGGTTTGGTGCTTGCGTCGGGACAGGAGGCATGCAGAGACTCGGTATGTACTCTATACCAGAGGGATCTTGTACATAGTTCTGATCATTCCAGAATATTCACCAGGAGAGTTCATCTACACCACCAAGACGGCGGTGCAGTCAGCCAGCGCCAAACCCGGATCAGATCTCACTCTGTCGCAACCCGTCGATCCCTTCTCGTCCTTGTCGTCCAGTCAAAAGGCCTTATTACACCATTTTATCAACGATGCCTCTCAAATCACCGCGTGCCATTCGGGAATGCAGCAGGACATATGTCGCATGCTGATCCCAATGGCTCTTCAGACTCCCTCCCTACTCTACGCTACCACGGCCCTATCGGCGATTCATATCCAAGCCCTACACAACCAGTCGGAAAGCGTAAAATCAGCACCGGATATCGCCCGGCTAATGGCTCTCAGTCTTGAACATTTCAGAACAGAGTTGCAGAATCCCTCGTCCAAGGACCCCGAGGCGTTGGTGGCGACGGCTCGGACGCTCTGTCTAGCTGAGATCCATTCTGGGGCGATCAACCCGAACTCGTGGAGAGCACATATTGATGGGGCGAGGGTATTGATGAGGGCATCGGACGCCGCTGGTGAGGATTCCCTGCGGTCTACAAGCGGTTTCCGGCGGTATTTGGATCGCTGGTACTGGTCGATCGTGTCGCTTACGGCACTGACGGGCAATGGTCCACCAATTGGAGATATTTCAGACTTCGCCTCGTCTGATTTGATGGGGTTAGGCGGGTCTACTGATTACTTAGATGACTATTGGGGTTTCAGCGTAGACCTTGCGGCTGTCTTTAGGCAGATCGGTGCTGCCGCCTGGCGAAGTCATGAAATTGAGAAGGCTACCCAGGGATTTGTTGCAGGAGAGATTGACGGCAGTGTTGAGGATGATGCTGCGTCCTTGGAGTTCGCAATTCGACAGCTCATGAGTCGTGACTCAAACTCGCAGCCCTCATTTTACCCTAGGGCCGCAGAAGGCTTGTCTGCGGAGAGCGCTCAGCAGCTCCTGCTATGCAATGAGGCATTCCAACACAGTGCGCTTATCCAGATTCATCGACGACTTCGGAAAACACCAACTACCTCGCCAGAAGTGCAGCAGTCGGTCCAGCGTATCCTGGAGTGTACCGCGCAGATTGGGCCATCGTCAGGTCTCTCGCCTTGGGTGATGTTAACGACACCAATCTTTATTGCGGGCTGCGAAGCGCGTGGTCAGGATCGAGATACAGTTAGGCAATTGCTATCATCCTTACATGACACTATTCGCGTTCCAAACGTTCTTCAGTCATTGAGATTCCTCGAGCAGTATTGGTCTAACCAACTCAGCGAGGAAGAAGACTGGAGCCATTTCCTCGGTAAGAACTTTTCTTAGCGGTTCCTTTGTTCATGCTAACAACATCTCATTCATAGAACGAATGCAGTTCGATTTCATCCCATACTAGGGGAACCAGTCGACGAGAGCCTGTTAATGCCTCATGTGCAATGATTCATGTGTTTTTTTTTTATTCCAGTTCGGGTTGTATATCTTATCTTCCTTTGTTACCACTATAACTTTATCAACGAGTCGGTGTCGGCAGGGGGTTTGGCGTGCACATGTACCTATTTAAGCCCTGGCGTTTGGGAGCTGTGGCTAGTGATAAAAATTATTTTTTTTGTCCAATTATACACAATATATTTTTTTATTTTTGAAGCTACCACTTTATTTTAACTTATGCAACTATGCGTCATGGAGATACTGAAAGATGTCAAAAACGTCCAAGACGAATCCAAGTACGAGATATAACGGCCAGAACCTTCCAAGGTTCCAAGGTTATAATGACGTGATGAGTCAGAGATAATAAGCTCGTATTCAATACAAACCCTATCCACCAGTTCCAGGTAGAATATACGGATAACCTTATACGGGATCGGGGTCGGATGAATTGATATATACGAGATCTTGGGATGGCGTCCTCCTGATTGGTGACTCTAAACTCATCCATGGATCGGTGTAATATCCGATTATCGATCATTAAATCCTTTGCTTTGGAATTAGTAATTTTTCAATTGAATTTTCAATTGATTTCTCATTTGATTCCTAATACTTGTATTCCAGTCATTACTAAAACGTTTCGAAAGGTATAGGGTATTGCTTGAGAAGTATATAGTCTGTCCATTCCTCTCAATACAAGTTTGATTTCATAATATATCATCCAATTCAACATTAAACTATAACGCCTAAGGGTGTCTCTCTTGTTCCTATCCAATGGAATCTGCCATTCGAGATGCCCCATTCGGGCAGCTTGTTCGTCTTTTGACAAAGAATAAATACTTCCAATACCCCGAAGAAAAGCCCGACTTCAAGCTTCCCGACACATGGCTCCAATTGTTGAACTCTAGCGATGAAAGCAATGAAAAGAAAGTCACTCAACAAGGCTCTAACCGAAACCATGAACAGAGTGAGCCCCTAAGCAGGGCTTCTACCGAAACATCCATGCAATTCACCGAAGCTCGCCTCGTGGCTGACGAACAACATGAAATCGAAAAAGTCAAATCTATCCCCATCGCCCCCAGAAAAACAAAGGACGGTTCCATCCTTGTGGATTGGTACTATACCGATGATTCGGAGAATCCACACAACTGGTCCAATCGCAAGCGTGCTCTCATCACTACCATGATCTGTCTATATACCTTTGTGGTGTATACCACTTCTGCCATCTACACCTCCTCAACAGAGGGTATCATGAAGGAGTTTGGCGTGAGCACCTTGGTCGCTACTTTGGGGTTGTCACTCTATGTTCTGGGATATGGTATCGGGCCCTTGGTCTTCTCTCCACTGAGTGAAATCCCCGTGATTGGACGCAACCCAGTCTACATCGTCACAATGTTCCTCTTCGTGATCATCTCCATTCCAACAGCCTTGGTTGATAACTTCGCTGGCCTCATGGTGCTACGCTTTCTGCAAGGGTTCTTTGGGTCGCCCTGTCTTGCATCTGGAGGTGCTTCCATTGGAGACTTGTATAGCCTCATGGCCCTGCCTTATGCCATGATGGCCTGGGTTTCTGCAGCCTACTGTGGACGTAAGTTTCTTCCCACTCCACACACGCCCAATATATACCCAATACATGTCCATATGCTAATTTGATTTCACAGCTGCTCTTGGCCCCCTCCTCAGCGGCTTCGCCGTCCCCGCCAAAGGTTGGCGCTGGTCCCTCTACGAATCAATCTGGGCCTCCGCCCCGGTTTTGATTCTGATGTTCATGCTCCTACCGGAAACCAGCAGCGCAACAATCCTGCTCCGACGCGCCGCCCGTCTACGTAAAATCCACAATAACAACCGCTTCATGTCGCAATCCGAAATTGACCAGCGCAATATGCGGGTCTCAGCCGTTGCTGTCGACGCTCTGATCAAGCCCATGGAAATCACCATCAAGGATCCCGCCGTCCTCTTCGTCCAGATCTACACGGCCATCATCTACGGCATCTACTACTCCTTCTTCGAGGTCTTCCCTTTGGTCTATCCAGTCGACTACAACATGAACCTCGGCCAGATTGGTCTAGTCTTCCTGTGTATCATGGTTTCATGCATTATCGGAATTGCCATCTACGCCAGCTACATCCACTTCTGGATGAATCGTCGCATCCGCAGCTTCGGCTTCCCCGTAAATGAGGCTTTCCTTGTCCCTGCGCTGCCTGCATCTTTTGGTCCTATGATTGGCCTTTTCATCTTTGCCTGGACGGCTCGTGCGTCTATCCATTGGATTGTGCCTACCATTGGTATCACCATCTATGGCGCTACGGTATTCATCGTCATGCAGTGCATCTTCATTTATATTCCCCTCACCTACCCCAGATACGCGGCTAGTCTGTTCGCTGCGAATGATTTCTTCCGCAGTGCGCTTGCATGTGGCAGTGTGCTGTTTGCGCACCCGCTGTTTGGGAACTTGGGTGTTGCTCGAGGTGTCAGTCTTCTTGGTGGACTGAGCGTCATTGGTATCATTGGTATCTGGTTGCTTTACTTCTATGGTAGTAGGCTTCGCGCTTTGAGCAAATTTGCTATCTCGGAGGTGGTGGAATGAGTGTATCTTTTGGTTGCCTACTTACGAGTTTTAACGACAATTTGTTGCAGGATATTTGTTGAGCAAAACGATTAGAAAGAGAGCGGCGTTATATTTAGTGACTAACGTACAAATTGTCATAGTTAAATAATGAGAATATTAATACATAATACTCGAAGAGTTTCTCGTCCCTGGAATAATTGTACTTTTTCTGAAGCATGGCTAGAAGAAATGGCTAGGTAAGTAGTCGCATTCTTTGGGTTTTTGTGCTTAGACGGCACTTGAAATGTTAGTGCTAGCACCTCACCTAGCTTGCACGCCGGGGATCTACCCATATTATGTGGTAATTTACATCGGAGAATAAGTGCTAGTATGTTTGAATTATGGGATACGATCCGCAGCACTCTGGCTAAAATAACCGTGCTGTTTCTTCTATGGGTTGGAATTAAGAGGGCGTGCCGATTGGCTGGCACGGGAATAAATTTTAGAAATGGATCACTTTGAAACGATTATCTTAGAAATATCTAATGAGACCATAAGGTGCCGACCCCTACCTTGTTTCTATCCACAGAGAGAGGTAATATCCTCGGGGACGTAGGGCCTCATGATATCAATCAGCCCCGAGAGAGGAACCCAGTCAAGAAGACCGTGGATGCTTCGTATGGGGTGGCCACTGTACAAAACCCGGGCGTAGAAAGAGTTTCCATCCTCCCTATCTTTAGCCTCCCTGAAAAATTGTCAGTGAATCCTAGCTTACCATAAGACAATTTGACTTACCAAACTTCGAATGCAATGTTAGATGCCATGGCCGGCCAGCGAAGTGTCTCGATCCCCAGAGAACCTAGGATAGGACCGATATCCCCATCATGAATAAAGACGTGGCTGTAATCAAGGGAAGACTTCCCATCTAGGACAGCTTGTAGACGAGAAATAATCTCGCCAATGAACAAGCCCTCGACAACCTGGATGTACTTGACCACGTCTGGGTTCGTGCGCCAGTAATAGTTCCACTCCCAATCGCCAGCACGGAAGACCTCCTCGGCCATTTGCATCGTGACACAGGCCGAAGAATTTGACAGACTGCAGGGCAGATCATAACCGTTGCAAAGACGTCCCTGGAAGTTATCCGAAAAGTGGTCAAAGGTACTCTGCCACGAACTCTCGGTCGCACCCAACATGGCGCCCAGCTTCGAGCGCAACTCTTCTGTGACAGCTAGATGCTCTTTCCACTGTGTGGTAGACTGCAGACTCGACAGAGTAGAGCTGACAGCAGCGCAAGAGTATCCCTCGTTGACAGTGTCGACAGACGAAACCATCTGGTGCAGGGGTAGGGCTCCCTTGTAGTGAGGCCACAAGCCGCGCAGGACGGCGCCCGCAGAGGCCTGGGTGAGAGCAGACTCACTGGAGCGGAACCAGACGCGCTGGTTTGGCTCCTCGGGAATCAAGCCAAGCTTCTTACCGTAGACGCCCCACAAGTCCCTGCCATGTTGATATCCGTCCTGGACTCCTCCGATGGTGATCTGCGGGTACTGACAGGTGCCGTTCACGCTGGGTGTGAAGGGGTTGGTGGGGTCCTGATATGTCTGTGCATACATTGGCATGGGCTGGATGCCGCTTGCGCTGTTGGGGCCTGCGTAAAGATACGGACGCACATCATCGCAGTGATATGCTTGGTTCTAGGGGAAGGAGTTAGTTTGAGCCGAGAGCCGAGCTCAGGATCTGAGAGTTGCTTACCTCCCCACCTGGGAGAATGTTGTACGGAGTCCGCCGCTGGTGACGCTGTAGATACTCCAGGTACACAAGCTTTCCCTTGGCTGAGCCGTTGGTTAGAGCATCGGGGAGCTCGTATTCGTCTGAACGAGGATGCGGCATAGAACAGTAGTCATAGGTGCCGTAGGGGCTGCCCCCAGTTGGACCATGTGTTGGAGCTTCATAGATACCACCATATGTACCAATCGAGCTGTTGCTGATGTATGATGTATCATTCAGCGTTGGGGGATAGAAGGTGTCCCCAGGGGTTTGACCCAGCACTGAGGCTGCCACAGAAAGCAAGACGAGGCTGCGCATAACGGAGATAGGTTTAAGTGAGAAAAACCAAGTCTGTCGGAGACCTTCGAATATGTAGATTTCCGAACTGATTGCTAGCAAACCCAAGACGAGAAACAAAATGAAGCTCCACCGCAGTCGCACCAGTCGCGACCTAGCAATCGGTGCACGTGGCGTCGTCAAGCCAACCTGGGGAGTGCCATTAGCCATGTGGCTCTACATAGTATAGCCGACTTTGGGCTAAACGACCATTCTGAACATCGGATGTGGATTAGCTGAAGCGATCGACAATTGGTTTCCCCAATGTTTCCGGCAACTGCGTCTCTGGTCTTGGCGTACCCCTTGCAGAATATTGGCTGGGCTTTTTTTTCCAGCAAACACTATATATAACGCTACCTAGTACATATGTTGTGTTCAATATTTCGGTATCTGTTGACTGAAATCTAACTATTTACAAAACGATGTGGAAGGTCGCAGTTGTTATGGCCATGGCGCTTCCCCTGGCGTCTGCCGCCTTAGCGGATCTCGCACTTCAGACAGTGCTTGACAATGCCACTCCAATATTTGGATCATACAAAAAAAGCACAGGAGGGAAAGCGGAATGGATGAAGAGCTATCCCGATGAAACTTTGCTTGTTCATATGAACATTCCCGGCACTCATGACAGTGCCACATGGAATTACACCCAGGCGACGCAAGACGCCATGCAAGGCATCACAGATCTCAACCAGGTTGTTGTTCCGGAGCCAGAGGCATTACGGTGTCAAGATTCACCTTTTATCGATATGCTCGATATGGGAATCCGGGCATTTGATCTGCGATATGCTTTCGATCCGACAAACACCACCCTTATCTTCTACCATTCACAGGCCCTGCTCTCGCAGACAGCCACAGTCGATGATGTGCTGTTTGGCTTTTATCAGTGGCTGGATGATCACCCCTCGGAGACTATTTTCCTTTCGTTCCAGTATCAAGGCTCGACCGGCCTATACGCCTCCAACAATGCGGCCGTGCAGCTGCAGCTTTACAATATCCTCACCTCCCCCGTTGCGCGACACTATTTCATGCCAACAAACGACGAACTAGGCACCCTGGGTGACTCGCGTGGCAAGATCACTCTCATGCGACGCTTTGACCTGGACAAGCTTCCAGATTCTTACACAGCCGCACTTCCCGGCCTGCACTTCTCGCCTAGTCTTTGGACCGATAACGACCCAGATATCACCCTGGAATACAACACGGCCAAGAGCTTGAGTGCCTACATAGAAGACTACTACCAGCCGCTCACGGCGACAGGGTCCAGTGCGATTGAGAACATCAGGTGGAAATACAACGCCACAGTAGAACACATCCGCAAAGCCACTAGCCAACACCCGGACAGTCTCTTCTGGACCTGGGCGTCTAGTAACAACATAGAAAACAATCCTCCCGATTGGCCTAGGATCATGGCACTGGGAAACGGCACTGACTATACGCCGGCTGGCGGGGTTAACCAGCAGCTAGTACCTTTCCTAGAAAGACAGAAAGGCAAGCGAGTGGGGATTGTGATGTTCGATTTCTTTGAGCAGCCCTCCGACCTCATCGATACATTCTTAGATTTGTGAAGTACAAAATGAGAGATTCGTTGGCAGCAGCATAGTCAACTACCAAGCCAACATGAGAATCAATCAATTGTACAATCGCAGAGCCCAAGGAATTTACTTGTACCTCCCTAGTCTATCTACGCTCTGAATTCCACGATTGGAAGCTTAGATATTCTGAGACCCCAGGTAACACTGTAAACAAAAATGAAGGGAAGGCACAACACCGTCACAGTATATCATATGGCGACGCCTCGCCACGCCTTCGATCAGATCGCAATGCCAATCAAATCGGATACAATGCCATTGTCCTCGGCCGATGTCAAACTCTCCACTAGGCCTGCCCAGCTCGGTATATTGATACTGCGACCAGAGAGAAACCCCATCTTCCAAGTTTCCCACTTAGGTGTATCCAAAGAGCACATGAGGCTTGCACAACGGGCGAATTCATGTTTTTCAAGAATGTCTTCATGATCAAGGCAGATGCATCTCCATGCATCGTCCACCTTAGACACATACTCCCAGACATCATAACATTGGCTATATTTGATATTTTGCAACTCAAGCCAGCCAGATCGCACCACACTCCAATCAGAAGGTTTGCAGTGTTTCTCCAGCTTCTCCCACATCTTCTGTGGGTTTCGAATCTTGCGAACAATCAGCCTGGTAGTGGCAGATAGATTTGTACTAATAATCTTCCTCGCTGCCTCGTTCAGGCTGTCTAATTGGGGTTCCAAGTAGTGGGATGGAGGGAGTTGACCGATTTTTCCCTCAACCAAATCCAATAGCAGATTGTTCCTCAGAACAAGCCTCATTCGGTGGCGCCAGACGCGATAGTCGGATCGGCCACGCAACGGTGGGCAATCGCATTCTATTGGCAAATTATCATCCTCGAATGAACTTCTTAAGCTAAAGGCGCGTTCGATTGACGCCTCTATTTTGGAAACAGATTGGGGTATGAAGTCTCCCGAGCCTTTGGGCACGACGGTGGTCTCAATGGACGTTCTATCAGCGGCATTGACCCGGCGCCTTTTTGCGGGCGAGCTTAACGGTTCATCTCCCGGAGGTTCTTGCTCAGAGATGGATCGTTTCGCCAATGGTGTTGAAGAGGCCATGCTGTTGTTCCTTGATGGGCAGACCTAGTTCGATAGATCAGAAAGCTCAACAGAGGTCAGGGTAGAGTAATGGGAATCGACAAGCAGTGTTTTGAATTATCAGAGAAGAAGCATATGAAATAGTGATGTATGACGTCGCTAACTGATTATGACAAACGGGGATCCATGTCGAGCAAGGGGAGCACCGTTTATATGGTGTACTAGACCTTCTATGACATTATCTAGAAACAAGGAAAGCTGAGCACTCAGACATGCAGCCCTACATTCCTAGGAAAATCCAGAAAACAGTTGACATTTAGATATACTTTCCCCCCTTTCCACAGTGTATTGCTGGGGTTATGAATCTTTCGGGCCTCTTTTTTTTTGATACAACAGAACTACTTGAGCATTTGTAGTGTGATGAGAATTTTGACAGATGAGGCATGGGAGAGGTACTTTGCAATTTCGATATCTCAAACGCGGGTTTAAAGGTGAAAGAAGAATCCTGGGATATAAATGCTGAAAGTACTCCGTAGGACCAATTTCCCAGGGGAATACATTCCGCGCAACTCCTTAAAACTCTAAACTTCTCACACCGAACACCCTCAGTTTTGGCTGAAAAGGCCGACATACCACCAGATGCAACGCCCACAAATGCAAATGGAGCAGCGAAAATAGGAGTCGCCGGGCTGCCGGTCCCGTTCAGTACTGAGGTAGTTGCATATGCACTCTGAGCAGATGTACCCGTCGCGCCAGTGAAATTAATTATGGCCGACCTGTAGGAGAAATAGTGGCGGATGTCGTTGTCATTAGCGCTTTGGAAGCGCTAGTAATTTTTGTTGACTCATTTGAGGTCTTGATATTGAAGTTCGGGGACTTATTATAGATGGCACAATTGTTGATAGAGTCAAATTTGAGGTAGTAATTATCACTGGTCTGAAAGAGCTGCTAACATTCCAATGGAATTTCCCGCCGCTACTCTTAGTGTCGGCTATGAAGATATTAGTTTGGTTGTATTTGACACAACGCTAGATGGAATTGGTTTGACACATTCCACTCGATGGTGTAGGCGGTGCCGGCATGAATGATTTCACTTTTGGTAGGTCGGGTGATAAGATGAAATTTGGCGTCAAGGGAGAATGGTGTGCTAAATAAGCGATGAGAGTGATAATGTAGTAGTCGAAACGCATGCTGGATGTTATGTAGGTCCTGTATGAATAAACAGTATGCCTTTGAGTCAAATAAACAGTTGGGCCACCAAGGGTACCTAAATATCCCCAAAGTGAAAATGGGGGCCGAGGCCGACGACAAGCGTTAGGACAGGTGATATGAGCCGTAAGGCAGTTTCTCTCTAGGGCTGTTTTATATGCATTAGGACCGCCAGTATCGCATTATTGGGGTCTGAAGCTTGGAAAACCAGGGCTACTACATACCTCTATAGTAAAGTAATGCTTATAATTGGCATGTTCTAATGTGTTACAATGCACTCATTTTTCAACTGTTCCAATACCATATATGTCCAGGTCTACCTACCTTCGAAGCGATATAGCATTGAACTTTCCAAGGTTGGAATATATATACCGTTGTTATTGGCGCTGATTGGCCACTATATATCCTACTCCGGCAACAGACAGGACCCACCTGGCCACATCGACCACCTAAAGAAATCACATCTTGTTCCATGTACTGCAACGTCATGTCTTCGCATACTGATAATTCTGGTCGGATAAGGACCCGACAGCGGGCCAAAAGAGCATGTGAAATGTGCAAGCTGCGAAAGCGGAAATGCGATGGTCATGAGCCTTGCACTTGCTGTATACGGTATGAGTATCAGTGCAGCTTCAAGCCTTCTGCACGGGAGAAAACGACCGCCTCTAAGTTTTCGGTACTGGGCGACGAACTCGAAATACAAAGGTTTTCCGACCGAGCTGGTGCTAACCATGCACACATGGAAGCCAATTCAGGCACTGCTTTCCCTCATCTTCTGGGTATGAAAATGAATCCACAGAGCGCACCCAAGGTGCACGGTTTTAGCTGGAATTTGGGTCCACGGGATGAACCCCTAGAGCCCTCTACCAATATGACAGATCTGATTTCAAGGGAGGAGATGGAAGATCTGACCGACCATTATTTGAAGAAGATACATCCTGTGTATGGGGTCCTGGACTCTGAAGATTTACGGCAAAGGATTGATGATAGGTGGCATGATCCTACGACCGTGGCTTCTTATGACTCTATTCTCTGTGGCGTGGCGGCATTAGGCTCCTTGTACTCAGGCCACAAACAACATCCCAAGGAATGCGCACTGGTACAGTGTGCAAAGGAACAACTCGAAACAACCAAAACTTCAAAAACAATTCTCCTTCACCATGCGAGTGCTTGGATATTACGGACGATATATCTCCGGACCACTAATTGCCCTCATGCGTCGTGGATGGCCAGCTGTTCCACTATGCACATTATCGAGGCCATTGGAGCCCATCAAGACCCCGAACTGGCATCCTTAGTGTATTCTGACACTGCAGACGTCAGTTTCAATGAGGAAACCCGCCGCCGGCTCTTTTGGGTAGCCACGGTTCTAAATTCGTGGATTTCCTATGAGTACGGCCGATCGCGTGTGACCCCACGAGGTGTCTCATGCAAGCTCCCCTTACCTCGAAAGGACGACTTCACCACAGACCTGATAAGCCTATATCAAATCTCCGAAGGACTCGACCCGGACCGTGACAATAATTCTTCTGTTTTCGAAGAGGCTCTGACCCGCGTTGAGAGCCTTGGACTCTCCCACGATGCTTTGATCCTTTCCCAAAGTAATTTAGCGCTCACGATATATCGTCGGCTGCGAATTTTGTCTGTGAATATACCGAATGATGTTCTTGCTCGCGTTATGCGATTTGGGAACCAGGGTCTTGATGCCGCAACACGTCTAGCCGAAGGTCGCTGTCCGTGGTGGCATGTTGCCAACCTCCCGTTTCAGTTTATTTGTATCTTGCTGGCCATTGATACAAGGGAATCGCTGTCACATATTGGTCCTGCGCTATGCTCGTTCAGGGCCATCACCAGGCATTACAATACACCTACTATCCACACGGCACTGGAGACAATAGAATCGCTAGTTTGTCTTTTCCAAACCAAAAAAGAACGGGACTCCATCATTCTCAGAGACAGTTTACAACAAAGGGATAAAGGACCAACTGAGCCAAGTTCAACTACTCCCCAAGCCTTGGACGTTGCTTCTTGGCTGGGAGCGACCGAAAACCTGTCTCTACCTGATGAATTTGACTGGGACTGGAATGAATTTCTAGACACACAAATTCCTGGTTTTGGCTAACGCAAAATTGGTGCCTGGGGATAGATAGCATACAGATTCGCGATGACTTGAGTACGTGGTTGAGGGATGTCCGCATTGCGTTTATATAGACTCCCATTCTATGGATTTACGTAGACAGCATGCGATGATATTCGATATTGATTTTTCTTTCCAACGAAAACTAGAAATTAGCTTGACTTTACTGTGCTCTCCTTTCTTTTTCCGGTTTCATATAATTTTGAACGGGTAAGTAGGAAAGATCGGGTAAGTCGGGTAAAGCGGGAATCGGGCAACGGAAGTAGATGTAGAAGTAGATATAAAATTGCACTACAAAGAAAAGTAATAAGTGAAGAGTCAATATTAAGAAGCTAAACAGATTTGTGCGAACTACTACTTTTTGAGTTCCAGTTTGCCCCTTGCTTGAGCCCACGTCCCCGCCCTGCGACCATGCAGTCTTTTCGACAATACCGACGTATGCGCAAGGACTTGCAAGAAAGCATTCAATTGCACGGTCTGAATACTGCTACGGGTGATCCTCATACACAACCAACCAACGATATCCTAGAGGATGTTAATGATGCCAGACCGGAGAAGGGTATCCGTCCACTATCCGCTACACGGAAAATCATGCTACATGACGGCAAGAGAGTGACAGTCCCTGGTGTGAAACCCCAGAACGTATCCGAGACCTCTGAAAGATTCGACCCGAAAACACTGTTTATTGTCGGCTTCGATGGTCCCAATGACCAACTCAATCCCAAAAACTGGTCCACGGGACAAAAATGGTCGACATTGGGCATTGTTGGTACTACGGGTATGCTGGTTGGATGGGCTTCATCAATCGACTCCACTGTGATCAAACAAGGACAGGAGGAATATGGGGTCAGCGAGATCGTCGAATCTCTAGCAACGGCGCTTTTCCTGATTGCTTTTGGCATCGGCTCACTTGTGGCTGCACCTTTTTCTGAGACCGTTGGACGAAACCCAGTTTATATCGTTACATTGTTTATCCTTATGATCTTCACAATGGCCTCAGGACTCGCACCAAATCTCGGGGCCCAACTTGCCTTTCGCTTTCTGGCCGGACTGTTTGGATGTACGCCAATGACCACGTTTGGCGGCAGTATGTCCGACATATTTGACCCCATCGAGCGCACTTATGCCTTTCCAATTTGCTGCACGCTGTCATTCCTCGGACCCTTTCTTGCCCCAATGGTCGGATCATTTATTGGACAAAGCACGCACATCAGTTGGCGCTGGACTGAATGGTGCACGATGATCATGGCTGGGCTAGTGACATCTGCTATCTTCCTTTTTGTTCCAGAAACTTATGGGCCAGTACTGTTGGGGTGGAAAGCAAAACATCTCCGTGAAATCACCGGTGATCAGCGTTTCAAGGCGGAGTTCGAATTACGACAGACACCGCTCTTCACTCGGCTGGTGCACAGCTGCTCCCGCCCTTTCAATTTGTTCTTCAGAGAAATAATGGTGGCGCTCTTTACCATCTATCTCGTCGTCGTTTATATCGTTCTTTTTGGATTCCTGACGGGCTATGAGTTCATCTTTGGCGACACATATGGCTTCGATCAAGGGTCCGTGGGATTGACGTTCATCGGTATGAACGTAGGTTTCCTGGTTGCATTTGCCCTAGTGCCACATATCTACTTCGCATACAGGAAGAGACTCTCGAGAGCCATTGCGAATGGAGAAAAAACCCTTCCACCCGAGGAGCGGCTTTGGTTCGCTATGTACGGCGCTCCTTGGTTGCCAATCTCTCTTTTCTGGATGGGTTGGACCAGCTATCCCTCGGTTTCTTACTGGTCACCTTTGATCGCCTCGGTGGCTTTTGGGTTCTCTGTTCAAGGAATATTCATCTCAACATATCAGTATCTCATCGATACATATGAGCTTTTCGCGGCTAGTGCGCTGGTGAGCGCAACTTTCTTCCGATATATTGCCGCTGGTGCTATGGTCATTGTGTCAATCCCAATGTACAGCAATTTGGGTGTTCATTGGTCTCTCACGTTGCTAGGATGTATCTCCGCCATGATGACACCCGTTCCATTTGTTTTCTACAAATATGGGCATTTAATTCGACAGCGGAATAGAAACAGGGCCTGAGAGGTTGAGAATAATGGTCTTGGAGGAATGACCCTATTTGTTTATAACAATATCTCAAAGTTGCTTCAGTGTGCCTTAAGCCACCTCGACGAAGCCATGAAATAACCTGTGACCGACAAAACACTAATAGCACCAACAAGCAAAGAAAAATTGCTTAACAAGATCTCCTCCTTAGCATGACTCACTTTTGTAGCAAGCTTGCTCATGACACGGTCTCTACCAGTTCCCTCGGCAATATAGTCCTGCCACTGCACCTTAGAAAGTTCACGGCGATAATCAGTCACAGTCCCACACCAATTATTGGTTATGATCCCATCATCTCTCTTATACCAACTGTTACAGTTCGGATCTGCGAAGCTGGTATGCCGTAGAATAGCCTGGATCCTATCGTTGTAATCTTTCAATACACCTGGCTCTGGCTTAAGAGACAGTGTCTTTCCTTGCTGGCGGGCTTGCATCACTTCCCCAAATAGGGTGTTTAGGTACCGTGACTGTGCTTCGATCATGAGGACGATGGAGTTGTGTCCTTTTAATTAGTTAGAACGAATGAAACCGATATGTTGTTCGGAAATAGGACATCTCTCACCGAGATTAGTGTTGGGACCATAGAACATTCCAAAGTTGGGCAAGTCCTCGACTGTAACACCGTTAAACGCAGTTGCTCCATTTCTCCAGATATCCTCCACGGACCGGCCATTTGCGCCATATATCCGGATCGGATGCATGAACTCCACAGTTCTGAAACCGGTAGCAAGAACTATCAAGTCATGTTCTTGTTCGTTGTCTCCATCGACTGTGATACCGGAGTTTGTAATACCTGTGATGCCCCGTGTCTCCAAGAGGACATTCTCACGGCCAAGTGTGGGGTAATAATCATCTGTAATGATGATTCGCTTGCACCCCGGAGCATAATTGGGTATCAGCTTATCCCATAGCTCTGGCCGGTCCGCCAGTTGGGATTTCATCATATCGGTACATGTGGTCCGAAGCATATGGGAAAGGTCCGAATCTCCATCTGCGACGCCGGCAAAAAAACCTTCACGGAATTCCATTTGAAGTGCACGTTTACGCCACTTGAGGGGTGGAGCCCATCTGAGCAGGGTCTTTTGAAGAGTAGATACTGGTTGATCTAGACGAGGAATGATCCAATTTGGCGTCCGCTGGTAGATAGTGAGATGAGAGGCAACCCGTGCAACTTCAGGGGCAATCTGAGCAGCAGTTGCTCCTGTAGAATGGGTCAGTATTGTAAATAGCAGTTTTGTCTCTTTCGCTGAGAGCGCACCGTTGCCAATGATTGCGATCCGCTTTCCTTTCAAATCATAACTCCAATCCCACCTAGCAGAGTGCATCATCTTCCCTTTAAAATCCTTTAGGCCTGGGATGTCAGGGGTTTGGGGTAAATTGAGTTGCCCGACAGCCGAAACAAGGAAATCGGAGTTCAAAACGTAGGAGGTTGAGAACTCGCTGTCTTTCTGCCCCGATATCATGACACTTGTTTTCCATTTGGACTCGATGTCATCCCATCGGGCCTCCTCTACGGTGGAATTGAATCGAATATGGTTGTAGAGTCCATATTTCTCTGCAACGCCAACGAGATACGCCTGGTCGAGGCAGAAATCAGCAATGACTCGTATCAAACAACGTAGGTCGAGGGTCACACATATCACTAACATGTATTTCTTCTTGTCCGGGATATTCTCTTGACCAATTAGGATTCTGTTCAAAGGAATAGCTATAGAGTGAGCTCCAGACTAGACTTCATCAGTTGCTGTCTTTGCGCATATAGAGTAATTCTTACCATCGCAACAGCAGCCAGGATACTTGTTGTCATTCCAAGTTCCACCCACGCTGCTACTTCTTTCGAGGATAACGAAATTCCGAGTTTTATTTCGCTTGATCAAATCGATCGCCATACACATCCCTTGAACAAGGGTTAGTGAAGTTTATTTACCTTGGAGGACTGAGCATACCCGATATGCCGGCGCCAATAATGACCACAGTCGCATTGGTAAAGTCTTTATTCCCCACAGGGAGACGTGTGTTATTCGATGCCACCATTATGGATGAGGTTGAAGTAAATTCAAATTAATGGGCGGCAGCCCGGAATATAACCAACAGGTTCCCCGCAAGCTTCCTGAAACAACAAATATGTGAGGACTACTGGTCGTTCAATCACCGAGGTTACCGAGGTCAACAATCCTTAGTTTATGCATGTCTTATGCAACTTCCGTCACAGATAATGCACGAACTGCAAGCTATCACGCTTCCTTTTTACGTTAGTCTTTTTGGTAATTAAAAAGAAGACTATTGGGAGAACTTTGGACATGTAAGGCTTAATATGTGCACTAAAAGCTAGAATCGACCATTCAAATTATCATAAAAGTTTCGAAGGGTTAACTATGGAATGAGGGGAAGCTGTTCATACCGAGGCATGCAGCACTCCCGCGACAATTAGTCTGACTTTTGCCTAATTCTCTGGTGCTAGAAGATAATCAAGGGAGTTCAATTCCTTCTCTCTCTGCTGTCTGTAAGATGTATTGCTTGACCTAGATAAACACAATATAAGAATTAGCCATTCTGATCTAAATGTATACCGAATTCCGGCGAGGGACTTACCTTGTCGTCTGGAACTAGCTCAATAGCTAGTCTACCGTCACTGTCTCTCTTTTCTGCTTCTGCTCCAGACTTCAACAATAAGATCGCGGCAGGTCCATGTCCCTCAGAGATAGCGTGGTGAAGTGCGGTAAATCCGTCCCCGTCCGTTGCATTCACAGGACTCTTACCCTCTTCCAAGAGGGTTTTCAAGATAGGCACAGACCCTACTGCTGCTGCTCGGTGCAGGGGAAGTTGGCCACGTTTATCCTTGACTCTGGCGCTACATTTATTGGCAAGCAATGTGCGGACGGTTGAAATATTGGCCTTGGAACTTGCGAAGTGGAGCGCATTCTACTAGATAGTAAGTCCATGTACACCCAATAGCGAAGTCGTTGTCTCGTAAGGTTTACCTGTCCAGTGTTGCTTTTGATAGAGACATCAGCTCCCTTTCGCAATAGTAGGTCGATCGTTGCGTCGCCTGCGGCATCTTTTAAGCTAGCTGCAATCATAAGAGGGGTCCAACCGGATCCATCCTATGCCAATTTAGCAAGTTATATAATAGAGACCAGTCGACGTTGAAAAGGCACGATGAATTATCTTCGAAAATAGAACAGCGATACTCACTTCTACATCTGGGTCGAAATCCTTCATAGCGACTAGCAATTCCACAACCGGGACACGGTTGTAGGCCGCAGCCCAGTGAATTGGAAGACGTTCATCATCATCTTTCACGAATGCAGATTTTGGGTTTGCCTGTTTCAATAATTAACTTTGTTCTCGGAGACCAAACTGTACCAGCTCAAGCTTGATCTTGCGGGGCAGCCTCGGCCCTAGGTGGAGCACAACTCACATTGAGCAACGACTCAACAACCTCATCTAAGAAGATATGTTAGTGTATTGTACTAGATAGCGAAGGGTCAGGTTCTTACTTCTTCCTTCTCGGGCAGCCTCGTGCAGGGCGAACTTCTGATCGGAATCCATGGTGACTATGTTAGGGGAAGAGTGATATTGCGATAAGAGCTGCGATAAGCCAGAATGGCTGAGTCAGCAACATCGAGCGCCCCGCGATCTCGACCGCGCAGCAAGGACAACACTGTTAACAAGCTTAATGACTTTATTTTCGGGAAATAGAGATCTAGCTGTACTTGAAAGATTTTTCACATGAAATATACTGATTATCTACAATTGTTCCACGTGAGGTGTGAAATCTAGCCTAAGTTACTACCTTTGTACCTATTGTATTGCGTTCTCATACAAAAGAAACATCCGGTATGTACTCTCTTTTGCGTTTGCGGCCACAAAATCAAACTGGAGTTCAAATAACTTGATATGCTACGTATGCACCAATGTATGTAGCTAACGATACCTAATTTTATAGGTATTTCTCACATGGTTTGAGTGTTGAGAAATTGTATCTGGATGTACGTTTCGCGGGGGTATATATATATATAGATATATAGATATATATATCGTAGATCTCAGAATAAGACAGCCGATGCAGGAATATACATATGTAGATGTTCAGATATTGGTTGAAAAAGGTACCAGCAATGTATGTAAATAGAACTGATCAACTGAATAAGAACATCGAGTTCCCCAAACCTTGAAATTGTATCACAGTCCACCGCCCTGTAGCCTCACCGCCCTTTTTGGGCCGAGTATAATGTTGGTCGATTATGGCGCCTCAGGCACGAACACCCGTTGCAACTTCGATCCAAAGATTCATGCACGTCCTTGTACCATCTTCAACCATAACTCGTCTCACAGCTGCTAGAGACGCAGCATCGGTCTTCAATCAACTGCGCTTCTAAAACCGGTACCTAGACTGAACCTCCGGACTCGATTGCGGTCACGAACCTCCAGCAGGCTTTTTTTTCATCGCGCGCACCATCGGGTCGTGATTCTTGAAGCTCCTGTCTTTCAAAGCACACCGATCTATCTCACTCTCCCCACATAACTTCCTTGCACACATAATGGACTACACCTCACCCCAGTCCCCAGATGACGCCGTGCGCATGTCCGCAAAGCGGACCGCCGAACTCTTCGGTGCTGAATACCTGATGGTCACACCTTCAACTCTTACAGACGGCTCAATCGGCGTTTCCTACCGACGAAAGGTGGAGTACGAAGATATTACAGAGCTACCACGAGCTCTTGCAGAGAAACAGGCGAAGGCTTCAGCCGGCCGGACAAAACGGCCGAAGATCCAGGCGCAGACACCTGCAGACGGCAGTGGCGCATCCATGTCACTTGTGAGACGGCCATCGGGCACGGGAGCGGGAGCAGCTGCTGGCGATGGCCAACCTAAGAGTTTGGTCCAGAGACCATCGGCTACCCAGCAACAGCGGCCCGAGTGGCACGCGCCTTGGAAGCTGATGCGCGTTATTTCGGGACACCTTGGATGGGTGCGGGCTTTGGCAGTGGAACCGAACAACCAGTGGTTTGCTAGTGGAGCAGGAGATCGGACAATCAAGATTTGGAATTTGGCGACGGGTGCATTGCGACTCACTCTCACCGGTCACATCTCCACCGTCCGTGGCTTAGCGGTGTCACCCCGGCATCCGTACCTTTTCTCGTGCGGTGAAGATAAGATGGTCAAGTGTTGGGATTTGGAGACCAACAAAGTCATTCGACACTACCACGGTCATCTCAGCGGTGTGTACACGCTGGCCCTTCACCCTCGTCTCGATCTGTTAGTCACGGGTGGTCGTGACGGCGTGTGTCGAGTTTGGGATATGCGCACGCGAAGCAACGTACACGTTCTCGGCGGACACAAAGGCACTGTCGCCGACATCAAGTGCCAAGACGCCGACCCTCAAATTATCTCCGGCTCCCTGGATTCCACAGTCCGGCTGTGGGATTTGGCCGCTGGCAAGAGCATGGGCGTTCTCACACACCACAAGAAGGGTGTTCGCAACCTCGCCATTCACCCCTCCGAGTTTACATTTGCCAGTGCCAGTACCGGCAGCATCAAGCAGTGGATGTGCCCCAAGGGCGATTTCATGCAAAACTTCGACGGTCAGAACTCTGTCATTAACTCTCTCGCCGTCAACGACGAGAACGTTCTCTTCTCTGGTGGTGACGACGGTTCCATGTCCTTCTGGGATTGGAAGACTGGCCACCGCTTCCAATCTATGGAAACTACCGCACAGCCCGGCTCTCTTGAAGCCGAAGCCGGTATCATGGCTTCTACCTTTGATCGTACTGGTTTGCGTCTTATCACGGGCGAAGCTGATAAGACCATCAAGATCTGGAAGCAGGATGAAGAGGCTACCCCCGAGACTCACCCTCTGACTTGGGCCCCGACTCTCGGTAGACAGCGGTACTAGAGGGATGACCAGAATCACTGGCATTCGTACCCTCCATTCCAATTTCTCAATACCCTGTATTCATTTTTCTTCTTGCCATCAAGTTCTTGTTGGCACTATGTGGAGTTGAGCGCGGTCTGTGGAAGGCCCTTGATTTTAAAATATTCAAACATGTATCGGGAAGAATTTCCTCGGAAAGGTTCGTTTCATGTCTCTGAGAAAAAGAGTCTTAACGTTTTGTATGATACAAACCCCAATTGAGCCAAATGATACCCTTGGCAATCGACCCCGGATGGGCAACATACGTACAAGTAGCCTTTACGATCTAGAGCGCAAGACACAGCTGGACTGAAAGGGTATCATATGCAAACTATTGTGCGATATTACACTAACTCCAGATAATGCGTATCGTATCAAAACACCGAAAAGAAAAGCCTTCACTATCACTGCTCAATACCCAAACCAAAGCCTTTAGCCTCGGCATCCTCCCTGAAAGCTGACCTCACATCTTCGGCCGCAATCCTGAGCCGAACTTTACTACTGCGGTCGCCGCGAGTGGGGATCGTAGTACCCCCAAGCACGCTTTTAGAGCCAGAGCCTTGCTCCAGCGCCAGGATACCGGAGTTCATAAGCGACATGGCCGCATGACCCAGGCTCCGCACGCGAGCACTGGGGCCTCCGCCTAGCAGGAAATCTTTCACGCCGGCGCCAGCGGCGCCAGCAACGGCGACGGCTGCATCGGCGATGCGGCGGGCTTCGTCGAGGACATCGCCGAATGTAGATTCTGAAATGCCTGTCCGGTGGACGCGGGCGAGTAGGGCAGCGAGGAAGAGCTTTCCTGATAGTGGTAAACAGCGCAAGGACTGCTGGAGTGGAGTTGATGTAGCCTCGTGAATGGCTTGCTTGATAGTGGCAATAGTGACGCGCCCCGGTTGGCCCTTCGCAGGAGGTTTAGCGACGGCTGATTCTCCAGCTGCTTTAGCTGTAATAGCCTTGTTGCGCCGGGCGGGAGTTTTGCTGGGTGTGGGGGGTAGTGACTCTGTCTCGTCTTTGGCCTCATCTGCAGCAGCAGCCTCGTCGGCTGCCTGCTCGGCGATTTCAACGGCTCGACGGCAGATGTCCAAAGCTCGTCGAGCATCACCGCTAACGGCGGCTACTTTGCGACTCGCGAATTGGACGGCGTCTGCATCAACGATATTGCCCGGTACACTGGCCAGGCGGGTACTGATAATTTCCATCAGGTCTGTGTGACGGTATCCTGGGAAGGTGATACGGGTTAAACCAAGGCGACTGGAGATCTTGTTGCTTAGAGTTCTTTCGGGGAGATCCATGGTGTTTGCAACAGCTAGGACAATGAGGCGCGAGTGACGGAGCGCAGGCCAGTTGAAGAAGTTATACATGACAGACTGATTCTTTGTGACAAGCTGATCCAACTCGTCCATGAGCACAACACAAGAGACCCGACGAGGGGAGGGATTTGAGAATTCTCTTTCAAGAAGATCCAATGCGTGGGAAGGTGATACTCGGTCGCCCTTCAAGGCTTCCCATAGTAAAGAGTAGGATTGATGCGGGTCGGTGACTTTCATGCCGTTAATCTCGACAAAGATGAAATCATCCATCTCTTCTTCAAGCACGGCACCATTTAGCTGTGCAACTACCTCGCGGACCGTGGCAGTCTTGCCAGTGCCTGGGGTACCGGAGATATAGATACAAGCGCCTGTACCTTCCATGATCGCAGCACTAAGATGGTTGTATACCGTGTTGAACTCGGTCTTTCGGCACGGCAATGAGTCCGGAACAGTGGAAACGTGTAGCAAATTCCGAGCTTGACGGTAGGGAGAGTCGAAATGTGTGGGTGAGAGGACACGGGTACCCAGAGGAGTAAACTCAAGTGGCTTTTTCACGACGATCCTGATATAGTTAGTCTTAATTCACAAGGTGCATTTATATTCGCCGTTTCTTACCGTTTATGCGTCGGAGTCATTAGGGCCTTCTTGCGCTGTGATTGTGGCGTGGCATTCGTGGCTGCCAGTCGCTGTCTCTTTCTTGGGGTCGTAGGTGCCGTGGTCTCCTTAGCATCGACATACTACGATAACAAAAAATCAGTACCGCTTCTGCAATTGGAACCGGGTGGCTTAACTCACTTCATCGTCCGCAACCTTGCGTTTTCTGGAAGCCTTCAAGCCATCCCTGACCCAATTGATCAGATGTTGGATGTCGTCTTCGTTGTACACCTGCTCCCAGATAAACTCATCGGTGTACCGTCCTTGAACCTGGTTCACGCCTCGTCGACAAACGATGCACTTGTTGTATTCCGCTAATTCGGTCTTGTTCTTTGGAGGCCCATTCGGATATCTGGCACTGAAGGCGCCCTGAGACATGACCGCCCCTTTGCCGCTGATTGATGTCAAGGGGTTGCTGTTGAAATCGAGTGTGATGTACTGCTCGTTGGGCAAGGCGTCGGTCCGGCGCTTGTTTCTCGTGCTCATGAATTCGTCGGGGGATGCGAACCACATAATATTGGCGGATTTGACAACCTCGTCATCTTCATCTTCGTCTTCCTCTTCCAAAAATTCTGTAATGATGCCAACCCAGTCCTTTCCAGCTTCGGGGGACTTTAAGAGAATCACATCGCCGACTTTGCATTGGAATTGACCCATCTTGGCACCAACGATCTTGCGTCTTTGGCGAGCGGGTCGGGAGGATCGTCTGCGGCTACGTTTCACCGGGGTATCATCTTTGGCTTCACTTTCCTGGGTAATCTCTTCATTTTGATCGTAAATCCAGTCCCACGGAAGGTCCTCAACGCCTAATTCATCGTCAGAATCGTCTCGAACTAGAGCTCCCTTGGTCATCCATTGGGCACGCTCGTGGGCACTGCGCCTCTGAGGTGAAGAATCTGAATCTCTATCGCTCATTGGGGGCGCGAGAGATATGACCGGGCAGAACGTGCAATGAGGAAGGAGAAACCGCGCTGGACGCGTTGTCCACTTTCGTCCCTTTTGGGTTTAGTCCGGCAAGGAGGTCTGGCCAATCAAATACATCTATCTTATAGTTAGACATGGAGTACATTGTACATATAAACTACATAAAATATGGATGCTTTCAACTGATACTGTACACGTGCATTCATCCTGTAAGTCTACTGCAGCTCTGACTTCAAAGATATCACACAATTTTGCAGTATAGTTGTCAAACTATCAACACCTTTCTATCTCGGTGTTACCACGATGCATGTTATAAACTGGATTTACTCATCCAAATTACGTGATCCTGATTGTCTTATACGTTAAATGTCTATTTTAACACAGGATGCTGCGATTCGCTCATTGTGCTCCCCTAAACATCTGTAGCCTACCTACCAACGCCCTAGAGAATCCTAGAATATTTTGAAGACAGCCTTAGTCTATAGTTATATGTACCATCACACATCTTTCCTGATTGACGACAAATGCCATATCAATAATTGAAAAAAAGAGAAGTTGATCAGATTTTCCAGATGCAAGATTGCGGAATAATAGATAGATCATGTATATATACCGGAACAGTAATATTCCAAACCCCTAACATTTTGTAGTTAGTGGATCATGTTTATATGGATGACCTCGACCGGATTTGTTTCAACTAGATTTCTCACTACTTAGAAGAATTATATCACAATAGTATCAAAAGGAAATGCAGTAGGTCTCTTTCACCTTTCACACCAACACATTTACGGCACAAGAACCACGCACATGATTATTACGAGGAGATTGATTTTCGGGTATCTTGATCCATCAATATCTTCTCATTATAGCGAGAAATTCAAATACAGGACGAGCTCGATGTGCTCTAGGGCTATATACACACCTAGGCGCCTGGGCGGTCTCCCGGCTGCTACATAGTTTGTATATAATCAATTTGCGCAAAAGAATGGATGAATCTACTCTTACTCTTTAAGTAACTCCCGCGCGGTTCTACCCAGGCGAGAATGGATTAATGGATGCTCCTACTCTTTAATTAACCTAACCCCGAGATAAAAAGCTTTAGCCTTATGTACCTAACTCTCCTTCATCTCCAATTTCTCAGTTTCCCGACACATCGTCTTCGCTCCAATTCGTTCCTACCCTTTATTTTTCTTTTACTTTCCCTCTGTTCTACTTTCTTTAAGTTGTGCACCTAGTCGCCCCCGCAATCGATTTGTGTTCAGTTCCATCGCACACTCATCGACAAGGACCGGTTTAATACAACTTGCATTTCTTTCACTTACCCGTTTGATATTTCTGAAATAAACGTGTCGCCTTCTTTCGGCTTGGCCTATTCCAAACAATTCGTCCTGTGAGACATCACTGTGGTCATCGAACACCCCGTCGCTACCTGATTCAGCTGAAATGGCGTCCATGCCCCAGTCATACGAGAACGAGTGAGTATATCTTGTGCACGGATATTGAAGGTATGTCCAGCTAATAAATTCTGCCAGCTGGGAGCGTCTCAATGCCAAATGTGAGAGATACCTTTGTTTCCATTAAACCATTGGTTGTATGTACTGACCTATCTAGCATGGGAACTGCCCAACTACGGCCCCGGTCCAGATTTTGGTCGGGGGACCATCTACCGACAAGACTATGACAAGTACGCGCAGGATAAACGTGCTGGGCATGATGTTGAGGATGATTTTGAGGATATGAACTATGATTCCTCTACTATTGACGATCTGCCACAGCTTCCAACCTCAACGGTGCCCGTAACTGGTCGGTCTCTCAAAAGTTTACCCCCTGCACCCACACGGTCGCCGATTCCAAGTCAAAGCACCTTTCCAACTCAGACAGTTATTACTGGACCCAGAGCAGGCCGAGTTCAGGCACCAGAGGGGCCAATATTTGATGAACGCGGGCCTAACACCAGCAGTTCTAATACATTCGCACAACAGCAGCAGCATTTGGCAAGTAATCTCAAATCGGGTCAGCGTGCCCCTCTCAGGGGAGGGCATACTTCCCCATCACAATCACGGGTTCAGTCAAAAAGGGGCGATAATATCTCAACTGATTCGAAACAAAGAACCAAGAATCCGCCCCTCGCACCAGGGCAAAATGACTATCATTCCAAGGCAAAGTGGCGCAAGGGCCTTTCTCCAGATGGTACATGTCCACGGGTGGTCACATCAACCGCAAGCACATTACTAATGGTCAAATAGCTTCTTATCGTTTGCCTTATGAATATCAATTATTCCACGCAAAGTGAGTATATAGAGCTTTGCCGTCCTTGGTCTTGGAACTAACGCAGACACTCAAGGATTAGACAAGTAACCCCAGGAGAAACTTCCAACATCGATTTCCGCCAGAGAATTACTGAGGAGACTGGTGCCTATGTGAGGATCAGCGCGGGAAATGCTAAAGTTAGTTGCCCCTAGAACTCTCCAACATGTGAGGGACTGGATATGCTGATAGCCCTAAAGCTCGTTCACATCTGGGGTAAGCAAAATCAGGTTTTGCAGACCCAAAATATACTTCAAGATATGTTGAGTCGGTTGATGCAGCCGCGGGATTTGCCTAGAGCATCGCGTTGGGCCAAAATACACGCGCATTCAAATACGAAGGTTGCACATGCCCAGTCGCAGGAAACCCACGAGGAAAGATTGTCCGAGATGCGGCAGCCACCGAGAATTGCCGCGGATTACACAGTATGGATAAGCCCCCTGCCAGCCCTGGTTGCTTTGGTACTTTATGGAGACTAACAGACCTTGATACTACAGCTTGCTTTCCTCTGGCCTTCAGATGGCCCCTCGCTGAACTACTTTATTACCGCCCGGCGTGAGATCCTCGATTTCATTCGCTTCAAATTTGACGTGAATATCTACATTAAGCCTGGTATTCCGGACTATCTTTTCATGTCCGGAAATAATGAGCGGGATATATGCATTATTGCATCTCAATTCCGAGAGCTGTGGGAGAGGTTAATGGTCCAACACGAGACAGAAATCAAGCTGTTTCTTGTTGCAGCACCCCGGACAGAGCTTATGAGAACCCACGTCATCCTGCAGAAGTCTGGTGGGATCTCACAACCCGTTCTCTGTGGACCGGAACTGGCACCAGACGTAGCCATGAGCTGGGAGACCACTGCGAATGAGATCAAGGCCAACAACAAGAGCATTGTCACCACTCGCCTTAGGAAAGCACTGCATGTGATTCCTCAATTTCGGGGATTCTTGCAGATGCGTGCAAAGTTCGGCTCGTTCACACTGCAACAGTGGCGCAAGCCGAAAGATGGCACCTCTTATGAGTTCGCAGAGTTTCGCGAGATGCTTACCCATATGAACACCGAAGGGCGTTTGGTTCCGGGGTATGTTATCACTTTGGCCCGAATCTGGTGGTTTGCTGACTGACTTATCTTTTTAGAATCCGGCTGCAGCAAGATGAGATCTTCGACCGGATCATGACATCAAAGTTTCTTAAGCCTTGGGGTAAAGCCAAAATCGAATCCCTCTTGAATTTGATGCCTAGATATTCCGCCAACTTTGAGTACCAAGTGAACAATGATTTAGTGATTCGTGTGGAAGCGAAATTCTCTATTCCACATGGCTCGCAGGAGTTTGAAGTCAACGGAATCCGCTGTTTCAAATCAAAACAGATCAGTGCTCCTGTTGATCGTCAGATGCCAATGCAGATCAGCATGATTGACTTTGAAAGGTTTGTTTTCCATATGTATTCCTTCGGAAGTTTACTGGAAGCTGACTTTGAATCTAGGTCCGACTGGCAACTTGAAGTGAAGGCTCTTGAACTATGCCCGGATAGGGAAATGTCCCCCGAGCTGGATAAATTCATACGTTCTATCGGTTTCCAATGGAGCCCAAATGCAAAGAACATCGGATGTGCTCCCCAGCGCAAGGCGAGGTTCTCCTATGGTTCGCCAGTCAAGCGCTTTGTTGAAAAGGCCGCGATTCAGCTTCGAGTTAAAGAATCGCCGCATGTATTCGAGCTCGCCCGCTTCGACGAGTACACGTATGCGGCTGGTCACTGGTCGACGACCCCTAAAGTGTCTTGGGGGGCATCTTTGTTCAATCCTAGCTGGGATGATATTCTAGGTGAACAGGCCGATGTCAAGCCTGTCGACATTTCTAAGGATGAGTGTCTGTCGGTGTTCTTCCCCCCGCCGGGGGATGACCAGGAACAGACGGACAAGCAGAAAACGGATGATGAGACCCGCAAGGAGGCTGAAACCCGAAAGATAGACGAAGAGAAGCAGTTGAGTGTTTTCATGAGCGCTGTCCAGAAGATTGCGCGGATGCTGGCGAATCCCGGCGCTGAGATGCCCGAGGTCCTCGAGACTGATCTTGGAAGCCTGTTCTAGTCGAGTCAGCAAAATCACGCAAACTTGTCACATCTCGTGGGACCACAAGGGCCTATTCAAAGAAGAAAGAAACGGAAGAAAAACAACAAAATAGACAAAAAGACAGAAAAGAAAACAAAAGAAAACACAAGAAAACAGGTATTAATACCGTCTGGCTTGCTTATCGAGCCAAGATCGTTTAGGTATGTAGTAATAAAAGTTCGAATTCATATGTGAAGTTACTCCTGGTTTCCAATATCGGAGAACCCGTTCGGCACTGAATTTGTGGTCCTCTCTTCTCGTTTTTCTGATCGTACTTCATCTCCAGTTTGCTTCCAAAATGGGAGGTATAAACCCTGTATATGATTTCGATTTGGATTTCTCTATGGGAAGTCACGTTGACCTATTCATACCATGAGGGTCGAGTTTAGCCCGCAGCGGCCTGAGGAGCACCTTCTGAGAGCATCTTCTGCCTCAATGCTATAGGCGAGAGGTTAGCAAACGAAAGAAAAAGGGTCTTGTAAGGAAATCGGAATCCCGCTTCCTATTATCCAGGAAAGAAGCCAACTCACTCTCTTCTACAATGCGTAGTTGCGAGCTCTTGGTCTGTACGATCTTTTCCAACTCCTGCAAGTTTGCCTCCAAGCCCTTGACCTTAACATCGTAAAATGCAATCGCCTTAGGAGCAGTCTGAAAAAAAAAAAGATAAATCGTCAGCCCGACCGATTCCCACCACCGACATCGCTAAATATAGCCCCACCATCACATACCTTTTCAACATAGAATCCAGTTCCGACATCAACAAGCACCTTCTCGCGATCCGTCAAACGGCCCTTGACATACAGCGAGCTAGTGAGGGGCACGAGGATCTCATCCCGGCCATCAGTTCCCTTCTTCTCGTTTCCAGTTACGCCGTCATTGATCGAGCGCACGCAGTCGCGGAACTTGGCTTGGGCGGCGCGCAGCTTCGAGTGCGAGGTGGTCAGGTGTTCCAATTCGGAGGTGAGGCGGGTTTGGAGTGCGCGGAGCTGAGGAACGGAAAGAGAGGCGAGGTTAACTGGTTCCGAGTGGTTAGCTGGGTATTTATTTCCATTTGACACGGAGAGCCGGAAACCGGCGCTGCAGTGTCATCCTGGTGTTTGGGGGATTGGAAACGCACTTCCTTGGGGGGCTCCGTCTGAGGATGGGGCGTTTTGTGACATTTTGAAACTCGGGAGGTAGATTAGGGTATTTGAGGGGATCAATTTTTGGATCGTGGGTTTGTGTTATCGTAGATCAGGTCCTCGCATTGGGACTGTATAGGTGTATAGGTGGTGGGGGAGCTTCAGAAAACTCCTGGGTCGAATGCGTGGCGATTGTGGTGATAGTGGCGGGTTATGTTTATATGTTTATACACACGCACATGACCACTTCACTTCATATGCAACTTTGTACAGACCATATCTTTGACAATGATCAAAGACTTAATTATAACCCAATATTGTGTTCAGACATTTTAAATTTGCTAAAAGCAAGTTGTCGGTGTATTATCCATGTATTCATCCCCCATGACTACTTGTAGGTAGAATGTTATCTGCGGGGAAAATCAGATCACTCCGAAGATTCCCAGTTCTCCGCTCCGCTCCGTAATCCTTCTTCACCACGTATCAATGGCTTCAAGACTGGCAGCATGTGAAGCTTGCCGAAAAGCAAAGGTCGCCTGTGATCATAAGCGGCCGGCATGTACTCGGTGTATAAGTAACGATAGAGCTGCAATCTGCATTTACCGAACGACCCCGTTCAAGAGAAGAAGGGTGGAGAGCTCTACACCCCTCCAGTCTCCTAGGTATGCAATATGTGATTATATTCGGTTTATTCCCACATGCTCACCGGAATCTGCAGTCGGCTATCTCCGGCCCAACCATCTTTCACTCCAAGGAATAATCCCTATCCGAATCCCGGCTTTCTAGGATCATCTAGCCATGTCGCTATTTTCAATAAAATCTCCCCCCAAGACTATCATGCATCCGATACATACCATCCTTCTGAAGACATGACGGTGCTGGTGCAGTCCCAGTCCACTGGCGAGAATATCTTGTTAATCCAAGGCGCGGATATTCTCAGACAGCTGTTAAACACATTTCCTCTAGCCGCCCTGAAGGATTTTGTTACCTTCTGGCTAGCAACAGGAGCGAATCTAGCTCTGGCAGAGCCTTTTACCGAGAAGTGTACTGAAGACATGACGCGCCTATTCACGTCCTTCTCACAAGAAGACAACTGGCATTTAGCATATGCCCAACGCTTAACTCAAAATTCCCGGGAACCTTTGAAGTTTAGCACCACATCCGATATGGAATCTTTCTCTGCACAGTTCCTTGACCAGAACTTCCGATGGGAAAGTCTAGGTATTTTCCTCTCTGCTGTGAGCCGAGCAGCAATCGATATATCATTTTTCCCCCAATTGTTCAAAACCGAAAAGGATCAGTTTATCCTTCGGAGGCTATCTACAAAGCTCAGTGATCTTGCGTTAGATATCACGCTCTCGCTGGATTGCTTAAACGACCTACAACTGGTTCTGCAGTATGAGAACTTTATTGTACACACCCATGTTGATGGGGACCAAAGTAAGAAATTCTCCCTTGGTTTCGTTTGTAAAGCCCACAGCTCATCGAGGATCCAGGCTATCATTCGTGGAGTAGACTTGGAGATGTTGTGTCGTCGATGTTTGCACTTGGCTACCATGAGAATGTCGAAAAAACCAAGCCACCAGTTCCGAATTTTCTTGCGGAGTTACGAAAGACGGCTTGGGCTACCACATACTCGGCAGACAAGAATGTGGCTATATTCCTTGGCCGCCCACCTCGGATGAGCAAGCGATTCTGCCATTTCCAAGTACCTTTGACCCCCACAAGTTCGGATCAGGTTTGGAACACGTCACAGGTTGAGGACAAGGTCGTCAGATGGAAAACAGATACACCAATTTGCTATATGTCAAGTATTCGGTGGGCGACCCTCTGCGCTGCACTGAAAGAAGATGTCCTCGAATTGCTCCGATCAAAGCAGCGCGAGAATTTCAGTCGCAAAGCTAGGTAAGCTAGAGCCATATAACGTGGGATTCTCTTGCTCGTACTAAGTTTTGACATAGTATCATCCGGCAAAAAGCCGAAACTCAATGGGCAAATCTACCTCCTCGCTTCCGACTTTCGGGCGCTCTGAAAGAATGCTCTGGGAATGCATTCGAACGCGACCTCCTAGCTAGCATACGCCTGGACCAACTACATGTTCTCTTTCTACTTCAATTAGCGTTTCTCGATACCCTGACCGAGCCCGATGCATCTATACTTGACATCTCGGGGCAAATGCTCTCGATTGTAGTGGACAGCATTCTTCTACGAGACCAACTGGTCAACTCTGGAACGGGACTCGTTTGGAAGGTTTGTTTATCTACTTCCAGGATCCGAACCTTTACTTACTAGATTAAACCCCGGTTAGATCGCCCACTTCGGCCTCCCAGCTTCAGGGATTATCCTTCTTTCAATGCTCAAACAACACCGTACACTAACCCAAGGAAGAGACTCGTGGTCCAAAACAATACTCAATCTCGGTATATTTGTTGCGCAGGTCCAAGTAGGGAGCATCGTTCGGCGCGGAGATCCGAACTACGCCTTGATATCCAAAGCGACACAGACGATTGAGCGGTTCCTGGATTCTATACACCGTGAAGGGATACAATCCCCAACGCAACTGCCGTCACACCTAGAAGAGAATGGTGACTGGGCTGCATTTTTCAGCCAGGATCTGTGTGATTTCGAGACTGACTTTTGGGAGAACCTCGCGTATCATCCTTCTTTGTTGGCTTCAGATCCTAGTTTGCCTCCAATATAGTGAATGAACACAGTGATGTACAGGAATTATATATGACAAAATTGTCAATTGCTTAGGTATAGGATTGCAACCACTGAAATCTCATTCTAGAAAGAATATTCAAGACAAGGCAGGATAGAACATGCTTTCGGAAATTTACGCATACAAGTATACTCGGCCGCTTATACAGCCTCTGTCCGTTGACTGAGGTGATACTAGCGATGTTGTATTGAAGATGTGGTTGGATGTCTTCCTTCTCTTGTCCGCATTGGGAAAAAATACGCTCATTTTACCACTGGGATATAACGATAACTAAGGTTCCTTTTTAAACCTTTTTGCGGGGGGCATTCCTGGTCTGACAATATATAACACGCAGTATATTACATACCACTCGACTATCAAATCTCTAATCGGGTATGCAGATAATACGAATTATAATTTAATATAAGATCAAGTAGCATATCAAACATCTATCCAATGATGCTAAAGTCTGCATTGTGTATATATCATGATCACTTTTGGTCTTTTACCTTCTTCTGTTTTGCTTTCTATGTTATAACACCAATATACAGCATGGGCTGTGTTAAATCGTCATGGATTAGATTGCTTACCTATCTCCGAGCCCTCCTAGAGCTCCTCATCCGGTTCCTGTGGAGTAGGTTGGCGGCCTATACGACCAAGATAATCTCGCATCGTAGACCACACGCCGGGCTCTAGTTCAACAGACTTATTCTTAACCTTAGAAGCTTTATAGGTTTCATCCATTGGCGTATCACCATCACCATCCAGGCTTCGTGAATCATCTGAAGACGAGTCACTTAGAGTGGTGAAACTCGTCCATTCAGACTTCTCCTTTGGCGAGTTAGTATCAGTTGATCTCTTCTTTTGAGGCTGGGGAGTCTCTGAATCATTTGTGTCATCCCTAGCCCGCTTGCGATTGCTACGTTCCATAGTAGATGTGAAAGCATCTAGGTTAGTGCGAGGAGGAGATGGAACTTTCGTAGAATCGACCACATAGTAGCCAGGTTGTGGGCTACCCCGGATAGGATAGTGAAGAACTTCCGGTGCAATCACGGGAGGATGACTCGGGTCGAGACCAACACCAGGAGGAATGAGAGGAACATGAGTAGGAATGGGGCTAGGGACAGGGAGATCATCATTAAGACTAAGAGGAGTTGTGTCCCTAGTAGGAGCCTCACCATAATCCGCACCGACATCCCTAGTAATTGCCTCCGTAGCAGCCTTATCAGCAGCGGTAGCAGGAGTAAAGCCAGGGGTGGGGGCAGGAGCAGGGGTAGGAGTAGGAGCAGGAGCAGGAGCAAAATTATGAGCGGGCGTAGGAGCTGGGATAGGAGCTGGGGTAGGGGCGGGGCCAGGTATAGGGATAGGGGCAGGTATAGGGACAGGGGAAGGTATAGGGACAGGGGCAGGTATAGGGACAGGGGCAGGTATAGGGACAGGGGCAGGTATAGGGACAGAGGCACGGGTGGGAGCACGAGCGCGAGTAGTAGTAGGAGCGGAGGGAAAAGTAGGGACGGGAGCAGGAGCGAGGGCGGGAGCAGGGGCAATAGGATGGGCAGGAGCACGAGAAGCAGTAGGAGCAGGAGTACGAAGAGGAATACTAGAAATAGGAATAGAAGGACCAGAAAAAGCAGGATGAATAGGAGGACCAGCAGTAGGAGTAGCAGGATGAAGATCGGGAGCAGTGATAAAAGCGAGAGGAATAATAGGAGGAGGAGCAGGGGCTGGCGGAGGGCGAGGGGCAAGGCCACCTGAAGCAGCAGGAAGAGGGAGGACAGGGACAGGGTCAACAATAGAATAACTAGGATCTACGGCTCTCCATGCAGGATCAGTGAAGCGGTAAAATCGAAGAAGATCGAACAGACGCTCGGTGAGGTCTGCTCGATCTGGGACATAAGCAAGAACTAGAGCTGGAAAGTCATTGTGCCTAGCGGTGATCTTACGTCTGATAACAAATCCCCTCTTACCTGTAAATACTGAATTCCAATGACCCCCAGTTGAAAGACAATCATACAACATTGGATTGTAGATCTCTCGAAGCAAGTGGACGATGGCCTGGGCATCTCCAAGGTTCGTGGCCATATTAATACCAACGGATTCAAAAAAAGAACCCTCATGCTTTATGTTCATATTCGTTCTCATAGTTGTGAAAAATCGAGCCATATTGGAAGACGTTGATCAGAGGCGATTTTTGTAGAAGTTAGACTGTTGGCTTGATTTAATGACTTGGAAACGATTGGAATTGTTGGAAATACTGATGATTTAGGAAGGATTCCCAGACTGCCAAATACTCGAGAGACCCTTTGTGCTACTTGTTAGATTATCGCAAGCATAGCCTATGTATTTCGAGAGACAAAGGAACACATTCTATTGTAAGAACATTTTTTTAGAACAAAGCGACGAATTGATGAGATGCTCGGAAAATCCAAACAATGTCTTTATCAACCATGGGCGAATTCAGGATGTTACTTGAAAGCTATTGTTTTCTTTCTTACATGAAAACGAAGGAGGGCAAAGGGAGATAGTGCCCAAGAGTAACTAGAGCCTCCATTTAGAAACGAAATAGGAATAAAGTGTAGTCTATTTTTAACCATATGGACTTATAAATAGCCCTCTGCACAAACAAGACCAAAAGGATAGACCATTTATATGCCTGCTGCCATAAGTAGGATGTGTTTGATAGAATAAGATTAAACTTGACTATCAACAGCCTGAACTGCAACTCGACATATAGCCGAATGTGGAAGGAAGCGCAGACGCGTACAACTCAAATTTGACAGTTTTCTATAATAAGATAATATCCACAGTCTGATCTGCAATAGCATACTGAGTCGCCTGTGGGTGACCCCGGAACAACACAAAGGGCGAAGGCTCTGTACTCCATAGACATGGAGGTTTGGACCAACCACCCTGCCCATCACGGCTATGCCAGCTGGATTATGGTGCGTCATACCGGTGGCCCGAATACGCGCTTCGAAGTTCTCACTTGACGATTGTGAGGACAAGGCAGGCCTCGTAGGTGGAAGCACCGCAGTCTCGATTTAACCCTCCAATGTATGTGTAGCCAGCAGAGCCTGCATAGTCCGAGACTGCCGAGGATAAGACTGCCGCAGTCGACATAGGTGTCAAAGTAGTTGGGGTCGATTAAGAGGGGATCGGCGAATGAGGATGATCCAATAGTAAGGGTTCCTCAAGACGTGGGCGCTAGTAACGTCGCCAAGGTCATGATATAACTGCCATCTATTATAGGTCCAGTCAAGCTCGGAGCCAAGAAGAGAGAAGGCTGCGGGAAAGGTCTGGACATTGGAATTTGTGGCGGAGTCACTTCCTGCCTAGAGGATAAGGACGCCGAGAGGACGAGTTCCATTTCTTAAAGCGCGAGGCAATCACGCACCCCATCAGACCACTTGGGAACCTGTAATAATGTAACCAACCTAAAATGAAGGTGACGCCATACTTTGGTAGATCATCGAATACCGACATTAGCATTGGATTTCACAATAGAGTTCAATGGCTCGGATATATTATTCCACGTTTCATCCTATAATATAGCCACATATCTCCAAGATCATGATCGCGGCTGAATAGAGGGTTGAGCGGAATCATGTGATCCGGGTATATCCGATGCTGACTGCAGTCTTACACGCTCTTTGTCATATGCAGGGATGTAGCAGATGCAGCAATCCGAAAGATTCATCTCCTTTTCAGCTTTACGAGGGAATAAAACAGGCAATCAGCCACATGTAATAAAATATACGTTATATTTCCTATTCTATTCCCCTACGACCAGGATGCATGTCGCATGACCCGAAAGGCCGAGGCTTGGCCTACATGATCATCCTTCTTCCCCCGCATGCGCTTTGACAGGGTCGATTCGGCAATGGTCGATGATTACTGTCAGACTTGAGTCGGTTTTGAAATTTGGACAACTGTCTTACACACTCCCGAGCCTCGCTTGACGCTCTTTTATCTATGTCGATGGCGCCGCAACTTACAAATGTACTATTATGGCGTCCTTCCTGTGACTTGGTCCCGGAGTGCTATGATCCTGTTTAGCGTCTTAGTGCTGACGGGTGGTATAATGTGGCTGTCCTTAGGCAAAGCCACATGTTTACTTCGGGGCTGATCTGCAGCTGTGGTCCCCCCACGGGGAAAGTTTGATCTCGTTTTATATTCTGTGGGGTAGCCAATCTTTCCCAATCTCCCCCCTAAAACTTTTTTCAAACGTAAAACGAGAGATATCCTGAATCTGAAAAAGCAACCAAAAGCTCCTCATCATGGATGAAAAGTCGTCTAATGACCCTCCTCCTCACTATGAGCATGCGATCCCAGCCAAGACGGAGCTGGATGAGGCGGCCAACCCAGATGCACCTGAGCGCCGCCAGGCTATCGGTATCAACATCGTTCAGAACCCGTTGACGGTAAGCCTACAACTGAAAACCCCCCAGCTTCTATGGTCGTGTCGAGCATGAACACTGACTACTGACTGTATGTCCATAGCGCAGCTCCAAGGAGCAGGCTATTATCGATGCCCGGGCGTACGCAGAGTCGCATAATATGAGCGAATACGTCGATCTGTTTGGCCGGGCCGCTGTCGTTGCGCGAAGCCCCAAAGAATTCCCATCGGCTCCCGAGCTTGATGAAGAGGAGCGCACCGCACTCGCATACGAGAGGGACCATAAATGGCACGGCCCATTTATGCTTTGGTACTCAATTGGCCTCTGTGCCGTTGGAGCTGCTACACAAGGATGGGATCAGACTGGATCTAACGGCGCCAACTTGTCCTTCCCTGAGGAATTCGGTATTGCTGGTAAGGGAAAAGATGAATGGATCGTGGGAATCGTCAACTCCATTATCTTCTTGACCGCTGGTCTTATGTAAGTATAGCATCAGTGAGGATTGTTCTCCTTTTATCTTTAACGACTGACTTTGTACATAGTGGTGCTTGGATTGTCGATCCACTTAACCACTATTTGGGCCGACGAGGTGAGATTTTCGTCACTGCTCTCTGTCTCACTGCCACACCAATTGGCTCTGGCTTTGCACAGTCTTGGCAAGGACTATTTGCTGCGCGATTTGTGATGGGTATCGGCATCGGTGCAAAGAACGCTACGGTGCCTATCTACTCGGCGGAGATGGCTCCGGCCAGAACCCGAGGTGCTCTTGTCATGTTCTGGCAACTCTGGGTTGTAGCGGGTGAGTATCTCTCGTCCCTCGTCAGCAAGCATGGCTAACCTCTAGTGTAGGTATTTTCTTGGGCTTTGCTGCCAACGTTATTGTCAAAGACGTCAAAGATATCGCTTGGCGTCTCCAGCTCGGTTCAGCATTCATTCCATCTTTCGTCCTCGGCGTTGGCATCTTTTTCTGTCCAGAGTCTCCTCGCTGGCTTATGAAGCATAACAGGCACGCTGAAGGATTCCAGTCGATGTTGCGGTTGCGAGCCCACCCGATAATCGCTGCAAGGGACTTCTATTACTCATACGTTATCTATGAAGAGGAACTCAAGGAGGCACGCGGTGCAGGCTATTTCTCCCGTCTGTGGGACTGTTTTGCCGTCCCAAGAATCAGACGGGCTAACTATGGTGCCTCGACTGTTATGATTGCGCAGCAAATGTGCGGTATTAACAGTAAGTTTGTGCCTCGTCTCATGAGAGTGGGCATTGATAACACATTTTAGTCATTTCGTTCTACAGCTCAACCATCTTCCGGGATGTCGGCTACACAGAGGACCAGGCCTTGTATGCGTCGCTTGGCTACGGTGCTATTCAAGTCGTGTCTACCATCCCTACTTTGTTTTTGATCGACACCAAAGGCCGAAGAACCCTGACCTTGATTGTGAGTCGTTTCAGAATACTTTGCAGAATATTACTGACTGTTATTTTTACGAAGACATTCCCCTTGATGTGCATATTTCTGCTAGCCGGTGGCCTCTCTCTTTTAAACGATACAAAGAACCACGCTGCAATGATTGCGCCAGTTGTCTTGTAAGTTTGGTAATTATCTCCACTTTGTCTGAGCATAGGCTGATTGATATCTTCTATTTAGGTTTGTGTATCTGTTTACTATTGCCTACTCCTTAGGCGAAGGACCAGTGGCTTTCCAATATTCCGCTGAGGTATTCCCGACTATTCAGCGAGAACAAGGAATGGCGTGGGCTGTTTGCATCAACAATACTTTTGGTGTGTATTCCAATTATCGAATCCGTTGAGCATCGCATTAACAATATCTTCCCTAGCTGGCGTCCTTAGTCTAACTTTCCCTCGAATGATGACTGTGATGACCAAAACCGGTGCATGTAAGTTGACACACTTTTGAACCGTAATGGCCAAATTGCTGAACCTTGTTTTAGTTGGCTTCTATGCTGGTCTTAACCTGCTCGCCTGGTTTATGATATTCTGCTTCGTCAGAGAGACCAAGCAGTTGACTCTAGAAGAATTGGATCGTAAGTCAAGTCTCGAATATACATGACCATATACTGACATACATTGCAGAGGTGTTCTCAGTGCCGACCAAGAAGTTCATTCACTATGAATTGACTGTGTGGCTTCCTTGGTGGATAAAGCGATATATCTTTAGACAGAAGATTGAAAGGCCACCACAAATCATTGCACTTGGTGAAGGGGTCAGATAAACTCTCACAGATTCCCGTACGCTGGATATCTTCAGTCTACAACTGTTTGGTTGATGCCTTTTCTACAACTGGTAACTTGGTGTTTTCCTTATCCCACCCCTGTGAGGGAGAGTGACCTACATGATAATCGCAATAATTCCGGTCGTTACATATGCAGAATAAATTTCTAGTATTGTTCAATGACTATTGAAGCAGTGATACATAGATATATCGGGTACCTGTAGGTAAAAAAAAGGGGATCCTTCGGCAGGAACGAACCGGCACGTCTTCAAATTTCCAAACTTCTGTCAAAGAGACTTCTCGCCTACTTTCATTGGCATATTCTTCGACTTGTATTTTCGTATCCCCTCGCTATATCATGGACCAAACATGGGCAGAATGGCACCATATGATCGAAGACATAGGAGGAAACACAGGAAACACAGGAAATCCAGAGGCTTCAAGCTCACCCATCCAGTTTACACGGGCAGAGGACCAACTTCCACCACCTCCATCCAACATCCCACTGATCCCATGTCTTGAGAGCGTCCATCATGTGTTCATGCAATTGTTAAGGGTCGATGTACGTTTGCTGATTTGGCCAGCGGCCTGGTTCCCAGAGGATGGCCGACTCTGCCCCCTTTGGCTCCGGCCTTGGATTCAATTTCCTCAGCTCCAAGAAGGGATGTGGGACAAGATCCTCGGCGCTTCCGACCTTGTCAATGCGTGCATTTTTCCCCCACAAGCCTCCGTACGATACACTGCTCAGCTTCTGCAATGGTACTCGGTGCATTCGGAAGACACATTGAAGCAATTTGCGCACAGAACACTGGACGATTTCCTCGGGATGATTATTAATTTTATAGAACAAAAGGACACACTGCGATACAGGTTCAGTGTTCGCGGACAATTGAACTTCGACCGCCCGCATGATTGCTGCGTTGCTGTTGCGAAATTCGGATTCGAAGAGCCGGCGTACGCAGTTTTGTATATTCCATCGTTTTGTCTGACGGTGCCCGAACTGGTTGCAGGCGATTGTTCGAGTCTATTCAAGAATGATTTGCTCTGGACGCCGGTATGGGTATATCTACACAGGAGCGGCCTTGGTATTTCTTCACATCCCTTTAGATGATTGTAGCGTTGTCGAATACTATCTCTGAGTTCCCAGCAAGACGTCGGGTCTCATGGCTATAATCCGCATTCAAACTGGGTTTGCCGTACGGCTTTGGGCCAAGTCCTCGCTTTCGCACTGCAATCTTTAGATTCCACTCCACCATCGCAGGAATGGCAAGATGCAGTTTATCAATCTTATCGCCCTCTCAAAGGTGATTACTCAATACTCATGCCCCAAGCCCCGGATGACCTTCGACTCAGCCCACCAGCGGAGTTCATGTATGAAAACTCATTCTGGCCGAGATTCTGGGGCAATCTTCTGCATACAAACATACCAAAGGGGGATCCTGGAGGCTCCGGTCCACAGCCCTCTGAGTCAGACGTTTTTCGGCCTTATTGCACCCAGACATGCCTCCGGGGCACCTTTGAAAAGGATCTTTTGGATCAAAACTGTCCGAACGCTGATCGGCACGGTGTAGTAAAACACCAAATTAGCTCACAGGAGATCTGCAACAGGATAAATGAACAACTTCGAGCGAATCGGTATAGAGGATTCCAGCAGCTGCACATTACCGGTCGAGTCTGTTATCTGTTAAAGCAACATTGCTGTCACATGGGTATACAATGTTGATCAAGGCCACCAGTATGAGACGGTCACGCAGGATCCATGCTGCATTTCGGAACTATGAGAATCTGATGTCGTTGCAGGGGTGTCAAATTCCTGTATGTTTTGGGATGTTTTCATCCAAGATCCCATATTGGTATCACGGGGTTAGAATGGAATACATGCTGCTCCTCAGCTGGTCTGGTATGCGAACGGAGGAACATGCCACCCTTGAAACATGTCAGCTCCTTGAACAGGATATATGGAAACTTCAGGACAAATTTCAAGAACACGGAGTTATTCAGAGAGATGCAGCCTTCCGCAATGTGCTGTGGAATCCCATGTCACAATCCTTTGTGATGATTGACTTGGAAGATTTGAAGCATGTGAATGGCGTTTCAGAGGGCTCCGAGGGGCATGGAAGCCAGCAGACCCGGTCCAGTGGCTACCTTGAAGATGATGACAGGTAACCTTCGATTTTGCTCACAAAAGACATTGTGAGTAGTAGTTGGTCGAGTTGGAAGAAAAGGTACTACAAAAGATTCTATATTTATTCCCAACGCTATCTTTATTCTGGGTGCCACGTTCCTTGTTGCCTGTGAAGTCGCTTCAATCCTGTATAATATGGTTGCAGTGCGAGAAATCAAACCCGAAATTGGGATCACTCCAGATCAAAAGTCTATTCGACATATATTAGCATTGGATGCTCACTTCACATCGCGAATGAACATACCATATCAAACCAAACACCACCAGCGAAGGTGGATGGACTTTTGCCCTGGTTCTTAAACCCAACACTCTCATAGAAATTCACCAAGTAGTCATGCGCAATAAGCACAACCTTGCTAGCCCCAAAACACCCTCTCCCAAGATGCTCAAGGTACGCCCGGACGAGAGCTCTCCCAACCTTCTTGCCCTGATACTCTGGCGAAATAGCAACAGAATGAATCGCAATGTTATCACCATACTTGTGATTCCCGATTAACTCATCATCGACAAAAACGGGCTCATCATCAAGTGATCGCCAATTCTCCGGCATTGACATCGATCCGTCCGTGATACGTGTATAGGGAGAGCGGACTGCAATGACGTGCCCAATGAGTGTAGGTAAAGCTGAGTCTTGCTCACCCTCCACAAACAGTCCTAGGCATAGCTCCGGGCATGCTCCCAGACGATAACAGAACTTACTCCGTGTCAGAAGAAACAATCTCATGAATTGCTCATTTGGATCAGCTCTGGCTTACCTTCTCCTCGGAACATCGCTCCGCCTCTGTAAAGGCTTCCTCGACAGCTACGCAGATCTTCACATCTTCCTTGCTCAGAGTCCGGGTAAAGGCATTGGCTCCGCCGAGGCTTGGAATGTGAATGTTGGTCTGGGTCATGATGCGATGTTTAGATTGATTTGTGAAGACAGGTAATAAATTGTCGTAGAAAATAAGTATAAAAATAATCTAACAGGAGCCAAAAAGATAGAATCAATGCCCTTTTAATGAGTCAGAGCCATTTCTATATCGGCGGGTGGAGTAAGACAAACCGGAGTATTCGGACCGGAGTGTTCGGCGTGGACAACCCCGTGGAGAACCTCAAACAGTCGATTACTACGGAAAACGTGAAATCCGGAGTAAAAGTGGATATTGAGCGTTATCGATTTGATGCGTTACTTGGAAATGGTCAAGGAGCTCACGCCTTATCAACTACACCGCTACTGTGCCCCGTAATGGATATCATACACTATTGTGTTCAATTATTGCCTGCGTAGAACTCACGTGTCTACTCTATATATCAACGAAAGTTGAGGCATGAAAGATGGTACCTCGGGTTTCATGCTTTGTTGTTGCTCACCATTGCTAAGAATATTGGGAGCCAGCCCTGGTGGCCTTACAGTTATAGGTAGCTTGATCAGAGATGAGATAATGTACAGATTGACTTGCTAATATTACATGCTGTCGCTTCCAGCCATTCACAGTTTTTCCAACAAGGACTCGACAAACGTGCGAAGTTCACCCAACGACACATCTTCCTTAACGTCCAAACGACGGCACTGCACCTCCAAAGTTTCCTTCTTCTTCCACCCACTGCCAACAACAACAATAATAGGGTATCCAATCAAGTCTGCGTCGCCAAGTTTCCAGCCCATGCCCTTGTCCCGGTCATCGAGGATAACATCGACAGGGGCCGCGGCGTCGCCGGTAAGATTATCATAGACCTGATCCGCAACGGTTTCCAGCCCCTTTCCTGAAACCACCACAACCTCGTAGGGCGCCATAGCACGTGGCCAATTCAGTCCCTTGGAGTCCGCAAGGCGGTTCGCCACTGCGGAGATCATACGCGACACGCCGATACCGTGGCATCCCATCTGCATGGGAACGATTTGTTCCTTGGCCGAAGATTTCGCACCTGCATCTGAGGATCCCTCAAGAAGAGCAGAGTTGACAGAAACAGACGCATTCAAGACTTTGCTATATCGCGTTCCTAAGTGGAATGTGTGTCCTAGTTCCACGGCAGAGTGACTAGTCAACGAGCCATGCGCGCACTGTGAGCACTGGTCCCCGTCATGCACACGGACAAGACTGAGTTTGTTTGAAGTCCCAGGGAATCGGTCCAGCTTAGAGTAATCTATGTCCGAGGCCGTGCAGCCAACTTCCTGGAGAAGATCACTTAGCGGCGGGCGCTGATATACCCGAACCTGTGAATCGTATAGATCCAACACGCGCGGCTTAGGCGCGGAGGGCTTGTTTGCCTTTACGTGGGCGGTCCATCGCTCTAGTGGGTTCTCCACGCTTAGATCGAGGTCAATACCAGCGGCGGTGGCCACCGCCTTGACGGCGTGTGAGTTGACATGGCGCTCAACAGGCTCTGTCGCGCCGTTCTGCATTGAAAACTTGGGGTGCCAGCTCCGTACGATGGTTCTGCTATCGTGAGAGATAGCCATCCACATGCCAGTTGAGATTGTGGGTCCACCTTCGACGAGTGTATCATCGGTCTGGAAGCCAGGTGCCGTGGTCTGCTCGGACTCCTCAGAGCTGTGCGTCTTGCCGTCTGCAAGTTCTTCGTTATAGACAAGGTCACAGTGCGAGCAGCTGACCACTTCGTCCTCGCCCTTGGGGCTGATGAAGTGGTACTCATGGCTCAATGAGCCACCCATATTCCCCGAGTCGGCTGCCGCGACTAGGTAGGGAATCTTGAGTTCATTAAATAATTGCGTGTAGGCATGTTTGACTGCGTCATATGTTTTAAGTGCTTCGCTGACACTGTAGTCAAATGTATAGAGGTCTTTCATAATGAACTCTCGCCCGCGAAGCAGGCCCTGTCTGGGCCGGGCTTCATCTCTGTACTTCCGCGCTTCATTTATAATTCCGTCAGTGAAATTCACACACAATAAACAAATAAAGAGTCTCACAGATCTGATATACCCGCAGAGGCAGGCTCTTGTATGATGTTGTTAGATTCCCCACAAGTGTTGTAATTTCTTCCTCGTGTGTTGGGGCTAAGAGAAATGGAGTGTCTTTCCGATCATTGAATCGGAATAGCTAGTGCGGATGTTAGTGACATTATGAAAGACAGTGGGTATGATCCAACCTACTTCTGAGCCGTCCGTCAGTCTGCCAGACTGTTTCCATAGTTCTTGCGAGGATATCGAGGACAAAGAGACCTTGGATGCGCCTGAATTTGCTTTAGTTATCATCCCATGTCTGACACAGGGTATATTCCATACCAAGTGAGCGCATATGCTTGTCAATCAGTCGCTCAAGCTTATCTTGAACACGTAAACCAAGTGGGAGCAAATGAAACACTCCAGAGTATGCCTGGAGGACCGTCAGATATTTACTTGGATATAAAGATGTGACTGCTCACCTGTCGAAGGAAACCACCTCGGACTAGCAGGTCATTGCCATCCTCTAGATCTTCGTTAACATCTGGTGACAATCAATTCCCTATCGGGGTTCTGAACGGCGTACCCTTTTCACCATCAACGGGCTTCTTGGAAATTCCACCAGTAGGGATCCAGATATTTGAAACACGGCTTCTGCCGTCAACCTGCATCGAGTCAGTACTCACTATCAAGGGTATTTAACCAAATTCTTTGGAAGCGCGTACATGAAGATTGCATTGCTGAACACGCAGGCTCAACGCTAGCCGCCGCCCGGCTATGGGCCCCGATAGAGGACGTAGCCTAGAAATCATCGATCAAGATATTTCAAGGCGTCGAAAGCTATTATTTTGGCAATTGAGTTGCTGGCTAAACACAAAATAAATTGTAGAGCAAGCCGAGTCTCCCTTCGATGTTTCTTATCGCGTTGGTCCGAGCGCCCCGATAACCCGCCGCAAAAGATTTCTCCGTTCAATTTTCTTTCCTCCACCAGTCAACCGCAAACAAAACACACCATGGCTGCAGGGAAAGGAAAGCGCTCATCGGGAGCTAATGAGATTGCTCCTGCGACGAGCGTCTTAGCTCCCGCTGCCGAAACTATGCCATCCATGCCGGACGAGAGTGCCTTCGCAGGCCTACGACAAAAAATCGAACAACGTTTGAAGAACCAGAACCAGAGCACCGGGAAAGGCAAGAAAGATAATACCAAGCCACCGGCCCCTACTACCAACGCTTCCGCAAACAAAGGAAAACAATCTCCCGCCAAACCCGGCCGCCCTCAAGATTCTGCGCAAGGCAAGAAGCGGGATCGCAACGGCGAGGTGATTGCTCGCGAGCAGATCAAGGGTGGAACTACCAAGCAAGAAAAGCCCAAAGCTGGCAAGAAGAGCAACGACGACGAAACACTGCGCCAAGAAATTCTAGCTATGGGTGGTACCGAGGAGGATCTCGATCTACTTGCTGGTGTCGACTCTGAGTCTGAAGTTGAGGGTGAATCCGGCAAGGTTGACGATGATCTTCGGAAGCAGCTCTCTAGCATGTTGGAGGCTTCAGGCCACGTCGTGCCCGAGGATCTGGCGGATGACGAAGTCGAAGATGTCGAAGAGGAAATAGAGAGCGAGGATGATATTGAGGACAGCGAGGACAATGATGCAGAGAGCAGCGGGCCAGAATCCGATATTGAGGAAGCCCCCACTCCGAAGGCAAAGCAGTCTGAATCAGTAGTACCCAAGGAGTACTTGAAGCTGGTAAGTTGTGGGCAGCCCTGACACCAGAACGGTTTTTGCTAATATGATAATTATAGAATGTTCTTCCTCGGTCCGACTGGTATAATATCCCTATGCCCTCCTCTGCCGGAGACACGAAACATATGAATGCCTTGCCCCGCCATCTTATGGAGCGCGTCCACGAGCTGGCCAACAAATTGCTACAGGAAGAAAATGAAGAGTATGCGGCCGCCCAGAGGGCATCTGCTTCTTCTTCCCACAAGTTCTACTCGACCATTATGGCGTCTGGTACCCTGAGCGATAAAATTTCCGCCTTGACTCTTAACGTTCAAGAGTCGCCTTTGCACAACACCAAGGCACTGGAGACCCTAATTGGTCTAGGAAAGAAGCGTAGCCGTGCGCAGGCAGTTGAAGTTCTGCGATCATTGAAGGATATGTTCGCGCAGGGTACTCTTCTGCCCAGCGACCGACGATTGAAGTCTTTCACCAATCAGCCTGGGCTCGTCGCAGCATTCCAAGGCGCCGGTGGGCGGTGGAACGAGAAAGACCCTCTTCCAGGTGGTTTGAAAAAGAGCGAGCTGATTGTGTGGGCCTTTGAAAACATCGTGAAAGATCAATTCTTCGAGGTTATCAAGATTCTCGAGATCTGGTGCAATGATGAGATTGAATTTTCACGGACCCGTGCTGTCAGTTACGTCTACGAACTTCTCAAGGAGAAGCCCGAGCAGGAGACCAATCTTCTACGACTTTTGGTCAATAAGCTTGGAGATCCCGGCAAGAAAATTGCCTCTCGGGCATCATACCTGTTGCTGCAACTCATGCAGTCGCATCCTATGATGAAGCCGATTATCATCAAGTCAGTGGAAGAAGTGCTGTTCCGCCCTGGTCAGAGCTCTCACGCCAAGTACTATGCTGTGATTACTTTGAACCAGACCATCTTGAGACTGAAGGAAGAAAAGGTGGCAGCCCAGCTGCTGGACATCTACTTTGGACTGTTCCTCGTGCTTTTGAAGCCTTCCCACCAGGGCAAGCCTGCTTCCAACGGGAAGCCTGCTCCCAAGGGCAAATCCAACAAGCATGGAAAGGGATCGAAGGGCAAAGGCGACGATGCTACCAAAGGACAAGCCCAGGACGACGAAATGCGGGAGAAGCTGATCTCCGGTGTCTTGACTGGTGTCAACCGTGCTTATCCTTTCACTGACTCTGATTCCGAACGGTATGTTTTCTTAACGCCATATTCCTCCGTACAGTATACTAAATTCTACTAGCATGTCCAAGCACCTCGATACCTTGTTCCGTATCACACACTCCTCGAACTTCAACACCAGCATTCAAGCTCTCATGTTGATTCAACAGCTCACGGTGTCTAACCAAGTCTCCGGCGACCGCTTCTACCGCACTCTGTACGAGTCCTTGCTAGACCCCCGCGTGGCCACCTCATCAAAGCAATCTCTCTACCTCAACCTCCTGTTCAAGTCTCTCAAGAATGATCTCAACGTCCGCCGGGTTAAGGCATTCGTGAAGCGTCTTGTTCAAGTACTTGGTATGCACCAACCCTCTTTCATCTGCGGTGTCTTCTTCATGATCCGCGAGCTCGAGAAGACCTTCACAGGCCTCACGTCCTTGGTTGATCAGCCCGAGGAGAACGACGATGATGACGAAGAGGTCTTCCGTGACGTCCTCGACGAGGATGATGAACAACCGGAACCTGCTCCTGTTACCGAAGCCAAGAAGCAGAACAACGTATACGACCCCCGCAAGCGAGACCCCGAACACAGCAATGCCGACCGGAGCTGTCTCTGGGAATTGCTGCCTTTCACCACCCACTTCCATCCTTCCGTCTCTCTTAACGCTACCAATCTGCTTGAGCACAACCCCATGAGTGGCAAGCCAGATTTGACTCTGCACACTCTCACTCACTTCCTCGACCGCTTCGTGTACCGGACGCCCAAGGCCAACGCCAGCTCCCGCGGTGCTTCTATCATGCAGCCCCTGGGTGGTGGTGACGCTGTCGACCGGTTGGTGGAGGCCGGTAAGAAGACACAGAACCAGCTGCCGCTCAACACCGAAGCCTTCTGGAAGAAGAAGGCCGACGATGTTGCCGCAGAGGATGTCTTCTTCCACGAATACTTCACTCGTGTCAATAAGGACAAGGAGAAGGTGCGTTCCAAGAAGAGCAAGGACGTCGATGCCGAAGATCAGTCCGACGAAGGTCTCAGCGGAGACGAGGACGAGATCTGGAAAGCCCTCGTGGACTCTCGCCCCGAGCTGGAAGCCGACGAGGACAGCGACGACGATCTGGACATGTCCGATTTGGAATCCGCCTTGGACTCCGGCGAAGATGGGGAGGGCGCGGACGAGGACGACTCCGATGGTGGTGTCATCTTCAACGACGAGTCCGATGTTCCTTCCGACGAGGAAATGGCCGAGTTCAGCGAACCCGAGGAAGCTGCGCCCCCGGTCAAGACCAAAAAGGCCGCCAAGAAGCCCTCCAAGGAAGTCGAGGAGGACTCGGACGACTTCGACATGGATGTCTCGGACGACGATGCCTTCATCGACAGCGACGAGGACCTGCCATCGGATATGGAATTGGGTGGACTCGATGTCGAAGAGCCCGAAAAACCCGCCGATGCTGCTGCCCCCGAGTCGAACCGCAGCAAACGTCGCAAGCTCAAGCAGCTGCCCACTTTTGCCTCCGCGGACGACTACGCTGCGCTGCTGGACGCCGAGGACGATGGTATGTAATCTGTTTATTCTTGCACAGAAAGAGTTCGACTATTTCTTACCCCCCGTGGGGGCCAAAATCCCTGTTTTGCATCTGGAGTTGTTACAGGTTGCACACATTCTGCTTTTTATTATTATTCCTCTTTTTTCATTGTTGTCTATATCGAATCCTATCTACCATCTATTCCGCCTCTGGGCGCTGCACTCAATACAAGCTCTTTGGAATATGCCCAGGACCTAGACCTAACAAGCCTGCTGATCTTAAACCAAGCCTTACCCCTCTCTAGGCAAAACTACGTAGTCCCATAGGACAGCTCTGGGAGTCCAATCAAAGGGGCACGCTTTATACTGCTGGTAAATTTAGCTTTCAGCAATGTCGCAAGGGATATGGAGGACTCTGTACTCTATGCATACAAAATATCTCAAACTATATTGCACCAAATATCGCATATCGTAATGTCATAGTGGACAAAGTACATAGAGAACATGGTATTAAATACAAAGGGCATCTAAATAAGCTCAGATCCTTTTGTGGCGTGAAAGCCTCAACAGTACACGGAGTACGCCGTGTGGATCTTGATGCCATCACTGCGGGTTCGCACGCAAGAGCGGCTGATGGAGCCGAAGGCTAGAACGGTCAACATTCGTTATTTACCGTTTTCTGTACCAGTATTCGAGGATTTCTTTTGTTAGATACCATGTCAGATATGTATTTTGGAATATTTGCATATCAAGTGTTTTTGGGCATGGTTCATGCTTGAAGGCTTCCAGGCAAGGGGTTTCCAGGACTCCGGGGGCCAGACCCTGAGTCAGCAGCACGTGGTATGTTTATTTCTTTGCCTGAGGCAGAAAGAAGCCAAAAAAGTCAAGTCCAAGTCCAAGTCAAAGTCAATAACAACTTTGCCGATCCTTCCATAAATTACCTAGTACCAAATCAAACTCTTTGAAAATAAAAATCCCTGATCAAATATACCGTGTTTCCACTATTCCATGCTAAACCCATGTTCGTGAGGCATGGTATGCATGGATTCGCTGAGCTGGATGGATTCATTCGACAGCCATCCGCATGCGGGGCCGCCACAGTCCACTCGATGCAAAGAATATCGCAAGATATGGATATGCGGGCGCAACCAACTTTGCTTCAAGTGGGTTTAGGTACATTTTGGGGCTCCAATTATTTGGCAATCTAAGCTCCTGGCCCTCCTTTGGAAAAATGCGGATTTGGGGTGCCCGCGGAGTTCGATATCAAAAGAGAAAAAAAAGGAAAAAAAAAAAAAAAAAAGAGAAGAAATAGGCGTACACGTTGTATATTCAATGTTGACATCTTGCAAAAATCAGTACCATGGACTAAAACTGAAATCCTCACGTCCAATGGTCTGGATCCAAGTTCCCTGATAACCCAGGTACGTTGACTTCATCAGGTCCTAAATAACCCTTGGCACAGCCTACCGCAAGCCACGGCTTACACTTCGCCTATTGCGGTCGATGCTTGACTCTAGCAACGTCATATTACTACATTTTGCCTGGTCTGCGATTTAATTGATTTAATTGATTTAATTGTAATTTTAATTTTTCCTTTTTTTTTCTACTTTCCGGATGTCAAAGAGTCCCAGTGGAGGTCGGAAATGACGGTATTCTCCAGATACCAGAATTAATAGATTACCCTGCAGATGCGATCGCGCCATACGAAGTACCTGGTATTCTACTATACTTCGAGGTTTTTTTTTTCATTTCATTTCTTTCTTCTATTATTTCTTCCTTTGCATCTCTTCTTCCTCCCACTCTTCCATCCAAGTTGAGAATTGCGTGCAGTTCAGGGAATACTACCTCAGGTACCCGCATTTGCCCTAATCCGTCCAGCTCTGATCGCTTCACCTTCCAACGCGCCGATCATCCCCAGAATTCAATCATTTGAGTGTAAGTGTCTGACCAGCGCATCCGTCCAAAGAGAAGGGGAAAAAAAAAGGGCAAACACAGAAGAAGAACACAATCCGCTTACACGCGACCAGTCTCCTATCAATTATCTTCTTAAGGAGCATTACATGCATCTGCAGATTTTCAACTATCCTCTCGACTCGACCGAGTTCCGACAAGCGCGGTTCGTCCGCTCTTCAAATTAAAAAAATGGCTGTTCCAAATGGATTGCCAAATCTTGTCGGCTGGGACCATGACCGGGACCATAACAGCCTCGAGCTGTCTGACAAGTCCGAGCAAGAGCCAAAGCTGAAGGACTTCGACATTGAGGGCCAGGGCCGCCGCGGCTCGCAGCGCAATGTCACTGCTCTCGACGCATCCTCAACCACAGAAAGCATCGGTCGCCAGATTGAGATGGAGTCCGAGAACACAATCAAATACCGCACGTGTAGTTGGCAAAAGGTACGCTTCGATTAGACCGATATAAGGAAGTTGGGACCTAATTGGCTGATCTTATTTTATTTTTGCAGACTGCTGCATTGCTCTTCTCCGAGTACATTTGCCTGGCTATTATGTCCTTCCCCTGGTCATACTCCATTCTGGGTCTGGTTCCCGGTTTGATCCTGACCGTGGTCATTGCCGGTATTGTCCTATACACTTCGTTGATTACCTGGTACGATACCCCGTTCAATGGTTGCGACCCCCGTGGTAAGCCTCGGTGCTAATGTTTGTATAGGAGGTTCTGTCTGCGACACCCGGAAGTCCGCGACGTTTGCGACATCGGTCAGTATCTGTTCTGGGACTCCAAGATTGCGTGGTGGGCCACAGCAGTCATGTTCCTCCTGAACAACACTTTCATCCAGGGTCTGCACTGTGTGGTGGGTGCCGAGTACCTGAACACGATGTCCAACGGGGCAGTCTGCACAGTCGTCTTCTCGCTCGTCGTCGCCATCATTTCCTGGTGCTTTTCGCTGCCCCGCACATTCAGCACGCTGTCTAAAGTCGCAACTCTCTCTGCATTCTTCACTTTCATCTCAGTCGTCCTGGCTGCTGTGTTTGCTTCCATCGAAGACCACCCGGCAAAATACTCGGCCGCAAAGGGAGAACCCATTGTGCTCGTCGTTCCTGCCGAGGGCACATCATTTGTCAAAGGCATGAATGCCTTTTTGAACATTAGTTACACCTTCATTGGCCAAATCACCCTTCCCAGTTTCATTGCCGAAATGAAGGAGCCCCGTGACTTCTGGAAGTCCGTCACAGCCGTGACAATCGCCGAGATCATCGTCTTTAGCGTTGTCGGGGCCGTCACCTACAACTACGTCGGCAACCAGTATATGGTTGCGCCCGCCTTCGGCTCCATTGGCGACGACGTGTTCAAGAAGGTCTCCTTCTCGTTCATGATCCCGACTATCATTTTCTTGGGCGTATTGTACGCCTCCGTCTCAGCCCGTTTTATCTTCTTCCGCCTGTTCGAGGGCACCCGCCACAAGGGCAATAACACTGTCGTTGGCTGGGCTGCTTGGGGTGGAATTCTTGCCGCGCTTTGGCTTGCCGCCTTTATCATTGCCGAGGTCATTCCCTTTTTCTCCGACTTGCTGTCTATTATGAGCTCCCTCTTTGATTCTTTCTTCGGATTCATCTTCTGGGGTACGGCTTATATCCGCATGCGCGCTGCAGACCACGGACCGCGTTTCTTTATGGTCCGTGGAATTCGGGGCTGGCTTGGATTCATTTTTAATGTCTTCTTAATTCTCGTTGGTTTCTTCTTTTTGGGACCTGGAACATACGTAAGTTATGACCCTTGTCTGGCTTGACTTGTTCTTGTTCTTTCTTCTTCTCACGCTAACACATACTCCTTCTAGGCTGCTGTTATGTCCGTCGTCACCAGCTATGCAGACGGCACCGTTGGCGGTGTTTTCACATGTGCCAGCAATGCACTGTAAACTCCCCGCAGGGCGGGGAATTTGTAACATTTCTTTTTCATCTTCATCTTCGCATTTGGATATCTTGTGCACGTTGTTTTCGACCTACCGGGTCATAGACTAGACACCGGTGGCTTATGACTGATGACCGAGAAGCAAAGTGGCGGATAATCATGGATTACACATATCACTTGCGCACCTTTGGGATTGTTTTTCCTTTTCTTTTTTTTTTTTTTTTCAGATGACTGCGGATCCTGTCGCTGGTTTTCAATTGCTGTGTATAGCTTGACGGAAAGCCTGAATCTTGGGGCGCTCCCCATGTATATTTTTATCCCCGCATTCTTTAATGCGGTTGTCAGGTTTTAATTCAATACAGGTGATTGGCTTGGGGGATGCAATGTGGCTCTCCGGGTATGATTTACCATCGCCGCGGCAATACTCCGATGGCCTTTTGGTCTACCTTCCAATGTAGCCATGTACCTGACTGCAGAAACACAATCGCCGTTGGAGAAATGAACAGGGATTTTTCATAATCATACAATTGCTAACGCATTCTAGGTGGAAACAGATCGATGATATAGTCAGGCTCTAAGAGCTATATACCGCCAACATCACCTTGTAGAACGTCCGAATCGGGCAACGAGCTACTCCCCGATCGCCTATCACCACGTGACTTTCCCGCGACCCTTCCCCGACGGCGGCTTGGTGACTTCTCGCGGTTCATTTGTTTCTCTTTTCCTCTTTTCTTTTGTCAATTCAATTACTCCAGCATTGATTCACCATGTCAAGCGTCCGTATTCTCACGCGAGGTGCTGACCTCGCCGCCGCGAGGGCCGCCACCCTCAACGTTCCCCGCATCTCTATCGGCTCCACCGTACTTCGGCGGGAGCTCTCCTCCGCGGCTATCGTGCGACCAACAGCCCGCCGGTCATTGAAAGCCAATGCGCCAGTCGCCGCTATAGCTTCACGTGCTGTGAACCAGGCTGTGCGCTATGCCTCTAACTCGAGCGAGCCCCTTAGCAAGACGCAGCTCTATGACTTGCACGTGGAGAACGGTGCTAAGATGGTGCCCTTCGCCGGGTTCGATATGCCTTTGCAATACGCGGATTTGAGCCATGTGGAAAGCCACATGTGGACTCGCGAAAAGGCCAGTCTTTTCGACGTAAGCCACATGTAAGTTAACTGCCTCGGAACCAAAACAAACCGGCAATGGTTAACCAAGTTCCGCATCTATAGGGTCCAGCACCAACTCAGCGGCCCTGGAGCCATTGATCTCCTGAAGAAGGTGACACCTTCCTCAGTAGACAAACTCGCCCCCAACACCTCCACTCTCTCCTGCCTCCTTGAAGAAGGTACCGGTGGTATGGTCGACGACTGCGTTATCACCCGCCGCAGCGAAGACACCTTCTACTTCGTCACGAACGCCGGCCGCCGCACAGAGGATCTGGCCTTCCTAACTGCCGAGATCGAAGCCTATCGCTCTCAGCACGGCGCTGACAGCCTCAAGTGGGAGATCCTCGGAGACCGCGCGCTGGTCGCGCTACAAGGACCCCTCGCTGCCTCCGTCCTCCAACCCCTCATCAACACCGCAAACACCCACGCCTCCGAAACCGATCTAAGCACCCTCTACTTCGGCAATTGCCGCGAGCTGTACCTCACCCTACCCGATGGCAGCGCAACCGCCCATCCCCTCCTCATCTCCCGCACCGGCTACACCGGCGAAGACGGCTTCGAGATCTCCATCCCGACTTCCGGCGCCGAATCCCTCCCCCGACAAGTCACCGAGCTCCTCCTCGCCGACAGCAGCAAATCCCGCCTCGCTGGTCTAGCTGCCCGTGACTCCCTTCGTCTTGAGGCAGGCATGTGTCTCTACGGCCACGATATCTCCACCTCGCAGACTCCGCCCGCCGCCGCCCTTGGCTGGGTCGTTGGCCGTGATCGTCGCGATCCTGCCACTGCTACCTTCAACGGTGCTTCCGTTATCCTTTCCCAACTCGCCAACCCGAAGACTATCCCCCAGCGTCGCGTCGGACTGTCTGTTGAGAAGGGCCCCCCTGCTCGTGAGGGCGCTCTCGTCGTGGACATCTCTGACCCAGCGAACCCCGTTGAGGTCGGCGTTGTCACTTCCGGTCTCCCGAGCCCGTCGCTTGGTGGTGCTAATATTGCTATGGGTTATGTCAAGCAAGGGCTTCACAAGAAGGGTACCGAGCTGGCTGTTAAGGTCCGCAATAAGGTCCGCAAGGCTACTGTTGTTAGTATGCCTTGGATTGAGAGCAAGTTCCATCGTCCTCCTCAATAAAGGATAGATGGTCTATCCGTTTACTTTTAGGTTCTTTGTGCTGTTCGATTGTGTTCCTTTCTGAAATGGAGGGACTTGTGCGAAAGACTAGCGTTTCAACGATTTCTATAACTCGGCCTTTGTATATATTTTTTTTCCGATTTTATGACTGATATTCATCATATCAAAAGACTTTCTGATTTCAAATTTTGATTATATGCTAGCTTTGCTTGCATAATATGTATCTTGACTATCATCTTACAACCACGTGTAGAAAGATGTAGGCATAAAGGTGCCTAGGTGCCTATGTACTAGATGTACTCAAGACCTACTTGAATTCCGAGTAAGACGCAAGAATTATGTATTCAGCGCAAGCAAATGATGCTGTAAGGATAAACCACCTACCAAATGCGGAGGCTGAGGAGGCAGGTACCTCCAAGGTTACAAGCAGCACAGCCCCAAATCAATCCACCAAGCCCCCCTGTATTCACATGATTAGGAGGCAAAGCACGCTTCAATCCGAGACCACCAAAATCACCAAACTGCCCTCAACATTCTCCCACCTGGGGTCCCTCAAAGCCTAATCACCACCACGGACCCCAGCCTCGGGCCCTAAAGAAGGCGGCAAATCATCCAATTTAGTCCCCCAATCACTCTCCTCCTTTCCAAGAACAAGAACCAACTCCCGTCCCTCTGTGAAGAAATCATGTCCAATCCAATTCTTGGTGTAAGGCTTCCCATCCAGGGTAGCAGACTGAATAAACCCATTCCCACCAGCAGCACCACCAGTAGCATTAGCCATGTTATACTTAGCCCAATTAACCGTCTTCAGCGCCGCCGTTTTCCCCGTCAGCGGGGAAACAATACTAACAGACTCGAAGAACGGCACAGTGAGTAGGTACACGCTCTGCCCTGGGTTGGGAAATAATCCCATCATCGCCATCGCGACGAACGAGCCCATTGCGCCCGAGTCGTCGTTGCCCGGTAGTCCGGCTGGCGTGGGCGAGAAGTAGCCTGGGATATAGGTGCGCACGCGGGATGCGGACTTTGCCGGTCGCCCGGCATAGTGGTATTGGAAGACTGTTAGGAAGGCGGGCTCGTTGCCGATGTAGGTTATGTTTTGGTCATGGAGGTAATCGAGGCGGGCGACGAAGTTGGTGGGGCCGCCGAGGAGGGATATTAGGGTTTGCATATCGTGGGGGACGAAGCTATAGGGACGGTTAGAAGGGGGCTGGGATGCTGAGGTTGGGGTTGGGGTTGGCAAAAAAAAAGATCTTAGGGCTTACAATTGATATTCCCAGATGCTGGATTCAAAGGTTTCGCCTGCAGTGTTTTGCAGCGAGCAGGCGTGTCCACTCTGGTCGATGTTCGAGCATGCGAGGGGATCTTGGACGCCCCATGTTCCGTTTAGATTCTTTGGCTGAAAGAAACCGGTAAATCCAGTGTCCTTTCCTTGCCAGAGAGAGGCCTGGTCCTCCTTGAATAGGTTTTGCCAGTATCGCGATCTTGTCTCGTACCGCTTTGCATCGGCCGTCTTGTTCAGGCCCCGAGCCATTTGAGCGATAGCGAAGTCGTTGTACGAATACTCTAGTGTGCGTGAAATGCTGCGCGTCATTGTACCGAACCCCTCGTAGTCGAAGTCTTCCACGGGTATGTAGTGTAGATCCTTCCAGCTGCGTAGACCACCGCGGCCTTCGCTAGACCAGTCGTATGGCTCCTCTTCGGCGTCCTTTTGCACAGCTGCGTACCCGGCATCCCAATCAATACCATCCCCTAGGCCTTTCAGGTAGACATCTGCCAGGACGTTGTCGGCGTTAGAGCCTCCTTGTGTGTGTCCTTTACACAGTGACATTCGGCAGTCCGGCAGCCACCCTAGATGGCGCTGGGTATCAATGAGTGAGCGTACCATCTGCATGACCGAAGAGGGATCGAAGATAGTGAGGAATGGAATTTGAGACCTGAAGGAATCCCAAAGACAATAGAACGAATCAAAGTAGGGCTCTGTGCTCTGCCAGAGTGGGTTCTCGCCTGTGTAGTTCTGAGGGTTGATCATAGTCCTGTAAATTCCACTGTAGAAATTGGACAGAACGGATGCATCAATGTTTGTTCGTGAGACACGGATCGGACGCATCTTTTCGGTCCATTGTTCGACTGCTATCTGGCGGGTTGCATTGAAGTCAAATTGTGGAATCTCAGACTCGGCATGAGCGCAAGCTTGCTTTGTGCTTACGAAGCTAAGGCCAACTCGAGCGAGAACCGTATTGTCTGGGGCAGACTTGAAGCGGACAAATCCCCCACCCTACAGAATCACGGTCAGCCGTCTCTGTATGATGAGAAGAAAGGTCCTCGACTCACTGGAAGCGGGTACCCATTGATACTGCGCGATATTTTCAAATCATGAACACCAGCACTAGCACGAGAATTGACAAAAATACCGCTGTCTCGCTGGGCTGCAGGGCTTTTGAAGTCCGCACAGAAATGCAAGACGTATGTTCCCGATCCAAAGCTAGGAGCGAACCGCGCATCACCAGTCATACGGCCCGTTGAGTTGTCCACCGAGATGGTCGCATTGTCCTGACGGGAGTTCGACAGATCGGTGAGATCCAGCAAGATCAATGGACTGGTGCTTGTATCATCTGGGAACTGGAAGCGAAACAGGGACGTATGGTGCGCAGTCGTCATATCAACCCGGACGCCCGATGCCAGCTCTATAGCAAAGTACCCTGGGTGCGCCTGGACCGAGTCGGGCTTATACTTCGTCTTTCGTTGGTTCTTCGGATAGACACATCCATTCACATCGTCGCCGGCACATTTTGCATAGGGAAACAGAGGGAAATTTCCTAACGAAGGATTGCCCCCAGTGCCGGAGTCGTGCATGCTGGAGAATCCGGTGACATTGCCGCCCTCGTACGCGAAGCCTCCTTGGTTGGATTCTGAGTCTGTGTCGGCGACAGCTTTCGCCATGCCATATGGCAATGAAGCGCCTGGAAATACATTGCCTGGGGATAATTAGTGGTTGGCATGTAGTTGGACTTACTTGGTTCAAACTCACCTCCGTTGGCACTGCCGATCAAGGGATTGACGTATTGTAGGACATCGTAATCTTCCACTGGAGAGATATCCGCAGCACTAACTAGGACGCGACCTAAAAATAGCGACAGTAACAAATATGGCGGCATGGTCTAGGTTGAATAAAAGTGATCGAGCGCGTCGGGAAGGTCTAGTATTTAGATACCCCCCTTTATCCCGCACCTGCCTGGTATGCGTACCCCTGGCGATCCCTGTCTGTTGCATGTCTGTTGCATTCCGTTCCGCATGTTCCAGTATCGGATCCGGGGATGAGTTTGGAGTTGTCGGGGGTAGTGCAAGGGTGTACTGGAGGTTGATTGGTGAGACTCGTGTACCCGGACTGGTAGGATTGAGAAAATGTCCAAGACAACCTCGGAGGTTGGATCAATCTCAAATGCCTTGTGACAAATAGGCTTCCTGAAATTCCCAGCAAAAACCTTCTTTCTTGAGAGAATACTTGTAGCATATTTCTTAATAAGTTCTACATATCAGGTGAAGATAAGGAATTAAGAAAGGACATCGGGATCAAGAAGAACCAAATGGGTAACAAGGATGTGTCACCTCAGATTGGATATCAAAGTAACAAAAAGGTAGACAGCATCCATAGTATCATCATTCCCACGTATTTTCCTTTCTGCGAAGCTTGTGCACGATGCCTTTAAAAGGTTAAATTCTAAACATTCAATATAATAATATGTGGTCAACACTCACTGCGCCCATAATAACTACTTCTCTTCTTCCTGGTTCATAACAATTTCCAACTCGGAATTGGCGGGCTCGGCGTACTTGAGCTAGGTAGTGATCTGGATCGGGACACAGAGAGAAATAGTCGGTGTCAGGATGTTCATGCCAGGAGTATGGTAGGTCAACGAGAGGTCCAGCGAGTAGGTGCGGGATACCAGGCAGGAGTGGAAGGTTGGAACAAAGGTCTTAGAGCTAGGGATGGTGATAGGGATGATGACCGAGGTGGTATAATAGTTGTCCTTAAAGAATGATACAGCCGGGTCGTCCAAGTTTTCGGAAGTGATAAGGTGTATTGACTCGCGGCGGTCAGATTCAGATGACATCGAGTGCTTCTCCCATTGAGCTGAGGAGACACACATGGTCAACAGCGGGATAGACTCAGAGAATAGGCCCTGGCCGCCTTGCCCGGATGATATCGTACCGGACTGACAAGGGAAATCCGCCCGAGGAGTTGCACTATAGAAAGTGCTCGCCTTAAGCTTGCTGGTAATCGATCCAAGTTGAGGGGGCTGCTCGTTACCCACTGGGTCGAATCGGAGGCGTACTATCGCAACAGTGCTCACATTATGGCGGGGATAACTTGGAGGGAGTAAGCGGATTGGCTTAGGTTGCGATGAGGAAACGAGCAGCCGGCCCAGTTTGGTTCGCAGGGGTCCATACCGTCCACTCTTTCCCTTGCTCGTACAGTAGTATGGATGACCGAGAACATTGATGGGGGGTTCCTCTTCCACAGTTGGAATAATGCGGACCTTTTTGGCAATGATTGCCAAAGGGTTGAGCTGGCGGTGATCTGACGGGGACTTCATAAATACACCGACACGGATAATGTACGAAATTCGGCTCATATCGGGAGCTAGATCATCTAGGAAGGTTTTCCCATCACCGGCTAGCATAGGGTCACCCAACGTCGGCGGAAGCATAGTGTGTGCACGGTGAACGAGGGGGTTTATCCGTGCGTGCGTGCAGGCCTGTGGCAGCAAACGATCTGGCACAACGAATCCGAAAGAAAACGAGTATGAGCGACCAGGCTCTAGAACCTCTGGAATCAGATACGCAGTCTCCTCAATTGGTTGGCGGAGCTCGAGAAATATCTGCTCTGACCCTACGCGGCCACACGGAACGTGATCGATGGTCGTGTGTGACGAGCCTGTGTTATTGAGGTCAACCGAGGGTTCGCGTGGTGACACGAATAAATTCCAGAGCAAACTTACCTTGCAGCACGATTTCAACCTCGTCGAAAGGCGTTTCATGTTCAACGGTGATGATGGCGGTACCATTGATTTGGTCGCCGGTGGTATATGAGTTGACGATGCGAGGCTGCTGGCCGACCAGCTGGATCTCGATTTTGGGCTGTGAAGGTCGGGTCCAGGAAAGTGTGTCGGAGTTACGGCTGATAATTGGAGTCATTCCCATCGCATTGATGCTTGCAAGTTCCCTCGGGTGTAAGGAAAAGGGGGAATTGGAATGCGAACCATCAAGCGTTTTATATGGCAGATGGAAACAGCGCACGGGAGACAAGAAGCCCGGCAAATCCACGCGCGATTCTGAATCTGAAATATATCCAGAGGAAGGATCAGAGACCACGCGTGTAACCTGATCGCGTGTTTAAAATCAATGAGTGCAGGGGAAGTTCAATGAGACTATTTGGATGCCAGTATCTCCTCTGTGGATGTTGACTATATAGATTGAGAGCATGGACAGCACGGGGGAAATTCTGGAAAGACTTTAGCAAACCCATCCGGGGGAATTGGAGGAACGGAACGTACGTGCTAGCTGCGGCTGCATATAGAAGACCCTTTACCATTAGTATTTCGAGCATACGGGAGACCTCTGTGCATATTGGCATAAATCACGAAACACGAGAACGCGCTAGCACGTGGTCATGCAAGACACTCCCCTGCTACCCCCACTAGTCTACTAGATTAAAAGTATGTGAGGGTTGCCGGTGCACCAAGAGCTCAAACTGGGTAGGCGGAAATATTTCGATGGGCACTTGCAAGGCACTACCTTGAGAAGAGTGTCAATATACCAATAGAGACGATCTTGACCCTGGTACTTCGTACTCCGTAGATATATCCCAATGCAACTTGCAAATGTAAAAACAGGTCAAACAAAGACCCCTAACCTTAACATACTGGCTGCTTAGACGTAACCGCAGCTAAGATGATCGGTGCTTTCTTTTTCCCTTTCATGGGCCCACTCCCAGAAACTTCCCTATGGGGTAAAGGGTAAAAAGATCCTTCATTCCTAGGGCTTGACGGGAGCCACATGTTATTCGTCTTCGAGATGTAGAAAGTGATGGAACCAATGGATAAACGCGTCAGGTTGTATACCCAGCTTTGGTTACTAAACATTGTTTACAAATCACTTCACCCGGGGCCAGATTTGGACAATGCATGTCTCATGGGAGCTGCTCGCATATCTAACCTCATGACTCTTATGGCACTAATCTAGTGTCATGAATCTCCACGGAAATCCTGCCAGGACCGACATTTTGCATAGATATGTGGATCACTTGCGGCAATTTGGTCAAGTGTGCAACTTCGATGTGAATCTTGAATACTGACGGTCCTATATTCACCAACGTCCATAGACAAGTGTCCAGTGATGCCCCTCGGAGAGGAGCTGGGTTGACTAAACAGCCAATGGAGTCTGGTTATGGGTGGACAAGGACCTAATTTCTAGCCAGCTCGAAATTTTGAACGATTTAGGATAAGGTGAAATCAGTGAGTGTACGAAGACCAAGGTGTATACATGTAGTGAGGATTTGCGGTCAAGTGGGGAGACAAGGCCTGATCCTATTGGACGACCCCTTGGCTCCACACTTAATTCACAGAAAGAGACTCCGAGACTTCCATTTTTCAATGACCTCGGAAGTAAATACACTCCGTACATTGGTTCTGTTTCAGATCTGACGAGACACAGTTATGTTATTGGCAATTTGGAATTATAGAGGTAACAAATTAATTCCCATAGAGCCAAAGATGTCCATCCAACAGAGTGGACCGAGTCCATTGCGGTTGGCGTCCACCTTCTCCCAGATCTGCTGCACTATATCCAATTGCCTGGATATGTTCGTGATCCCATAATGATCTACTCGGTGCCACCACGATTTACAAGAATCCCGCTGTGGGCCTATAGCGTCACAGGAAGCAATAAACATCGGCCATGTAATCGGAGCCATTATGCGCACTCGACGGGATTCTGACCTCGACTTGACATCCTCGGCAGCATCCAGGTGCTCGATGATATTTTGAACTTCCTTTCTGACATCCATGGGCTCGTAATGTTGGATACGTCGGTAATAGTAAATCAGTGCGCCATAATGCCAAGCTTTTGCTTGATGGTTGAACAGGGTCATCATCAAGTCATCACTTGTCACGATCGACGATATTCTCTCATTTTCCAGACTCCAGGATAACAGGGTATCGCCTAAGGTTTCACAAGCCTGAAGAAGATCGTCTGGGATAGATTGCTGTTGCCTCTCGAACTGAGCCACAAATTCACCCAGTCGACACGTTTCCTGGATCATTGCGGCAATGGATGGTGTGATCCCGTACATGTATTCATAACAACTACTTGACTGAATGGTAATATCCTCTGTGTGAGGGATATCGGCCTCGATACCGAGCCAAGGCGACAGAGTAGCCTCGAAAGACATCGTTCGGGCCATGAGGGTTAGAAAGGCACTTATCTCATTGAGTTGACGAGTCGAGCCACTGATCAGTTTCCATTTTTTGCGCGAATTCCGTATTTTGGTTGCAGCATCCAAGTGTACTTTGAAGTCTCCATCCCCGGATATTACCTAAAGAACATTAGTGAGTGCACTGCGAATGTACAGATGTGTCAAGCTCATTAATGCTTACTCCGATTGTACAAAGAGATAATATTGCCAGCAACCAAAATTTGTAATCTGCCCCTGGTGTGAAGGAGTCGACAGCAGCCTGCACGGATTGAATTGCATAGTGCCTATGTTTAGCACCTATATTGTGGCATCTGGTCTGTAGTTTATCACGGTTCCACAAGTGGAATGCCGCCGATGATAAAATCGCGTGATAGATCGCCGAATGCAGTTTTCCTCTGGTCGCAATTTGATGTGACATGCTGACCTGTGCGCCTTCGATTGCAGCCGCAGCATATAAGCTACGATATGGATTTTGGGTGTGGAGGATGGGTTGGAGAAGATCTGCAAGATGATCCAAGTAGTGGTGCATTAGCTTCACAACTTCCACATCGCCAAAAGCTTTGCTTGCAATGTGCCGAATTGGAATAAGCGTTGGATTAGACAAAGTCGGACATGTGGATAGTGGTGTGGTATCGGAGTGCAATGGTGCATCATTCCAGTCGCATGTTGGGGAGTTCTCACTCAACTGGTCATGAGCCGAGGTGAGATCTACCCAGTAACCATGTTCCCCGACACTTCCTCCAGACTCTGTCCTAGATTGGCTATAAATATGAAAGTCACCAGAGACATCGGCTGCGTTTTCAGAAGAGGGGTTATAGGCAGATTCAAATTGGGGTGAGGCTTGGGCTAGCTCCAAGCCCTGCAACTCCGTGTCTTGAGCATAGTCGCGGTCAGCACTTATTGGCCCTAGCAAGTATTCAGTGGAGCTCCAGCCTACTTGCCCTTCCCCTAACCCATCAAGGGGCATGACCAAGCTCTGGGAGGGGTCAGGGTCCTCAATATGTAGTGGGAAAATTGAGAAGGGGCCCTTTTTCGACGACAAACCAGATCCTACATCATACTCGATAGAGGATAGGAAGTCATCGATCTCCTCTTCCCGGTATCGACACACGGTATCTTCAGTCACAAGCTGTCAGATGATAGGCCTTGTGGAGGGTAGTACAGATCATTCCATACCTAGCAATATTCTCCTTCGGCCTTGTTTATTGGAAGTAGGGACCATATCAGGCTCTGCGAACGGGTCTGATACCCACTGCAGTCTAATATCATAGCCGCCACAGGGAATTCCTCGCTTCTCACAGTTCTTGCATGTGACTGGCCTTTCGTCACATCTGACTTTCCTTGCTTTGCATGTCCAACAGCTGTTTTTTTGTAAGAAAATGCCTTTTCAAGTAGGTTTCTGGGGCATTTGGGCGTACATACCCCGTGAATGTCATGGGCCGGGGCTTTGCTTGTGCTTGCATGCTGAACGGAACGACAATCTCCTGGGGCTTATGTATCGCGGTGTTATGCCCACGTTGATAACTAATGCGGATGAGTCATGCTTTATAAGTGGATCAATTTGAACCTCCAGCTAACTCCATGGGTTTCACGGCGACTACCTATATCAAACGCCTTGCTATATAGTTTTATATTTAGGGAATAATCTAAGTATTCTGCTAGGCAAAAAGCCTGGTGTTTGTGATGGCTCTAAAAGAAAACACCTTACAACTACGCCAATCAAGGAGACCAAACATTTGAAGTCTACCACTTTCCTTTAGAACATGAAGAATGGCCTACTACCTCGGTTTGATTCAATATCCAGATACTTGGGACTAAATTAGCTCGCGGAATTTATGATTAGGCCGGCCTAAGGTTGGGATTGAAGCCCGAGTTAAGCACGTGTTTTGTCGCAAGGCTATCAAAGATATTAGACTAAAGACTTGATTCGCGGACTATTATAAGAACCATATCTGAAGCCTGCTCATATGAGACTAAGTACTAGGGCTCAGTTATGTGTATGTAATGATAATCTACCGAGGCAAATATTTGCCCGCACACGGATTACAGCAAGCCACAGTTTTGGAAATTTTAATCCAGTGAATGTAAGCTAAACCCAAACATTTCTAATGGTCTGACTAAGGGCTTTCATCCGACTCGAGGTATAACTCATCTGTATCTCCACAGAAAATCCCGTCAGATTCTTCCTCGATCTTGCGGACCGTCTCGGGAGACAGCCACACATATCTCTCTACTTGCCTTGATCGTGGCTGTAAGCCACCATATATACCAGCATACCCTTAGGAATCATTCATCGCGCCTGGATAGATCGCACCACGGACGTGGTCTGTTGTTGGCTCCAGATCAGCTACCAGAGTCGCTCCCGTCCCATCAATCGGCCCAAGGTATTCCCATTCCAAGCCCTGCTCTGTTGCACGTTTTTCCAAGTCCTGAAGGTAAAATGGATTCTCGATTCGCCGGGCAACTTCTATTAGACTTTTGCGCGGAGTAGGGTTGATACGTTCATAGAGCGATTGGTAGTCACATAAGACACAGGTAATAGCGATCTGCGGCAGCATGTTTGAACACTTTGAGGCCAAAGATCGTAGAGTGTTTTGGTGAGGTTTTAAGGGCCACCATATCATTCAGGGGAGGCATTTTGAGCCGTTGCTGAAGCCAGCGATGTCGTTAGTCATGACTCGGCGGGCGTTGATAGCAGTACGAATCATGTCACATTCGCGTCCGTTGTCACTAGCCAAAGGGACACCTGGCAAAATGATTCTCCCGGGGTTGGTTTCAATCTGGTCAGCCCACCACCTAGCAGACATTGTATTGTGATAAATTCCGCGAAGGATAGAATAAAGCTCGTAATCGGTTCTGAGTCTTCGAGGATGCATAAGTCGAACATACCTATCCACATTTCCATCGTACGCAGCCATTTGCGTTAGAACATCCTTTTCAAGAATCGGAAGGCCAGGTGGAAGAGGCATTCACAGTAGTTTAGCTCCTTCTGGACCAAGTTCGAAATGAGAATCATCTAGTTCCTTTTTTTCTATGCCGATAAATCCGTCCTCTTCAATATCAATATCATCTGGAGTCGTGTATGGAAGATTCTCAGGAGGCGGGACGCGTTGGTCTAACCTCCATCGAGGTTTCATATCACCACTTAGGAAGGCAGGTGTTCGTGGGGTCTCCAGATCAATAGATCGAGTGAAATCGTTCATAATAGCATATCTTTGGGGCTCTGACATAATTATCTGATATATCTCTGCCCCTTCCTTACTTTCTCGGGCTTCTTCAGCAATAGAAGTATCAGGGAGGAGATCGAGCTTCGTGTAGAGGTCTGTGTACCCCGCAGCAGCACACGCTCGGCCTACTTGATAGCGCATCGACGGATATCGGCGAGCAACTTCACGATAAGTGGCTTCGTCTGCGAAGTCCGGATACCAGATACAGTATGGTTGGAACACGGGGTTGTCAAGGTCGGGTATCATATTACTCATGATCAGTCGGCCCGGGAGAACTCAGGGATGTCATCGTCAGAGCACAGCTCCATGGCTGCTGTGCTCATTGAGCCATGGAGCTGTGCTCATTGCGAATTCGAGAGAGGTACGAAGTCCGCGAATTGTCGCACGACGGTGCCAGAAAGATTCTGGATTTTCCGGGGATTTCTTTCCATCCATCGCGGCGACACATTGGTCATAATCAAATTCCGGGCTTTTCTTCGCATCGTCGCTGCGAGCAACTTGTAAATCTTCCATTAATAGGATTCCGCGAGGGAAGTGCAATTTGGATAGATAGGAGAGTAATCAAATATTTGGGGGGTCATTCACAAGCATATGACATCTAGAGTAGCAGAAAGAGAGATGGTAAGAAGTGAAGGATACGCCAGACTGGGATATGGCCCCCTTATGGCCCTCAACAGGAACCGAGGTTTTTTCTAGTTGGAAAGTGGGCTGTACTTTTCTCAGAGGCATCGAATTCGGTGGGGCAATAATAGGCAACAATCAAGTATCTTCATCGTACCGAGTGTATATGGCCAAGGATAACTTTAGATGCAATACTGACATTTGCGATAAGAAAACTAGTCTCTCAAACACAAAGAAGAGAACCACAGCGTAATGCTTTTATGAGAGATTTCCAGAAATGACCTCTCAGGTCTAGCGGTCTCAAATTAGATTCGGACATTTTGGTTGCTCGCTATGCCAAAGATACAATTCCATAAATGGTTATTGTTGAAAGTTAATTATCCAGCAACTACACACGGAGATGCGAACCTTTTATAACAGATGGCATGAAATTCCCAGTACAGAGTAAATCAGAAGGCGTGCATAGATATCATTGGCAACGGTCTCGGAGTCACCTTCCTCACTACCAGCCCCACCCACTCTCATACAGTATGGAAATATTATCTTTTTGTGACTCCCCAACAAGATAAAAACGACCAATAGCTCTTATTATTGGTTAGGCAAAAGATCATGAAAGCGACTGCGAATTTCTGGTCGTGAAATCTCGCCAAAATCCATTACCGCCGCAGATGTAGGTTAGTCTTACGGATTCTTATCACAGTTCTTAAGGCTCAATTGGTGTTTAGTATGGAGATATCAGGATTCAGATGGCACAGTGATGTGTGGTCTCCACATTACGTGTTGCTCTGGGCCCACTTCTTACCCTATGTCTGCTTCTAGTTTCTGTTTTTCTGTTTTCAACCCTTCGTTCTATATCTACTCACTTTTCCCTCGAAATACTATTCAAAATGATTACGTTTTCAAGCTCCCTGTATCTTCGTGGACTGAAATCATTACAAAATGTCATCAATTCCGAAATCGAAGACACAAGACAGGCAAGGAGATGTCTCGTTGAGGATCAATTCCACCCTGGACTCTATAAACCCCGATCACGAGAACAAAATCCAGGTTGGAGTGGAAGCTTTCTCATATGAATACCCGGAAGGTGGCCTATCAGCATGGATTGTGGTGGCTGGGGCATCCATGATGATGGCCTGCACATTCGGGATGATGAGTACGGTAGGGGTTCTACAATCTTACTGGGAGACACACCAGCTACAAATGTACTCATCCAGTGAGATTGGATGGATATCTTCCTTATTTGTATTCCTCAATTTGCTGCTGGGTGTGCAAGTTGGCCCGTTGTTCGACCGATACGGCCCGCGATGGGTCATGCTCATGGGTTCCATACCATACACCATTTCCATCTTTCTATTGGGATCTTGCCAAAAGTATTATCAGTTTCTACTCTGTTTGGGTGTACTGGGTGGAGTCAGCAGTGCACTTGTGTCAACTCCGTGTCTGGCTATTATTTCACATTGGTTTAATCGGCGCCGTGGCACTGCGACTGGCATTGCTATGGCTGGCTCAAGCCTTGGCGGCATAATTTTTCCGATTATCTTGAGACCAGCATTGGATAATCTTGGCTGGGCTTGGGCACTCAGAATCCTGGGCTTTATCTTCTTTATCTTCCTGGCTATTGGGAACATGTGCATCAAGAGCAGGTTCTCGGTAAAGACGAGTGGAGGAACCATTAACTTGAAATGCTTTGCGGATTCTCGATTTATATGGGCCACGATAGGCGCCTTCTGTATGTTTTTTTCCAATTAATATGTCATGATAACACTTTATTGACACCATCAAGTCGGCGAGATAGTCGTTTTTACATCACTGGGCCTGATACCATCATACGCCCTTTCTCAGGGATTCGGCTCCGAGACTGGGTTTTATCTATTGTCTGTGTTTAATGCGTCTGTATATCTTACTAAATTTTCCTCCTAGCCTTCAGGCTAACAATGAGCACAGTGGATCGGGTTTAGGTCGATGGCTTGCAGGATTGGCCTCTGATCACTACGGTCGATTTAACACAATATCAGTAATTATGGCCGTTACCGCACTATGTATTTTCGTCTTATGGTATCCATTTGGTCATCTGATTGGTGTGCTGTATCCTTTTGTCTGTCTACTCGGTTTTGGAACAGGGAGCATTCTCAGTCTGACGCCTGTATGCATCGGGCAATTATGCAAGACGGAAGACTTCGGGCAGTGGTTTGGAACTTGCTATTTTGTTACCAGTTTCGGGTGAGTACTGACCCTCTATATCTATATGCGTGCTTCGCCTGCTTATCCTTTTGGTTTAAGGAGTTTGGTTGGAATCCCAATTGGTGGACTGCTGCTACAAGTAGTTGGGGCCTCAAATTTGGTCGCCTTTCTTGGCGGTGTTCTTGTCATCGCTTTGATTGCTTTTGTGATGGCGCGATGGGCATGTTTAGGATATCATTGGAAATGGTTCACGATCGCATGAGATGTTATTATTCTAGCTTTTTACCGCGGAGATCTTGAAACGGCATAGTGAAGCTTTGATCTTATCTCCTGAAAGGAAAACCTTCGACTGATGTCCGACTTTGATCAGTGCTCAAGTTTGACCGGCATGCCTCGACAGGTGGTTCACCAACTCTAACCCTAGTGATGTGCAGATAGAAAGAAGCCATGACTTTCCATCAACAAGTTCCAACATCAGATTTTACAAACGTTTCAGGTCTTTCATTGCCAACCATTCTCTAGCTTCTGGCGGTAATCTGTAATCATTTCAGGAGTAACATCGTTTCCTCCACAAACAACGATTACAACTCGACTATCCGGTGTGAGGTCTGTCATGACCTCCCTTAGCCTATCCAACCCAACTTGAACACTTATTCCGCAAGCCAACTCGACCTCCAACCGCAGCTCATCGCATAAACGTACAACTCCCATCGCAGCATCGGCATCGGTACCCACAATACTAGTAACTTCGACACCGGGCGGAGGGGATTGCACGTTTTTCAGCGTCTGATGTGCCACGCAGAGCGCCCCCAAGGTAATTGCCTGGGATGTAACTGCAGGAATAGGCTGCAAAGAACCCATGCGTAGCGAATGCGCTAGCGAGTCCGCCCCAGCTGTTTCAACGGCAAGAATTCGAACTTGCTTCGCCTTTTTCGGAAGTGATGTCGGTTGATAGGCTGGTAAATGCCTCTCAAGGCCTTCAATAATTCCGTTTAAAAGCCCACCCCCACCAACGCTGCAAACGATTGCATCTGCCGGGAAGGAACGATAGGTATCGGTCTTGTCATCCACGTTGGCCCTTGGAGGCAACTGCTTGATCATTTCATCAACCAGAGTCGCCGCACCTTGCCAAATATCGTGGTGGTCGAATGGTGGGACATAAATGTTCTTAGCCAAGGGATCTGATTGGTTGTCTTGATTTTGATTATCGATGAAAGTTTCCCGCATATACGCATCAGCTTCGAACCAACTTGCGCCATGGCGGATAACATTAGAAGCCCCTGCAGCGCGTATCTTTTTGATCATCATAGGCTTCGCGCTCAGGGGAACAACAACAGTACAAGAACAACCTAGATCACGAGCGGCTATAACTGCTGCAAGCCCTGCATTGCCTGCTGAGGAGCTGAAAAAATGCAGGGGTTTCCCATTGTTTGATGGGTCAGAAAGAGATGACAGAATCAAGTTTCCAATACCCCTAAACCAGTTTTAAATTCTGTATTAGACCTCGTTTGACACGCTGCAATATAGAATGTTGAACTCACCGTGATTTGAACGAGCCGGAAGGTTGAAAGGACTCCAGCTTGAGGAAAATTCTACTATATTGCTCATCAGCGCCCGGGACGTTTTAATGGTAAAAATTGAAGCCAAATCTTACCATCCCGCAGCCTTTGAGAGTGTTGCTGACTCGAGCAAAGGTGTCTCAATCCACGGTTTCTTCAATTTTTCTGAAGCGATATGGCCCATCTTTGAGCGATTTGAGGCATAAGATGCACCACTTCCCAATGATGTTTTGAGAAAATCCAGAAATATGTAAACTCAGTAGGTTAAACCAGCAATTTATATTGGGGGAACACAAGGCCCCTAGGAAAGGTGTTATCGGAGCCTGGTCTTGCCGACGCCCTTCATTTGACATTTGGAGTAATAAAGTGGGTCTAGTTTATACAAGTACAGTTTGCAGTTGGGGAGCATATCAATTGGTAATCCGGCATTTCAACCATTTTGGTCAACCTTTGGTATAATAAGTACCAGTTATCGTGTGTTGACAGCATTTCCTTTACATCTAGGAACGTTTGCTTTGTCACTTTCTCTTGGAGAATTGTGCTCGATTCTTTTCAAGGCACCTCTAAGTCAGCCTACCACGACCGAGTTGTCCTTCTCGTACCTAGTTTAACTGGGAGCTTCATGGGAGGGATATATGCAAGCTAGGCGTCGTGGCTTGTATGCTTTAGCTGGAGCACCGTTTGACTTGCTGTGATAGAGAGAGTGGGAAGCTTAGGAAGTTTCTCCAGCTCGCGGTAAGCTTTCTCAAGATTTCCAATAGTGATATTCCTTCCGAGGCAGTTGTTAATTAGCTTCAGGGTATAATCAACTTTATTGGGAGATGAACTAGTTGAGATATGGCAAATGAGGTCAAGAATCTTCGCATTTATTGTGAATAGGAACTTTCAGAGATCAAGTAAGCGGAAGGTCTGGACACAACACTGTTGAGAAAGTGAAGAGGAGAAAATATATGAAAGAAAAGAAAGTACTTGTGTCTTCCGGCATGCTATGGCCTGGAGGATAGCTAATAACGTGTCGCAGGCCACCTGGGCAGAGGTGCCTTCCCACATCATTCCCCCTCGCTTCATCTCTTCTATTTTCCGCCCTCTATCTTTTCCACATCACTGGTATCTTTATATAATCTCCTTCTGAACACCTGATGACACCTGTATGAGATGGGCGTCTGTTTCCCCTTGAGGTCAAGTTCCTTGAACTCAGATGTTGAAAGTGGCTTTGATCTCACATGCGATGATGCCAACTAGGCGCAGTGTAGGACTCGGTTTAAGGTCGCAGGTTGCTGTCGTAAGTTTATCTTTGAAGGATCCATGTCTGACAAAGCCTCTTACCTTATCTAGAGCAAATTCTGAATATGCTCGACAACCCTCGGATTCAGATACCATTTCGTCTGAGCACTTTTCTCCGTGGTGTGCATACAACAGCACCCAACCCAAATCCTCCTGGCTCACCTCCAATCCGTATCATGTGCAAAAGTCAATTCGTATTTGAGCCATTTGTGCTCGCTGGAATGAAGTGCTCTCTACATAGCTTCCCTAGCTTTTTACTGTGGTACGGCTCAAAAGCCAGAGAAGCCTTGACCGTCAATTTTAATCATTGTAGAAATACGAAGAGGCGAACCTGCTGCTGGTGTGACGCAGTGTTTTTTCTATATATGTATTGTTCATACACAACGTCGGTATGAAGAGAAGTGGAACCATCCTATTTATAGCCTCTCTGCGGATAACGACCAATTTAATTTGCTTATGATACGCAGGGGATTGTTGAGACTCTCGCATACTTCCACACATAGGCCGCTATATTATCCTACTCTTGCCACAGCGGTACCTCGGAGAATGGCTCCGAATCTCAAGTGATATTGGATAACCAGGATGCTCTGGCCGCACATGCCAATGGCATATCCTATAACCCTTTGTCAATCTTTCAAGTGAAGACCGAAATCAAAGGCACGGATAAGGAGATTGGGGAAGTTGAAGAGGACAAGGGGGATGATTACTGGGGGATTGGGCCTGTTTCTCGCTTCAGGAACAGCCATAGATTTCGATCCCCAGGCTGAGATCCTATATCTCGGTTGATCCCATGTGGTTCATGCAAGTTTGCTGTAGTTCGAGTGGCTGCATGCCTGTTTGTTATCTTAATATTCCATATTCACGGAGAAAGTCAAGCAAGAAAGAAGGTTAATAAGACATCCCTCCAGTCTGGGAGTTGTTACTCATCAGAACCGCTTATACACATCTTTAATTCAATCGCCGACAGCTATTCCGCCTCGTTGTAAGATCACCCGAACCCCCGCCGGCCCCTCCCCCACCGGAAGTTATACAACTCGGAACTTCCCCCGACGGACGGAAGCCACAACGTGCAAAGATGTCTTTAGCAGAAGAGCAAAAGGTATTTCCATTACACTTGTATCTCCAACTAAACGGAGTGAAATACTGACATATTATGGCACATAAAAGACGATCAAGGAGCTCGAGGCTAATTGGATCTGGGTTCCAAACTGGACCGACTCTTCAAACACAAACACAGCTGGCAAGATAGTTCATTTCACGCGTCATGTTAATTTGTCCTCGCGACCAACTAAATCAGTGCTGCATTTCTCAGCAGACACACGTTACAAGCTCTATGTGAATGGGAAGCATGTTGCCGTCGGACCGACTCGCAGCAGTCCTTTGATCTGGTACTATGATACGCTGGACATTGCGCCCTACCTGAAAGAGGGACAGAATGAGATTGGATTTGTGGTTGTCCGGTACTTTGCAGCTTTGAGGAGCGCAATGCCTTTTGTGCGGACGGCTCTTCCAGGCTTAACAGTCATTGGGAAGATTGAGACTGGCCAGGATGTCATTGATGTTGCTTCTTCCAACAACTGGATGGCATCGGTCGATGAAAGTATTCAGTTTCCAATGGGATTGGCCGACGATGTGTTCCTTCATGTAAGACTGGCTCTTAATCGAAGCTCTCCCCGCGAATTTCACTGACATTGGTTATATAGATCAGCGAGCGGATTACTCCTACCAACCCCGGGCCTGCTTTAAAGCCATTTCCCTACAAGATAAAGACGCTCAATGGCGATATCCCGCCCTGGCATTTACGTCCACGCTCGATCCCCATGCCCGAGTCAACACCAACGGTTGTGAAAACTATCAGAGCATGCGACAGTGCGATCAATGCCAGCAATTGGATAGCCTTCTTTGCAAATAATTACTCTCTCGCACTTCCAGCAAACTCAACTCATACACTTGAAGTGCAAGCGGATGTCCACTCGACTGCATTCCTTCGATGGGCCTTCAAGGCAGCCAAAAGCACTTCTCATATCAGACTCAAAGTGACATACTCAGAAGGCTATGAGCTCGAGCCTCGATCGTACCCTTTCTTCCGCTCGAAGGCCGACCGGCTGAACGCAAGTGTCGGCCACATTATCGGACCCTACGATGAGGTGACACTTGATCTTCCCAACACCGAAACCGTTGTCTACGAGCCATTCTGGTTCCGAACCTTCCGTATCCTGAGAATCGAAATCAACGTCGGCCCTGAACCAATTGAGATAGTATCGTTTGATGCTACTCAGGTCAACTACCCCATGGCCGTCAAAGCCAGCTGGAAGGAACCTGGCGATGCCCACAGCGAGCGAATCTGGGACGTCTCCATCCGAACAATGCGAAACTGCATGTTCGACGGCTACTCCGACTGCCCGTTCTACGAACAATTACAGTGAGCCTTACCATTCCCAAAATTAACCACCTCGGCTAACAATCCAGATACTCCGGAGACAGCCGCTCCGTCGGTCTATTCCACTACCTCCTCTCAGGCGACGACCGACTGATGCGCCAAGCAATCACCAACTTCGCCGCGTCAGTCACACCCGAAGGCCTCACACAGTCCCGCTTCCCCTCACACGTACCACAAATCATAGCCGGCTTCTCCCTGTATTGGATCCTGCAGGTCTGCGACCACCACCTATACTTCGGCGATACGCGCTTCGCGCGAAGCTTTCTCCCGCGCATTGACGGCATCCTCGACTTCTTCGACGCCCACGTCGACGAGCTCGGTCTAGTCAGCGGACTGCCTGGAGTAGTCTGGCAATATGTTGATTGGGTGACAACCTGGGGTGCTACAGATGACTATCCTGACAAAGGAGTTCCGACCTCCGGACGGGAATCCAATCGACACACATATTTCAGTATGCTGTATGCGTGGGTTCTGCAGAAGGTTGCTGGTCTGGTTCGTGATGTTGGTCGGCCGGGACATGCTGCTGAGTACGAAGCGAGGGCGGAATCTCTGATAGGGGCTATTCGGGCTCATTGCTATGATGGGAAATTCTTTACCGACTCGACGGCTGATATTGCCGATGACCTGTCATATTCTCAGCACTGTCAGGTCTTCGCTGTTATCTGTGGAGCAGCGAAGGCCGAAGACTATGTGCGGATCTTGACTGAATCGTTTACAAATGAGCGTTTCTCAAAGTGTTCGTATATGATGCGGTTCTATGCTTTCCGGGCACTGGCTTTAGCTGGTGAGGACTTGTACGAGTCGTTTTGGGAGAGGATGTGGGCGCCGTGGCGAGGGATGCTGGCCAATAATCTTTCAACTTGGGAGGAGGATGATGTTAGACAGAGGTCCGATTGTCATGCTTGGGGCAGTGTGCCAATTTATGAGTACTGTACTGAGCTAGCGGGTGTTCAACCGGTTGCTGCTGGCTCGTCGAGGATATCCTTCAGGCCTAGGCTTCGGTTGACTAGGGCGTTGGAAGCGAAGGTGGCACTGGGTGGGGATAATCTAGCCACAATCTCGTGGAAGGTCTCTGGAAATGAGAATATTGTAGAGCTCAGACTTGAGAAGGCGGTTGATGTTATCAGTCGATTGCCGGGCGGCAAGGAGGAAGAGCATGGGGTTGTGGATCATCTCAGCTTTGTTTTAAGGATTGAATAAGCACTTCTAGTCACATAGATATTATAGTATCTTGAAAGGCCCTACTCCCAGGACGTGCCGTTCACCTCATTCTACAGGTTGCGACTGCCCATAGAAAGAGATCTTAGAAGACGTTTCGTCTGGCGCTGGCACTGAGGCCATTTTGCTGATCTACTGAGCCAGAAATGGTCGGAACAACAGTTGAAGAATTGTAATAATATAATTCAATATAAACTAAACTAAACTCTCTGGCCTCAAGTAGTCCATAATATACTCTCTTCACTTAGACTTACGCTGTGACTACCATCTCATGGTCCTCACGTTGTTCATTCGAGCGCAGCTGCACTTCGGTGACATATCCCTTAAACTTGCGAAGGTTGACCTTCTTCTCGAACCTTGAAAAGAAAACGTGTTAGTTAACTCTATAAGACGGATATCAGGTAGGGGGTTGGCATACATCTCATCAATCTCAGCCGGTGTTCGGCGTGTCACTTCTGGAAGAATGAACCAAGCGATAATTACCGCAAGTGTGCCTGTGCCCGCAAAGCTGTTAGAGGATAGCCTGTTAGTATTTTACAGAACCTGGACTTGAACAAGATGACAGGAGACTGACAAGAAACCAGTTTTAACACCCCAGTGTGAGACAGGTGCGTTGTTGATCATCAAAGGCGTGCAGAAACTGAACATGATAGCGACCAAGTTTGAGGATGCAAGAGCCCAACCGGCTGTTTTTGCACGCAAGCGTTGCTGGGGGATCTCAGCGGCGTAGGCATAGCCAATAGCCGATGCACCAGTAGTGGACAAAGTTGCCAAACAAGCGAAGAAGATCTAGTACAGTTAGTAAATTGCCAAGGGTCTGCTGAATTTTTAAGGACTTACGAGAAGCGAACTCGTTGATGGCTTGGTATAATCGAAGCAGCCAATAATTCCAAGGCACAAAACAGACACGGATGTAACTGCATAAGGGTAGATTGTCAACGGACGACGACCAAGTTTGTCCGTGGTGACGGCAGTCATCAACATAGATATCAACTGAACACACGATAAAATAACCGTTACCATAAATGGATCTTTGCTGCCAGCATATTGGACTAGGCCGATATTAGCAGCGTGAAAGAAGGCGCGCATGAAAGCATTAGTACTCACAAAAATATGTAGCGTAAGTGTTAAACACGGACAAGCCGACAAGCTGTTGGGCAATCTTGGGCCAAGCAGCAATGAAGAAACGAAGGCCATTGCGGCCCTGAAAGACAGCCCAGGGGCCCTCTTCGGAGTTACGCTCTGCGAGTATGCGCTCCTCTGCAATAGTGGCAGTCATAACTTCCTGGAAAGACACGTTAGAAATTTGTTTAAATACGATCGACAGGGGAACAATGGCACACAATCTGCTCGTCGACACTGTATCCCTCAACATTGCCATTGCACCTAGTTAGGACCTTGGCTGCCTTGTCGATCTTGCCTTTGCTCACGAGCCACCAAGGTGATTCTGGGACGAAGGCGAAGATGATGAGAATGATGCCAACCATAGCCCACTGACGGTAAGTTAGAATTGTTAGTAACTATCTTGACCATGGAAGCTGAATGAAGGCCACTACGAACCTGTGTATAGATAGGAACTCGGAATTCATATGGGTCCTTTGCGCTGAGTTCCTGGAGTGCCACCGAGGCGAAGATCTGACCAACCACGAACCAACTAGAGAAAATCAGCAAATAAAGCACAGGAGTCCCATACACCTAACTCACAAACTGTACGCATTGATATAGAAGCCTCGCAGCTGAGTGGGAGCGATTTCGGACAAGTAAAGAGGCAAGGTGGATTGCAGCATACCAACACCCATTCCAGAGAAGAGTTTCGCTGCGAGCCAGTGGTCCCACCTTGTTGCAAAAGATTCAATAAACACACTGATAACAATATCGAGCCAGATTATATAGAATGCGATTTTGCGACCGAACTTTTCTGTGGCATATTGGAGAAGCTGGAGAGTGGTTAGTCAATCCCTAGGCCAGCTCTGAAGGCCCGAAAGACATACAATTTGACCGATAGTTTGACCGGCGGATTGGACACCACCCCATGCGGAGATGTATTTGCCTGCAATAATCGATATTCCAGGGGAAGCCATCTGTCGAATGAAACCCTTGTTGGAGACAATACCGCCATTAAGATTAATCTCTACGATCGGGTCAGCAGAATTCAAAGCTAACGGGCCCCAAAAGTATGATCTTACGGTAACCATCCAGCGATGCGCTAAACGCCGCGGTCATGGCAATTAGTGACACGGTCTTGAACCGTCTCACACACTGCCAGACACCAAGGTCGTCTTCACGAGATCGCATAATGGGCCCCATGCTCTTGGTAGGCATGCCATCTCCCTGGTGGGAAGAAGCATCCTCGATATTTTCAGCGCTCGCCTTGGACAAGTCCATCCTGGATGTAAGTAGACACAGTATGTGCCCCCCCAAAAAAAGAAAAATCACCAAGTATCTATCAAACGAAAATCAGTAGCTGGAAGGTAATGTTTATATCTCCATTTCTTTGACTGAGTTTAGAACACTAACAAGGATTGGTTTACTCACTCTATTACAAGGTAGCTCAGCTACATAGGCAACTGGATGTAAAACTCAGCTCACAAATTAGATCCTACAATGCTAAAATCCTATGGTTCATTTGCCGACTCGCTATTTTAGGGGTTTTCATGGGTTGTTTTCGACAGAAGTGGCTGGTTGGCTTGTGAAACGGCATACTAGTGGGCGCCCATTCAAGCGGCAATTGCTTCGCTATGAATTATACCGAACATATTACCTGGTGGCTGATTTAGTTATGGAGAGACCGAGACCGATGGAATATGACAAGTTTTGAAGCTCACTGTGTTTTCGGAGTTGAGGCATACATCCATAGATGTCCCGTTGTCCGAGGACTTACTCTAGAACAATATGTGTTTTTTACAAACTCTTTATTCTTATTTTGCTACTCGCAGATTACACATTGAATGTTCGAAAAAACAAAATTCACTATTGAATTGAATGCAACCAAGGGCTGCTACCCCGCAAACTCCCACTAGCCCTAACTAGAGAATCCCCGGTGGCGTAGCGCCTATAGGAGGAAGTTCAACCTCCACATTCCATCCATCCCCAATCTTCGGACTTTTCGGGCAAAGTCTCTCCTGAGCTCCTTTCTAGGAAACTAAGACCGAGGAATTACAGGTAAACCAGAAGAGCCTCGGAAGCGGCAACAGTGAAAGTTGCTTTCCCGCCAGAGACAGTGACTGTCTCTGCGCTCTCTGTGCCCTGAATAGTGCAAGTACCATTGGCAAACGTCTGGCCTGCAACGGTCGGGTTCTCACCCTGATCGACTCGAGACGTGGCATAAGGGGCAGTCAGCCGTTTAGCAGTGATGCTGGAGGACGAAAGCCCGGACAAAGTGTATGTCTGCGACGAGCGCGTTCCGCTGGTAGAAATATAGTAGTCGGAATTGTAGAGAAGGACCCGAACAGGAACGCCAGCTTTATAGATGGCATAGGCTGCATATGCTGTATCTTGGCTATCCAGAGGCGCAATCTGGTCGGCGTTGGCGAGCGCCATGGTGGCGAAGTAAGCACCGTAGTAAGGGGAGCCTATGTTATAGCGGCCCCACCAGCAGTATTGGCCTTGAGAGTTAGCTTGTGGTAGGGTGGATAAGTGTTTCTGGGTACCTTACAGTTTCCAACGGTGCCCTGGTGGAAGTAGAGAGCATTTGTGCCCATGAGGACGGTCTGCATCACGTAGTCCAAAATCCAGAGAGCAGCACCAAAAGTCGGGCTGATACCTCCGCCACCTTGGGTTGCTAGGTATCTGTTAGCATTTCTATCAAGTGACAGTGGATGATAATATACCGGAGTTAGTTTCGCCGAAAATATGCGGCTTGCCTTTTCCAGCAGCAGCAGAGACCTCCGCAGCATAAGGCTCAACCTGAGTGGCAATATCGCTGTGGCCCATAAGAGTGGCCAGGTTGTAGGAGCCAGATGACTGAGGATAATTGTGAGAGCAATAATCCTTCACGTAGTCATCCGCATCACCTTCTTTCGTTGTAAGACTAGCGAGGCTCATGGGGGAAGTGCCAAAGTAGACACCTGCTGAAATGATATCAGTTGCAGAGAGATTTCCGCACACCGCATCTTGCCAGCTGACTTGGGATGCTTCATCTGCTGCGGCTGTCCAGGATGCGCCATTGGCAATAGGATCGCTATCAACGAAAACTGAACACCTAATTAGCGTTTACACAGCCAAGGAGGGGTTATTAAAGACCTACAGTTGGGCTCATTTCCCAGTTCAATGGAGTACAGGTTCTCCATTTTGCTTTGGACGAGAAGTGCGGCCGAAATTGTGTTAGAGATATCGTCCAAGCGGCGATTCAGTCCAACAATGACTTCTCCCGCATATCCTGCAGCCAGAGAAATAAAAGATGGCCCATAAGTAAGAGTTTCGGGCGCAGCACCTGCGCTGGCCACTGTATAGGTGACAGCCTCGGTCGACGAGCTATCGTACGTCGCCCGGTCCCTGCACACCGTTAACAACATATATTGACCTATAACAAGGCCATACATACTGAGTGGTCCCTCCAATCCTCATCGGAGGCCATGTTCCTGTTAGATCCTTCAGGTTCTGCAGACATGTCGTCGTTGATTCGACATCTTGAATATACTCAGGAAACGCAAAGAATTCCAGACTTCATAATAAGTAAGTTTATACATTAATAGATTGGATCGAGACTCACGATACACCAACTGGAGCTGCAGAGAGTTGCCCACTCGAGTTTGAAGGCGGGGAGGTTGGAACATTGAAGCTCAAGCCCAAAGCCGAAGCTGCAAGACCCAGAAGCGAGGCTGAGATGGGGAGAAACGCCATGATTTTGACTTTGGTTGATACTTTTTGTTAATAAAAGTCCAGTATGACAGCCAACTGCTAACTTTCTGCTTTATATAGTTACCCTCTCACCCCACTCTCGGGGGGGGACATACCCGATCAACCCCGACATTATTCCGCTAATAATTGATCTACGATTCTCCAAATGTTTTCTCAAAAGTAAATTTCTGGATCAAATAGTTTCCAGTCCAGTGACTTAACGTCATTGACGTTGAAAATGCCGTACCTTTCTAGGTGCTTGGGCTTTTGTAGTATCTACAGGCTCGTAACCCCATAGCAAATCATCTCAAGATCCAAGACGATCTGAACCTCCTATAATATCCCCCGCTCGCACTGAATCCAAAGTAACATATCTTGAGTAATCACAATATCATGTTCTCTGAGGTTGGAGGGTGGTCAGCTGATAAAAAATCTTTTAAGGAAGGCGAATTTCATCAGCGAAGACAGGTAGTTGCGCATCGATATCGCAACTAATCCAAGCCCTGCATATAAGGTCATCGTGTGACTGGGTCTAAAGTAAACGGGTGTTTATATTTAATTCTTTCATACACCATATGCTCTCCTCCATTATCTACTGTCTTTTAGAATGATATCTTGTTGCCATGATATATGACCAATTCATGATAAAATAATTTATTGAAAAAGACCTCTTCATTTTTCCTGCGATCTGTTCTGGACCCCTATGCAGGGTGGAGGCTTCCCGTGGTAGCCCAGTATACGTTATAATTGTATCCCTGGGCATCATAGAAAGCACTGAGTGTAACATTCCTGTCGTCGGCGGTGGAGGTAAAGTCAAGACTGGAAGCCCCGGAGCGTTTGATAGAGTCAAGGGCGAGAGTAGGCGTACCACTCAATGTTTGGTCGCCGTAATTGCCACACAAAACAGTTGGCCCATACGCAATTGCAACCATACTCGAATTGTCATTTGCAGCCACCGTACGGAGACTCATGGGGAAGCGGATTTCAACGACATCTCCATCGGCCCATGCGCGCGAGATTTGAGCGTATGTCCCGGGATTAGCTTTGACGTTTGATAAAGCCTTCCCGTTCAGCGTCAGCTCTGCACCTGATGTCCATGCAGGGATGCGGATATTCATCGTCCAACGACCACTACCGAAAACTTCCAGTTTCGATTTATCGCCGACTGGGTAGGTCGTAGATTGTTTCAGGGTAATACCCATCTCCGGCCATTTCAGCAAAGAAGACATGAACAGATTGATAAACAATGTGGAGTCATTGTAAAAGTAGATCGAGTCCATCAACTTGGTGTTTGTCTCGAGTGCCGTTCCTTGACAGCACCAGAAGGAGTCGTAGTCCGTACTCCAAGTACCGCCACCCCAGGCGGGACCAACACCGCGGCGACCTCCAGCATTGAGAGGGGTGAAGTAAGTGATGTGGCCGTGGTGGTCATCAGGGTCCTGTTGGCCCAGCAGGTGGTTGAGTAATGCGGTTTCGTAGAAATCAAAATATGCCGAATTATCAGAATCAAGAAGCCACAGCTCGCGGGTCAGCTTGAGCATATTATAGGAATTGCATGCTTCACATGTGTCATTGTCAAGATAAGCGGCGATGGCATTTGGAGCATGGAAATGTTCGGCTTGGCTGTTACCGCCGATCGCATACGTGTGTGACTTGACATTGATCTCCCAGGCGTTGCGGGCAATGTCAAGGTAGCGAGATATTCCGGTAGCTTTGTATTGGCGAGCGGCTCCAATCCACTTCGGCACTTGAGTGTTCGCATGTAGACCGTCGAACTTATCTTTGTTGGCAGCAAGAGGGTCGAATATAATGGCATGATCAAAGCGTTGGGCAACGGTAAGCCATCTCTCGTTACCTGTTTGGTGATAGATGTCGGCCAACACCTCATTCATACCGCCAAATTCCGTTTGTAACAACTTTTGCATTGCATCATAACTGAACGATTCAGTGCGTTTGTCGACCCAGCTGGCCAAGGACAGTAAGACGTCTCGAGAGGTAGTGTCGTTTGTCAAGCGCCAAATATCGAGAAGACCTGCAAGAGTCTTATGGACCGCGTAATACGGGACATTCCCATTTGTCAGAGTGCCGTTCTCGAGTTTTGCAAAGTCAGATTCTGGAAATCCAGATAGATATCCGTCCGTGAAACCAACAGCCCTGTTGTTGGCCTGGCATTTTGCCAGCTCGGCAGCAAAGTAAATCGCTCGATCATAACATGTTTTATCACGGAGTACAGCATAGCATTGAGCCCAGGCAGTGAGAAAATGTCCCTGGACATGCGAACGGAATGGAAAATCCGGAGCATCCCAGCCACCATTAGGCGTTGCCTGCTGTGTAGGCAGTCCGTGGGTTGCCCGGAAGACATAAAGTAGTCTGTCAACGTCTATTTCTTTCAAATATTTAAGGGTACGGCCTTGGTTGTCCAGGAAGCGGTCTTGGGCCAATTCGACACCGCCGAGATTGAATGCAAAAGCCTGGGCTCCAACATCCTTGATCTTTAAGTCGGATTGTCCATTGACGAAAGAGGAAAGAAAAAGAAGAAAGTAAATGAATCTTATGAGGGGTTTCTGCCAGTCGGTGGAATTTATCATTTTGACTTGCTCCAATGATAGAAAGTCTAGTGGGAAGATTAGTTGATTTAACTATTCTGCTGGCGTTGTCTAAAACATGGGTGCAGCGGACTGACAATAAGCCCCTTATAGGATTACAATTTTTCCCGGTGGGATAAGACATACATGAGTAGAGTGAATATTGTATATACAACGCCACGGATCTCCACATGAGTACTCCGGGGGATTCCATGCGGGGCCCTGGCGGAGAAAAGCCACCGGGCTTGTTAGCCCTATAGTCTTCTAAGACGGGAAACATGCCGGAGGGTCTGTAGATCAATTCGCCCTATTTAAGATCGGAAAATACTAAAGGCCGAATAAATTTAACGAAATATCTTCTCTGGCTTGGAATCGCTATTGAAGGGAAACCCCTCGGATAAGCTCCATGATTCTGTGATTTCAACATATATATTTTTCAAGCATCGAGTTAGCAATGGAATTTTCAATATCATGAGAATGAAGCCTTTTCATTTTCTTGGAATTGATTCGTAGTGTTAAAACGACCTATCAATAGCGATCAAATAACATGGTTATTGAGATATAAGGACGTAAAATATTGCATGTACTAGTTATGTGTTTCAGCACTGTTTCAGCACTAGTTAGTTATATTGTCTTGTTAGTCCGGCTAAGTACTCGTATGTGTATTGCGATCAAGTATAAAGTCAGAGAAACAATAAGAAATCCCGCCAGTAAGCTGATTATAAATATAGAATCCTTAATTAACTATAACACTCCCAAGTTATGAACATAAAAGATATTCTCGGTGAAATTGAAGATGCCGAGGTAGATTTCGCCCAAACCCACTTCCGCGTCCTCAACCACTCTTTTCTTAACAACTTCGCCTTCTAAATCTCTAAATTTGGAATTTTTGTCTTAATTTAATTTCAGTCTTTATAATTTACTATGTCCCGTCGATCTTTTACTTCTCTCCCTCATTCTCTTCGCGCCAGTTCCTTACCCTCCACACTCTTTCCTTCGCGACTCCTTATCCGAGACTCTTTGTCCGCTGCTCCGAAGCGACCCTATACCCGGTTCTACTCTACCGGTAAGTTATAAACAGCAGAACCTTTTCCCAGCCGAAGAACTAACCCATAATCACAGCACCGAGTCCATCCGCCTCTATACACCCACCCCAAGCGAAGCGCTCTCGTTTCCGCCGCTTCATCGGCTTCACCTCCATCGCCGTCTTCGCATTCACCATCGGGCTAACCTACCAAACCCAACGCACCCTCTCACGCATCATGGCCACCCCAACCGAAGAGGAGACCCTAACCGCATTCATTGCGACGGACCCTGCGACTTCAAAGATCGATAACACAATCCGCACGCACCCCGTCGCCGAGGCTCTCCGCGCAAACCCCGAATTCACCGAATCGCGCCCACACCTTACAATCCCGGAGCCTCTCCGCGAACGCAACCTGACAGCCGGAACGCTAGCAGGACCCGGGAAGATCGTCGTGCCGCCATATGTATTCAGCGAGCGCGGGGGTAAAACCATGATCTCGCTCATGTATCTCGGCGGTGATGTCTGCGGTCACCAGGACATTGTTCACGGCGGTCTACTGGCTACGTTGTTGGATGAGGGTCTGGCGCGTTGTTGCTTCCCGGCTTTGCCTAATAAGGTGGGTGTTACGGCCAATTTGAATATTGATTACCGGGCTCCGGCTATGGCGAATCAGTATGTTGCCCTCCGCGCGGAGACGGTTAAAGTTGAGGGTCGCAAGGCGTGGGTGGAAGGTCGGATTGAGACTCTTCCGATTGATGGGACAGAGCCTGTGGTTTTGGTTGAGGCAAAGGCTTTGTTTATTGAGCCTCGACAAGCCGCTGTAAGTTTTGAATATTTTGACTATTTGACTATTTTAAATATTATTTATTTTTTTTCGGTGGCTAATTTTCTAAATTTCTTCAGGCACTTTCGAGTCTTTACAAAGTGGCGTGATTTGGAAATTTCTGCATATTCTTTTTTTTTTTTTTTTTGGGTTCCTGTTCCTGGTTCCTGGTGTCCTGGCGAAAGATATTTCTATATTGGAAATGGGGTTAGAGTGTAAATATGTTACTTCTGATAAATAGTGTCTAATATAAAATGACCATTAGACTATAACACTATATAACACTATATATAACACTATAAGAACTATAATATATACCCTTGCACGGAGTACGTACAACATAGTTAAACAGACAAAAACGCCAAGCAATGGCGACACCCCGCGATGATCACATCTTCTGTGACGCGGCCAATTGCCCCTCCTTATATCTTATATTTCAATATTTCAACATTTCAATGACTTTTCGGTAATTTCAACTTTCTTTCTCTTCATTAATCCCATATACCTTCAAAAATGTCTACGTAAGTCCAAACTAACCCCAATGCCAATCTATCCCCAACACTAACCCCAAAATCAGCAACATCACCTTCCACGCCAGCGCCCTGACCCGCAGCGAGCGCACCGAGCTGCGCAACCAGCAAGGTCTCACAATCTGGCTGACCGGACTCTCCGCCTCCGGCAAGTCCACCCTCGCCGTCGAGCTCGAGCACCAGCTCGTCCGCGACCGCGGCGTTCACGCCTACCGTCTGGATGGCGACAACATCCGTTTCGGACTGAACAAGGACCTCGGATTCAGCGAGGCCGACCGTAACGAGAACATCCGTCGCATTGCCGAGGTTGCCAAGCTCTTCGCCGACTCCAACTCCATCGCCATCACTTCCTTCATCTCGCCCTACCGGAAGGATCGTGACACTGCCCGTCAGTTGCACGAGGTTGCTACCCCCGGCGAGGAGACCGGTTTGCCTTTCGTCGAGGTCTATGTTGATGTCCCCGTTGAGGTCGCTGAGCAGCGTGACCCCAAGGGTCTCTACAAGAAGGCTCGTGAGGGTGTTATTAAGGAGTTCACTGGTATCTCCGCTCCTTATGAGGCGCCTGCCAACCCTGAGGTTCATGTGAAGAACTACGAGCTTCCTGTTCAGGATGCTGTTAAGCAGATTATTGATTACCTTGACTCCAAGGGTTACCTGCCTTCCAAGAAGGAGTAAGGTAGTTTGATTTTGCTTTTTTTTTGGGATTGGGATTGGGATGATTGAGATTTGACGGGATGTATCTATGGTCGGCTTGACATAAAATAGTCCTGTACAGCGGATTAGATATGGTGTTTTTTTGTGCTTGATTCCCCTCCTGCTTGCTGTACATACTGCGTGGACAATGTACATCGCTTTTGCACATGCATTTGATGAGCTGGGCTGGGAATTAGTAATGGGATCAGATTTCCTTTTGCTATTCGCTTGAATGCGTGGTCATTGAAAGATTGAAAGGAAGAAATCAAAAATATCCCATGCTAGTTTGTGCTAGATGTACCAAAGTGGTATATGTACGCAACGTCTCTGCGATGCCTCAAAATAGGCAACCTTAGTTGAACTCGAATTCATAAAACACATACGGCGTGTAGTCCGCGCTGCCCTCACCACCCGTGTGCATCTCGCTAGGATCATCCCGCTGCACACGACCCTTCTTGTCTCGCCCAAAGGCATTGCCCGCCAGATACGAGTATTTATCCTCCAGGTTACGCTTTGCGCTGTCTGCTTGCTTGGTGGTTTGTGTCTGTAGAAAGTAAATATCGTCAGCCCTTGCCACTTGTAAGATCCAACGAAAGGCAGAGAGAGAACATAGAACATACCCGGACCAAAGCACAGACGAAATCCAATGGCAATCCATACCGTAGGACCGTCTCGACAAACACTCTCAGAACCAAAATATGAACCCAGACCATAACAGCCTCACTCCAAGCGGTGCGACCGAGTCGTAGTGTCTCACCCCATACCTTACGCTCATCACCTCCAACGCGCTCAACCTCCTTGCGCTCCTCCTCCTTTCCACCCTCGATATACTTGAAGTCGCGTGGAAACCACTTCTGCTCACGGCACTTATGCACGAACTCAACGCTGTGCTTCTTGAACGCTGCCACAGCGTACAGCGTGAACTCGCTGTCGGAAGCGACCAGCTGCGCGGACCGTGGAACCACCATTGGCGCGACAGTCTCGTATGTCTTCAGGAAGTCTTTTACTAGCTGGGCGGGCACGGCGACGAGGTGAGTTTCGATGTATTCGGAGTCCTGGATGATGGATTTCGGGTCGACCACTGAGGCGAGGGACTTGGTTGAGAGGTTGCCTCTGTGTAGAGCGGGTTAGTTCTGGTTCTTGTATACTATATACATACGTTGTGGTTTCCGTCGTGGTCAACGTACGCTTGTTTCCGCTGCAATGTGGACAGCGTGTTCTTGACCTGGTTATATTGGGAGTACTTGAATCGGATGTCATTGTCGATGCTGGCCGCTTCCTATAGTAGACAGAAATGATTAGTATGTAACTACAAGCCAGGCAGACCCCTCATTTCTATGCGCGATGCAACACACCTTCTGCAGGAGATCAATCAACTCCGCCAAGGGCTTATCGGCCCTGTACTTGACTTTGTTCCATTGGAAAGTACGCAGGTACTGATCGACTGGCTCTGTAGGCAGTCAGAACCTAGAACACAGAGATACCTCTTCCAAGACTGTGTTGTGTTTCCCTTCCACAGCCAGATCAATACAAAGCTGGAGACATACTATCATTGACAACCTTCATCTGCTCAATCTGCGCCTCGTCCTCCAGGATATTCTTCAACGCATCGCCGACCTTGGCAACGACACTCTGACACGAAGCCTCGAGCTTGGACAGCTCGTCCGCCTGCTGGACAAGGGCATCAAGCGTGCCGATCTTGAACTCCGGGATTGGGAAAGAGGTGGTGGAGCCATTGTCCGGGGAGACGGTGGTCGAGACTGCCTCGAGGGCGTCATCGCGGTGGTGCGAGGGGACGATGGAGTTTGGGAGAGAAAGGAGGAGGTATTTGCTTGGTTTGGACATTTTTGATTATGTATTCAGGGAATTCAAGGGCCTTCGACGAGGCTTAGGAGCGGTTTCGGGGTTGAGGGGGGAGCTCGGGTGGCCTTGATGTCGTAGGCGGTGGGTGCTTGGACCAGCTATGTCCACCTTGCACATCTACACTTTTTTACGTTTACAAGAATAGTCCCTGATGCCTCTTCTCATTGACGTGGAAGTTGAGTAATCTGATCATTTTGACCTGAAATTATATAGAAAACATTATATTCACGAACTTTTTCTCCTACAGTGGTGAAAATCCCTTGACACAAACCTAGAATCCCCCCGAAAAGCGCACGACTTTTCCATGTATAACCTGTGACAACGTTCAATATCAAATCAAATATTCATGATATCATACTAAGAGCCTAACTAACGTATATGAATAACAATGCAGCTACTACCGCATTTCACTTGAGGTGCTGTATAGAGATGCATAACGCTAGAAGACGATTCAATGCTCGCTCGAAGTCAGGGGGAAAAAACAAAAGACCAACGTGCCCCAAAGGACAGGAAGTGAACCACCGATAAGGAATTTTGGTCACCCGAACAGCCAGTGTGGCTATAATCAACTAAAGCCAGGGGTGAGGGAATCAACTGGCTTCGAATGTGCAGAATATTTAAGGAAAAGGTGGGCATGAAGAAAGAGAGAAAAGGGCAGGATAGGGTATCCGTATCGAGCGTGCAGCGCTGATCGTGAACCGAGTAGGGAATTAGGAGCGGAGGGGAGCGGAGGGGAGCGGAGGGGATGGGAAGTAGGGGTACCTGTACAAAAATAGAGGGATGGAACAAAGTTTTGAAAAGGGGCAGGTAGGATTGGCGAAAGAATAAGTCATGCTTGAAAATCACGCCAAGAGCTGGGGCAATTGATGCATGAGGGTGCGACTGGGAAAGGGTGAAGTGAATGCGAGGACTGGAGAAGAGAAGTGCCTCAGCCCTAGCCCTGCATGCCCATGAAAACTTCCTGGCAGTTCTCCACCAGGAACTTGAGGACATCATTCTTCTTCTGGACGTCAGTCATTTCACGGGCGAGACTTTCAGGTCGCATGATTGTTGGTGCAAAGACCACAGCAACATTCTGACTCGTCATCAAATTCTCATCGTGGCGCTCGACTACGCGTCTAAGATGGAAGATGAGGAACTCCAGGACGTCGCGGTGCACGCGAGGCAGCTCGAGCAGACTCTTCTGCATGAGTTCAATTCGCGCAGACATAGGGCTAACCTCGGCAGAATCTATCACAAGTTCGTAAACTTCGTAAGTGATGAGTGGATTGGGAAGTTTTCGGAAATACTGCTTCAAAGTAGAAGTGACAGCGTGGATATCGAGGTCGGGGTCGGAGATATCGTAATCAAAGGGAGAGCGTTCAAAGCCTTCGCGAATACTTTGGATGACTGAAGCGGCACCGGACTTGCGATAAATGCCTTCCATGTCCATACCTGATTTTATGTTTTAGTATAACGAGCAGTCAAACAACGGACAAAACATACCCCGCAATTCAACTTCCTGGATACACCGCGTGACGATGGCTGGAATGATGCTCTTTTCATGTTCCATGCGAGATTCAAGTTCGGTACCGAAAAGAGCTGAAAAATATTAGCTTATACTGATACCATCCTGAATTGTAGTATCGGACACATACCATCAGCGGGAGCTTCGGCCAACACAGGCACGCTGTCGGCTTGCGACATCTTTCCTCCCTGTTTGCCTCTCTGGTTTCCAAAGAAACCAAAGCCTTGGCGACTCGGGTCTTGGGTCTGGGAACGCGGTAGACCACCTCCGCCTTCTTGTCCTTGACCTCCTTCACTAGACATGAAGGCTCCCTTCAGACCCTTGACACCTTTAGCGACGTTCTGCCCACCCTTCTTCCAGTTAAACTTGCGAGGCTGGCCCTTGCGAATGCTAACAACCTGAGGTCCTGGCACAACAGTAGCCGTAGCAGGCTCGGAGTCTTCCGAAATGTGAGCAGTCGACATTGATCCCTGATAGTCGTTGAAGGGAGGCTTCATCACTTCAATGGAATTTGTCGACCTCTGTTTGTTATGCGAGATGCCTAGACCGTCAGGTCGCGATTGACCTTCCGTAGCTTTGTAGAGCTCTTGGATCTGGTGAACCAACTGATTGTTCAACTCAGCAAGCTGTGCGTTCTTCATAGACAATTGCTCGAATTCCTGGAAGCTCTTCTCCTTTTGAATGTTCATGGCTTCCAGTTCATCCGTCAGGTCATTGCGCTTCTGCATAAGCTCTTCAATTTGCGGGGCATACGAGTCTTTCAGTTTTTGAATCGACTCTGCCAGCTCGCGCAGCACATGGTTCGAGAGTTTGCCAAGATCCAATGGCCCACTTGCGCCACCACGTTTTTCAGCCTCCATATGATCAGTGAGAACTGTCAGCTCACGTAGAACGATCTCGCGCTGAGCGTCAAGGACGACCATGGTAGATCGCTTCTCAGAAAGCTCGGTATTAACTTGCTTGACGGCTGCTGCGGTGCGAGCGGCTGATTCCAGTTCTGAAACTCGCAGGCGTTCTTTGCGCAGTTCGTTGCGAAGCAAGAATATCTCTTCACTCTGCGATCCGGCAATGGGGCTGCCAACATCCGTTCCGGCTATACTTCGATTGCTAGGTGATCGAGGGTTCTTGAGATCTTTACTCATCCGCGCACTCTTCTCACTGAAGCTTCGACCATGGCGGACAGAGTTCGAGACGCGTCGCAGGAATGACTCGTTATTTTGCCCAACGGTGTCATCGCCACCAATGATGCGTGATAACTCTTCCTCCATAGAGAAGTCGCCTCCGCTATTGTACCGTAGCAAGGATGACGCGCCGGCGCCATCATGTTGTTGCGATTCATGTGGTGATGTGTCCAAGCCAGTAGATTGAATAGGCTGCTCGAAAGTATCACTACGGAGCATGGGAGAGTCCCCGTACTGCGATGATGCAGACGATGATCCGACCTCTTTCCTTGAAATTTGGTGACGCTTGCTTTCAAGTGAATCGCCGCGCTTCGGCAAATATGGCAAGCCGGATTGTTGAGAGCGCGGTGAGTCCGTTGAGCCGTGGTCGTGAAGACGATGAAGCTCACTCGAGGAACGACCTACAGCCGAAGTAATGTTATCCATAGGAATGTGTCGTTTTGTGTCATTGGAGAATTCCTTCGATCTGCTGCTATCAGGGCTGGTAGGCCCTGAAAGGTTGCCTGTTTCTCTGAAGCTGATCGGTATATCAGATGAGCTGCGAGTCGAGCCTGCCTTTGTAAGCTTGGAGGAATCGGAGATTGGTAATGGCGCTTTATCGGGTGAATTGGGGTCGTTTCGTTCCCAACCCTTCTCTTCGTAGGCTATATGGGGTGAATGATTTTCCAAGGAAGTTCGAGAAGAGGGTTCTTGCAGAAATTCACGGCCGTCGCGTGAGGCCCCGTGTGAGCATTCGGATTCAACTTGATTGAAGTAGTCGCGGGCAGGCTCCTGCCGTGTCTGGGAGTGACCTCGGGAGGAATTACCCTCAGCCGAAGGATCAAAGGCAAGAGGAATCAATAATTCACCACCATCTGCGTCAGTATTGCGTGGAATTGATTGACGACTGCTGCGGTATGTGCTGGAAGGAAGAAGCATATTATCTGTATGAATAAGTTAGTAAGATTTCCAAAAGGTCGTGTTTATCTTCTCATAGATCATGCGATCACAACAAGTCCAGCCGGTAACGACAATAAGTCATGGAGAATAGAGAGCGGCGTATAGATCACACAATGTGACCACAATGCGACAATAGACAAGGTTTAGACTGCGATGATTATACATCTAGGCTGCAAAAAGAGTTTCTTACCTGAATCAGCCTGCTGATTAGAAACTGAGCTTCCCGGTCTTTCATCGTTTAGATCGGGCGTTTCCGCCATTCTATTGGGGTCAGGTGTGCCTGTATATTCGCTGTTCTCCTCCTCCATTAATTGCGCTTCTTCGAGGAGGTGAGGAGGCAACGAGGGCAATGACTTGTCCAGCTTCACATTAGGCCCCGCTGGTTTCTTCCCACTACTGCCGCCGGCTTTCCGTTTTCTTCTTCGTGCCATTAGCGATTCGTGACATTCCATGCAGAAAATACCCTGCGAAGTGCGCGCATAGCGCAAGTTCTCAATCTTTCGTTTGCAGTTCCGGCATCGGAAGCATTGAGCGCAGAAAGCCTGGTCTCCCGTCAAAATGGCCAAGTCCTCGATCTTGTTGTTGCAGGAGCTACAACTGTATGTGCAGTTACTGCATATAAGTGATCCATCACCCAAAAGGAGGAGGTGCGCGTCCGAGTCGAGCAGAGTACTGCATGTACTGCATCGGAAACAGTCGATGTGCCATCGGTTTCCAGCTGCCAAAGGTTAGCGACATAAGAAAATGGTGAAAAAAGACCGCAGGTATCGAACATACCAAGCTCAAACGCTTTCCCTTCTTCAAGAGTCTGCCAGGACGGTTAGTCAAGTTCTTGTCCACCTGCTCCACATTGTACCTACCTCTCCACAGCCCTTGCACGGGTAGGACTCATCCTGCTCCATAGGATACTCTGGGTAAGCGCCCTGATTCTCCATGGTGAGATCCACTGTCTAAGGCGCGAAATGCAAGGTCGACTATGGCCGTATATATCGATGCGAATATAAGCCTGGCGGAGGCAGACTAAGTCCAAAATTGTGTATACGAGCGATTCGTTATCGCTAGTCACATGCGCCGTTGGTGTTGGCTCCTTTAATATAGTCCTTGCCAAGCGTAACCTGCGTTGGAAGCTGGAATTGGGGAGACAGGGACGTCGGTGCGAGTTTGGAGGGGAGAGGTACAACAGGGGGTTGAAAGAACGGCGAATGGTAGCTGAACCTGCAGACTATCGAGGAGTTAAAAAAACGTGATCCAACACCGGTTTTAAGTGTAAGACACCAGTCCTCCCAAATCAATCCTGAACCGAGACAACAGGCTTGACCACGTATGGGGCGGGTTGGACCAGGATGATAGGGACGGCAATTATTTGCCTATGAACCAGGGATCAAGAATATCAATATTCCGACGTACCAGGCACTACTAGCCGTGCTACCGATGTGTTTCAGGTAGATAATCGCGGGTGTTATGATCGTTAAGCGCAACAGGCGAAGCGAAACGGAGAGTGCCCCTCGCGGGCGCTCGATTTCGAGATTTGATAGAGGGAGGAAGGCCCGAGGCGAAAGGAAATGGAATCCAGGAGTAGAGACGATAATTACAAAGAAAATGAAAAGAAAAAGTAATGAAACATGAGAGTTCGATTAGGGGGGAGGGATGAGAAAGGAGAGACCAGAAGAACTTTTGGCTTTCTGCCACCAAATGGGTTTCCCCACGTAACTTACGAATATCATTGATCTGATTTAATTACTTTACCAATCCTTTTTTTCCCTTCTGCCTACGGAGTACATATATTGTAGGTAAATGCCCAACCTATTCTCGTCTACCTTACTTATACAGTATCTTTGACGCGCGCCCAGAAAGTGCGGACCTTCATTTTCCCATACAATGACCAATGAGGTTCCTGATGCCCCTGAATTTGGTCCAATCTACTTTAATCTCCATCAAAATTATACTAAGTCGGTAGTGAATAGTCTCACATATTATTATCTCCCAACAATCTCGACCCAATCAAAACGGCCACCGTCTGAGAAAAGAGGCCCAAGCAATCTTTCAGCTCCTCCTCAGCTTCCCATCTGGGCATTCCACTTGCGCTACGGAGTATGCACTAAGGATCACTCCATAGCCCCATTGTTTTGACCACGGTACGGCTCCTTAGTCTCAAACACTTCTCCCACACTTCTCATACACACTATTCCCGGACTGTGGTCCTTCATTTTCAGCCCTGTGCAGCATGGTTTCACAAATAATCTGGAGTGTGGCTTAAGTCAATTTCATACAAGTCTATGGAGTACTCCGTACGGAGTACACCGTAAAGGGGTTAATAATATCCCCAGGATGAATTGCAAAAGACACAGTCTTAGTGGCAGTGCCTACGTTACCCCTGTTCCTTCATATCTCAGCTCAGGCCGCCCGCGCTGTTTGGAAATTGTGAAACGGCTTGTCATGTCACGTGTGAGTCCATCAAATTCAAGGGGAGTGGCTTGAGGAGTGGCTCGCGCATAACAGCTCTTCTTTGACTGGACTTGCCGAATGTTGGATATTTAGACTTTTTTGGCTGCCCGAAGGTGACTTATTGTCAAGGTTGTTCTACCGTTTCCTTTCACGATACTATGTACGGAGCACTTCTAAGCCGGGGCTCTACACATTTATCTATTAGTAGCTCACGATTTGTCTCGGTGTGTGTCAGATCTATTTATTACTTGAGGTTGCGGTATACTATCCAATCCCTGCCAACAAAAAAGACACATTTCGATCTGGACGCGTAAAACAACGGCCTCGCAAATGAAATGTGTTGTACATGATAGACAATATCGGTGTGTATTTCATACTCCGTAGTGGCCAATGATACACTCGGTCCACTTACAATTATCAATCTATCTGGTACTCCGTCCATAGATCTGGGAGGTGGGGACCCCTACGTCCAATGATAGACCATACACACAGTTCACATACTTAGTATACAAAGCCGGCAATATCATCGAACATCTATTCAAAAAATGAATAATAACATTCAATGTTAATACACAAATTCGTCGACAATTGATGTCCATACGTTGACCACATACTAGATTGGACGGATCGGCGCCAAGAGTGGGGTTTTATACGCGGCAGCCCATGACTTCTTCTTTTATGTTCTAGGCATTTTGGACCCTCCAAATCCAGCCGTTAATTGACATCCGTAAAAGTCATGCCCGAACAGGGAAAATCAAGATCAAAACATTTAGAAAATAAGCAGTCCCAGCCCCGATGATCCACAATCATGTACTGGTGGGTTACTGATGGGTTTACAATATAGAATTAGTCATAAAAGGTGCGATGAGTCTCTCCCAGCATGTCGAAATTGCACGAACACCGGTAAAAAAAAAGGCATGGCTATGCGCAGATGCCCGATCAGAGGACCCGTGCCTGGCGTAAAGCCGAGAAGCCCCATTCAGGCGATCAGACTGCAATGTCTGGGCATAAACAATATAAAGCCCCACACAGCCCTTCTGGGAATGCTATGGTTCGTCTGGTCGACCCAAATCAGGCTCATCTCAACTGGACAGAGCGCTGGCACCTGGATTACTTCCGCAAAAGTACGGCAGCCCAATTCATGCGTTACTTCGAAGATCCATTCTAGGGTAAGTTCGTGCATCAGATGTGCGAAGACCATCCTACAGTCCGTCATGCGCTAATACCAATAGGTGCTCTGCATCGTCGATTTGAAGAGGTTGAAACCAAACAAATTGATGATCGAGGAAGCCTGTTGGCTCTTACCCATTCTGCTAAGGCGATTACCTGCCTTCAGGGTGATCTTATTCAGGAGCAGCCGAGTCGCTTTCACAGAGAAATAGTGCTCGTAACCTGCGTTATTTGGATAATGCTAGCTCTATTCCAAGAAGATGTCTTTGCCGCCCGCTGCCATTTTCCATCTGGGTGTAGGCCTGTTCGGGAATGGGTGGGTGTCGAATATGAAAAGAGCCCCAATGGTTAAATTTTGAAACAGGCTTTTGCCCAGGTTCGCATACATTTTTCAACATGTGAAAACTGGAGGAAATTCACTGAGGACCAGCGTTTTGTTTCCCCCGATAACGCTGAAATGCACAAAAAGATTAACGAGCCGGAGATTGACGAAAAAACAGGCTAGCCATCAAAAGGAGCGTCGAGGAGCGATGTGTTTCGAAATCGAAGGTCATAATGTGCGGATGAATCGATAATCGATTCTTGCACGCAGGCATCCATACTTGGCGCCATGTTTGTCCAAGTCAAGCTACAGACTGGACTGCTGAGCATGGGTGTGCCTTTTCTAGTCTCTTGGGGATACTTTTGCATGCTATTTCAAACAGTGCTCAAGTCTAGGCGAAGGCTCTCGAGAGGAGGCGGAGGGAATATTGAATCCAACCAATTGGAATCACTAAGGGCAAATAACTTATGCTGCAATCCATGAACGTGTCTTCGGAATACCTAGTAAAATGCGAGATGTTCACTCGAAATCCCAGCATTGTACATCACATCGGAGGTCATTCGCCGCTCCCGCTTTCCCCCCCACTTTTAGAAAATTACGAATCAGCGTTGCCCCTCGATCCTCACCTCTTCTTTCATCTCTCTTACTTTTTTCGCCTTAACGTTTATTACAAAGCCAGAATTCAATATGGGTGTTGAGAGAAAGATTATTACTCGTGGTAACGGCTCTGACTCGCCTGCTGCGGGCGACAAGGTCTCTATCCACTACACGGGATGGATCTACGATGCTAAGAAGGCCAACAAGGGCTTCCAGGGCAAGCAGTAAGCTGACTACCATATCATAGAGCCATTTAGCTTATGACTTGAGTATTCTAAATACTGATTATCTACGCCCACAGATTCGATAGTTCCAGAACTCCTGGACGTGGCGTTTTCAATGTTCAGATTGGTGTTGGGCAGGTCATCAAGGGTATCCTATCCTTTTATTTTCTTACCTTGGTGGAATGATTTATACCTGCAATCATTGAATCCCTTGTTTTATTAAATTGAGTGCTAATGCTATCTGTCTGATTAGGTTGGGATGAGGGTGTTCTGCAGATGACCCTGGGAGAGAAGGCAACCTTGACTATCTCACCGTGAGTAAAGTCCATATGGAACAAGAGGAAATTGGACCACTACTAACATTATTTCTCAGGGACTACGGCTACGGTGACAAGTAAGTGAACACACTATACATACAGGCGATTCCTACATACGCCGTGACATCCATCATCTGAGAGTATTCTAACATTCTTCTACAAAGGGCGGCTGGCAAGATTCCTGCAGGCTCTACTCTGATCTTGTAAGTCTCTGCAACTAAAGAATAGTACCGAGAAACTGACTGTTTTGCAGCGAGGTCGAGCTCCTCAAGATCAACAACAAGAGCGCCTAAATAAGCAATCTAATGGAGCAGACTAGACAATCATGACATTATCAGCTACATTCACTGCCATATTGCTCACTTTGCCACTTTCTTACAGTACAAGCTCGGCCTTATTTGAATTGTGGTTCATTGTAGAATGTTTGGTACCTGGTAAAGCATACAGGTGATCGAGCCTAGTCAACCCTTGAAAATGCTTGCCCTGTCAATCGAGTATACCCACGGTATGTCAAACAATAAAAATCGTCAAAGGTCGTTAAGAGATGTATGTACAGATACCATATGCTATACAAAAAAAAAAAAAAAGGCAAAGTCAAGATCGACCACCTAGAGGCGGTGTTGAACAGGTGAGTCAGGCACCGGCATTGGCACTGAGACGTTATCAGTAGGCTCATCCCAGCGCAAGATACGAGCCATTTTGTTATATGAGTCGATACCACGGCGAGCGTGATCGGCGGGAACAAATGGATCGGTCTCGCCGAGGGTTCGGCTGAAGAGTTCAAGGGAAACCCAGCCGCGGAATCCGAGATCTTCGAAGAAGACGCGAGCGATATCTATAATGGGCAGATAACCACCACGCGACTCCTCAAGGGGAAATAGTCGTGCATTGCGGGACCAGTTCATGCGGACAGGCTGCCCGGCAACATGGAAAGGATGCTTCTCATCCAACGGAGCGGAAAGACGCTCACCGTCAACAAGCTGGACATAGAAAATTTTGGCGGGATCAATGTTGGCAGTTCGTAAACGCTCCAACGAAGCGGCCAAATCCGCAGCCGCATTAGGTGTGCGACCTGAAGGAGCAGCAGGGTCGGCATATACACGACCGGCGATATTGAAGGAATCAAGACAGAGACCAAAGTTGCGACGGTCGACTTCGCGAACCACCTCCCACGAGGCCTCCCAGGTATCAATATGATCGCCCCAGCAGAGAGCCTCGTAAACAAACCGGAATCCAGCGCCCGCGCCCAAGTCAGCCAGGCGCTGGAGATCACGAACAATAACAGTCCGGTCGCCAGTAGTGCGGGCAGCACCGGTCTTTGGGTCTGGGCCTAGGAAGTTTGACGGAACCTGGATCATATCTGTGCCCAGCGCCCGCGCCAGGGTGAACCATTTGGGAAGTTTCTCATTGATGAGCCGGTCTGACTCGGTGCGGTCGATGAGGCCCTCATACATGGAGAATGGCTGCAGACAGATAATGGTCAGGCCCAGGCGCTTGCACATCAGACGTGTTGACCGTGCAGCTTCGTGGTGATTACCGCCAAATACCCGCTGCGCGTAGCAGTCTAGATCGTCGAAGAAGAGTTCAATACCCTGGAAGCCGTGGTCTGCGGCTTGCATCAACTTGCCGGGTAGGTCGTGTACCCAGGGCCGGCCTAGGGACATCGAAGCGATGCCGGGGCGGTTGAAAGCCATTTTGAAGTTATGTGGATGAGGTCTTCTTTTCTATGCCGATATTATAAAATGAAGAAGTCGTTTGGTTGCAGGCTTTCTTTTTTTAAAAATTTAAGTTTCCAGATGGAGTGATATTCAGGGTGCGAGCATGCCTTCAAGGTGGACGACCAACGATATTAGGGGTTTTCTAGGTTCTCAAAAGGGAAGGTAGTAAAACGATTGCGACAAAACGTTATCCCCTGCAGTGCCCTCCATGACTGAACGTTTTCCCTGGTCTGCTGTGATTCGTGTCTTGATGACGAGGCCGAACCTGATAGAGGCAAATCACATGGCCGGGTAAACGCAACCCCTTTTTCGTTCTTCCGCCAGTTCCACTTGCTCTCCACGGCCACTCCACAGTTCCACCCACATCGCGGAGTTTTGCTTCCTCATTAGAAATGCTTTCCCCGTCCCTGGAAACAAAATAGCCGTAGGTACCCGGCAATATCTTTTCCGTATCGGTCCAAACATGTCCGGAGAATCGGCGCCGAATCGTAAATGTTGCTCAAAGTCCAGGGCAATGACACACTTTCCGCAACTAACAGGCATACAAAAGCCACCAGATTGAATTCTCTGCTTGAGCTGTGCAAGTTACAACATCATTGAGTTAATTCAATTCTTTCAGAACCAAAATTTGTTTTTGACCTGGACCATCAAATCACTATGTCCGTCAAAGTTGCCATTATTGGCGCAGGCCTCATTGGCCCTCGTCACGCACAATCCGTAATATCAAATCCCTCAACAGAGCTAATTGCTCTCGTTGACCCAATGCCGACTGGCGAAGCAACCGCATCCAGCCTCAAAACCAACTACTACGTCTCCGTCGCCTCACTACTTGCATCCCCCCACCGGCCCGATGCGGCAATCGTCTGCACACCAAACCACACGCACGTCCCAGTCGCAAAGGAGCTCCTTGCAGGCGGCGTCCACGTCCTCCTCGAAAAGCCCGTGAGCGATACTCTGGAAACCGGCCGCTCCCTACTGGAGTTCGCCCAGGCTCCAGAGCGAGCCCACCTGATGCTCCTAGTCGGCCACCACCGCCGCTTCAACTCCTACGTGCGAGCCACGAAGGCCGTTCTGGACGCTGGATCTCTCGGTCGCCCTATTGCTATCAACGGTCTGTGGACCTTGTTTAAGCCGGATGCATACTTTGCCTGTCCAACAGACTGGCGCGCATCAAACGAGCGCGGAGGCGGCGTCATCCCCATTAACCTCGTCCACGACATCGACCTCATGCACCACTTCTTCGGGCCTATTGTTCGCGTGACAGCAGAGCCTACGATGCCGCAGCGCCCAAGCCCACCACACAATGCCGACGAAGGCGCTGCCTTAACGCTACGCTTTGCATCGGGTGTTGTGGGCACGTTTCTAGTCTGTGATGTGACGCCGTCGCCGCATAACTTCGAGACTGGCACGGGCGAGAACCCACTCATCCCACGGTCAGCAACCGGTGGTGACTCGGACTTCTATCGCATCTTTGGCTCGGATGCTTCACTTAGTGTGCCGGACCTGACCCGCTGGAGTTATGATGCTAGCCCTGAGAAGAGCTGGAACTCACCATTGACTGTTGAGCGGATTCCGCTTCCAGATGATAAGGCGCCTTTTGATCTTCAGCTTGCGCATTTTGTTGATGTTATCAATGGGGACGCTGTTCCTAGCTGTACTGGTGAGGAAGGTTTGCGTGCCTTGATTGTTTGTGAGGCTGTTCAGAGGGCTATGCGGTCAGGTCAGCCTGTGGATGTCGATGTTTGACTTGTTGGCAAAGCCTAATAACTAGCTACACACTGATATGATTTTACTGGATATAGTGATATATGAAGCGGGACCGTCTATTTGATCTTCTTGCGATATATCGAAAACCACTGATGAAAAAGACACAAAGGGGTATATTCATTGGGTCATTTGCTTCTTTACACTCGTTCAGCGAAGTGTACATAAACCAGACAGCCCTAGTACACAAAGATCATCAGATGTGCAACCCGAACTAATTCCAATGAGTCGGCGCTTCAGCGCTTCATCCGACAATAAATCACAACAAGTTGTACGGCCATGACACAAAAGACACCAACACGGAAAGGATTCGCCACCGCATTGTTTAAGTGTACTTTGGCTGAGCCGCAGTATCCTCGACTTGCTCATGGCGCACCTTGCCCATGTCAATGCCGGCAGCCTCGACGTCGTTGCGGAACCTCTCTTCATCCTCACGAAGCTGGGCGACCATCTGCCCATGGGCACGCCACACGGGCTTGATGTCGAATAGCTGATCCATGCTCTCAAGAGGAACACCTTTGGTTTCGGGGACGAGGAAATACACAAAGACGATGGAGCATATCATCAGTGATGCGAAGAAGAAGTATACACCGTACCCCATGGCTGTGAACATCTGCGGAGTGAAGCGCGAGATGAGGAAGTTCCAGAGCCAGTTGGAGGCGGCAGCGCAGGCCTGTGCCAAGGAACGCATGTTGGGGTCGAACATTTCCTGCAGACGCTGTTAGCATTGTTTCAAGGGTCAATCCATGACTAGGCACTGGAGCAATGTTCCAATGTATGGGGTTGCAATTTGGGAATGCTTACCGAGTTGAGAACCCATGGGGTACCGTTCCAAGTTGGGGTATAGAAGACCGTCCACAGGTAGAAGAAGAACATGGCTGCGATACCACCGCCGCTCAAGGAGTCACTATTGTTCTTTTCGGGTTCGGCGATCTTGATGTACGCGCCGACAATCCACAGGCAGACGGAACCACCCGCTGCACCGATCAACAACAGGTTACGGCGACCAACGTGATCAATCAGCCAGAGCAGCCAAATGAAAGTCACCACGGTCTTCACTACACCGAAGATTCCAGTGGTGAACAGACTAGTATTGGTACCCTTAACACCAATCTAGAAGAATTGTTAGCATCAATCATCGATGCTCACATCCACGGATGGTATCGCAACAAGATGCGACTTACCGATTTGAAGACAGTCGGACTGTAATAGTTGATGGCATTGATTCCAGATCCGTTCTGCCAGAAGAACAGCGCGCTTCCGAGGAACAGACGCCACATGACCTTCTTGTTGGTTCCGGCAGCTTTGAAGGGTTTCCAGAAACCAATGCCAATACTACGGCGCTGCTCCTCCAGAGCTTGGTCAATAGCACCAATCTCCTCGATCATATAGATATCGTCCTCGGGCAACTGGCGGATCCAGCAAAGATTCTTGATTGCCTCCTCGCGGCGACCGCGTCCAAAGAGCCAACGAGGCGATTCCCGGATGAAGTAGCCACCAATGAGCAAAAGACCAGAAGGAATTAACTGAACAGCAAAAGGAATGAGCCATTGTTTGTGGCTCGGTTCCATGGTCTCGTCGACACCGAACTATTGATATTGTGTTAGCATCCACAGACAAGACAAGTCAAGAACAACCGAAAGGAAAACCCACGTTGATCCAGAATCCCACAAGACCGCCAATTTGCCAGCCCAGCTCATACACACCAACCAATCTACCACGAATAGCCGGAGGAGATAATTCGGAGATGTAGATCGGGGTGATGTTAGAGCCTGCTCCGACACCAATACCAGCGAGAACTCGGCCACCGTAAAGGAGGCCGAGTCCTCGGTCGCCATTAGCACCAAGCATGAGACCAGCACCAAGAGTGAAAACCAAACCAGCGGCCAACAGGCCAATCCTACGACCCCAGAAGTGGCCGATTGGATACGCGAAAAAGGCACCGAAGAAGGCACCAGCCTGGTAGCAGGAGACGATGTTGGCGCTGATCAGGTTCTTGGTAGGATCAGGCATGTTGTCGAAGTGGAACTCGCTTTTGAAGGAGTCAAGAGAGAGCGTAGTGCCGATGAAAGCACTGTCATAGCCAATCATGCAGGATGTGCATGAAGCCACCGCTGCCAGGAGATAGATTCTCCAGTTGTAGACCACGCTAGGCGTCGGCCGGTCCTCGACCAGCTTCAGGATAGACATGGTGGCGGTTTGTTATAGAAGAAGAATTGCAAGACTCTGTGACCAGATGATCTTGATCCCCAATGCTAGATGCAGAGAAGTAAGATATACGTCCGAGGAAGGACGATCACCTTGTATAAAGGTATGTATGAGATACAGGTGCAGGTGCAAGGGAAGAAAGGTAAGAGGAAACCAAAAAGAAAGTCCTCGCCACGTTTTTCTAGAACAGACTAGGGAGGTAGTGAAGATCTAAATAGGATTGAGCCCCGGACTGTCGATTTGCCCTTGGATAAAGAGAGGAGAGAATCCGGGGTTTGGAAAAGGGGAAGAAATCGTGGGGATGCGGAGTCGGAGAAAGGTATAGCACAGACAGTCAAATGCCCTACAAAAATGAAGGAAAGCCAAGGCGCGGCAAAACGAATACTCTAAGTTCTTCTGTACGAAGGACAATCGCCTTTGCCTCTTGGCACCTCTTATGTGGCTTGCCCCCAAGAATGAAATTGACTCAGTGGGATATGCAAACTCTGCTGGGCAGCCAAGTCTGTCAAGCTGAGATTATTCGCTTAAAGGCATTGGATTGTGGGGATCCGATGCCGCTTGGAGAAGTGGAGACTTCCCCGGCGGGTTTCCAGTAACCCGCGACAACGTGCATTGTCAGCCCAATTTTTCTGGGGTACCCCAGAGGCAATGCAGTGCACGATCCAGACCTTGGTGTGAAATAGCGAATGGCAATTGGTCTGATTGGATCAATTGAAATGGAGCCATGAATAAGGGGAGGGGGAGAACGGCCAATGATAGATTGTTGTGCATGGGTGGCGGGGAAAAGCCTTTTCCCGGGGGCTTAGGGAGAAGCGTGGCCTCTGTGAAGTCTCCGTTGGCCACTCCCTGCCGGCGAATTTATCTGTTCTCCGGTCGTCATTCATAATAGCCGTAGTCTATTTATTGGCTTTTGTAGAGTTTCCTGTGTGTCGTGAGAGGTTCCCCATGGGGTATGGGTGGTTGTAGTGGGAAATCATTCAGCCCGGCAGATGTTCTTTAGTGGCCCAGAGTCGACAATGAAGCATCGAATTTGCGGCTAAGCCAATGATCGTCTTATGGATTGTATTTGCTAAATCAACAAATTTCACTATCAAGGTAGGCAATGACATTGGCTGAAGGGAATGGGATGGGTAGAAGAACAGAATAGTATTTCTCAACTCGGCGGCTCATCGCTTTTTCACAGATCCCACTAGGCCTACATCGTACATACTAGCTTTCCCCGTTCTTTTTAATGCCCACCTATTGTCGCCTCTAGCTCACTAAGTAAAGCTGAGCACAGCCCTATCCTCCCTAACCCACTCCGTTTAACATCCACCGTATAAAGAATTCAATAATACATAAGCCCTTCAGGTATCATGAGATAGAGCATCATTTTGGAGTTCATGCAAGTTCTAGACCTATCCTTCATAATGGACTAACTTCATGCACATAACAATTGAAGCTGATAATCCCGTAAGAGGCACATGTATAGGAAACCATATTTAGTTAATTTAATTTGTTTTATCTCCCCGTTTTATCTACATTTGAAAAGTCACAGTTACTTTTCCTTACTACCTCGATGTTCATCGGATGAGGCTAATACTCAACTTCTAGTTGACCAAGCCTTCCTAGCCTCCTTCAGTATTAACATATCCCGAAGTACACATCAATTATCCCTCAAGGATTCGGGGAATATTGGTCATACGGATCATTCCAAAACGGAAAGTCATGTGGTCTAGCCGTGCAATGAACTTGTCTAGCAGCGTTCCAGCCAAATAAGCCAGCCATTTCCCAATGAATAAGCCCCGCGATCTTGTCATTTTCAACTATACTGTTAAGCTCAGTAAATCTGTTGTGTATGAGGCTTATGTCTGGGTCGATATTGGTGTCCGAGAAGAGAATATCAGCTTCCAGGGGTTGTACACTATTGATCTAATGGGATGTAAGTGATAAATAAAAGACTAATTTGCGAGATGAGAACAAGTACCTTGCCATTAAAGTAAATGTCGGGTACTTTGACATTTTTAGGACGTTCTTCGCAATAGCAATAGCTTGTACTTCATTAGCATCTGCAGACGAGTAGCCGAACTCCGCATACTCTGCACTCTCTTGTGTACAGAGATGGCTCGATTTCATGATGACGCTGCCAATGGCGAACACGTCGCGACTAAGGTGGCCAAGCAATTGCGAGTTTCTATGATGTTTTCGTAATCAAATTCGGAATGGATGCAGCCCAAACTATCTGCTTTACCTCGGTTCACCGGGCTAAAATATATTGAAGTCTGACTTTTGTAAAAGCGGCAGCAGCTAACCTGAAAAAGGAAAGCCCCACCCGGCAGATGGAATATCCATCGTACCTCGCACGCATAGTGAGGCTAAGTATTTTCCGTCTGAATTTCGAAGTTCGTCTTATAACATTGTAGCACCTCCCTCTCTAAGATCTGCATATCCAAGCAGATAATTATACACAATTCATCATGTCCGTCACAGAAATCAACCAAACACCACCAGAAGAGCCCATGGCCATCCCCTCCAACCGCGATGGCGTCGCCTATCTGTACGGTCACCCTCTTCTGAACTCTCTTTCCCCACCCCTACACCAGACAGTCTACAATGCGCTCGGTCTCAACTGGACCCAAATCCCCCTATCCAGTGTGTCCGGCTCATCAGAGACATACCCTCCTCCCTACACACGGTCGCCACCGATTGAGAAATACCTGGCATCGATCAAGTCCAATCCCAAGTTCGTCGGCTCGTCCGTGACGATGCCTCACAAGGTCGCGATCATGCCATACCTCGACGATCTCACCGAGCACGCCCGCCAAGCCGGCGCCTGCAACACCATCTTCCTGCGCGACGACCCAACAACCGGTCAGCGCCAGTACGTCGGCACCAACACCGACTGCGACGGCATCCGGGAAGCCCTCACCAAGAATGCGCCTGACCCATCACGCTTCCGCGGCCGGCCCGCGCTCATCATCGGTGGTGGCGGCACTGCCCGCACTGCCATCTACGTTATGCGCCGCTGGCTCGGTTCCAGCCGCATCTACGTCGTCAACCGCGACGCCGCTGAAGTCGCCGCCATCCTCGAAGAAGACCGTCGCCGCAATCCTGACCCCAATGCCCAGGCTCCTCTTATTCCAGTTACCGACCCTGCTGAGGCTGCCCGTCTCGAGTCCCCCGCCGCTATCGTCTCCGGTATCCCCAACTACCCCCCGAAATCACCTGAAGAACTGCGCGCTCGCGCTATTATCGAGGCTTTCTTGGGTACTGCTGCCGATGCGGAGAAGCAGCAGGGTGTCATTCTGGAGATGTGCTACCACCCCACGCCCTGGACTGAGATCGCTCACTTGGCTTCTGCCGGCGGGTGGAAGGTTATCCTCGGCTCTGAGGCTCTGATCTGGCAAGGTCTGGAGCAGGCCCGTCTTTGGACTGGAAAGGATGTTATCGGCACCCCTGGTCTTGTGCAGGAGGTTAAGGATCTTGTTGCTAAGACCATTGCGGAACGGGGATCTGCGAAGTCTAGCCTGTGATTTCTTTTTTACGATCATGTTTCGATTTTGTTTTAATCATTGTATAGAGCGCAAAATAGTCGCTAGTTGTTGCATTGTCTATATATAAATGGATGGCGTCTTTGATTTTGACATACGTTTCGCTCTAGATCTACCATAAGGTCAATATGTAAATATGAGGCATCACAATATAGACAAAATGAAAACGCCGCGGAGCTATTCAAGCTCCAGGGCGTGAGTATTCCAGGTTACGGACTCGGCGCCAGACTTCGCGTACGGTCCGTTCCTGTGTTTCACGGCCTGTCTCGGTGGCAGACGGGCCAGCGGGTCTGAAATGCCATTGATTAGCAGAATCCAACATAAGGGGAACATTTCACTCACCTAATAGCTAAATACAATCTGCTGCCGAGTCGGACATCCTCGATTGGCGCCGTATCCACATCCTCTGGGGGGTTAGCAGTAGTCATAAGTCCACCAGCCTCCAACAGAATAGCGGCACCAGCAGCGATATCCCTATAATAGTCAGCATCAGGATACTCACTCTCCAAGGGATAGAAAAGACAGGGAAAAGAAAAGAAAAGAAAAGAAGGCGAAACTCACCACTCCCAACAGCCTCCCTCCCACCAAATATCAAAAGATCCCATAGCAACATACGCGAGATCAAGCGTCGCACTTCCCAAACTGCGCACACCGTGCACCATACCACCTCTCCCATTCCGACTACCCACCTCCGCGGCCATATTAACAAAACTCTCAATCTTGCGCTGCATATTGCCATCTGGAATATCGCGACGATCTTTACCCCATTCGCAAGAAAAGATACATTGTGAAGGGGCATTGGTGGGCATAGGCGGGGTTGGGTTGTGGATGAGTGGAAGGCGGCGAGTCTCGTTGAGCCAGGCCCCACGCCCGCTGCAGGAAGACCAAAGCTGATCTGTGAAGGGGGCATAGATTACACCAATGATTGGCTTGTGTTCCACGATGAAGCCGACTGAGACACAAAACATAGGGAAAATATGCGTGTAATTTACGGTTCCTGGGGGGTAGGGGTATTAGTTGGGTTTCTTGCGATGCCAGTTTGGAACCGTGAACAGTCCAACTGGTCATGGTACCGGAAGTGTTGATTTACCATCTAATGGATCAATGCACCATGTTGGTTGCTCGTCAATGAGGTAGTCGCGCGACTGGCCTTTGGCATATGCCTCCTCGCCGAGGAATCTAGGGGTCTGTCAGTTTTCTCGCCAGTGAGGGTGAGTGCATTGTAGTAAAAAGACTAACTTGTGAGACGGATATCTTGTCTCGAGGGCGCTCCGAATGAATACTTCGACGTCTGCCAAGTAAAACTGTTAGCAACAATGTCTGATATGTCTTATCATTATCAGCTGCGCTGCCTTACCTTCGTCAGTCTGTGTCACAATGTCTACTGCATTTTCTTTCTCCTCGAAGGCGTTGGAGGAACCATTTGCGCCTGAGATACGCTGATCGACACGCTCCATGAGCAGCTTGCCTGCCTTACGGCCCAGGTTTATTGAGAAAGCGTATATCTCATCCAGCTCATCTTGAGAGAAGGGTCCGACGGTCATGGTGGAAAGAGTCAATGGGGATATGTGGGTACAAGAGATGTATCAAAATATGTTATAACGAAATAACCCAATGTTGAAGGGGCCGTTTAGTTCCTTTTGAGTCATTCGGTGAAAATTGGAGGTTCAAAATAACCGCCACTAGCCGACCTCGGGAGTTTCGGGGTCCCAAGGTTGTGGTTATCGAGGTGTTTTCTCCACTTTACGTTGGAATCATTTGTATACCTTCAATGGAAGAATTCATGGTTCTATGTACTATTGTCTAAGTTGGATCGCTACGAATATATCTGCTCTATATGGTACAAGTAATTCGTAGAGTGGTATTCAGATTTGGGGGTCTTGGAACTGCACATATACACATATACTTCTCATGGATATTGTCCAAACAGACCTTAATGCAGCTCTCGTATGAGTAATCCAATCTATTCAGACTACCTTAGAACCTAGCGGCCTAAGCGGAGCGTAGGATTACAAGTCGTGCTACGTGCCTGTCCACGGGTCGTACGTGACTGTTCAGCACGAGGGTTGTGCAGCTCTACCAGCGGGTCGTGCTGTGCAGGTAAACGGGCTTTGTCAAGTACCACTTGTAACGCGAACTTTCCGACGTTGGCTTTGGCAGCTTTCATACATGCCATGACAGCAGCGACTTCCTTGGCGACGGCAATGATTTGCTGGGTTGGAGTGTTGTCTAAGAAATCTAGACCCTTTTTGTTGTGGAAGCTGACAAGAAGGATGCATTGTTCTCCTAACTAAAACCTGAAGGGCAGTCAGAGTATAAAGGACCATCGACCCATGCAGATTCCGATGGTCGCAAAGGCACGCAATAATCGATATCATAGAGGTTCCAACGCGCCTTCCAAACGGCAGGCTTCTGTCCCACATTCAGTCTCCGACCACCGACGCAGCCGCTTCAAACAAGACCAGGGTAAAATGGACGTTGTGAAAAACCTCCGTCGGATAGTCCAATCCCGACATTATCAGTGAATGCGAAAAGATCGACCGAATCTTCCACAGGGCTAACTCCAAAGAAGGGCTGAAGATCTTGGACAATCCCCTAGCCCAGGGAATTCTACGCCCCGCCAATGGCATGGCCGACGACCGCACCGATCATGATAGTATGGCCGCTGGCCGCCGCTGGCCTCCGTTCCCGCTTGGAAAACAAGCCGGAAATCTACAAATTCACCCCGCGCTCGGCCCTAGATCGTATCCGTCTACGTGGGCATCACCTCCGCCACCCTAACAAACTGACCACCGATGCTATGGCAAATTCTCAGGCGTGGTAGTATAAGGGGGCCAGTTGACTGGCATAGAGGGGTCGATGGGTTGGTCGGCAGGCACCTTGGCCGCCGCAGGTTGGTCGACGGCCGTAGTGTCACTAGGCAATGTCACCACTCGATGCAGGATCATTCACGAGAGCAGGTGGCGATATTCAAGTTGGTTGTCCATCCATTTGCTGTAGCCTATCTTGTATCGCTTCGTGATCATTATTTCCTTCATCATCTTTGTACTCTTGAAGCACAATGCTCCGCATTACGCGCCGGGGAGCGCGTCGGCCAGTGAACAGTTCGAACTGAGCGAAACCTTGCTCGGGCAGAACATCAAGGCCATCCAGGGCTACCCAACCACGATGGGATAGAGCTCGTGTTTGTTTCATGAGAGGGGTATTGAGGGGCTTGTATGCCAGCTATAAACATTGGTTAGGAATAAAAGGTCATCTTTGCAGGCTGGTAAAAAAGAGATTTGTAAACTTACATCAACAACAACGCCACCTGTCGGGCTTTCTAACCATTGCACTGGCATACGGAAGTTGGGTGCTGGCTCGCCTCCAATACTATGGGCCGGAATTCCCGAGACAACAACTGTCGGCTGTTTGAAATCTGCAGGCCAGGGGTCGGATAATGAAGCAATGATGCGAACTGTGGGACGGCCAGACCCGCCGGCCTCTTTTGAGTGGAGATCTTGTCGGTTGTAGTGGTGGGCCAGTTTCTCTGCATTGGCGAGTGTGCGGTTGTAGACAAAGATATTTTGCACACCAAGATGGATCATTGAGTAAATTGCAGCGCGGGCCATCCCGCCAGATCCTATGACAAGGCCTGTGGATGACAAGCGAACCGCATTTGCCGGAGACAACCCCCGGCGAATACAATTGCAGATTCCGATCCAATCGGTGTTGTCACCATGAAGGCCCTTGATAGGGCCAGCACGGCTCTTTTGGAGAAAGATTGAAGATTCTTGAAGACGGATGTCGTCCAGGTCATCGAGGTTGCGGATTGGGATGAGGGTATTGACAGCACCGATGGCTCGGGCATGCGCAGACATTGAGTGGAGGAGAGGAATACACTCTGTTTTGTACGGAAGGCTGACACTTGATCCACCAAAATAATGATTTTCCACAAGGTCATTTAACCCTCGCAGAGTAGGTGATTGGTGAATGGAGTAATTGTGCGGCAAACCACAGATTTTGAAAGCAGTGTTGTGCATCGCAGGCGACATACTATATGTTGTGTTGGCGCCAAAGACGAAAAATTGCATCGGGTCCAAGGCAAATGAGCTATAAAGCGCCTTCTGCACTTCGCGGGCTGTGATATATGATCGTAGATGAGTTGGAAGTTCCGTTACTAGGGACGGATGTGTGACTGGGGAGAGGATAGGGTTGAAACAACGAGATATGCGGCCAAGAGGGCCGGTGTTATAGGCGATCAGAGAAAGACCAGGAACAGGCAGGCTTTGGATGCGATGGCGAAATCTTTGCACTGCGAGATTGTCCTCGGGTGTCTCGGCTGGTTGGCACACTCGGACTATATCGCACCCAAGGCTCTTGGCCCGCTCATAAACTTTCATATACTCATCGCCATCCCAGCCCCCCGGCAGACGATGGAAGGCTTCGAAGTGGCCAATGATCCTGGTTCGCCCACTTGCAGAGATGATCTGGGTAATGATATTGTCATCACGGGTGAGGTCTACTGTGAGGAAACCGGTAGAGAGCCGCAAGCCATGTCGGACGAGGTTTAAGTAGGTTTCATCGGTACATCTCACGGGAACTTGACTAGGAGACAGAGATCCTGTGGAGGTGGTATAGCTTTCCACGTGATATATCAACGGCACAATGATATTGCGACGAATGAGTGCTACCGCCTGGCTGATACTGTCCGCGAGACTTGAGCTAAGGCCTGGCTGGCCAGAAGAGTCTGTTACGTCGACTGCCAGTTCGAAGGCATCGGCGGTGAATTCCAGCTGCTCAATGTCCATACCCTTCTCACACACCCTGGAAAACGGCACTGACACTGCTGATGTATACACACGAGATTCCACAGGCAACAGCGACAGCGGGAAAGATGCATGCTGACTGTTAAGTTCTGCAATGTCACCAGTGATAAAGGCAATGAAGCGGAGAAAGTCCCGCTGAACTCGTTTCAACGTTAAAAACGGAATGGGAGTATGTGACCTAGGCTCTGTTCGGTGCGTTGGTGATGAATTGTCGCTATCATTGGATAGATCCTCACTTCTAGCCTCTGATAGATTGAAAAACTCGAGGTTCGAGCACCCTCGATATATCGGGCCAGACAACTCAAGGAAGTGTCGCACCTTTTGCGTATCCCACGCTTTGAGATACGACTGGATGCTCTCAGGATCTCGAATAACGTGAATAACCGGATGTGTCTGCGCAAATTCCCTAAGAAGTCTTTGGCCGTTGCGTTCCATCGACCCGGCCCCACACGCAATCACACATCCCTCTTGGTTATCTGCCAGCATCGATTCAAACACCCGTGCCTCATGTTGCCGATAGACGAGTCCATCATTTTCCTTTTTGAACACAGCACGGGAACATCCCACACTCTGTTGAAAGTAGCGGTCTGCATCGATCAATCGTCGCCCAGATGTCGCCGCGAGGATAACCGCCAGACTTGACTTTCCTGTGCCACGGATTCCGATCAATACGACGGATGCCTTCGGACTGAAGGTGCGTGGCGTTTGAAGATGGCCATTTTCAAACAATACCGGGGACCCACGGTTCGATTGTAGTTCTCTTAGCGAGGGTAGACGCGAATCTCCAGGTGCTTCTCTATGTTCACTCAATTGACTAGAAGAAGGTCGGGGTGAAAGCTGGACAGTGGGAGAGAGCACGATGCCCGAGCTGTACTTCCGAGGCCCATTGTCTGAAGCCTCGACCTCGTGGAGCTTGCGCTTCGGTGGGCGTACCAAAATGGACATGGCGCATCAAGGGCCCCACGTGTAGGAATGAGATCAGGAGCAAGGTAGTTGAGGACCCATTACCACGGACGGAAAGGTGAGATGGAGGGCCTCGGTAGGGTATTGAGATATACGTATATAGAGGATCCGGAGGTGTGGAGGAAATGAACCGATATGGTAAGCGGGATTCCCCAAGTTTTGCGGGGGAAAAAGAATATTCTTAGAAATCGCGCGTGTCCGATACGTTACTATTACATAAGGCGGACGAGCACTCACCCGGGGACTTTCGGTTTTCCTCTTCCCCGCGGGGGATTTGCGCTCAGATACGAACGTGCAAAACAGCTGGGGAAATTATCGAGATTGCTGTGGCTTAGTCTGCATTGCGCTGCTAGCTTGCCCAAACATCATATTCAAATTCATGGCCTAAATCCCAGTCTGTACGCGATTACCTTTTGCGAGACAGTGACTGGCTCGCCGCTAGCCGGGTATCCAACCTTCCCCGGAAGAACTCTGTTGGCAAGCACCTTGCCTTGTGCTGCACCTACCCTCAACATCGCGCTTCGGTCCCAATATCCCTCCCCGGCGGCCCTAATATATCTCCTGTGGGGCTCATGTTCATGGCGTAGTCGCCGGCTAGTCCATACAGTCGCCTGTCGGCAAAAGGTTCATCAATATCGCTTTCCGGGAACATGCGCCCGAACCCTTCAAGTGGATCGCTTAATCAATCACCATGAACGCTGAACAGCGCCAGGCCACTGGCGCTAGCAGCAAATCCAAACGACGATGGACCGAACTAGAAGATGACGGGAAGGTGACGGGGGAACCGAAGCGTCAGCGAGTCTCACGGGCTTGCGATAGTTGCCGGTTGAAAAAGGACAAATGCGACGGAATACAGCCAGTGTGCTCGACTTGCGCATCCCTCTGCCGACCATGTACCTACAAGGCCAACCCGAAGAAGCGCGGCCTGCCCACGGGCTACATTCGCTCGCTGGAGTTGCTTTGGGGGCTAGCATTCCAAAAGATCCAAGGTAGTGAAGATGTCATGCGAGCTTTGATGCGATCAATCAATCTTCCCAGTCACTTGGCTACGATGGGCAAGGAAGCAGAGGGGTCGGATGCATTGCTAGCTTCCTTTAAAAACAGCACAGTACTCAGAGACATTGAACGCATTCTGGTAGTACTGGAACAGCCGGAGGAGGAAAGGGAGCGAAATCTCCAGGCATGTGGTGAAGGGGAAACACCTCTGGATGTCGAAGCGATTCTTTCTTCAGCTGAAGCACAGGAGTGGCAGATCCCAGAAGGCATGGAAGCTCATGAAACGCCATTACCGGGGGTATCGTCGACTCGAACCGCTGTGAAAGTTACCGGGCCACGTCCGACTGCGGACTGCGGTACTCAGACAACTACCCCAGATGACCAACCATCGTCCTCTTTCACCTTCCCATCTAATCCTGATTGCCCTCGATCGCTCTCCGTGAAACCCCCTCTTCAACTCCCCTACAATGCATGGCCCCTTTTTGATGTGTATTTCTCCTACACGCAGTGTTGGTTCCCCATACTCGAAAAACATGACATACTCCGCACCGCTTTTCAATATACTGAAGGCGATGTATACGCATCGGTTTTAACCCCCGGGTCTGGGGAGCATGCTGCCTTGTGGGCTGTTCTCACTCTCGCCTCCCTCCAGGATGCTTCCATCTCAGCTTCCAGGGAAGTAGAAGATCAGCCTAGTGATCAGATGACCCCATCACAAATGTATGCTACTGCCCGACAATTGATTCCGCCTGAGAGTGGCCCGCACGAAATCGGACACGTGCAAGCACTATTGATCCTGGGTTTGGTCAAATTCGGACAGCAAGAATGGACTGGCTCCTGGATGCTTGTTGGCCAGGCTGTTCGGATTGCGCATGTACTAAATCTCGATCAACCTTCATATTCATCATCATCAAGAACCCCGGATCAAGAAAAACAGCTCGGTCGTGCGAAACATGTGTTTTTGGGTTGCTTTGTTCTCGAGACCCTCATTGCGGAATCAACTTCACAATGCCCATCGCTGCGAAAGGCAGATTTATCCAGGATAGGTTCCATCAATGAGGATGGTCTTGAGGAATGGCATCCTTGGGAAGATCAAACTGGGTTACGCCCGAACCAATCCTCACGGGCGTCTATGCAGCGCGGTCCCCTCCACGCTTTGAGCACTTTCAACCGCCTCGTCAACCTGGTGTCGATTTTGAATGATCTATGCTGTTGCAAGCATGACCCGACAATATCTCGATCGCAACTGGAGCAATTGGAGTTGCAATTACAGCGCTGGGTAACAGAATTACCAAAAAGCTATCGTGTCGATCTACAAAGTCGCCCTGTGAGACTGGCTTCGCCGCATATTTTTGGGTTAGAGATGACATATGAAAGTATTGTCATTGCTCTCAGCTCTCAAATTGCCATTCGCGAATATGATCAGAACATACCTGAACCTCCTCACAAAATCCGTGCTACAGAAAGCTCGAAAAGGCTTTTGCAATTGCTTCAGGCCTACATGGAGACATACAGCTTTTCAGCCACTGCACCAACCTTCGGTCTAATGCTTCGATTTGGCCTTCCACGATCCATTTCTAGGGACCTTCCGTCAGTCCTTGACATGGGTTTACGAAATAACATCCACAATTTTTCCTCGAAGCTCTCTATGTTGTGGACTATGCCAAACCAACATACCGCTAGTCGAAATGCATCACAAAGATCTCAACTACTGAGTAATTCCCCTCCGCTCTCACAGCACATCGATACCTCTACCGGTGGAGACATGGCAATCTCGTCATCGCTTTCGATAGCCACACCTTCGCATCTTCTCCATGCCGCACATGCGACAAATGGGCCCCAAAATAATACACATGCCCCAGCCGTCTCTGAAAACTCATTCCTCTCCACGCCTTGGCTTAGAACCACACAACACATCGAAGATGTATCTCTTCTCCGCACGCCGTCATCCCTAACCTCCGTTGGGGGCGCTTCTGAAGTTCCCCCACTGCAGGGCCACTTGGATGGTTCTCTTGGTAATGGACTTCCTCATCCTACATCAGTGGCTAGCGAATCCCATAACAGTACCGGAATTCTTGCCGAGCTTTCGCCATCATACAACCAAACCGCACAATACCATTCAACGGCATATCATGACCCATCGGTCAATATGAGCACATTTGTTGATATGGATGGCTATGCGCGTCCAAGGAGGCAACGAATTGCCCCTGATCTCGACGCATTATTTGATGAGCTCGCGTCATTAGATGGTGCCGAAAAGTAAGCATTTATATCATGTTTCTTTGCATAATGACTGACTTTGATCCTCTATAGAGCCGACAACCAACCAGAGTTCATGCAGAACCTAGGTTTTGTCTCTGATGTGGGCATTCCTGAGCTCTACTCGTTCTCCGGTCAGATCGAGCCTTTCTTGCTGGCGCATACCGAGCAGCTACCCAATAATGGCACTCCCTCTGGCATGCGACGGGAGTCGCAGCCTCTTAACATGTCGGGAACCCCCAAACGATGATGATTTGTACCACCATCCCATTCCGATAACATGAATGCCGCGGGAACACCCTGTCGCCGCTGGTCGGCCTCATTGGTCTCTCGGTCCGCTGTTCATCTGGCTCCTGGGGAGCAAGAGCTATGCAACTAGTTCATGGCTGCGATATTCCATCGCACATTGGAATCCTCGAAGGGGTCCCGATTTCTGGTATGTGTGGTAATGCACTGCAAATCTCCACAATACACAAAGCTGCCCAGGTGTTCCAGGCCAGGAAACTGGTAATACAAGATACTTTATGACAGATATGAAATTACTAGTGTAGAAATTCATCTTTCAGAAGAGTAAGCCTCTACAGCAGGACGCCACCGACATAAATACATAAAAGCCTTCCATAATGAGTATGTACAATCAGCTGAATTCCCAACTCAATCACAGCGCAGCCTTAGCCTCCTTCTCCTTCTCCTCGAAATTAACACAAACATGCTCAACGGCAACTTTATACCCATAAACACCAAGACCAACAATAATGCCCGCAGCCTTATCACTGAAGTACGAGTGGTGTCTCCAAGGCTCACGCGCATGGACATTGCTCACATGGAGTTCAATAAATGGGATAGAGACGCCGAGCAAGGCATCGCGGATCGCAACAGATGTATGTGTGTATGCGCCCGGGTTGATGATGATACCGTCAACCTTGCCACGCGCCGCCTGGATGCGATCCACGATCGCGCCTTCGTGGTTCGACTGAAAAGAATCGAGCACGGCACCATGGCTGGCAGCCACCTCACGACTGTTCAATTCTACGTCGGAGAGCGTTGTGTGTCCGTAGATGTGTGGCTCCCGTGTTCCCAGGAGGTTCAGGTTGGGGCCGTTGATTAGGAGGATGGATTTGCCCATTTTGTGTGGTTTGATATCGGTCGAGTTGGGGTGATTCGATGGTATATGGGGGAGTGTGAAATTGAGATGTTTGATATTGGGAGATGAGATTATAGGGATGTAGTATTTGGGTGCTCATCGGATATATTCTTTTTATACTCCTCCTTTGGTCTCGTTCTCTCCGCATTTTGCCCGGCCCGGCAGAGCGCTTTGCCGTGGATTTTGTGGGGACATCGGGGTTTTGGGATGGGGCAAATCTACTCATAGTCACGTTGTCTGTTGTTTCATGGGATGGAATTGTACCCATTTCTGTACAATGTTCCAATGATTTCATTGAAATTAATTATTGATGTGGGAACAGACTGACTTCTCATGAAACCAGCACAACAGCACGTTAAACCCATACCACCAAACCATACCCATCTACTAGCATCCAAATAGATACTTCACAAACACTCAATGGAACCGCAGGACATATAATAGTCTGCAGCAGCTTCCATTCCACAGGCTTACCAGTACCTTTACGAAACACATCTTCCCCCATAATAAGTTTAATCCTCAACTGATGGCGAACAGTAATTCCCTTCGCTATCTTGCCCGGTGAGGGGAAAGAAAGTTCCCCAGGAAAACCACACTGTGTAGTATGTCCAGCCCTATCGGCGCCGATCTCATATGCAGCCAGGTCAATGCCATCCACGACCATTGCCTGTTTTTGGAATTTTTAAATCAAACGGAATGCAGATGGCTGATTCTTCTCCTCCCTTTTCCCCCAACACTATGTCCGTGTGGTTTCTTAATGTATGGGTTGCGGCCAGGCCCCCAGTACTCTTTTTGACTTCCATCACACAACTTGCGGACCGATTGTCCTTCGCAGATAGAATAGTTCCCATCTAGGCTGCTAGGCTTGCTCATAAGCTTGACTATCTCTTCGGCATCCCACTTCAACTCTCGCACCACAAAATGGCAGAGTTCTGTTTCCCGATTCTCAGGGGCCAACTCCCAATGAGTATGGATTGTAGCCGTGAATGAGATCCTCAGTCCAGACCTCGGTGTTGAGTTTTGTGAGTCATTCCTTGTGTGGCCTTCGAGGTTGGAAAGTATAGGTGATGCTGAGTCTGTTTCAGATTGGCCTGGATTATCTGGTGGTTGGACTTTCGAGGTTGGCGGCGGGTGATAATCTCATGATTCGATGTCGCTGCCGTGGCTTCTATCCCATACGTGATGGTTCCAAGAGGTGTTTTCATCGTGGCGGGTATGTTTGTTGGAATGTCCAAGTAGAAGTAGAATTTTAAGATGATTCTCTCGTGGGAAGTCTCAATCTATTCCTTAGGCAATATTGGCACAGAAAATTCTGGAAGAGTTCGTTCAATTCTTGAACCCGGCTGGAGCGATTTGTTTGTTGGATTGCAGAATGAAGGACACAAAATCCACCGAGTGTTTTTGCTATCTGTTGTAGATGTCACAACTAGAATAAGTCGAACGTGAATCTGGTTCACATTGTCCAGAGGTCCAGGTGAAGTCGCTAAGAGAACGACATGCCCTGCCAAAGCTAAAACATCACGCATTCCATGGCACTAGCTATTGACATGGTGCGTAGAAGGAGCAACGAGTTCAATATTAAGAGAAGGCATAATACCGTCTACAGAATAATGACCATGCAAGTTCTGTTTGCTGCGTATTTAAATGGTCATGGAAATATAACAGAGAGAGTCGTCCTGTATGTACTTCTGTTGATACCGGTGTTCTTTTCTAGAACTGGCAGCCAAGACGGAAGGATTGGGTTTATGACTGGCTTTTTTGGTGTCGAGGCTTGATGTCTACATACTACTAGGATGCATACATACAATACCAGTCTAATCCTTCCCGGTTCTACTTCTGTGGAGTAAAGAACTGAACGTGATGGATTACCCGGTTAGGTGGCTGTATCACTGATCTGAGAATTGGTCCCCCACTATATTTAGGACTTGCACAATCGATCTTCAAATCTCGACATCGTTGATCATTCTATGAGGGAAAAGCCAATATAAGAACTAATATTCAATAGATTACCACCTCCCCATGCACTCCGTTCACGTGTGATTGTGTATGTTATATGCGCGTGGGGTCCGGTCCACTCGAGTGGAAAGGGCCAATCCGCTTGCACTGAAATCCCGAATAGGTTTAGCGCAATGCAACTTCGTCGAAGGCATCAAATTCCCATTTTGTGTATCACATGACACACTCGAAATTCTGTGCCCATATCAACGGCCTGGCTCTATTCCAAGATTATCTGTGTTCCCTAGTAGAAAGTCGAATGTGATACGCAAATGTCCGCAGGTTCTACGGAACGGTTGGCTGTTAAAGGTATGGATCTCACCTCGTGCTAAAGCGGGGTCCTAACATTATCAGATTGTCCAACGTGCCAAAGGCGACGTATCAAATGTGATCGGGGCCTTCCCACCTGCCACAAATGCGGGAAACGTAATTTGGAATGCCCCGGCTACGGCTTACAGCTTAAATGGGTCCAGGGCGTCGCTAGCCGCGGTAGTCTGCGGGGTAGAGCATTTCCCTCCCTCGATGCTCCTATCACAGTATCAAACTCATCTCCTTCGTCAGGGAGCTTAACAGAGACCCATACTGTTGGCAGCGGCATAAATGCTCTAGATCTATATAGCTATTCGGCAACGCATGTCTCTCGGGGACCTCTTCCATCCCCCGCTTCGGAACTTTGCTTATCGTCAGATCGACCGCTGCATGTTTCCCGGTTGCTCTCCTGGTTCAACGACCGAGTCGCGCATCGACTTGCGTGGGTTCCGCAACAAAATGCATGGCGTCACATGATTCTGCCAATGGCCGAGAGCTCTGAAACAGTCCTTTCTTCCATTCTCGCTATCGCCGCCCATGACCTGGCATCGGAGTACTCTCCAAATGACCTGGGCCATGGGACATTCCAGCAGATGTCGAAAAACTATCAAAATAAATCTTTGTCTTTTTTGGCTCAGGAGTTGAACAATCTTTCTACATCATCTAGGTCGGCACTGCAAGCGAGCACAACATCTGCCTATACACTTGCATCCGTGATTATTCTCTGCAATAATGAGTTTATGAAACCACAAGGCGCCGGGTGGAGGGTTCATCTCTCCGCTGCGAGGGAGATCATCCTGGCGACAGGGAACCGACCGTCGCGACACCACCAGCTGGCCTGCATTGAACAGTTCCTCATGTTAGAATTCTATGAGGCTTCGGTGTGGGCTGATTTGACGACATTTGATAACTACAACATGGCTATCAAGACTCCTCCTGCTAGCGCCGAGAACGCAGTCTTCACCGACTTCATTCGGGTCATTGACCAAATCACCCGCCTTGAGCGTCTGAGATTTTGTTCCGGGACGATCGAGCAAGCTTCATCACACGGCCCGATGCAAGACATCCAGTCGCAGATTGAGTCGGCTAGAAACACCATGATGCGTCTCAGTGAATCCATTCACTTCTCCTCTGAAGAAGATCAACATGGCTTTGAACTGGTAATATGGATGTACTACCATGCAACTCTCATTTACAGCCACCAAGCTTTATCAGACGATGCTACTGCTGGTGACGATGTATGCAAGTCTCGGTATGAAATCCTCCGCTATGTACAATTTCTCTCCGAGACTCGAGACGGCATGTTCGCTCAGGACCTTGTCTGGCCACTTTTCATGGCAGGAACTGAACTCCGAGGACATCCCACCGGTCAAAAGGTTATTCAAGAATGTTTTGGCAATGTCATGCGTATCAGCCGCACTTTGGACAGAGCGCGTGTTCTCTCCTTCGTTGAGACCTGGTGGAACGAGCCTGGTACTCATACATCTTGGATTGACATGGCTCGAAGGCAATCTCAATCTTCGCAGTGTGACATTCTCATTGTATGATAGGTAGCTAGACATCCCAATATCATAGCGATAGTTGTTTCTACCAACCACGGTCTATAAAGCACAATATGCCACGAGGGATCCCGGGTAACTTGAAAATGCTTGCCGATTTAGGAGGCTACCAATTTCTATCCCGGCTTCGGACAATCCTTCAGACCTTGCACGTGATGCGCTGTGAGACTAAACCAAAGTTCTTGACGGGAAGGCCTTCGAAGGATGGCAGCAGAGTCTTCGCATTGAGTCGGATATTGCCGTAGCTAGACAAAGAACGCAGTTTCTATGCGAGTCGGGCGAGGAATAACGGGATAGGCCTAAGAATCGGCTAAATAGAGTCTAAGCAGGGCTTTGCGCGTGGCTTAGATCCACTTTAGAGCGGGTGGATTGGGTGCCCATTGATTTTCTCGCAGAGGTTTTGGTTGGTCTTGCGCTTTGGGTGGGTTTGGATGGTGCTGTGTGTAGGCCGAGTCGACCTGTTGTTGCTTTTCATCTGTTGAATTTGTATCCATCAACGTGGAGGGTTGCTGCACTTGTCGTTGCGGAGATGCTTTCTATTATTATATGTAGGAAGAAGAGTAGGTTTGTTGATCTGTCTACTGTGGGTGCAACGCGATAGATGAGATATTGAGAATTCTCAGGGGTTGTAGGGAGGTTTGGAAGGGCTTTTGGAGAGGAATCTAACTGCTAAATTGTTAGGATTCTTTTCAGGGGTTGTTGATTCAGCTGGTGCTAGGCCGGTAATGTCCTGGATACGCGACGAGCAACAAAAATTAGTAAAGTATTCAGGGACCTTTAGGGGGTTCGACGTACGTCTCACTGGGTTCAGAAATGGGTTAGTGGATTCTTACATGGACTTACTAAATACCAAAAGATGAATGTTGGAGGTCTATACAAGTACCGAAGTGGATATATATTTCTCGCTATTTCTACAACCTCGATTTTTTGTTCCTTTTTTTCACAACCGATTCTGATGCAAAATACGATCGCGTCTACCAGAATATATCAACACAACATCTACACTCTCACAGTTTGGGACCAACCCGATTTCAAAATACTGTTGAGTGAGAAATTCTTGTGGTTCAAGCTCTCAGCATCCCCCAAAGACTACATGTAGGCACAACTTTAGAAACAAGCCTTGAGAATAAATCGATTCAGAAATTAAGGGGAAAAAAGAAACTATATTAATCTTAAAACACCCCAGTTATGACATTGTTGAAAGACAACACACAAGACCAGGGAAAATGACCACAATGCAAAGAGACATACCACCATCTATATCGACCAATACCAAGATCTTTGCTCCGACCATTCCTCTTTTATCTTTCTCTTATTTTCTCTTGTGTTGGACCAAGAGGTCCAACCTCGTCCGTGGTCGTCCAAGACCACAACTTTGTTTTGTTTCATCGGTTAGATTCGGTTTCGGTGTAGGCTGACTCCAAGGAGATTGTTGAATTTCTGGAGTGCCATGTTGAGGGTTTCTTGCAATTGCAAGAATGAGGTGAAGGGGTAGGTGGGATTTTGGTCAGGACCATGAGTAATTGATAGCGCTGACAAAGTATTCGGAAAATGAGGCGCCAAGGGGATTAATTGACGTTATTTCATAGGAGTAGAAGAGAATGGGAATCAAAAAGGGAGAACTGCGAGTGGCTTTACGCCTCCGATGCCCAGCGGGACTCGCGCAGCGGCATCTCCTCGCCGGCTTGCTTGCGGCTTCCGTCTACCTCGCGCTTCCACGCGTGATACTCGCCGAGACGGGTCTCAGCGTAGCTGGCATAGTCGAAATCGATCTGGGAAATTTGCGCTTGGATGAGTGCCCAAACACCCCTGGGAGATATTGTTAGCATGATACGCCCATTACGCTGTGTTTTGCCAATTGCGTTCGCTGAACTCACCAGTAGAGACCGGGGATGCCACGGAAGCGGTCAACATCCTCGTAAAGCCGGTCGACAATCTCAGCCTCGGATGAAGCGTCAAGACCCCGTTGTTCACAGTAGCTCTTTGTGTAATCCGTAAGGAACTGACGGCGCACAGACTTTGTCGGCATCATGTTGTAATCGCAGTCGTAACCACCCCACTCAGCAAGGTGGTTGGAGATGTCGAAGGCTGCGGGCGCAGGGACCGCATATTCATAATCGATGAAGTTGACAGGCGCGATACCGTCTTCGGGGGTTGTAACACCGTTCTCGCTCGGGAGGACAATCACGTTGGCACATAGGAGATCGCAGTGCGAAAAGACGAGCTAAAACCCAGCGATTAGCCATATATTCAACAATGCGACGCCCGTTTCCAGAGGACCGGGGCTGGGAGGCACATACCCCGTCTTCACCAATTCCCTTCCCATCATCCAGAATATCCAGAGCCCACTGTAGCTCTGCCTGCAGACTCAACCGACGAGCGCGCTGCTCGGGAGTGGTGACCGGCAAAGCCAACACCCACTTCTGCAACACTGCCCACATAGACGGACCCGCGCGCCGAGGCTGGATTACGGTGATCTCATCGTCCTGGATGTCCGTGATCTTGGATGCAGAGACATCTTCGACAGACGGGGCTCCGCTACTAGGTAGGCCGGCGTGCCACTGCGCCAGGCGGCGGGCGACACCGCGCCAGATGGGCGGGGAGACTAGATCCTGGTGGCCGCAGGGTCTGCCTCGGATGAAGCGGTAGAGCAGGCCGTTTTTGAATCGAGCGAGGAGGGGCGGGGCTAGGCCGCGGCTAGCCAAAAGTGCGTGGGACTTGGTTTCCCCTAAGAATAATTGATCTACTTCAGCATATGTCGCAATGGGCAAAGGAGGCGCGGAGGGGCTTTTTTGTGGTTTGAGAAGTGGGGGTTTTGACGAAGGTTATCCGTCGGGGGGATTTTGCTCGTACTTTCGCGATCTATGAGGATCTCTGTGCCATTTCCGTACGCCCTCATCAGTACTGCCTCATTGTCTATTTGTTCCTCCGTCAGGCCGGGTCTCAGGTTGATAATTTTGAAGAGCTAGGAATCTGTTAGTCACAATTGGATTCAGACGACCTTATTATTGGTCTCGTGGGAAGCGGCACTGGGAAAAGAAAGAGAAACACACGGTGTTGGTGATGCCGTCGGTGAATCGCACGAACTCAATGTTGTTGCCAGGACCCTCCCAGTCCGGGTTGAGGGTCAGGATTAGTCGGAGAGCAGATGCCTGGGAGTCGGCATGGTTGTATGATAGGGGAATGTATCGGAATTCTGGCGTGACCGCCTGAGTCTCTGTCGAGCCCATATTGGAGTTGAGTGGAGCGGAGGTGGAAAAAGGGGTATGGGCGCGAGTTGGTTTGGGGGTTTGGGTGTCGGGATAATCTTGTATTATTTAATTAATCCGCAATCGCTTGAGAGGCACCGCCTCTATATCAGTGACGATGTCCTGAATTCCGGATTTAGGCAATTGCACAAGTCTAGGCTGCTAGCGCAATGGGCGGATAGATATGAAATTTTGGAAAGAAAAAGAGGACGTGGAAAGAAGGGTTCTGTATTAGGGCGAAGGGACAAAAGATTCAGGGGCGAAGAATTCGAAGACGCTATCGATGGCGGGGAGGTTAATTGAGACAGTGAGGGGAGGTCTCGTGCTCCCGACCCGTGATTGGAAGATGTGACTATTTGCTGGGGCCTAGGGTACTTGAGGACCAAAGGGACTTTTCCACCGCCACTACTAGTGGTACATGGATGTATAGAGTTTTGGTTGTTTCAGATATGAACCTATTAGATAACGGTAGAACAATTTCTTAATGTCGTATTGCTTGTTTCAATTGCAGTTTGGTTGCGAAGTCGTACTCAAGCATTCATCTCTGAACCTACTTTGTAATGTATGGTGCAAGTCACGGGATAATCACATGAAAAGACATTGGAAGTTAAAGAGGGTCCAGGGTCACATGGATTGATAAAGCCCTGAGATTAGCCCTACTTACCCAATCCGACAAAATCCCTCAACAAAAAAGGGAAATTAGTCATATAATCCAATATTAGTCAACGAAATGGAAAAATACTTACACCGAGACCCAATCAGCACTAGCGTATATCGACTTCCAGACGCATAAATAGGATCTCCTTGCCCGCGCCTTTACTCTTTTTTTCTTTTCTCTCCATCATCAGTAGAGGTTTACATAACTTAATGTAAATTTCAACGGGGCTCCACAATGTGGCTTGCTGAGGGTTATCCTATGGTTTCGGCCATAATGGGTTTTCTTCCGTTCCCGGCCCTGGAGAGTAAAGGCGTCTCTCTTTTTCCCAATCACTTTATGGCTATGCTAGGGTATCCTTCGGGAAGCCCCATGGGTGCTAGCTGTGGAGAGGGCGTCACATACCAATTTTTTTTCAATCACTTTTATGTGATTTGAGTTGTCTCTGGTTGTCTGGTCTTCCAATTTGATCAAATGTTGCAACGAGCGTAGCGTTGGATATCTCACGATTTTCGACTGGTAATTGGCACGGTGTAAATGTACGTTGAGTACAAACCATCTTCAAAAATGCCTCGGAAGCCTTGCTAGGTTTATGTGCTCTTGCGATACCATATCTTGCTTAGACCAAACCTGTAATGTTTGGGTTGTTTTTGCCGAGATATAGATCGTTGATGTGGACATGTCGAGCACCTCAAGCTACGTATGTGCCATGGTTGAACATCTACTACACATACTGCTGGAGCTAAGATCTCAATTGTCATCGCCGTCATAACCGTTGAAATTTTCTATCGTGTATATTTTTTTTTATACATGTCCCCAATCAAGCATGTCCAGCATTGCCAATCTGGATGCGCTGTCCAGTCCACTTGTCATCACTGCGCAACACCGGCCAGCTAGTACCATCAGCCTTGAGCAAGCTCAAATCTAGCTTGGTGCCTAGCACGCGGAAAGTTGACTTCTCCGCGTCAATCGGCGCAAAGAGAGTATATGTATCCTGATAGCGCCTGTTGTCTGTGGTAGGAAGGTCGAAGACAATCGAGTTGGTAGTAAACTCAACCTTGGCCCGTTGCTTGTCAATCTTCTTAAGGTAGAGGGAGACATTGACGGCGGTGGGAGTCTGGTAGAAATCGTTTCTATAGAATGCAAAACTATATTAGTTCGCTGTTTCCCAAACGAGATAGCAGAACTGGTCCGCCTGTCTTGTCGTATACGCACCTGACTGTGTCCACCTTCTCTTCGCCCGCGGGCTTGGCCTTGCCAACAAACATGTGCCTCGTCTTCTCTGTGCAACCGGGGATCTTCAGGAACTCGTCGAACTCGAGCACCCGGCGTTTGCAGCAGGACCACCCCTTGCTGCCCTCGTGGAAGACCGGTTGGCCCGGGTGGTGGACGCATTTCTCCTCATCGCGAGCAGTAGACCCGGTATAGGACGCGCCGCAACCCCTCCGACGGCACGTTGCGTTAGCCGGGATCTCCACATCAGGGTCATCAGACTCAGGCTCCTCGATGACTGGCTTCTCAGGCGGCGCTGAAGTTGCGATAGTCGGGGTAGCGGAGATGGGTAGCCGCTCGGACTTTTTCTGCTCAGCCGGTGTAGGAGGAGCAATGACTTCCTCAGCCTTGGGCTCGGGGACGGGTGTGTCGTCGACGGTGGAATGCTTCCCGGTTGTGCATGGCGGGATAGCGAGGAATTCCTCAAAGGTCAAGACGCGGGGCTTGCAGCATTTCCAGCCTGAGAAGTTAGCGGTGCCGCGGGGTAGAAACGTAGTAGAAGGTAGAGACAAGATCAGGTGTCACATTGCGCCGCCGCAATGGTCCACCGTGAACCCTCGGTGGACTTAAGGGACACAGATCTGGAATAGCTTGAACACCAAGGTACTTACCTTTCTGCCCCTCGTGGAACACTGGGGGACCCGGATGATACACGCAGTCTTCTTCCGGGTCGGTGAAGGTCTTTCCACACGCTTTGTGGACGCACTTGCCTGACATGATGTACAGCAAGATCGATATTAAAAGGTAATTGACGGGACTGAGTCGAAAGAGAAGATTGTAAAGTGTTCTGGAGAGAATGGCGCAGGTTTCCTAACAGGGTTTAGCGGGGAAGCTCGAATGTTCCATCGCGGAGAACTCTCTGACCGCATTCGCGTCACCGCACCGGCCATCTTGAAATTCCGAGGTTGAATTCATTTCTGGCATAATTGATATTGTTTCTCCATGTTTCCTACACGTGCCCTTCTCAGTCCAGCCCGCTTGACGCTGTTTACACGCGCAGGCTGTGGCCTGTGCGATACAGCCAAAAACACCGTGCTTCAGCTTCAGAAACGGCGTTCCTTTGAATACGTCGAAGCGGACATCATGGAACCCGGGAACAAATCTTGGAAGGATGTTTACGAGTTTGATGTTCCAGTCCTCCACGTCCAGTCAGTTCACAACGGGCTGCCCAAGGAGGCCAATCTCTCCGACGCGCACAAACTGTTCCATCGATGGACAGAGCAAGAAGTCGAGCGATCGGTGGACGAAGCGGAAAAAGCACAGTCCTGATGATTTTATTTTGGAGGAGCATTATATGTCTAACTTTACCGATTCCCGTGGTCCGCTGGCGGGACCCATTACACACCGGGGGGATTCTCCTATATCGAGGGATTGACATCGTGATACCGACACAGTAATGCATATGGCACTTGTTGCATTATATTTGCATACTCCCTTCCTCAGTCCTGCTCGAAGGACTTAGCTACCCCCCTGCACATTCCACAAGGGGGTATACTTCTGTATGTATTTGATCTATCTTTGACCGTCAGGTAGATGATGGCAGATCCGCTCATGATGTGCCCAGGTACCCCATCATTATATAATATATGTAGTCTTTGTTCTGCACGGACGTCTTAATGTGTTGATTATATACTTGATCTGTAATGTGAATCAATTTTGCTACGAAAATTGACCTCAACCTGCCTATTTCGTACAAATACTCCAATAGTTGTGGTATTCGCCGCAACTCAGTCATTCTCTTTGGTCTTAAATTACCTGATTGAACTAATGATCAGAAAAAAAAATCTTTCATGTGCACGTTTTTTTAGTTCCTTTTGTACTTCTAGATGGGTATCATAGGGCTATTACCGAGGGCATCGCGAGTATTGTAGATAACTATGGCTAGGCGGTAAGATATGGCTACAACAACCACCCCTGAATCTTGTACAGTAGCCCTTTTCAGGTATCATCGTCACTACGCAAGAAGATGAGGTCTATCATTCAGGGAATTTGATTTGATGAGGCGCGGTTGGGCTGGATCTTGAATTCTTGTTTCCCCTTGTATTTCTCGTCGTGATCCGAGCCTCACAACCATCTGTCATTGTGACCGTCACGGTTCTGCCACGCGCGTCTACGCGTTTTCATCAATTATTCCTCGGTGAATCATTTCAGATCAACATATTATTGAACTCCTCGGTAAGGAGTTCTCAAATCCAATCTGTGTTGCTGGCTTAACATCTTTTGCATCGTACGGTGTAAATGGTTGTTCTCACTTCACTGTGAACCCTATATACTTCGTGAACTAACCAACAACTAACATCTTCCTTCTCTCCAGTTCCCCTTGATCATTTCAAAAAGTTTAGTCTTTGACATTGGTGAGTAATTTTCCAAAAACAAAAGCTCTTTGTCGCTGGCTTTATGGGGAACTGTACGGTCTCTATCAAGTCAACTCAGCCAGGCGAACTCTATCATCCCAAGTCCGAGCAACGTACGCTAATAATGTTACCTCCATAGATTTACTTCTTCACTGAATTGATTCAGTGAACTGAACCTGGCAATGGCTGATCAAACGCCAATGACGAATAACGCAGATCCATCATCAACGAATTATTCATCACAGTCAACCCACCTACTGGGACTTCCTTGTGTGAAATGCAGGGCAAGGCACAGGCGCTGTGATCGCACTAGACCAGGTAATACTCCATGACTTGATAGGGCAACGAGGATTGCAGGTGCATTGACGACTGACTATTTACATAGTCTGCCAGGCCTGTCAGAGTATGGGCTTTGAAGCCGAATGCAGATATCCTTCTGCAGACTTAGTGGTTGGATCAATCATCCAACATGATTTCAGCCATGCCCAGCAGACGCAGATACCCCAGCAGCCTCCTGCGAAACGGCAAAAGATATCCGAACTTGGCTCTAGAGGTGCCGCTAAGGAATCTGCGATGGAAAAGGGTCAAAACACACCATTTGGCACCGATATGCCCAGTGGAAGTAGACCGGCTCCACTGCGTAGCATATCTCCTACTCTGCCTCAAGATGAAACGGAGCTCCGGTGCAACTTGACTACCGAAATCAATGTCCAGAGAATGAAACATCGCAATATTGCAGCAGGGCCTCTGCGCAACATCGTCAAGCTACTCATGAAAGCTAAGACCGAACGCCCAACCACTGAACCCACGATTACTGGATCGAGTGCCACACCATTGAATGATAAGTGGCGTGAAGAAGATGATCTCATGCAAAATGCAACAGTCAAGCTGGAAAAGGGTGGCCGATGCTCTCGTGCTCTTCTCAGCCGCTTTGAGAACTTCTTATATGGCCCATTGATGAGTCCCGAGGAGAAGAAGATGCAAGAGCGTATCATATGCGTTGAAGAGTGCTTGTCAAGTGCATCGGCGGCTCCAACATCCGATCACAACTACCTGTTCCTCTATCGCCTAAAAAGAATCATATTTAACCCTGATTCCTATGGATTGGACGAGAAAGACCCACGCATCGGTTTCCTCTGCACCCAACTTCTTGCAGCCATAGGGACCAACTCGAAGCTGAGTCCTTCAACCCGTAGGAAATTTGCGGAGCTTTTAGACCCAGATGGAGAGATTGCCAACGTCAGCACCGGTAGTCCAGGTGCCAAAACAGAAACTCCGATCTCAACAAGGAAGGTGCCATCCAAGCCTACCTCTCCACGCGTGGCTTCCTCACCCACGCCAGAAACACCCTCAAGAACAACAACTCATAAAGAAAACTCTATGACCTCTCTGTCTCCTTCACCACCGCATCCCCCTCCTTTCCCATCCCTCTCTCTTTCAACCACCCATCCTCCTCTTTTCCCCTCTCGCTCTTCATCTTCACCCACACCACCTGTGGAACCCATTGATTTGACTGAGGACACCATGTTGTCATCCGTGCCTCTCATCCGGCCCAAGAGGCGCGTTACTTCTGGTAGCCAGTTGTCGCAATCCAACGACACTGCGTCGCCTTCCATGGAACCGGCGTCCAAGAAACGTCCTGCACCTGGCCGCCATTTGGTGAACATTAACAACATTGTCACTTCGGCTTCTAGGTATGTTGCTTCTGACAGCCAGCCGTTCAGCCCCGATGCCGCAAAGAAACTCTGGAACATCTTCGTTAGGAATGAGGCTCCTATCCTGCCCATCCTCAATCTCGAACAACTCAAAGTTGATTTCGCCGTGGCCGTGAACCATGGGAAGGTCGGACCCACAGTCCTTGACCCAACTTTCGGGCTTTGCATTGCAATTGCCTGCCACCTGACTAGTGATAAGGGTCTCTGGGAAGGCAGCCGCAAATGGTACGATGCAGCTCTATCTAACATCGGTGATCCCTTCAAATCTCGACCTTCGTTTCAATCGTTACATCACCAAATCCTCCAAGTCCACTATCTCCATATGGTCGGGCACCTGAAAATGGCTTGGGATATCTTATCTATGGCTATTGGCAGAGCGCAGTCTCTTCGGATGCAAACTATGCATGGTGGTTCTCTCGCCGTGGACGAAGAATCGTTGGAGCAGGTTCGGCTGGTATGGCAGTGTCTCTGGATGAAAAAACTATCTCTCACTCTCCAGCTTGGCGTTGTCGACCAATCTCTCGACAGCTTTTACAACTCACCCATGCCGATGCAGTCGCATATTACTGACAACATGGGAGTACCTGGCGTTCGAACCGTGGCGCCATGCCCCGCAACGCCTTCTTTTTTCATTGCTTGTGCTTCCCTCTTTAAGTACACTGATGATTTGATCACCGTTGAAAATGATCTACGTGTGACTCGCATGGAATGCCCGATCAAATGGCTTTCCATTGTGGACCTGTCTGGCTTCCAGGAACTGAATGAAAAACTCTCGAGCTGGAAGAACGGTCTGCCTAAATGCCTGGAATGGGCAGGCTCCGGCATCGATTTTACCATGAAGAAAGACCTTGTTGCTCGCCGCATGTGCCTCCTGGCTCATGTGCGATTTGTCTATTTCCGACTTCGTCAATACCGGCCTTTCTTCATTTTGAGCCTGCGACTTTCCCAAAACTGCGCTTGTGAAACGAGCCCTCATCTCACCGGGAGGGATATTGACTCGATGGATGCGTCTCCTGTCCTCGGCCTGGTGTACTACAGTGCAGTAAAATGTTTGACTGCCGCCCAAGACATTGTCAAGACTCTCAACGCATCCTATGCCAACACGAAAAATGAGCATGCTAAGTGTGAGCTGCTTGAATATCTTTACGCTGCTGCCCTGATTTTGATTGCTGCCCGGACAGTCCCGCTTCTGATGAATGGTACCGTGCGAGGTATATCTGGCACTACCATTACGGCGAAGTCGCTCACGACGATGAGCGAGGAGCTTAGGGGAATTGACGTCTTGCTGCGCAACTATCAAGAGAGTTGCGAACAAGCTCCAAAGCTTCAACAGAGAATAGAACGTTCGCGTGCTGTGATCGACCACATCAGGTTGCAGTCCGTCTCATGCGAGGGCATGGTCACTGACAGCGAGATCAAGTTCGAGCCAGTTGTCTGGGGTCGAATCTATGATAGACTCGGCATTGAGCTTCCGTTCGCGATGTTCCTTGACCACCGTCGCCCCGATGGCTCTGTAGTTTCAGGCCGCAGAAAGACCCTCGCCTGGCTGGAAAGCTTGCCGATGGACCTCGCAAACTAGGGGTATTTCTGTTGTCCATTAGGCTGCGTTAGGTAGATTTTACAATTTCACCTTCCTGTACGGAGTAATTTACCCTCGTGATAGTTTATAAATGAAACCCCCTTCTAAATGATTCTTTTGATAGGTGAATATGTGCGCTTGATCGTGGAAGACTTATGTTGTGATTGACTGATCAAGCCTGTGGGTAGAAGTCCATTGAGCAGGAGACTTGAGAGTCACAGGATTGAATAGAGACAAGATGTGTGGCATTGAATAGCAAAGTAGCATAGATTAATATTTATCCTGGGTAGGGGAATCGAACTCTGGACAGTTAAATTAGTGTGTCCTAATCAGGAAATGGTCCTATATAGGTCACTTAAGAGATGTCCTATCACTCCCAAACGCACCCCCGTTAGCTCAGTGGATGGGGGCTCCTAAGTCTAACTTGAGATACTGAGTGTGTATACCTAGGACTGGCTCTGGGCTTCATGACCCCAGGGCCAGTTCATAAGAGTCCCTACTCCCTCTTAAGGTTGCTTCATGAGTAGATGGAATGGTCGCCACACCCCTAGGGTAATTGACCGGGACTAAGTCCGAAGGGGGTGTTGCGGTCCCAACGGAGGCTGTTTGTGGGTTTGGGGGTCCCCTTTTTTTTCGATGTTGATATTACATACATTTCTCTGCTTTTGGATGACTCGTTTGATCAACAATAGAAGGGGAACTCTCAAGTTCTATCCCCAAACCATCTATACCATCCATCAATCTCTAACTGGCTAGGAACAACTTGTCAATACCTCACCGTGTCTCTTCTCTTTCTTGGTCGCTGTAAGTCTGACACCAACGTTTTCATAGAGAGTCACCCCATAGCTTCTCGCCTGCACCTACTCGCCCAGCCACATTACACCTTTATAGCTTCGATAATATCCTCATTTCTGTATCCTCCCCGAGTCTTCAATTCTCCGTTACATGGATTGTCACACCCAACTTGTGAATCACCACAGAAAAATGGGAAGGGACCTTGGAACTTCGAGATCGGCACCAACATCTTGACAGAGAGTAACTCCCCCATTTGCCGCAAATGCCTCTCTTGACTGCGATTGATTCATATCCGAGTTCGAAAGACCTCCCATTTCATTTCAGACTGCCCATCTTCTCTTGCATCTGCGTGCGGATGAAATGGGCAAATGGCTCTCAGGCATTGAAACCCCACGGAAAACTACGCGACTAACTCGAGAAAGACAACCTCACCCGTCTTTCAATTTCTCAAATACCTACCCCCTGACACACCGAACTGAGTCTTCCTTCCAAACCATATGCCTCGCATGACCACGCGAACAACTTCATGTCCACAGTTGCCTGGGGATTTTTGACACACAGCACAAACCGGGCAGGTTACATCTTACAACTAGGCGTCTGAGTGCCTGAACAAATACCCTTCGGCACTTCACAACTGCAACATCCTTGATAACCGACAACCTGGTCATTCTCGCTACGGCTTCATGATTGTGGTTATTGTGCTATCTCGCTCCCTGGTGTGATAGCTTTGTTCCTTTACTATCTACCCATCCATCGGTATTCAAATTTGTTCTTCTTTCTTTCATTCAATTTCCTATAACATTATTCCTATTTCTGTAGTCAGTTTTTCCTTTCATCCAAGGGGATGGAAAACCCCATTCTCTTACATCTACTCGGATTTTCGAGACCCACTTGATCATTACTAGGGTCCACTCCGTTGTCATTCCTATTTTAACAGCTATTCTAAATGTGAGCAGCTCAATATCTCTAATCTGCTGGCCGTGTGTTGATACTCGCAATGGAAGTCCTTCCTTGGCCTATAGGACTCGGTCATTGTGTATCCGCTACTGCTGCGATGCACCTTCAATTTCTCTATACCCGGACTGATTTTGCAGTCGAGCTAAATGAATGGAGATAGGCATGCAAGAATATATTTGGAGTTATATTGCGAGTTAAGAAGCGGCCTATATAAACTCCAGCACGGACCAAATGGAAGGTTTGTCATGATTTAGTCCAGGATGCCAGCCCCATAGTTTCAAAATAGTGTTCAAAAGCCCTGCTAATGAACACCCGTGAGTTATCAAAAAGTGACCAAAGCTCAAAGCCTGAAGAGCATGTGTCCCACCAAAAGCTCAACCAAAAGCACCCCCTCCCCCGACACAGTTTCGAAAGGCCCACTCAAGGCTGTCAGACCGAAGTCTCCTTGTCCCTCCGTCTGGCATTTACCAAACAGACATGCGAGCAGAACCACTGCTTGCGAATCCCTCGACAGAAAGAATCTGGTAGTCGTGCTGGCCAAGGTTCATTCCATGCGAAGCCCAAGCATTGAAGTGGTTGGCAGTGGTAACGGTTCCAGCAGAGCGCTTGTTGCGGCGGATTGACCAGTACTGCATGAAGGTTGTCGTACCTTCAATAGAGGGCTGGTTAACCTGCTGGTGGGTGTAGATGTCATAGACCGATCCATCGCTAGAGAAAGATCCCTTGTGGGTCATGCTTGAGCCGGGGTTGTATTCGCCGTAGTTCTCCAAGACGTAGTATTCGACGAGAGGACCCTTAGTCCAGCCATACACGGCAAGATAGGCATTTCCAGAGGGGTTGAAATTGCCAGCAAAGTGGATGTCGCTAATTGAACGTTAATAAATCACAAGTAGGTTGTTAGGTGAATTGATCTTACCGGTTAGTACCGGTGCTCCAGCCCTTGCCAGAGGTGAAATCACCGCAGTCTTTCCAAGACACATCGTATTCACCGTTCTTTCCGTTGTTGTACTGGACTTGGCCACCGCCGTTGGTCCAGAAGGAGTAGTGGTAGCCGTTGTTTTCTCCGGTCTGACTTGTGGTGAGAGCCCGCTCAGCCAGGTAAGAATCAGTAGGAGCTGCGAAGGTGCTGACGCAAGCGCAAGCTGCCAACATAAGAGTAGAGAAAGAGAACATCTTGAAGGAATGACTTGGTGAATTGAAGGAATGACTGAGCGAAAGACTGTGTTTGGAAAAGAGATTCTCAATGGGAAAAGTGACTCTTTTATAATATTTATGGACGGCAAGGTATGCTTTTCTTCAGCATTACAAATTGAAAATGTCTTGCTTCAATCTAAAGTAGTATTAAAGGATTTCCTCGCGTTAATTTCAAGCATCTGTAGCGGACCCGCATTTCCAGGGTCCTTATACCTTATTAAATGACGATCATCTAGGCCCATTATAGTAGTTCTAGAGGACTACTTAGTGACAGAATCAGAAGATTAAACCCATCCAAATTAATGAAACATTTCCCCTAGTAGTCTAACCAAGTTAACTTAGGTGCAAGGATGGTCTATCAAGGATGGTCAATTGGTGACCACAGTGACTTGGACACCCTAATTGGAGCTGAGTGGAGTCGTCTTAAAACGGATTCTGAGAAAAGAGGACATTAGACCTCTAAATCTTTTTTTTCATCTTTAATAAATATATGCAATACTGTTATGTACAGGAAACGTTCTTTTTACGCTACATCTTATATTAGTAGAGGAGTAGGGAAGGTATATGTGAAAAGGGAAGAAGAATTCTTCCATTGATGCGTTTCATTCAATATTTCCCATCGACCTGAACTATCTCGAACTGCCTGTTTCCATAGCACTAGGCAGCAACGCATTCGATAACGGGCCAGGTCTGTTAGGAGGCTTGAGGGAAGGTGAAAGGTTGCACTAGACAACGTGTTGCGGGACAGGACGGCAGTTGTGCGCCAAAAGGACAGCCTAGTCAGCCAACGGGAAGGGCATCCAGGCCACGATAGGCCTTGATGATGATCTGACTTCTTTTTGAAGCGATGTAATAATTTAGGGCTGTTTCACCATGAGACATTAATTTTCAACCATTCTCTGCTCAATGGTATTAGTATCTCTGCGCGAATTTCTCGTTGTGGAGACCTCGTATACAAAGTATGAGTCCACTTGAAGATCTCACCGGAACAGGATACGTGAACTTGAGGGTGTATTTAGGCTAATTCACCGGAATAGGATACGTGGACTTGAAGATGTATTAGGCAAAATCATAGTCTAAACGTATGCAGTGCTGAACTAGGCAAGTACAAGCGGGTTTATTGGAAACCCTTCATGTAAGGCTGATCTCGGTTGTCTCCACACGAAAGGGCCATTTACCCTTCTTTTATAAAAAGACTGACCTCGATCTTCTCGCCTCTTTGACGTAAGCCAAGTCTTAGATAACGCATTTAGCCACCACCACCGAGCCGCTATCTTCAAAACACATAGTAAATGCGACAAATTATAGCCTTATGTTTCAACCACCACAACTTAATTTAATTTTCGCTATAGGTAGATAGGCATTGATAAGAATTTTCAGTACAATATAGTAATTTTAGCGAAATTGAAAGCTTTTATCGTTGCCGTATTGAAAATTACGCCAGTAGGATCCAAAAAATATATATTGGTCTATTAGATCATCACATTCCTTAGAACTCCCTGAAGCAGCTCGGTAGTGAAATACGTTCAGTGTCCTTCCATTCTTCCATGTTAGACGACTAACCTTTGTATTGAACGTACCTATCGGAAAGTGGTGAAACATCTGAGAATAAGCATTTAGGCTAAGTTACTCTACGCAGATCTTTACACTAATAAAATAGGATTCTTTGTGAACATTGTTACTCTCAGTTGAAACCCAATAGGGGGAAGGCAGATAGCAGGAGAGAGTTCTTGATTTGAAGGAAGCAAAAGCCCTCAGATCTGACTAGCTAACTAACTAGCTAGAAAACAACATCCTGAGCTATTGACCTGAACCACCAGGCAGCAATATCAACCTCACTGCCTAAACATGCACCCATTCCAACACAGTTAAAATCCTAAGATTGGTAACAGATACCTGGCGCACAGGCAGTACTCTAGTTAACGGCGTCGCTCGGAGCATACATATTGATAGGGTCAAATGGTTGGATCGTCTTGTTACTGCATCTGCCGGTTGTCTTGACACCATCGAAACGATCGTCAATCCACTGAAGGAAACTGGGTGCGGAAGCAGAAATCACTGGGTCATGGTCAATGCCGCGATATGTTTGTAGGTAGATCTCATTTCCAGATTGACAGCTAGCATTATATGCGGCCTCAACCACTTGCGGAAGCACCGAAACGTCCGAAAGCCCCTGTACAATAAAGACAGGCTGGGGACTTTTGCCTTCGCCCTTAGTGGTGATGTTCTGCATTTTCTCCAAGGCAAAGTGAAGGCTTGGATCTGAGATGTTGACCACATTGGTAATATCAAGGTCCGCAACTAACGATCTCATTGACGCGTAGCATGCCTGAGTGAGTGTCGCAAGCTCAAGACGCTTCCGAAAATTAGGCTGTAGCCAAGTCTGGGGGTCTTTAGGGAGAGTGCTTCGCAAGCCGAGAGCGAGCCATCCAGCTTCCACAAGAACACCACGAGCTGAATCAACACCGGATGAAGATGAGCCCTTCATAGCAGCAAGTGCCATGTCTTGCATTTGAACTCCAGGTGCCTGAGCAACTGTACCAAGGTACTTTCCGAGCGAGAGGGGGTTTTTCTGCAGCAGAGAGCTCTCCGCAAGTGCCCAAGCTGCACCACCTCCTTCGGAATGGCCGACACTCATCCATTCGGGCGTGAGTGCGTGACCAAATAGCTTTCGAGCTGCAGCAACAGAGTAATACAAGTCATGAGCCTGTGCCGGTGAAGCTTGGTATTGATGGGCGGTATAGTTGTTCCCGAGGCCGGCATAGTCTGTGGCGATGACTGCATATCCACGTGAGACCAAGAAGGCCCAGCTGCCATACTCATAGAAGCTTGGCATAGCCGAAGGTGCACAGCCTCGAAACACTCCGGATGTTCCGTGACCATAGGCGATAGTAGGGTACACAAGGCCGTTTGACCTGCTGGCATAAGGAAACGCAATGAAACCGGTAACTGGAACCTTTCTGCCATAGAGATCCTGTGATACATATTGGAACCTGTAGGCAGTAACTCCCTTCGGGATATCATGGAGGAGAGTGGCATTGACTGACTCTAACTTGAGAGCATCGCCGGGCTTCGAGTTGGAAAAGTTACGGGCGGTCTCATAGAAACCCGCGTCATATATTGCGCCGTAGGAAGCGCTATCAACAGCTATACCTTCCTGAAAATTACTGTAGCAGGTTGAGTCACAACCGTATTTGCTAGCAATATTTTCAGAAACATTGAAGTTTGCGACTTGTATGGCCTGGATGGAGGGTATCAAAGCCAACAACAGAGTATAGAATTTGAAAGCCATATTGTAGAGAAAGGCCGATACCTTTGCTTAAGGAGGTTGTGAGCTTCTTGAAAGAAAACGAATGCAGGGCGTAAGGACTCCTACAATTCCCTCTTTATAGAGATCTAAGAGGTTACTTAACTATGATAGTAAAACACAATAAGAATATGCTATTCGACTTGCAAGTTATATCATAATTCCTCCTATATTGTAATTGCTCAGCCATAATAAATACGCGGTTATAGTAATCTTTGCGAGTGGAAGCTAATTAATGTCTTGGCGTGATATTCGGAATCGATGCTGCGAAAGTGGATCCCACTAGTGGCATTGTTTACGGGTAAAGTATGCCATCCGAAGTTAACTCTATAATGCCCACCGCTTTTTTCACCGCCCCATCGAAGCCTGTATCTGTATACCGGTAATTCCAATTCTAATTTCTCTTTTATTTCTATACCTATATACTTCATAATTACCTGCATACGTTATAAGTTATAATGATGCGACCAACCATTGAGATATATTATTTCCAGTTCCCCGCAACGTAGTTTTCGATACCATAACAATACGGGTTTTAGATTTCTTTAAAATTGATATATAGCGTTGAAAAGCCTTATCAACAGCTATCGACAAACAATAAGATGAAATAAAACGTGGTTGTTAAGATATCAGTGTAGAATATATCGCATTTAGTATGGTGTTTCAGGGTGGCTAGCTCGCATGTGTGGCTAGCTCGCATGTGAAACACGTTAGTTAACTAGTTAACTAGTTTATTGAAGTTGAGTACATAGTAGGAATAGGGTATTTTACCTAGAAAATACTATACAAAAGTGTATATTACAGCTTGTCATCGAGGTCTGCATAGATTGTTGAAAAAAGGGGGTTTGTCATTTTAGATAGTTAGAGTTAACAACATCGGTCGTCTATACCATACATTATTCGTATACCAGCTTTCTATCATAGAGGCAAAAAGACTGCATACTACACTTTCAACATAATACTTGTAAAGTGAAAGTGGATCTAAAATTCTGCCCCGCAATATAAACCAATGAGAAAGTTAAAGTTCGGAAAGCATCTGATTCATGTTTCACTATTAATATTTTTGGCGCTAGGCGATATTAGGCAATATCCTTGCGAAAGTGGATTCAAGTGCGGTGCTGATCTTCTCACTTGTGCACCTTGTCCGTGAAACACATTCTTTCGTACATCGGTCGACAAGAACCCGCCCCGTGTGGATAATCAAAGAATTGTGACTAGGCAACCACCTATTGACGCATAGATGAAACCTTCCTGGCAAAAGTCCTTTTCCTACGTGTAACACAAAGACTGTGGCAAGATGCCGTGCGGGCCTAGGGACAGACGCCTCCTCGGCTACCGGTGCCAACGCTGTCGAAGAGATCACATCAAGGTATGAATCGCCTACTTTTAGCTACATAAAATATACTAATCGTGTCATCTAGTGTGATGGCTTAATGCCATGTACTGCCTGCAAGCAAAAGGGAACTTCTTGCAATTCGACATCTGTGCCAAAGGCAGAGTTTCAAATGATACAAAGCTACCAAAAGGTTGGTTGGGCTATAGGCAGGAGTCCTCTCGCCACCATATCAGAGCTTTACAAGCATGCATTCTTCTTTGCCGTGGGCTCATCTCCAATTTTAACCACCGTATTCGCGGCGGATTGTTTGATGCCTCTGTTACATGATAATGTGCTCGTGCAAGACACTGTGTCCTTACTGGGCGGATATTATGCCTTGAAGAACCCACAGTTACTCTCGGTCTCACAGAAAGACAAGAGCAGCCTGTTTCGCTCGCTACAGAGTTTGCGAAACTCTGTTGCAGCAGAAATCCAACCGATGGAAAATACCGATTGCCCTTGCCCTCCGGTGATTTTGATATGCGCTTTGCTACTAAGTTTTGTCGAGGTAAATTATTCCCAATACTCAATTGTGTATGTGGCTTGAAGCTGATAGACCGGGTTAGCTACTGGTGGACCATTCTGGGCAGCTATGGAATTCCTGGGTTTGCCAGCTTTACGCTTTTGATAGATGGCACCAAGGATTAAGTAGCTCACAAAGCTCGCTTGGGAAGTCAATGAGCACACTTGCCCGAATTATGAATGCCTTGAGAGCCATCTGTCTCCCACAAGACCCAAATGCCGACGTGTCTAGTCAATTACCTTTCCTTGGGTCCAGGAAGCTTTTGCTTACCAAGGAAGGTGCTACCTTGGCACAATGTCAGGACAAGCTTCTTGATCGCTTGGCTCTAGACCTCGAGATGTGGGCTCAGTTACAATGGTGGGCTATAGAATGGAAAACACTGACTAGCCCGTCCAGGCTACCACAAACTGACGATAAAACACATAAGATTGAAAGCGATGTCTGTGGAATCAATATAACCTGCATTGCCTCCCAGTTTCAACGCGATATGATTGCCTGCGTCCTTTGGTATCAACGCCAGGAATTAGGGACATTTGGGAACGCCATGCTCACTCTCTATCAATCTGCGGCAATCGAGATCTCACATATTTTCTCAGATCCATGCTGGCTGTCTTTAGAATGTGAACTGCCGATTATGCCACTTCAGCTGAGTTACGAGCAAGCAAGCTCTGCATTGAATCATGCTGAAAGTTCTCTCCAACATCTCCACCTCGAGGCTATAATTTATGTACCCGTTCTGTACGCCATTGGAATGGAAATGGCACGCAAGTCGGACAGAGATCGGATCTTGAAATTTATTAGCAATATTGAAAGAAAGGGGTTTTCGGTCACAAAGCAAGTCATTGTGGCTATCAAACAGGACTGGCACTAAATGAATGACAACCTCAAGCAATGGACCCACAGCGATGGATCCATTCGTCTAATAGCTGTCAGTCCACCCGGAAAGGAATTGGCGAGGGTAGAGTGCAGCTACCTCTTACTTAACATTGTTATCACATTGCCTGTGTAGTGTGATTTCATGAAAGTGCTCACGCAGACGGAAGACAGAACTGGAGTCACATCCTTTCTCAATGTTCTACCGTCCTCTTACCTCTCGCTGCTTGAAAAGTTGGGCCAACTACCCTGGTTTTCATGCACAATTGCACCTCTTTGCTAATGGAATATGCCCACGGACCGCGAGAATAATCGTCAGTGAAGGTGATCACGTACCTAGAACCATCTTTGGCAACGGGAATTTCCATGATGTCCGAATGGATCATTTCGAATATTCTCGTTAAATGCAGACGTGGCCGTCTTGCGCGGGAGTTCCTCTTCTGATGTTGCTTTCCCGCCATGCACGCCGAGCACTGCTGCGTTGCCAGCAGCTCGGCCCTCATTAGCGGTCGGTACCGGGTGCCGGTTGGCTGAAGGACCACACCCAAGTCTCCACGGTTCAGATATCCTATCCGAGTGTGCCACAGCGCTTCGGTGGCCAAATCTACCCCTCTATACATATCCCCTCCGAGTACCACAGCTTCACCACCGGTTTCAGAGGTTGACGCTGCACATTCTTTAAAACAACCCAAACAATTTTGAGTATGAGAAGTACCTCTCCGAGGCGGGATTCAAAGGTATTTGTCGGGATGTGATTGTGCTTCGTGCGTTTCGCTCACCATCCATTTCCCCTCAGATATCGTGATTGTCGACACCCACCGTAACACCAACGTTTACAATGATTTGGTTCAGGGTCAGATGCATCTTGGAGAGACGAACGAGCGATCGGAATCATCTGGTTGCTGTGGAGGAGCACAAAGAAAGAATGATGCTGGAGGCTTGCTTGGAGTGTGACTTTAATGAATGGGCTGGTGAGATCACAAGGCTTTTCGATTGCTGAAACTAATACTGATTTACATACAGGGTCGTTTCAAATTTGTGCAGTCAAGCAGTAGAAAGAATGCCGCATATTAGTGGAAATTAAATCAACCTATCTCAAGATATTTCCGTCAAAACCTTAAGAAGCAATTGATTATCCACCCTGCATCCCTCCAGCGGACTGTTCCCTTGTTTGAAACCACGCTCCATCCGAAAATACAAGACATCCAATTCCACGCCTTTGGTATTGCATTGGATGACCCATTGACATGCCAAAGAGCACAGAGTTGTATTTATATTACTCGGAGCGCTTGTCTCAGTGGGCTCCTGAGTCCTTTGATCCGGGCTAGACTCAAGATTCGGTTCTGTCGGATCTGCTAAGAGAGTATCCAAATTGGTCAGATTATTGTCCTCATTCGATAATAACGGAATATTGAAATCAAGTCCCATGTCAGGCAATAGACCCGACAAATCCCATTGCTCCCAGAATGACAAGGGAGTTGGGTTTTCCATAGATTGGCGAGTCTCCATGCTACTAGCAACCGAGCCCATGATCTTGAAATAGTTAGAAACTGAAGATAATGATTTATTAACCTGGTGACCCTACGGCTGATACCATGTTGGGTTCGCTGTCGTGAATGCTCCCTGGAGGTGGGCCTACAGAGTCGAAGTTGAAGCCCAGGGTAGCCAGTAACCCTCTCATCCAGGCATTTTCGGACTGCAACTTATCAAATGTCGATAGCGATGGGGGAGGTGTTGATGCAATTAAGTCGTCGTATCTCTTTGCTTTTTCCTCTAAGTCCCAAATATAGTCTAGGCGTTTTGCCCTTGAGCGCCGTTGATTATTGCGAATGCGGGTGAGATCTTCGCTCTACATGAGTAGAACATGAGTAAAAAGAAATCATAAATATATATATGGGATGAGTCATAGGTAACCGACCTTGGTCTTGGTTTTTGTGCGAGGCATAGTTAAAGTTGGGCTCAAGAATCTTCGTAACGAAAGGGCTTTGTAAGAGCTAACACCTGTTGGGGAGAGAGATGAAGTTGAAGATATCTATGTATTCAACCCTGGAAACATTATGATATTACGTGAAAAGGAGGTGGAGAGAGCAGCGGAGGGGGAAGTCGGTGCTGTCCAATGGAATGAAAGTGGCATGTCACTGATTAAACTGCCCGCCTAGGGCTGGTTCTTCAAATAATTATTGATAGTCTAACTATAGTCTACATTTTTTGTTTTAGTCATCCCATCCAACTCGTCTTGCTATCAATTTGACAGCATATACCAGACCCAACAGAACAGGAACCTCGATGAGAGGCCCAACAGTCGCAGCAAGTGCCTGGTTGCTATCCGCGCCAAACATTGCTACCGCAACAGCAATGGCCAATTCAAAATTGTTGCTGGCAGCCGTGAAGCTCTGTACAGTGGCCAGCCTATAACCGAATCCTAATTTGTACGCGACAAGGAGGGTCGCAAAGAAGATGATCAGGAAATAAACGATGAGCGGCGCTGCGACTCGGACCACAGAGACGATTTGGTGGACCACATGGCGGCCTTGTGAGGCGAATAGCACAAGGATGGTGAATAGCAGGCCGATGAGAGACCATGGGCTAAGCCATTTCAGAAACGTCTCATCGTACCATTTTGCAGAAATTCGTCGGAGCACGAAACGCGTGAGGATTGCGGCTCCTAGAGGTATTCCAAGAAACACCGCAACACTCTGGGCGGCTGTGGAATATTCGAAAGTGACTGGATCGCCACTGATGACGCTGATGAAGAATACCCCCATTGGAGCGAAAAGAACCATCTGCAGAACCGAGTTGAGAGCGACGAGGATGGCACAATATTCATTATCGCCTCCGGCTAGCCCTGTCCAAACTAGTACCTGATAGAAGAAGGAGTTAGCATAATCTCGTTTCCAAGGGCGAGTTGCTGAGTGTTTAGACCTACCATAGCAATGCACCGTGCCAACCCAACAATGATCAGTCCCTGTCGCAATTCTGGCTCGTCGGGCAAAAACGCCCAAGCCAACGCCAGCTAATGGATCCAAGTCAGTGATAAAGTTTGCGCCACGGAAGTGTTGCATGACAAACCATAAGAAAAGGAGCAATAATCCAATTAAGAACAATACTGAAGGCCATCTGGATCCAAATATCCTTCGCTCGGAAAACATGATGCAGGGATTCGAACCGAATCTTGCATAGTATAGGGTACATCATGACGAGAAGACCCACGGCTAAAACATCCAGTCAGTAAGGACCACAAGAGCGTTGGGAGTTGGTTGTATGTACCGATTGGAACAGAGACTCCTACAAACTTTCCTCTTTGTAGGGCAGGACCTGTGCTTGGGACAAAGTTTCCCAGGATGATTCCAATTGCCATAGCAAGAAAAATCCATACTGCCAAGAATCGATCGAGAAGACCGAGACTTGAGAACATAGACTGTTTCTTCGATGGCTCATCCGGAGAAAAGGTTTCATTCTGCTTTTCAATGTCGCATCCTTTTGTTTGGTCATCTGGAGGACTGGAGGCATGTGAACAGGTCTGTGAGCGTATTGATGGCATAGTAAATAATCGAAATTACGCGATTAATGACTTATTCCGCAGACAATTGTTGGAAGTCAATGAACGTACCAGACAGCAGAGCATATTGCATATTTTATATTCGTCCACAGATCTCTGGAAACTAAACGGTGAGGATATGTCACTGGCGGGCGCTGATTGGCCGAAGAATCAGACTATGGAATTCCAAGGGTCCACCTCCTGTTTGTCACCTGAAAAGTCTCAACCAATCAGAATGCGAGAGTGACATTCCTTCCTAGGCGGGGTATTCGGGGTGTTCTACTTGTAGAACAGTCTGAGACGTGTTGAATCTCGCGATTCTTAATTTCAGTATTTGTCTTAACCACCATGTCAGCCGAGCTTCCATGGCATGCTGCATATCCTGCACCAAGGGGTGCAGCACTCTCCATATCACGAGAAGAGCTATTGCAATGGATTCGAGAGGGTAAGCAAGCAGGCAAAGACTTTTTACTTGTTGACTTGCGTCGCACAGACTATGAGGTACGGGTAGTTTGGAACAAAAAGTGACATTTTCATGCGCTGATGTGCCAAAAGGGAGGAACGATCCAAGGGTCATTGAACTTGCCAGCTCAGAGTTTATATCCCACGATCCCAACATTATATTCTCTTGTATCGAACAGCAGCGTGAAATATGTGATTTGGTATTGTGGTGAGATAATAAAAATGATACCAACCTTTTAAATGCGAATGCTGATCTGCATTCAGGGTCATCTGCCGGCCGAGGTACTCGTGCATCGGGATGGTTTGCGGATTACCTCGAAGATAAACAGGACACAGAGGTCAAGAGCTTGGTTCTCTCGGGGGGCATTAAAGGATGGGCTGCGGCCGGTCCGGATTATACATCCTTGATGGATGGATATGATGCCTCTGTCTGGACAAAATAGAAGTATTCAGTCAACATAATCAATTGAATGATACGATGTTTGGTACCAAATTCCAATATTAAATAAGGATCTCAAACCAGCCGATTCACCAAGAAAATTCCCTCGACTATTATGAGATGCTTGAGAACATCGCCCAATCAGGTAGGCTCCACGGCCCGTCTCGACGCCATATGTATACATTACCGGCTACGGGACCACGGTCCAAAGGTTGTCAGACAGTATTTGATAATCCCTGGTATGGATTTGATTTATTATTCTGGATATAAATGCAAGTCCCTCTACGATGCGAAGAGTGGTAATCAAGAGTATAGTTAAGCTCATAATTAAACTAGTGGGGCCCGCCCATGAACAACCCTATACAGAGCCTCAATTCAAATTACTTCGGAATGCCTAATCAAAGAGGGGTAGTGTTCTGCATGTATGCAGGATTTAAGATCAACCAGGGTGTCTTTGGAGCTTTTGGTGTCCGGGAAGGCTGTTATTCATTTCCCCAAAGGTCGCCCGCTGCTGCACTTCGTGAAGTTGTTCTTCGGGATGTTAGTAACTTGACTGATCCTATAAACAAGAAATACGAAGGGTACTGGGACCAGTTACCTGTGTTCAAACCATTCAATTGTTGCCGAGTTGAGGCTGCGAATGTGCTCTAGAGATGTTCTTATCTAGGGATTCGTGCCGTGCTTCTTCCTCTTCAGTTGTGGGCTCAACCGGACCCGGAGCAGCAACCTCACTCAAAGTGCCATAATAATCATCCTCCGTATTGCCATCTCCAGTATTTGTGCGTGGCTCGCTTATTGGTGGGGGACCTGAATCTTTCTTACGGCCACAGGTAAGTATATGGCGGAATTTGGAGGCAAGTGTCATATTCTATCCCGCAATAAATGAGACGAAGACTGGAAATTCCGTATGTGCGAGAGAATTATTTCAATAGACGTCCGATATTTCGAAGAAGTTGGAGACTATTATTCTTCTAGGTGTTTAGCCACTGAGCTACGTCATGAATATGAAGGGGTGAAGAGATTATCGGACGGGTTTCCGAGTTGCCCAGGGAGTTAGTAAGATAATTAAAATTGTATCCATATGTGTGATTTCTCACTCGATCGAAAAGTTAAGATGGGTGGACCGGCTCTAAAATGTTTGATATGTTGCAGTATGTCCTCCAGTTACGCTGTCGCGCTTATTCGGGGCTAACGCTAACTCCGAACTTGGCATTCGACCACCTCCCGTCCAAATTTCACACGTCTCACGTCTCACCACGTCGTCCCCTCAACTACAGTTCAGCTACAGCTTTTTAATATGACTGCCCAAGTTGATCACCGGCCAGCTCCCGACCAAACTACCTCAAATAATTCGAGGGACGTGTTGGATCCCGCATCTCGAAGACGACTCCAAAATCGCCTCAACCAACGTGCGAGCAGTAGGTGGCACTCTTATTCGCCACATCCGGCCTTTCAGCTATCAAATGTTCAGACTAACATTATATACAGGAAAAAGAAAGGTGTTAGAGTCTAAAGGTCAACACAAAACGCCAGATAGGAAATGGATTGTCTATGTCGATGGTTCAAGCATCCCAAAAAGAAACACATCTACAGAAGAAGAAGCAACAAGCCATAAAGTTACTCAGTCACCGTTGTCTCTCAACCAAAATGAAGAATATCTATCTTTCTTCAACCCTTCTCAGCGCGTTGAGTTTATGGACACACTTTTCGAAAAAGCTTTGCATATGATCGGGAACCCGGTTCTCTCACGCAATCCCACTTATTCTGACGCCCAGTTCAATCTATTTCGCGCTATGTCAATCAACGCCAATCTGCTGGGCCTCACATTTGATCTTCTCAATGAAGACCTTGCGTCGCAGTTCAATCTCGCCGGACCATTGATGTCGGCGGTACATCTCCCAGCAAGCCTGTTTCCATCCCAGAACCAAAGGAAGATAATCCACCACCCCTGGATTGATTTAATTCCAATTTTGTCTCTGCGGGAAGCTCTTTTGATCAGGGCAGATGTAATTGACGAAGATGAACTATGCGGCGACGTTTATGGAGCTTGTGGTTCGTCGCAAGAAATCGGGATTGGGATGCGCGTTTGGGGCGAAGCTTGGGATCCATTTGCTTATGAGATCTCAGAGATGATACTCAAGAAATGGAGATGGATAGCAACAGATTGTCCTGACGTAGTCAAATCTTCTAATTACTGGAGGAGGCAGCGAGGGGAGAAGCCAATCGTGTTTGAGATTGAGTGACATTTTAACCTATATATAATAAACACACCAAACTCTTCTCAACTTCAAATTCCTTATAGAGAAAATTTCTCTTAGGTCAGGGTCTCGCTGAGTTCCCAAAGTTTGGCCCACTTGCCTTCGTCGTTGATATGGGTGTGCAATTCGAGACTGCAACCTGGCTGAGGTGTGAGCCGCTGTGCTCTGGATACGGGCATGATTGGTAAAAGAAACTCGAGATTCAGGCTGGGCAAGGTATTCTACTTACCTGCGATGGTAAGGTCAATCATTCCCATGATGACGGTAGCGGCTCCTTCTGAGGTAGTAGTCCACGGGGGAATTTCGATTGGCTCTCCATCCATGTCAACCATGGCTAAAGAGGCCGGCTAAGAATAAATGAGACAATCAAGAGGGCTACACATACCTCCGGCATTTTTCCATTCGGCGACCTGGTCCGAAAATTCGGGAGGGCAATGTCGTTGCAGACAAGTTTGAACAGCTAATGTTTGCCAGGTACATCCATCGAATCGGAGGAAGAACCAAGGCGTACCACCAAGATCAATACTGAAAACATGAATTTTCTCGCTCTTCAACTTCTGACCCAGTCTCTTGGCAAACATAACCCTCGCAGCGTTCGACTAGCCATATGCGACCATAGGGTCGTATGCTTGGTCATCCTACAAGGAAGCAGAATGTCAGCGCTGCTAAATATAGTCCGTGAATCAAACTCACATTGAAATTAAAGTCATCGAAGTGCATCTTCCCTTGTTTGACTATGGCCGAAGCTATGATAACCACAGACAAATCGGGTCCTGCAGCACAGATCTTCGGCAGAAGCAACTTCACAAGTAAGAAGTTCGACAGGTAGTTGACTCCCATTTGGCTCTTAAGCCCATATTTTGTCTTGCTGAAAGGCGGGAACATTTACACCGGCGACGCAGACAAAGGGGTCGATGTGAGACACATCTTTCAGGTCCCCGGCAGCATTTCGCACGGCGTTCAAGTCACTCAGGTTCAAGTTGGGAAAGCGAGTTTCCACATTTGGCTTGGTTGACTTAATCCTTTCTCTAACTCTTGCCATCCTTGACTTTCGGCATGGGCGCTCAGGATGAATAGCTTGGGATCGGCAGCGGAAAGTTGAAGTGCAAGTTCGCCTGCAGTGGAGTCGTCGAAACGCCAGTGATGAGCACTACGAAAGGAAGACGCTTCATCAGCACCATAAACTTTTATAGATGATAGGAATTTAGACTTACCTGTCTTTCCAGCAAGGGCCTTGCCATACTTCTCTTGAACGATCTCAGAGCGGAGTACTTGATTGTTGGATTTATTGGGTGAAGGTGTTCGAGGATAAAGATTTAGAGTAATGGAGAAAGCAAAGGAGATTTGATTTATCTATCGTCCATTTCAATGAGATGCAATGGTCCGCTTTATATTCCTCTCGGTAATAATGGGAATAAGTGCCTTTCAAATGTATTGCTGGTATAGTTCGGAAGGACCAACCAGCGTCCAAGGACCCCACTAGAGCCCATGCCTTACCATATCGGGTTAGCCTAATGTCATCAAGTATCAAGTCCATCAGGTTGTTTCTTCAATAATTTTTGATGAGTAAGTAGAAAATGATGGAATATAGTAGGAATATACTTTCTTAAACCTATCAAGGAGTTAAGATGAAAACTCCGTTAGTTCCTACAAGCCATGCCTTGGGCGGGGGAGATCACGTCCATAAAGGATGATAGACCACTCAATTGTACTTCATCATATATCATAGTAATCCCCATGTAGACGATAGGCCCCTTCTTGAAAATAATCGAACCAAAGGATGTCCCAATTGAGAGGATATACGCGGCCAAGGCGTACGCACAAAGCCGCCTTGGTCGCACAGGTGGGATTCCCATCTTCATTGTGCAACTGCAAATGGATCACTCTTTCAGTCATGTTCTCGGTCAAACATAGAATACCACCCCATCTGGAGAACCCTCAAGGGGAGCAACCGCATATTTGGCCGAGTGGAAGGGTGAAAGTGCTGTAGTCGAAGTTCTCCGGTCATTGCCTTTCGTGGGCAGTTACTGACGGCTCCCTCGTTTCAGACGGATATAGGCGTCATTACTGGGCTTTTCCAGTGGAATGGTTGGTAAAAAAGGGGGCTCAGATTCTATTAGGTAAAATAGAATCTGAGCCCGTTAAGAATTCTTTTAGGTGACGAAATATGGTAAATGTGATTATTAGATTCCAACAGGAGGCTAAACCAGAGCTACCGGCCCAATTGTCTACACGTATCTAATACATTGCGCCAAACCAAATAAGACAAGCAAGGTCATCACACATATCAGCGGACAAACATGGAAGCAGCAGAACCCATGACAGTCTGCTCTAGAACCACATGATGCCTGCAACAAGACCGATAACAACAGCCATGCAGCTTCCATGGAGTTCCTGCGAGTGCCGACCGGCGGCAGCATCGGTGGAATCCTCAGCGCCAACTGTTTGTTGGTGCGGTGCTTGCTCGGATGGGGTGAATGAATCTTGATCTGAGGCGGCGTTGGGAATTGTGGGGTTGGGTATTAATGATGTGGGAGCCCCTGTGATCCACTCCGGGAGGGAGATCGATTTCGCATAATTTGCTCCGTGGAGTCTGACGCGTTTTCCAAAATCAATGGTGATATGGCAGGCCTGCTGACACATATCGCGGAGGTAGGCAGGAAAGGGCAGTAGTGGCTCCTGGATGGTGTCGGAGGAATTATTATATGACGGCATGCTTGGTGGGGAATTGTTTTCGGATGTTGGGAGAGATTCGTTCATGGAGATGGTAGGATATGGATGCATCGAGTGTGCAACTAGGCTGCGGTTGGAGAATGACGTGAGGAACGGGTAGTCGTCTAATTGCTGAATGAAGTAGGTTCTGAATGCGCGGGCTTTGCGACTGAATGAAAATGAGGATTCGCGCGTGAACGATGAAAGTCGACTTTTATTTGCGATGCTCGTTTCGCCGGCTGGGACCACAGCGGCACTGCCAATGCGTGCGGTAAACGGTGGGCGATTTCCTCGCGATCGATGTGACGCTGTAAGAATCCATGATTTGTGAGGCTCGTTGAGGGTGTGTGCTTTCGGTGCTAATTCAGTGACACTATCTTGAAGGAGAGGGATCTCTGGAAAGTCAATTGGTTAGTTAACTCGAATGAACTTGAGCTTGGTAGGAATGGGGACATACGACGAGCTGCACCGGTGTAGAAGCTGAAGTCTGCAAACTTGGAGTGATACAGATTCGGTAGTGATGGCACCAACGTGAGCAGCGAGAACACAATCAGGATCAGGAGTGGGAGAGCGCCAGGTTTATCCAAGCCGGACCACATTGTCCCTGCTCCCTGACTCCGTCCGGGAGCTTCCAAAAGGTGTGTTAAGGTGCAGGCTTCACGGGAATTGGGGAGTATTAAGTAAAAATGTCAATTTCAAGGCCATGGAGGGAATAAGCTCGGGGGTTTCGCGTTTCAATGCAACTTCCGTGGGATGCAGCGTTTCTGCAGAGTAACGCGCCAACGCGTAGGAGGGGCTGATATATTTGAAATGTCACCGAGAAGATGTGTAGGCGCTGAGGTGAAGAGAAAAGAGAGGAAATTAGAGATGCGGTGGATTCAAGTGGATTCGACGGGTTAATAGTCGAATGAAATGCGATAAGGAGCCCTCGGGGTAGGTGGATGCGATTTCTTAGCCGCTCTTTTTTTTTCGAGTCTCGCACAGACTGAGAGTATGACGTCGATGACCGTTGTACAATAACTTGGACTTATTCGAAATATTGTCGTTTGATCTGAAGTGTACAGAATCCCCTCTATACTCAACCGTTGAAGAATGTTTCCCACGTTGGCCCCCTTTTGACAGGAAGTTTTCCCTTCCAAAAATGTTGGCCTAAGGCACCACTGTCCCTGGCAACGGGTCGATCACTTCAAAACAGGAAAACCGGATTTTCCAACTTCACTTCCCTGGTCATTTCAGGCTTATTTCAGCCCTAGTCGATCAGGCTATTTATTATTTTTTGCAATACCCCTCATACATGCTATGATATGAGCCCAGTCCATCGCCCGAGGCAACCGGTTAATACTCCACTCCCGTCACAACTCTATGGATATCTTGAGTGAGTAGCGCAGCTGTTATCTTACAATAACAAACGAGGAGCCTTCTAAGGTTACTTCACCGTGTCACTAAGTGACCAGCGTCCCACATGGTTTAGGATATATAGAGTAATCATTCTGGATTTACCCCACAGGGTGTCTATCTTACTTTAGAGCATAATGTGAAAGCGTAATGGCGGTCACCACCTGCCCGAAGTGTTCTCAGCTTAGTTTCATCATGGCGATGTTCACATCGTCGCTGCTTCATCCGGGTCCTTATATGGCTTCAGAGCCAATGGGTGGAAGTTAATTGCATCGGTTTTGATGAATTGTTCTTCGGCCTCGTCGTACGAGGTCTTTACCATATTTTTATATGCTTCTGTTAGCCGAGGATTAGATAGTTGGAAGGGCAATCTGCACACATAATGGTCCTGATATCCGGATTTGCCTGGGTCCAGACGATATATATGTTATGTGAGATAGCTCTCAAATGTCTTTTTAAACGTACACGGAGGCAAAATGAATAAAGCGTACAGAGAACCTTTTTACGTATAGCCAAAAATAATCACTGTGTATTCTTTGCAGGAGCTTTACTCTTCACCTGATATACCGTTTGATCCAAGTGTAGAAAATCACCAAGTCCCTTGGTAGATTCAACAACGTTCTCCCACGTTGTTCGCATTTTAACAGTTCGGAGTTTTCCCCGACTCGAATATTGGCCGTCAATATCCCTAGCCACATCGTGTCGACCACCCTAAAATAGGAAAACCAGGATTTTGTCTCGAGTTTCCCTGATTTATCCCAGGCGGCTTCATCATCATATTTATTCATGCAATATTAGCTTCGAGTTTACACTTCCCATGCACGATGTGATGTGAGCCAAGCTCATCGCTCGAGGCAACCACCGACGGACAATAATAGCAACAGATCAGCATCATGATCCACCACGTGCACAACCCTACTGATATCATTTGACACTCATTCAATCATCTATGCCTGGCCAATGGAGTACGCTATGTCTTCCCCTTATGTTCCTATTTAGGGCTGTTGCCTCTCGTACATCGCCGAACATTCCTTCTTTGGTGTACTGTCTAAAATTGGGTAAGACAGCGGACCAAAGAATACGTGGTGCACAACCTTGGAATGGAGAATGGATGACAGAGAATAATATTATAACAATGGTTTACCCATGCACTATAGCCAGCTTGGTGACATGCTGAAAGGATAAACAAATTAGTAATGATTCATTCAGATTCTGGGATATACACCATTACCCACTGGGGTCGCAAAACTGGAGTAACCCCAGCACATCAGTTCCTTCATCTATATCCACGTTCGTATAGACATTTCCACGTTTATATTTAGCCTGAACTACACCAACTTATCCCAACCCTCGCCCATACAACATGATAAGTTATAACTAGTATCAAGGGTGCCGACAAATTCCTTGCATTGAGAACTGCGTTTATAGCGACGATGAACTGCTTACAAAGGACCATTTCGAAGTCCTTGTCTTCCATTTCATTCCACACAGCGAAAAGAAGGAGCACCAAATTGAGGCCCTTAGCCGAGTATCCGGGGGGATGTTGAAGCTTAGCCCATTTCCGGATTCTCTACCTGGAAAAAAGAAGGAAAAGGTACCATGCCAACCCTAAAGTAGGAATGGCAACCAGACGAAAGAGTTGAATTGAAGGCTGCACAACCAGAACGGGTTTTGGGTGCGCTGTACCACTAATACAAGGAGCAAGCGTGGATGAAACTTGCATAAGATGTCGCTCGGTTGCTTTCGGATCTCAGATCGAGTCACTGTGTGGTGGCATTTCTTTAATATCCGATGTCTAAACCCAGGCCCACGATCTCAGGGTATCTCAAGGGTAAGTCTGGTGTGCGACCTCAGAAAATATGACAATGAGAGGCGTCGTTGTCACATCGGACTAGTTAGGTGGATCCCTCGAAATATGAGAAATCCCGTAAACGAAAGGAAACAAAAGCAAAAAAGACCCGCAAGACTTCCGCACTTCTTGCCTACTAGGGTATAGGCCTTCGCATAAGAGTTGACCGAGGAAGCCAAAGCAGCGTAGAAAACCACAACAACATCACAGCAGCCAGATATCCTTAATGCTGTAAACGAGGTTATTATTATCAGTGTCTCCAAGTCTGGATTCCTGTCTAACCCTGAAATCGGACCACTCACGCTAAAAATATATAAAGTTCGAACCGGTGCACGCGTATAACTTCATACTGCTATAAGGGCACTCGAAATAAGCACAACCCACAACAGAAATGATACGAAAGACCCAAGAAAATACTCACTACACCAAATCTGTCACGGTCGCTAAAGCAACTTTGACAGACCCCATCACATATGCAATTGCCAGGTCCCACAAAGCGTCTCAGAGTTGCTCTCTGGTAGAGGCGTCAAAGTCTTCTTTCTGAGCATCTAAGACTCTCAAGTCAGACATCCCATAGTCAAGAGCAAGAGCAAGAGCAAGAGCAAGAGCAAGAGCAAGAGCAAGAGCAAAAGCAAGAGCATATGTTCTATCTTTCCTCGCCTTTAGTACTGGACTGTGGAGGAAATCATCGCGTCGGATTGCGCCCCTCGTGGAGCGACGAGTGGAACCGGCGAGCCAAGTAGAGATAGTCATAAACGTTGGCTTTACAGCGGCCCATCTGCGTAAAATTTGTCTCAGGGCTAGCTGAAGATCTGCTCTTATTGCGTTACGGTGAGTCTTGGCTAGACATCAGCTGTTGTTGTTAGTTTTTTCCAAAGTTTGTAGTTCCCACCCCTGGAAGCCATACCGCACTCAGAATAAAAGTGAGATGTGCAGGCTTATGCTGTGGTGCTGGAGATATTGAGAAACACAAGCTTTTGGGCATCAGCTACACCAGGGTTGTGGTATCCAGTGGATGGAAGCTTGAGAATGTCGGGATCATGGTATATAGATAGATTGGATATTTGATATAAAGGTCATCATTCCTAGTGACCTCAGACTGAGGGATAGATGGATGTCAAGCAGGCATGACAGAACAAAAATGGAATCAAGAGATTCCCACGCCGCCTTTTATAGCACTGAACTATTGGCATAGGTAAAAAAAAAAGGACAAAGAAAAAACTGCAGTATATGATGTTTGCTTCTCTTTTAAAATTTCACATGTACGTGGCGTGGTGATAAGTATGACCACCTCTACAACAATCTGTACAACGCAGCGTCATTGAATTCATAGAGCGCAAAACATGTCATTCCTTCGTGAATAGTCAATGACGGTCATCAAAGTGTAGCGTATATCTACAAAATCAAAAGAGGTGCATAATGTATATGTACACACATGCTTAGTGAAAGCAGAAACCAAAAGAAAAGCAATAAATCATCATATATAGAAGCAATACATGCCAGAAAACAATGACAAGTATTGAAGCACCAGTTTTTTATTAATCATGCGCATTTCCATTTCCATCAAATCGGATTAGTCATAGAAGCATCATGAATAGCCGGCTGGCTCATTCCCACACGAGCTCCGTCAACAGGCGTAGATTTCGTAACCGGGACTGGCGAGACGGTAGTCGGCACACTAATATCGAGATGACTAGGCGAGCGACTACTGCGACTGTGTGAGCCACCACCGCGGGAGATACTGCTCCCGGGAGTGCCAGTACTGGAATTGGGCTTCCCGCCGCGTTTGACCATCTTGCCCAACACGCTCACGATCTCTGCGGCGTCTTCGAAGCTCTCATCGTCCATGCCCTCTTGGGCATTGTAGACATCTGCGATGGCCTGTTTTGCGAGGCGGCGGCAGGCGACGGGGTCTTGAAGGCAGTCGTATAGATATGCTGCGTATTCGAGTTTGACGGAGAGACGGAGAGGGTGTGAGCCTGGTAGAAGTTTGTCGGAAAGGGCTGATGCGCGGTTGAAGCACGCCGTTGCTGTGGCTGTGTAGTCTAGTGGGGGGAGTAGGAAGGAGGAGATTGGTTCAGGTGGCTGGACTGGTTGCATTACTGGTAGGCCCGGAGGGCGGGATGTTGGCGTTGAAGTCGTATTCATTTTAGACTTGTAGGTGTCTGAGACGCCGAGGGCGGTTAGGGCATCTGCGCCGTATATGGAGTCATGTTCGAAGCGGGTTGGTATGTCGCTGTCGGGGGTGAAGATTGGGCGACTGTGGAATAGGACGAAAATATGGTAGAAGGAAGCGCGGAGTTTGTAGGCGAGCACTTTTAGCTCAACAAACCTGTCTACCCTGGGAAGGATGTAGCCCTCCAGTATGAGTAGGCCTTCGCGGGAGAGCCATATGATGTGATGGTACAGCTGGAGGGATCTTGTTTCACGTGTTGTGTCAAGGCGCCGCAGCTTGCGGGCTCTAAGTAGCTTTTTTGATAGCATAACGGAGACGCCGAGGATTTTGTATAGCATTGCCGAGAGCAGGGGATTTTCGAGGCTCATGACGGCGGCGAAATTGCCCAGGGCTTTCTGGTCCACTTCGGAGGAGGCCATCCATAAAACCCACGACCCAGAAATTGGGGAGTCTGGGCAGATAGAGTCAGCCATATTGGTCACTGGTCTCAAGAATTGGTCTCAAGCAATAGGCGGAGTGGAGGTTCGGAGAAGACCAATTGACCGAAAGAAAACCCAATCGTGAAGCTAGGGATACTTGAAAAAAAGAATGGAATGGGCGAAGACAGCTTGGACTTACTGAAAAGCGCGCAAACAGAATTTCAAATGAGAACCAAACGCAGCGACTGAATCATGCTCCAACCACGGGCGTATTCCCAAGCCACGGACCAATTGACCTCCGAAATCAGGATCTTGGCGCACCAAAAGCTCAGACTATTCCAGCGACGTGCCAAATCTAAAAGGCGAAATACACGGAATATCCGAAACTGAGAGCAGCCAGTTCGGCAAGCTGCAAGGTTCGGCGGGACCCGAGGGGGCGACTGTTCAGACCGCGGAGGATATCGCAGCCAATGGGCTTTCGTTCCGGGGGTAGCAAATCCAATTGCGACAACCAAGTATATAACGTTCCAATTGTATGTTGTAGACACAGTGCGGAACAACGCTGTCCGATCAATCTCAAGATTTCCCGTTTCGGTCTAGTGACGGCTGAGTTCCGAATGTCGTATTCACGCTGTATCGTGGCTGGGAATTCGGCTAACAATGCAAGGAGCAGATGATGGAGTGACGGAGCTCGTGGCTGGATTGCAAGTAAACTTGACGCATCGTGTGGCCGGCAAAGTAGGGGGGTCAGAGGCGAAATGCGACGGTTTTGGGTGCCAGCGAAGTCTGTGCGGGGAAGGAATTGGGAATTGGGGGACTGTGTCTCGGGTATGAAGCTACTAGCTCGGGGGCTCGAGCTAGGCCCACTGGGGGGTTAGAATTGTTATTGTAAGTGTTAGAGCTGCTTGTAAGGAGTCAAAGTCCACGGATAAGAGAATCAGAAAATTGAAAGATTTTCGACGTAGAAATGCAAGGTCATGCTTGTGTGGAGATTTCCCCTGATATGACGAAGAGATTGGGTTGGAAGATATGCGTAAGGATGGAGTACTGTATAGTAATTATTTACTAGTCTGTCTTGTAGTCCCACAATAATCAACAGAATTGTAGAAATGGAATTGTACAAAATTGTTTACAGATGTGCTAGAAGTGGAGGTCTATTTGTATAAGGTCTACTAGGGCTTATGCAATTGGGATCCCCAGTGGCAAGCCATCTCTACAACAATCTATCGAATGCTGTGTTGTCCTGCACTAGTTTGGGGTTTCCGTGCGATGTCTACTCGAGGCCTGTTAACTAAATGGCGATGACGGGCTTGCTACGTGGCAGCGGCTCAAGGCAAAAAAAAAAAGAAAAAACCTACCAGGGCAGCATCGCAGATTGGCTGGGAATTTACTAATTCCAGGATCATCCTCTCCAGCTAAGTGCCCAAGTCCTCGGGCTAGACTACTCTGAATGTACCTGGGCATTAATCTAACCCCTGCTAGCACGGACTGCCACGCTGGCAGTGGCTGTGATTGTGGGCATTGGAGGTATTGTGGTCGCGATGGAAATCCACCTATGTGATGTGATGGAAGTAACAAGTTTACAGCGATCATTGTACAACACCTATGTTGTATGTACCTAAGGAAATATCAAACAATACATTGATGTACTGAAGTTCTGTTGACGTTGTGTTCCCAAAGATACAGTATCCAACCTGTTACACCGCCAGATGCCCTTGCTGATCGCCCAATTAGACAAGTCTATTGTAGAATTGTAAAAACTTGCAGACAATTGTAGAACGTGATAATTTGGTTTTTTTTTTATTTGATCTGGTTGTACTTTTACTTCAATCCTGTGTTCCATTTCCAACATTGAACAATGGCCATAGTCTAGAATAACACCTTGTGATAGCACAAGTCTCCACTGTATAAGCCTGGGATGCAACCTATGTATCGTGAATGCAAAAGTATCCGAAGAGAAAAGAAAGACGCTAAAGTAAAACTACCCTATTCATCCAGGTCATCAACTGGGAATCCAACAAATGCGCGCCTCAAAAAAGCCTCCCAGACATTATTCACTGGCTTTTTCTTAGCAACAGACCAACCAGCGCCTTCGCTATTGACGTCGGTCTGTTTTTCTTCAGCATCCTCCTCGCCAATTCTAGCTGCGAGTTGGAAGAAGCTGCGCACTGTCAGGTCTTTCATTTGATACACGTCATCATTTGTGGTGTACTCGATCTCATAGTCGATACGAGGATCATCGCCTCGTTCGCCTGCCGCGATTTGTTCGTGGATTTTTGTTAGATTCGAGTAATATTGAGTGTAGCCAAGCAAGGTGAACGCTTGGTTCGAGTATGCAGGGCCCGGAGGAGCGGTTGAGGATGGGGGCTCGGGGACTTTGAACTTGGGTTTCTTTTTCTTGTCCTTGCCCTTCTTCTTCTGAATTTCGGGGGCAACCAGAGAATTGTCGCTGGTTTCCGGTGTATCAACCACAGCATGGTCGAGTCCGAAAGTGGTATCGTCAACCTCATGTGTGAACAATTCCACCCCGTGTGCACCGTCATCCAGTCCCGTGACATTGTAGTCGACCACGCGCAGGCTGGGGAAGAAGTTCGGGACCAAACTGGGAGCTACGAGCGATACGCTGTATCGTTCTGCCCATGGGCCTCCAATCTTGTCCAAGAACTTTTGCTTCTTCTTTTCCTTCTTTTTACCCCTCTTGTCTTTCTTTGCCGGTTCAACTTCTGAGAGACCTTCCAAATTCGACATAGAGCCAAGGTCGTCGAAAAGGCCCGACGGAGGAGATGGCAATGAGGACCATTCGTTTCGGAGCGACTGGAGGTAGTCGGTTTTTGAGTTGATTGACACCTTCCCATCAGCCTTGGAATCAATCTTGACTTTGTTGCTATCCTGAAGCATGAAGTGATCGATGTTCATATGGCCGTAAAAGCTACCGACAACAACATCACGGTACTGGTGCATCCAGAGCGTATATTTTTGCCAGCATGTCTCATCCCAGTTCTTTTTCTCGCTCGACCGGGCTGGGGGAACATGACCCATGAGGATGGCTTTCATGTTGCGACTACGCAGGATTTTCAGCTGCACCCGCAGCCACTCCATGTGCTCGTATCCAGGCTCCGACTTGGCGTTGCATCCATCAACTGCACTGTTGGAATCGAAGAAGTACATGGTGTTTAGGCTGATGACCGCGAGCCGACCGGGGACCACCTCTGTGGTGAACCAACCGCCCTCAACGAAGGTATGACGCTGATCTTCTGGGATGAATTGGTTCCATATCTCTGAAAAGCGCTTTGTCCATTTGTTCGGGCCCTCGTTGAAGATGTTGTGGGGCATAATATCGTTGTTACCAAATGTCGGGATCACAGGGATCGACATCTTGGGCCCGGCATTCGAGGTCTCACGAACTCCCTCACCACCGAAAATGCTAATCCATTTTTGAGACAAGAATGCATTCAATTCCATTATCTCATTTGCCGTGCGAGGGAGCTTTTCGTCATTGTCGTGTCGGACAGAATCGCCGGTCCAAATCACAAAATCAATCTCATCCTTCAGATTTTCTTCGATCCAGCGAAATGTCTCATTCACAAGTGATAGGGGTGAATCGCATTCTGTGCCCTCAGCACCAAAATACCCCGCGGGGCCGTTACCACGGTGGCACGAGCGATCGATCGTGGTCCCAGGCTTGTAGAGGCGGTCGGGATGGAAATCTGTTGGTCAGCATGGGGTCACACCACAGAAACACGAACGTAGAGAACTGTCCCCTCACCAGTTATATGCAAGAATCGTCCGCGTACAGGTTTGCGCAAACCCTCCACCAGCTGCCCAGGGAGCTCCGTTGGACTAATATGGCCCAACGGCTGTTGCCCCAAGGGGCTGGCGGAGATGGCGTCGGCAAAGAGGCCCAGCAGCAAGAAAATTGACTGCATGAGTCCTCTAAACCAACTGGTATACCAAGAGAGAAGAGTGAAGGTCGAAAGTTCGGAATATTTTGGGCAAATATCTTATCTGCACGGTCACGTCACTAGGCGGGTGCGGTCGCCGAACTCAAAGACACAACCAATCAGAGACCGGTGGTCAATTTAAGTAGAAACACTTGAAAGATGAAGAACTTGTAAACGATCTTATCTCTAACTTACGTGCTCAAATCACTAAGCAAAATTAGCAAAACGATTAAAATTTAGAGTTAGGCTACTATCCCCAGATCGACATATCACGCGACAGCCAATGACTCCATCACGTGCCCGGCCTGCAGGGACCTTGTGGACTTAGGTAGAACTGAAGTTTACCGAACCCCTGTCCTTTTTGTTGCCTAATATTAACGTTATTATAGTCTATGTTGTACTACTTCTACAACATCCCGGTAGAAAATATACCTGAAAAAAAAAAAAAAAAAAAAAAGCCCCAGTGTGTTGTTCCCTTACTACCTATCATCTTGAGATGGAGCTCTCCCGAGCATTATTATTCGCCCTAGCTGGGTTTACCCGCCAGCATTTGATTTTTGTAGAAATGACCATGCTTCATCTATATCACCGAGTCTATAACTTAGTCTTTTTGTATCCCCCGGAATTGACCATTTTGGGCAGGAGATCGCATGATCAAAATTACTACTAGCAGGCATGTTAGAGTCTACAGAGTAGATGAGATCATGAAGCAGCGCAATGTAATGAATTGTGGCGGTGTGTGTTGTCCGTTGTACAAAACTAGAGGGAAGGAGAGAAGTAAGCTACTACTATATAGGGACAGATCATGTGACCTATGGGAGATATCAAGGTCGTGATCAGCATGGCAAGCTTAGGGTATAAATTCCAGATACGCTGTGGATGTGGGCGCGAGTGCCAGGCTATCGTAGATAGGCAGGGTGCTAGAAAATCGGGGGCACTTAGTGTCGGGGATGCTTGGTGGCTCACGATGGCGACAAACGGATCGAAATAGTCCGTCCCGGCTATACCAGGACGAAACCGTTAGTGATCTGTGGCAATACCTAAGGCAGAACTTCAAACGGGGACCTCCCAGCCTCTAATTGCCGCGCATTCGGCCTATAGATTTCCATGTCAGTGTCATTCGTGGGTATATGGAAATATTCCAAGAGATATTTGAGTATATAAAGCCTTAGCCATAGATCCATTTATATAGCTTCACGGAGACTAGGAACATGCCACAAAGAGAGGGGCGGGGAAGGAATGTCGACTAAACATTCATAAACAAAGGCATAATAAACTGCATTAGTGGGCGGTTAGTAGTTGAGTGTAGCATGTGGAACAACTGCAAGTAGAGTGCAAGCTCTCTTGATGCCCATAAAATAGCATACCACGTCGAGAGTCTCCTACAAAGATGCCTTTTAAGGATGTTATTTACAATTTCTAGATGTAAGACACCACAGGAAGCTTTCCAATAATTCATAGCCATGTAGCTGCCGACTTCGGTATTTCAATGCTAAATTGATGTCGATAGCTAGAAGAAACTGCCAGGCGGCAGACCAACTCAATAAGGACAAATAGGGCAGAGGGAAGTTCGTCAACATCTAGATGCCATGAGGATCAGAGGACTGCGGAAACAAGCATATGATGAACTGGCTATGCTAAGTTTTCAAATTACCATGCCCATCAAACAATTTCATGGTGTGGGTTACAATATAAGTGGAACATAGACAACCGTCTATACGGAGGCAGAACTCGCCCTTGCTAATAAAAAACCCTTTCCTAAAGCTATTTTTCGGTTACATCATACATCGTCCCTATGGGCAATTACAAAAATTCCAAAATCACTAGGAAAAGTCATTAATATCCTCCATACATACATATGTAGGTATTTGAAATCATTGGACAATAGGTTGAGTTTCTGCTCCTAAATCTCCCAAAGTCATATTAATGGATGCAGGGGTGGATGTATGGACCCATCTTATTGTACAATAACCCTCTAACATCCAGATACACATAGAAAATAAAAGCCAATTTAGTGTTAGAAATGGCTAAACGAAAACTTGGAATTCGAGGCTTAGGTGTTGAGCAAATGCGCGAGTCTTTCCTTTAGTTCCTTTGCTGCAGCTGTTTGCTCTTTTGAAACCAGCAATTCGGCCTCTAGAGCTGCATTTCTTTCTCGAAGCTCACTTATTTCCTTGGTGGTACTTTCAGAGTTGGTGGCATTCTCTCGCAATATGCCCAGATCTCTCCTTAGAGCTACTTGGGTTTGTTCCTGAATTTTGATGGTTTGGGCGTATTGAGTGTTTTGAGTACGCAGCTCCTGGATCTCTGCTCGGAGCATCGCGATTGATTCGAGTTCCCGATATATCACAGAAAGTGATGCATCCACATTACTGGGCAGTGTGCTATACCGCGATTTACGCCCGCCTCGATTGCCTTGAGGGCTGTCTGTAGCAGTCTGGATAGTAGGCGATTCATCCACCTCGTGGGGCAGCGTGCTATACCGCAATTTTCGTTTATGCCGAGCGGATTGGAGGCTCTCCGAACCGGTCTGAACAGCAGGCCCCGGATATGTCACATCGTCGCTTGTATTTTGATCAAATGCGCTAGGCTCGTATTCTCCTAAAGTGGATTGGGTCTGAAGTCCCTCTTGTTGCAGTTCTAGATTTTGTGCAGGATCTAGTAGATGAGGAATCGTCGCAGAATTCGCGTTGGTGCCCGTGGATGCATGGCTTGGGGGATCATGAACTTGGACGGGGGCAGGCTGAGGAGAAGCAGGTGGGGTAAGCACTGGAGGTGCTTTGTCCCAGCCTCGACGGACGCATATCAAACAAAAAAGGTGGTCATAGGAATTACGTGCGCAGCCGGCGGGTAAGCACTCGCGATGGAATGCGAGTTTGCAGGTATGACAATTCTCGAGATGCTCAGACTCATGACAGATGCAGCAGTAGTCCTCGCGCTTTGAACCAGCTCCTATATGCGGTTTAGTTTTCAAGGGCATGCGTTGAGATTTCTTCGAAAGAGAACGGTACGCACTTCTCCATTCTTTGTATTGTTGTATTTGGGAAGGATATGGCTGTTCAGCAACACTTGCTACTATCACAGCCCAATTAAGAGATCGGGTTGCTTCATTTGTATCCGAATCAATACTTTGGGTTTGATTTTGAAGGGCATCTCGATTATTGCCCTGATCGCCAATCTCAGAGGTCTCCGAAGGGCACAGCACGCGGCGTTGCCTTTTGCTTCGCACACCACGTGTCGGGCTTTTCGGCTGCGCCTTCGCCTTTCTCGGATTCCTCGCCGGCATTGCGTTATTGATAGAGAGTTCAGGGGTTTAGGTTGAAATTTAGGGGTAGCCAACGGGGAGTCACCTGTCTCCGCGTGGTTGAGCAATTAATAATTAAAGTCTTGACCGAATTATGACAAATCAAACCTCCGTCGTCAGCTGCAGGTCGTGATACATGTTTTGAATACTGTGGTTGAATACAGGGTGCTTTACCCAGCAAAGCAGTGCATATTAAGCTTAGTCAGATTGTCCCTTCATCCCTCTGTTTCCTGACTATGCTCAAAATCATCCGTATCAAGAGCACTCATTCACCCAATCCTTCACTGTCATGACCTGGGCAAACAATGGCCAAACTCCGTCGCCACATCTGTAAGCTCTTTCGACCACCAAGCAGTAGCGTCTTTCCTGTTGGGACAATGTATCAGTTACCCATATGATTTGATTCAATGAAATGAGAAGTTCTTACAGCATTGTCATCTGGTAGCCCCTATAATAACAGCCGATTAGTCGATCATACTCTAAAGAACTGCTTGCTCATCCTTAGCTACTTACAAGTCGTAGGCATGGCGCGTAGTAGACTTGAGACAAGTGTTGGCAGTCAACCCCACAAAAACCAATCTCTTAATCTCACGCTGTCGCGACTGAAAGTCTAGGTTGGTATTCGAAAACGAACTATATAGGATGGTAAGTTATCAATGTCTTCATGCATGCTATCTGAACATGCAATGCTCCTTACTCGCTGCACCAGTGGCGGCTCACAACCACATCACCATTCTTTGGGTCTGGGCTCTAGGCCTTGATAGATCTAGGAACCAAAACTTCCCTCCTCAAATAAGCGTACTTCTTGCTGGAAGACATGGTTCGGAGTCATATACTTCCATCCGTTGTAGTGGTCTGGTGTCCACTGCTGATGAAAACCATAGTAGATAGGAACACTGTGGAGACGTGCATTTTCAACTACCTCTTTCAGGTGACTGATGGTGTTTTTCTCATCAAGGTCTTTGAGAGCCGAGGTGAGTTTCCCATCTGAATGAAGGAAGTCGTTGTAAGGGTCGATTAAAACGATGCCTGTTCTTGATAGGGCAGGCATTATTGACAGTTTCAATGTACTGATTTTGTAGTAAGATTATATTGCCGAAATACGGAATCCAAAGTTACCTTGGATTCAAGAGAATAAAGAGCCAGCAGATCACCCACCCTATTTATATTGGCCTTGTCGAGACTTCCCCTCAAAGCGCAGCCTACAACCACCAACCGCTCTCTAGTACTCTGGATATGACGACCGATCTAAAATGACGACTGGCTCGCATCGATGAGAAATCAGCAATTCGAGCCATGCAGACCGCGTGTAACAAATATCGGTAAATATCGGTATTTAGCGGAAACACCTGGGTATCGTTTAGTTGCTATGTAATGATACATATTCCTAAGCTCCCGTTTTGGAAGTTGGGGAGAATCGTAAAATATATCCGTGAACCATGCTAGCTCGTTTTAATCAAACAAGATTCATTTTACTGGATTTCTGACTTTCCTCTTAAGCTCTATATCCTGTGGTTATCCATGGATGGATGCGTTCGAGGCTTGTTTTATATTGTGTAATTGTAAATGTATTGAGGGCGTCCAGCTTAACGTGCTGACAAATTTAAGGGAATGCCAGTGTTTGTCGTACTAAGTAACTAAATCATGAACCACTTAGATTTAAAGTCAAGCTGATCTTTCTAAAAGATCTACTAGTTATCTTTTCAACGCTCTTTGTGTGGGGAAAATCGTCCCAAAGAAAGGATATGACTAAATATGACTAGATAGCTCTGCATCTAAATGAGCGATAAACCGTCTTGTTCTAAAACTAGACTGTGATGCATAGTATCTAGCATCTGTCGTAGCTTGACCTCGTATCCGGTGACAAAATATGCTATAGAGTCCGAAATCACCTGAGCAAAGGGCAACATGTCCTGCTAGAGCACCCTAAGTCTTTCCGGATGCTAGTATGGCTACCGTAATTTTTGCGTACCTTGCCCTCCGGTAAAGAGAATTGTAAGGCAACTTCACAGCCATGGAAAATTCGAGAGGTACATTGTTAACGGTGGTTCGTTAGAGGATATCGCCGGGCGCGAAATATATTCTGCAAGTAGGGGTGATGGGGGAGAGTCTTCCTGGGTGATTTCTGCTAAAGTTCTGCACGATGGTCACGGTATTTCCCCTAGAAAGGTGATCGTTTCGGAGAATTAGCAGAGTCGCAAAAATAGAAAAAAGAGATGCCGGGGTTCGTGAATTCTTGATGAGCGGAGGGGCTAGTTTTTTTCTGAAGCACCGGAAAGGTAGGTTCTCCCTTCGACTAAGAGAATATGTCACTGGTTTGTTAACTTCACCCATGATATGAGCGAAACTTGCAAGAGAGATCGGGGGAAATAACGCCCCTGCTTTTGATGGCTCTATGGGAGACTTAATCCCAGTTTGCCACCGCCAATTGGAGGGTTCCAAGGTTGTTGATCACCCCTGGCAGATATTTCTGACCATCGGAACCGGTCGTAGGTCGTAGAGCACTGGCTCATCTGTCACATTTTGGTGATCAGCCCAGCTTATTTCTAAATGATGGACTTCGTGTTCTTAATTCGGGGTTGGTGTGAAAAGCAAAGTACCTAGGTAGAGATTTGTTCGTGTTGACGTGTAGACTGTGTGTTCGTACTCCTAGCGTTGGGTTCGTCATCATAGGCTTCCATAGCGCGGTGCCAATGCCCAGCGAGGCTTGACTTTATGACTTACTCCGTACGGAGTATTCCGCATACGGCTAGGAGCTAATCATGTTAAACATTCGGGAGCCTGTAGCAGCCTAATATACCTAAATAATATTGATTGGATGCGAAGAGTTTAATATCGATAGCTTCTAGGCGCCGATGTAGGTTCAATACATCCATCTACAAAGTACTCTGTACCTAAAGACATGCTATATTGACTCAATCTCCTCTAAAAATTAATCTGGTCGGTGTATGAAGAGTTAATCTCTTGCCTAAACAGGATGTATTCGAAGTATATGTCCTAGTGAAAAAGGTATTAACAATTCCGCATGAATGTATGCTAATATTCGAAATTTGCCCACCCTTTTGCCCCGTCCAGACAGCAACAGACTATGTACGCCAAGACCATACACTCATGTCGACCGACTATTAGGAAAAAAAAGGGGCCGAGGCCCGCTGATTCCCGACGAGGGTCGGGATTCGTTGCTCGCTAGCTTGCTTTGGTCCGAGTGGACACCCGACCCCAGAACTCCAGAATATCCACCTCTAAGATTTCCTTCTGTACCCTGTACTGCTTCCCACAACGTCGTTTGATGTGCGCTTAAATATTCAGGAGTTTTTTTACCGATAAATGGTTGGCAGACGGTCTCACAAATTTCCCAGCCTCCTAGCGAAACACCCAGTCAGCGCCACTGCCAAGCAATCACGGGTGACCCCGAGAAATGACTCGCTGGGGCGTGCGTCCGTCCTCTGTACGAAGGTATGGGTGGCTGAAATGACCCTACGCCCTTCTTGAGCTTTTATGATTCATCTCCGTGGCCATCTCCGTTCCGGAAGTGTCGCCTCCAGAAATTCTCAGTTCGGCCCGGAGCTGTGATATTATGGTTTCTCGTCTTCCGTCCAACCTCCACCGTAATGGCGCTCTGTCAAGCGAGTTGAGATCGATCTGATCTCTGTATTGCTGTTCATGCAAACCTAACGCAACGCACGGTCAGCCCTTTAGATTGAATGGTATTTGCGGTGAACATTTGATGGGAGATTCGGGCCGAAATTTGATGAAGCGTAATGGTCGAGGGAATGGCAGATTTCTACCATAATCTAAGAGAATAAGCTAAAGCATCAGCTAATAAAAGAAGTCAAGTTGACCGTAAACAGTTTAGTGGATTGTGGGGGAAGCACCCCGGAGTCCGTGAAGGATCCAGCACGGGGCAGACTCCGCGCTGACAGTAGCTCCGTGCAACGTTTCTAACTTTTCGCCTTCGTGAGACAAGGGGATTGAATATGGGGATACTGAGGGTATCATTAGAAAGGCAATTTTGAGCCATGCGACTTTAGTAAATGGAAAGAACATGTGAAGTTGTCAAGCTAAAATAGACCAAAGAACCCCAAAATAATACATTGACACATCGCCACTCAGATGAAGAGGCGTGTCGAGTAAATTAAGTAATATTGCGAAGGCCATGTGAATATGTACCTAGTATCAGTCCCGAACTAGTTATTGTAGTAAGTATTTGGCCTTGAATTTGAGGTTTGCGAGCCTCCTTCTCTCCTTGTGCATTGAGACTAGCTAGATACATTCGAAAAGGGGCTAGCCCCAACAGCTTTGACGCTTCGACCAAGTTTCTCCAGTCTCACTAAGCGGGATACAGGGCCGATCATCCAGGAATCAGACCCCATTTTCTTTCAATATGAGAATCGAAATATGGTGACTATGGTGGGGGGAGAATGGTATGATTGGGGAATGTCCGATTCCAATCCGGACGCGGAGTTATTTGAAAAAGCCACCAACTGGAGGCGTCTATTACTGGTGACAACAGAGGGGTCCTGGGTCACAGGGCAGTGGAGAGTCTGGGGAACCGGAGACTCCACCCAATCGTTCCCAAAGTGGATTATAGTCATTTAGTTAATTTACTTAGTGAGGTGACTTGCTAACAGTATAAGAACCACTTGCTGCCCCGCTGTTCATGAAATTCACGATTCATCGCGCCAGTCCCGTCTATCACCGACCGGATCATCTACCGAGATCGTCGATCTTATTACTCGCGGAACGATATTATGTCGGACGACAAGAAGGCGGATGAGGAGGTGTATGGCATCTCCTCTGGCATTGAAGACCCTGCTCGAGTTATCGGTGGCTATGGGGAGACAATCAAGCGCCACGGCGCAAAGACCAAGGAGGTCCAGAATGTCAGTTTTGAAAATCTACGTGTACAGGCAAAATACTGACCTAGACCTCGACAACAATACAGGCCGATCTTTTCGCTGCCATTGAAGAGACCAAGATCAGAAGATGGAGCAAGGAATCCCTGCACTTGTACTGTAAGTTACAACCTTTCGATTAATGCAGCAAATATCTTCCCCGGACACTAACGTTTGGTGCGACCATTACAGTCTGTGTCTTTGTCGCATTCTGCTGTGCCTGTGCCAACGGTTATGATGGTTAGTCTTTGATAGACCTTAGAAAATGCCATTTACTAACCAAGTATAGGATCTCTGATGGGATCTATCCTCGCCATGGACCATTATCAAAATGTCTTCAAGACCGGAATGGATGGCCCGAAGGTCTCCGTTGTTACTTCGCTTTACACAGTGTATGCTTTCTCTCTATTCTACACACATTATGGCAACTGATATGAATTGTTCACAGTGGCTCTATTGTCTGCACTCCCGTCAGCGCTATCATTTCCGACAGGCTTGGTCGTCGCAAGTGCATGTTTATTGGCGGATGGGTGATTATCATTGGAGCCGTCATCATCGCCAGTGGTATGACACTGCCCCAATTCGTTGTCGGTCGATTCGTCCTTGGTGTCGGCATTCAAATCATGGTCGTCTCCGCTCCTGCCTATGCTGTTGAAATTTCTCCGCCTCACTGGCGTGGTCGAGCCGTTGGTGAGTATCTTGATCTTTCCGAAAAGAACACATTATACATTATATCAATTCTAACGCTAGAACAGGCTTCTACAACTGCGGTTGGTTCGGTGGTTCCATCCCTGCTGCCGCTATCACATACGGTACCAACTTCATTGGCAACAACTACCAGTGGCGCATTCCCTTTATCTGTCAGTGCTTCGCCTGTATTATTGTCATTATATCTGTTTGGTTCATCCCTGAGTCACCTCGTTGGCTCATCGCCAACGGCCGGAACGAAGAGGCAGAGGCATTCCTGGTCAAGTATCACGGCAATGGTGACCCTAACGCTCGATTGGTCCGTCTTGAGATTGAGGAAATGAAGGAAGGTATTCGAATCGATGGTATTGACAAGAGATGGTGGGATTGTAAGTTTTGCAATGCCAATATATAATCACTATTTGTCGCAATAGCAACTAACCAATGTTCCTAACTCGCTAGACCGACCATTCATCATGACAAAGAGTGGACGCTGGCGTTTCGCACAGGTTATCATGATTTCCGTCTTTGGACAGTGGTCTGGCAACGGTCTTGGCTACTTCAACGCCACTATTTTCAAGGCTATTGGATACGAAGCCAGCTCAACCCAGTTATTGCTTAACCTCGTCAACTCTATTGTCTCAGCTGTGGGTGCATTGACCGCCGTGTACTTTACCGACAGGATGCGTCGTCGCCCTGTTCTTATTTTTGGTACTCTTGGTAAGTCTCGTCCCCCCCGCCACCCAAAATCTTCGTCATGGCCAGCCCGGCTAACCAACAAATAGCATGCGCTGTTGCCCTAGGCATCAATGCTGGTATCCTCCAGGAAGTCGCCAATACCGGTTTCATCGGCAAGACTAAGGGCAAGGCCGCTCTTGCATTCTACTACCTTTTCAACGTGGTCTTCTCTTTTACCTACACTCCTCTCCAGGGTGTCATTCCGGCCGAGGCTCTGGAGACAACCACTCGTTCCAAGGGCTTGGCTCTGTCAGGCTTCATGGTCAGCAGTATCAGTTTCATCAGCCAGTTTGCTACACCCATTGGTCTCGCGAACATCTCTACCAACTACTTCTGGATCTTTGTCGGCTGGGACGTTGTCGAGTCCGTCTTCTGGTACTTCTTCTGGTACGCTTACTCCGATTCTTATTTACACTCTCACATGTCAAAGCCCTTTCGTGCTAACTCCTACTTCCACAGTGTCGAATCCCAGGGCCGAACTCTGGAACAGTTGGAGTGGGTTTACCAGCAGCCCAACCCCGTCAAGGCCTCCCTGAACGTGGACAAGATTGTTGTTCAGGAGGATGGCACCGTTACCGAGAAGATCGAAGCCGATGCTTGAACAAAGCTTCGTTCGTCGAGGTCTATTGGTGTATCGCATGTGTGGGTTGGATATGTTACGGGGTAAAAGGAGTTGCTCCGGGAGGTTGGCTTTGTTATATAAATATCCACTTTCGGCCATGTGCAGAAATAGGGATTTGGAAAGTCGTCTAATATGGGATGTTAATCTGTTTCGCGAGCAATATAATAAGATACGAATGGATACATACCTGACGTTCAACTTGTGCACTAAGATTAGTGAAATCCGTGTTCATTCAAGGCCCTAATATCCCTTCCTAATATCCTTGCTCAAACCCCGCAAAGTGTCGGAGCGTGCCGATGTATGTGGGGACTGGCCTTAACCTTTGAAGCGGTCCAAACGGGTAACCCCCAACTGACCCAATCGAACCCATGAATTAATTAACAATGTTTCTTGGCGAAAGAAGCCACAAATATTATTAGGATGAGATAGTGAGCGGGAACGGATTAACGACTATATACACGATAGAAAGGATCGGTTAAAAGGGTGTCCAGTTGTAGCAATTGGAGAAGTATCATTGGAGAAATGAATAGGAAACACGAAACCACCATATTCGCATATAGTTAAGGCAAAGGCGCTGGGTTGTACACACACACACACACACACACACACACACACATATATATATATCTAAGCAGATTATTCAAACAGAGGTAGATTGCTAGAATAGCCAAGTTCCCGAGCCATCAAAGTGCAGACAGTCCCATCAGCAGCACACTCAAAGCAAGGTATCCCTCAGTTTTAGACAGAAGGGTTGTCGCGCCATTAAATTGAGTGGAAGATGGCGAAGACGTCGGACCGCTAGTGACCGTGGTCGGTGTCCCCGAGGCCGTAGCATTGCTTGTTGACAGCATCGCATTAACTTGAATCCACAGATCGCATCCGGTGTAATCAATTGTACCAGACACAGTGGAGTTCTCAAAGATCAAGCCAGGAGTCGAGAGGTTCTTCCCTTGGGTTTGGAATCGCGGCCACTCAATCTCCTTAGTTGATGGCTCAGCATTCTCTGCCATTGCAGTCCATAAGTCCATCATCTGGCTGCCGAGATGCCATTCAAGAGATGTGGAATTGCAAGTTCTATTGGGAAGATATGAATTGTCCAGATTACCAAAGACAAACGGAATTTCAGCTGTGTGAGCGCCGCTGAAAAAGCCAACATCAGTACCATCCATTGTGTACAGCCAAGCACATGTCGGGCTGTGGGAAAATTCATATGTCCATGTGGGAATGTTTTTGCGAGTGGCCTGCGCTGCACCGTACCATGCTGGACACCTATAGGTGGAATCGGTTATGACCTGTGTCATAGCCAAAAGTACTTCGAGCGCGGTCGTGTTGTAGCCAATCTGAGCAAATTGACTAGAAGCTGCGAAGATGGCCTTGGCTTCCGATTCGAACAGAGATGGCAAGTAGGCATTTCCGACAAGTGAGGCGGCATTGCCGAAGTTATGGCGAAGGAAATCTTTGTACATTGATGTCGTCGGAATTTGGTTGGATTGGCTCGCCCATTGTAAAGTATAAACAATAGCTTCATTAGAATCTGAAGGTTGCTAGGTCAGCAGGATTTCACACGGCAAACATATAATCGTGTACATACTGGATCCAAAGACGGTTGGCACTTGTACTCCGCGCTTGTAAGGGTCTTCGGCGATGACATTTCCGTCCACATAGGGGTAGAAATTATGAGTTCCCTGACTAAGGATACTGAGAGATCCGCCGCCGTAGTATCCAATTCCCCGAGTCAAGAAAGTATCGGCTGGGTATGCAGCATACAAGTCAGAAACCGTCCTAGACTGAAGACAAGCTTTCTGTAAAAATGTCAGTGTCCACAATCTAAATCACAAATAAGAATCTGGGCACTCACATCACTAGAGCTACATTTGAGTGTTTGAGCAAATGATGCGCCCACTTTTTGCTGAGTCGAATTTGAGGACACACTCCTACCACCACCCGATTCCGCGATGATACCATTGATCAGAGAAGGCGCCTGGGGAAGAGATCCGATTATGTATACATTCTCAGCACCTGCTGATTGGCCAAAGAGAAGCACCTTTTTCTGAAGTAGAACACACACGTTAGCTCTCCTTTGTCCCGTTTTGATTATGGCTTAATGCAGATTTTGTCATACCGGGTCTCCACCAAAGGCAGCGATGTTGTCACGAACCCACTCTAATCCCAAAACCAAGTCTTGAATTCCTTGGTTACCGTAAATTCCGGCAGTTTCAAGGGCCATGAATCCAAGGGGACCAAGTCTGTAGTTGACTGAGACAAGAATCGAGCCTGCCTCGGCTGTGTTACAGCCATCGTACAAGGGGTCCGAGATCGAGCCCTCTGTTTCCGATCCGCCGTAGACCCAAACCTTGACTGGAAGCTTTGAGTCTTTCGTAGCACTAGGTGGAGCCCAAATGTCCAAGTAAAGGCTGCAAAGTTGGTGTATTAGTATGATCTTCCATCGACACAAATAATGAGATATTGGAGAGCTCCGAGACCCAGTGAATTGACTTACCAGTCTTCAGATGAAAGGGCAGATGTGTTCAATTTTTGTTCAGTGAAATCATCCGTAAATTGAATGCAGGTTGGGGCCGAAGTTGTTGCATCCAATTTACCCTGAGAGTATTGCTTCTTGTATGCTTTGGGGGGCTCGAAGCGCAGTTCGTTAACAGGAGGTTCAGCGAAGGGAATTGCCTTATAAAAGACTGCATTTTGTCCCTCTTCGCATCTTCCACCCTGGACTGTGCCAGCATCGATTGTGACAGAAGGGGGGGACGATACTGCGGCTGCAAAAGCTGGCAAAAGAGCTGTCAAAGCCAGCTTCATGATTGAGATGGCGTAGGAGATGATCAATGTGATATCGAATGAAGATGAAAAGTAAGATCTCATTGCAAGAGATCACAGCCTTTTTATACTAGTTCAGACTTTCATTTATTTTAATAATTTCTCCTAATTTCACCCCTACGAAATGCACACTTCCAGACACCGCGCTAATTCGTTTACAGCGCGTATTGCGAGATACAATAAGCCTTGAGAAGCTTCCTTCTTGTATGTGAGTATTAGATTGGCCCCCAAAACTTTACAGCACCTAGCGAGTCCCCAGATTTAGCCTCCAAACGTGGTTACCTAGGTATGACCAAGGATAGTTAGTATCCGGCTCATCCCTTTAAATAAGATTCAGAGCCCATCGGGGGCCAAAAGGGATCCATATTACGGTATAATAACAATGGGAATCCCCAAAATGGCCAATCGATTAGCTATGAGTTTTGGGGCCAGTGCATTTCTTAACTACCCGTAAACGTCTCGAGATATCGAGGTATTCTGACTCATTAGATCTGACCATTGAGTACTTTCCCACGCATCGACCGCCAGTTGTAGGAAATGACGATCATCTCATTTAACCCGGTGTTTCATTCGAAACAAAATGTAGAGGCTGATATATGCAACCTTAGAAGTTGGATGCAAGTTCTCCAGAACTGATTGGTCCTCGCATCGCTATCCCTTTTGGGTTTAGCTCCCATTTAGCAGTTTAGCCCTCCGGACCTCCCGAGTATTTTGTGATATTAAGAGGTCGAGTATTCCATATATCTGGGCATATTATTCCCGTCCTTTTCACACCGTTCGGCTACACATTATACGATATGACATAGCATCCCCATGAGCCTCAGGGCCATGGCCAGCTATATATAGGATGTCGGAAGTGAATGTGGATCACAAGGGCCGAACCTAAGCTTTAATGGGAAATGTCTAAGCTTTGCCAGTTGTCTGTTTACGTGGACTTAAGTCATGCAAAGTCGCAGATCTTTGATCTATGCGGGTTAGATCCTTGATCTCAGCCCAATGTCGTGGGGCTGAGCCTCAGGTCAGCTCGATCGACATCCTTCAAATTCTTTAAGATTCACCAAGCCTCGAAATCATTATTATTTTACCGTTACTACTATCACTACTATCACTACTATCACTACTATCACTACTGTTACCATTGAGACCATTTACACTATGGTAAATTATGGTAAACCTAGTAAAGGTTGCGGAACCTGTCGCTCGCGCAAGATCAAATGCGACCAAACCCGACCGTCCTGCGGGGAATGCACTCGAAGGAACCGAGAATGTCCTGGGTATCGCGATGAGCTATCGCTGATGTTCCGCGATGAAACCGAAACCGTCGTGCGCAAGGCGCGTTCCTCTCAGTCTTCTTCTACGGCTTCTACCCCGTCGTCTTCTTTTAGACACCGAATGCCGCCCCGATCGTCTCGTTCTTCTTACCTAGGACAAAGTTCTGCATCCTCTGTTACCACAAACTCATCCACGGGCTTGGAAGACTTAGCCTTCGATTTTAGTTCCGATCTTAGGCACGAATCTTGGATGCGCCAGGCCATTCAGAGTCCTGCGAAGACACATCCCAATACGAGAGTTTCGAAGCAAGAGGCTCTTTGCTTCTTCCTCCAGTCGCACGCCATTCCCGGAAATGGCTTGATAACGGACATTCTGACCAAGTTTCTCATGGAGCCCAGTGGCTCACTAGGCCAGCAGGCTATACAATCTAGCATCGTGGCGGTTGCAAGCGCCATGCTCTCGCGTGTTCGACGAGTCGCGTCGCTGAGCCAAGTTGCACATCAGGAGTATGGATCTGCACTCAAGCTAGTTAATCGGGCGCTTGCTGATGCCGACGAAGCTAAGACGAATCAGACGCTCGGCGCGGTTGTTCTTCTAGCTTTATATGAAGTGAGTACTTCCATCCCAGCCAAGAAAAGAAAGCAAATGCCCACATTAGCAGATTGTCGTATCAAGGGCCCCGCAGGGCATCGAGGGGTGGACGAATCATATTTGTGGAGCGGCAGCTCTACTACAGCACCGGGGAGCTACCCAATTGCAAAGCGAAGTAGGAATCCGGCTTTTTATACATTTACGGTATCAGATCGTGCGTGAGAGACAATCGCTAAATTCATTAAGGAAATTGCTAATCTGTTCGTAGATCATAAGTTGTCTCCAGCGCGATGTGCTTGTGCCCAGCTCTCTGCTTGAATTTACAAAGCTCGACATGATTCCTCAGATAAAAAATGCCGTTGGCACTAAAATCATCTTAATCATCGGCCATCTCTCGAATCTACGTGCAAATATTCACACACAAACATTGACCGATCCCCAAGAGATCCTCGGTGCGGCCTGTGCCATCGAAGCAGACCTTCTCGCCTGGCTGGCTGCTCTGCCACCAGATTTCACATACAGTAGCCATACACTCATGCCGCTGGATCGTTCTTTCGAACGCAACTGCCACGGAATTCGACCCTACAACAATGAATACCACATCTACCCAGGGATCTGGGCAGCAAATTGCTGGAACCACTACCGTTGCGCACGCATTCTTGTTAGTGAGCTTATATTATCACAAGTCCACAAGCTATCCAGCAGCTCGCCTACATCTTTGTCCGATGATTTACGCTTATACAGCAAGTCTCTGCGTTCTACCATCCGTCGTCTGGGCACCGATATCTGCCGCAGTTCCCCATTCCATCTGGGTGCCTGTAACTCGGAAGTGCTTCCAGAATCGCCTATAGTTCCACCAGAGAGCTACCTGGGCGGTCTCATGATGCTATGGCCCCTATTTATTGCCGGCATGGTCGAGGGGCCAACTCATCCACAGCGCCGATGGGTGGTACAGTGTCTTCATACGATAGGACATACGTGGGGGCTAGCGCAAACACTAGCAGTGATGGATATTCTCATTGTGGACCCGGGAATGTTCCATTCTGCAGAAATATATGGCGATGCCGCTGATATGGCGGCTGGAGTTTCGAAGGTTCTTCCATTTTCCGTCTTCCATGTACCATATTATAATCTTCCTGCTTTGAAGGAATATCGAGAGCTTCGAGCATCTTCGACGTGACAATTTGGGCCTCACAACTTGTTGGATTGTATCTTTCTTAGCTTCGCCCTCCGTGTTAGGTGCAATGGCAACCAGGTGATCAGCCATGCCTGTTCATGGATTTGAGAAATAATTTGTTACATGTGCAAGCGGCATAAATTTGGCCCTGACAGGAAAGCGTACTCCACACAAATTATAGCAAATATAATCTTCTCAGGATATCTAGGAAGGAGAACCATTCTCTCTTATGACAAATTCAGCGCATCGCTCCCCAATCATATAAATGGACGCCGAGATCGAAGCACCCCCACACCGGGGAAGCACACTTGCATCGGCAATTCGTAAGTTGTGCACTCCATACACCTTCAGGCTCTGATCTACTACACCGTCTTCCTTTGTAATACTCATCCGGCACGTGCCAGCAGGATCATAGCTACCTGTGACCAGCCTCTTTATATACTCATCAATTTCTGTATCCGTCACGGTTCTCCAAGCGTCCTTCTGTGGTGGCAACGCCCTTGTAAGCTTTCTCTTCTCACTCTTGCTCTTTTTCTTATCCATAAGACCATCTAAATACTCCAAACCCATTCCAGGAGCCATAGTCAACGGCGCCGGATGTGGATATCCGACCTCTGATCCCGCAAACTCATCTGCCAACCGCATAGCGAACCGAACGGCCTTTCGCAGCCGCGCGCTATCGCGAGCATCGACCAGGAACGGGAGCGTAATTTTTAGGGGTGATTTTGCGTCAGAGCTGGACGACAACTCAACGATGCCTGTGGTGTGAGGCTGCACAAGAGCCGCATACCACGTCATGCAGGGTACTCCGGGGACACCGTACTCGATAAGTGTGCTAAGAGGGGAAATCAGGATTTCAAGATCGGTCACTTCCTTCTTGCCATCTTCAGGAGGTATGGCTGTCATTGTTGCCTCGTTGATTGTATCCGAGTGTAGAAATGCGGCGCCCCATTGACCGTTAGAGGCAAGCACCCCAGTCCCGGAGAAGAGCCACAGCAAAAAGTGCCATAAGATAGCCACCGTCTGAATGATATGCAGTGTGTGCTTGAGTGGGAGCTCTGACATGACTGGTACAAGGATGTGGGTGGTCAAATTCGCACCCACTGAAGGGAGATTATGCACCACTGGGATTTTATGAGCGGACAAATGGTCCTTGGGGCCAATGCCACTGCTCGCTGTTAGCATCACAAACTGAGGTTATCTGGAAAGCGCTACCAACCTTTGCATTAACAGCTGCGGCGTACCGAAAACGCCGCTACAAAGAATCACCTCATGTTGCGCCTTGACCAAAATGTCTGCACCCTCTTCAGACTTAATCCATACGCCTGTAACCCTCGTCCCGTCACCCGTAAACTCAAGCTTGGTCGCTGTCACGCCTGTACACACCGTCAGTCGCCCTTTCCTCTCATTCACAACCCGGGCATTCAGCCACGCCGTCAACGCAGAGGCCCTGTTCCCATCTGCATCAACCGAGACCTCGCTGCGGCTATATCTCTGAGTGCCTCGCTTTCCCCCTCCATCATCCAGCCCAACTCTTTCCATCGCCGCATCTACATACGACATGAGTCCTATATCACCCGCACCTTTACGCGGAATTGCCTTCTCAACCCGTGCAAAAGCCGGCGCTACCTTCTCCCAGCTCCATTCGTCCAACCCAAGCTCACGCGCCCAGCCGTCAAATTCCGGCCGGCCGCCGGGACTCCATACCATGGAGTGAGCGCGACTAGTACCACCTAGCATTTCGCCAGCAAGAAGTTGCACATGTCGCCCGCGCAAGTGCGCGTTGGGTTCGGCGTGGTAGCGGACGACCCCGCTCTGCAGGATGCCGAGTAGTGGGATCCGCGAGAGAACCCCGGCGTTTACGCGACCCTTGTCCAAGACTAGGACTGAGGCGTTTGGGGAAGCGGAAAGGCGGTGCGCAATTAGGCATCCTGCCGTACCGCCTGGGCAATTGTTTTGGATTAGTCGATTTCATGGCTTTTGGTCAGGGGGAAGTGGCACGCACCACCGACGATGATGTAGTCGAACGTCTTTCCGGCTACGTCACCCGCTGTCTTCTCTGGATATGTTGAAAAGGGCCACATTATGCCTTATGTTCCCTTCTCGGCCGCAGCTTTGGGGTTTTGTTTAGGCGGCGAGCTGCCCAGGTGAGGTTGGCTTGGGGGCGGTGATGCCAATCACGTATCCCAGAGATTACTGCCCGCTTTCGATCATCTCACTTTTGAAGCCATAATTGACACTACAGTTTGACTTGTGATATCCATTCATTATATCGTAGAATTTCGAACCCAATATCTTGGGAATTTTATACACAGGCATGTATCGACTTTTTCGACTCGGTCATCTCGTGTACTCCATCAATCTCATTATTATTCCATTCCAAAATATCATCCGCGCTAGAATTATCAGAGATACGTATCATTGACTTCCCGGTTATTGTCGGTGTCAACCTCCGGGATCTAGATGTGGGTATCGAGTTTCCAGCGTATGGCGAACTCAACTCGTATGTGCTCCGCCCGGTTTCAATTGTCCGTCCTCGAACAGATCGTAATAACGATCTGAGACAAGGTATCGATGCCGTTATGATGACCAAGTAGGCTTCGATGTATATCCAGCGATCGTAGTTGACGGTTGCAACGGTTGGATCATCGTCTGCGTGTGCGAGGACTTGGGTTTGTACTGCTTTCATAACGGAGGCTGCCATTGCACTGAATTCGATATTAGTCGGATATCTCTTGAAATAGGGCCTGAGAACTAGTCACTCACAAAATGCCCAATCCAAGGAGTACGACCAAGCCCAACTTGACCCTTAACTTCAAATTCAAATTCCAGAATATGTACGTTGAAAAAACTGCCAAATAAAGGTCTGTCGCTGAGTTAAATGCTGCTCGGAGTCGATGATTAGTCTCAATCATGTGTAGATTAGGGCAATTAATGGGAGCTTGTACATCCTTGATAGTACCCGTAGTATGCTTGGATGCGGACATCCCAGCATTTATCTTGCCCATTCTGATTCCAGATAGCAGACGCATGTCCCGGGCATTGAACAAATAGAATGATGATCAATATCGAATTGGTCAAGATTTGTAACCCAACTATGATCCATAGTATCACTCTATGTGATCTTTTGGTGCCCAGTAACCCAATGACGAAGACAATGAAGGAGATGCGACCTAAAGTACCACCAGCAATGCCGAACGTCTGTGCCAGGTAGTCGAACATGATAACGTTTGGAACGACCGTAGTTGTATCAAGGTCCCAAACATGGCGACCGAACCCATACTTGATGCCCATGGTAATCAGAGCTGATCCTACTAAAGCAAGACACTAAACTCCAGACAACAGGTCAGTTTTGATACTTCAAATTATTATAAACCTGAGACATGACGTGAACAGGCTAACCAATGCTGAAACCATGAGAATGTCATCCCAACCAAATTTCCGAATCTTTATTTTTGCTGCTACCCTCAAGGCGACTATGACAATGGCAATGCCACTGAGCGTCCAAATGTCTCTCAGAAGCCTTGGGCCGAGGTCATAAGGGGCGGCTCGAGGTGAGAGAGACATAGCAGTGGGTCAACAGTATGGGGATTTCCCGAGCAAGGGACGCAAAAGATGCGAGACAGAGGCATATCCATACCACCAGACAGACATTGATCGATTGAGTTATATTAAACCCACTATATTAGCCCGATATCATATCTATGAATTATCAACGGAGTCCCATCGGAGATCTCCAGGCTTATTGGAGGTCCCTTAGTTAAAATCAATTACATTAATATAAAACCTAGCCTTGAGAAGGTCCTAGGTATACAAGACTGTCGGAGATCTCCGCTGGGACGCAGGTACGTACATAACGATAAGATAATGGACTGGACCTATCAAAACCAACCATTTCCCCCCCCCCCCCAAAGCTTAAAGGACGAACATGGCATCGATGGCCCAGGGGCGTTCGATAATACGAAGAGTGCTGATTGGCCCCCCGCGCAAAGGATCCGATCGCCGGGATGTTTTCGGCGGTTGAGGCGCTGTTGTACCTAACAGATGTGACCGCATGTTGTATGTTGTATATAGATTTGCTTGCATTTTACCCAATAAACAGCAGTTTACTTATCCATGGGCATGCTTTCATGGAGGTAAATTCGGGGTTCGTCTGTTACTTCGAAAACATAGGCTCAAAACAGTGCGCATCGTGATAGAAAGTATTCCTTCCCAATTTAGCATCTTTTCCGGCAGTGATTGGAGCAACAGAGAAGTGGAAACGGATTAAGTATTTACGCGTCTCAATTTTGAATACATAGTCCATGCTGACCTCGAATTTATTCGAATGACCAATTCCCAGGTTGTGATGCAACGGGGTATCATAGACGCGGCTATGGGCCCCTAATTCGGACATGGGGCAATAGACTGTCCCGTTATATCATGTTCACGATGTCTTCAAAGACTATTTCGGCGACCATTTGCCAAAAGACAATACTAGACCCAAATTCCCACTATAAACAAAGTGGAACTCCAAAGACCATTTAAATCAGATATCCCCCAGAATGCAAGATGGTAAACCATCGCGATCCAACCCACTTGAAATCAGCTCCACATGATTCATGTCACGATCTCAATGCTTCTCAGAACGTTAGGCGTCATAAGCACCAGCATCGGCTGCTCCACGTCAACTGTCACAAACAGCCTGTTACTCGCTGAAGTTGCCAAGCAGCTATCCCTACCAGCATCGACATGGTCAGCGAGCGGCACCCACACGGCGAAGGGATACACCAGTAAATCGGCAGAGACAGCCTCTGTGGAGGGGTTGAAGCAGGACCGCGACAATATTAACTTCAACAAGAAGTTGGCCGTCGACTTTCGCAGCGATGTTTTTGGTCCCGGGGTTATGGGTTTCTTCTACAAGTGCGAGAAGGTTAGCGATGATACCAACAACTACTGGTTCACCATCAGTGCTGGCAACAAGACTCAAGTCGACAAGCTTTGTGATCCTGGTACCACCACCTATCCCATTGTCTATGATCAGCAGCATGATACTTGGTTCATGGATGAGCATTTTGACTGTGCTCGACGAACTAACCCGACAGACTTCTTTGAAGTACATCAAGAATAGAATGCCCTGGTAGGATATCTATTCGGAGTAACGTCTCAGTAGGCAAACCAATTTTGTCAGGAAAAGAACGTTGTACCACCTTGGGCTGTGAGTCTTTTGGGAGCTGGAAAATCGAATATGGATTGAGTATAATCATAATCTCTGGCTGCTTTTCTTCTTAACAATACACGTGCTTGCTCTTTGTCAGCTGTATGAACCACATCTGGGCACCTGTCTCTCTCGAACTGTTCGTATTCAAACCTCTCACTCTTCGATGCCGATCCTGTCGCGGTGTTGTCTTTTGAATTTCAAAATCCATTGCCAAACCCGTCCCTCAGTTATAAATATCTGTTCTGTATCTCTAAGGCCAGAAAGTTTGAATGGGTCATAGTTGAATCCCCAGTCTGAAATCATTGTCAAGTGACGAGCTAAAGACACCTCGAAGGTCAGGGATTTGGCGGAATGATCGCTCTCTGATTTTTTGATCTGAGATTCTGTCAAGTCCTCTTCTCTGATCTTTCCGTACAGCTTTCGATAATATGGTAGAGCTCTTTGTGAAAAGAAATATGACTCAAGTTTATGGTCCGATGGGTACACTGATTCCCACATTGTACGAAAAAGTGAAATGTCGTCTGTGGAATCAAATGCTAGAAACCGTGAGAGGCACCAAGCAAACTGGCTATTTTTAGCACATTGGATAGCCTTGGGGACCGACATGCCCGCTATTATATTGTGTTCATTGGGTCCCGCCGCATCCTGGAAGCCATCTCCGAAACCAAGGCAGACTCTCTCGTCTAGCCTGTGCCGCGACTGAGGAAAGCCGGGTGGTAACAAAAGCAAGGGAAAGGGCACAGTTGTGGCGAAAGCCCAGTCAATGATGCACGTAATTTTGTATTGATCGTCGACGAATATGTTGCTCATAGTGAGATCAGGGTGGCAGAGTGGAAAGCTGACCGGACATGTGACTCCAGACCAGTTGCGCCCATATTGAGAGATCAAATGATTGAGGACATGAGCAGCAATAACATAGTCAACTCTATTCGCGGCGCCGTCAACCTTTTGTCCAATAGTGACGAATTGATTCCAAAGATTGCGGGCACACTGCCACAGATCCTTGTTAGGGTAGTCATTCCTAGAGGGTACCGGGGCAGCGAAGCAATGGTGCCCCAACGGCAGCATTTCGGCGTGCTTAATCAAAGCTACAATGAGACTGAGGTAGAACTCACTCTCGCTGTCAAAGGGTCCACGAGGAATTCCTCCCAACGAATGTCTCTTATGTTGGATGTGGCGTTTTGACAGGCATTCTCCAACAACGAAGGCTCCATTTTCTTCAAATAGAGACCCAATGAGGGGAAACCGGACTTGAGCAAGGTCCCATGTAATTTGGCCCAGTTGAGACATTACTTTGTTCATTTCGAGTGAATCCAGACGACCATGAAGATCATCTTTCCCCCACATTGTGTTCAACGACTCGCCCTGCGCCTTGCTCATCAAAATGTATGGGATCCGGATAGGGTTGTTTGCATAAGCACTTCCAAAAGTCAGCTCCATGATACGGCAATTATGTTGCACCTCACTTACCAATACGAGTAAACATCAGGAACAGGTATGTCTGTGTAAATCTTGAGATATCTGAGCGTAGCAGCCTCGCTTAAGAGAAGTTTGACGACACTCCTTTCAGACAGGTCGGGGTGATTGTATGCCGGCGACCGAAGAACCCATTGAATGCCATCTACAAACGAAACGAAAACTGCCCAGTTAAAGCCGCCTCGCATTGGACGCTGATTCAAGTCACATGTACACGCGAGCTTTCGCGTCTTTCCGGCGAGCTGACACAGGGCGGACACGTCGAAGTCACTATACTGAAAGATCGGAAATTTGTCTTTTCCGGTGACCTGATCCATGATGATTGGGGCAGGGGTTTGCTCTGCTAGAGACAACTTAGTTAGCCCTTGAATAGTGAAAAGGCTGCCATGATGTGACGAGGATGGGAGCTACAAGAGATTACAATCCCCAGGGACAATGTTATTTTCAGTAAAGAAAGAACAGAGGGCGTCGTTGTTTCCAAAGAAAGAACATTAGAACTATACAACTATACACGTGACCAGTACCAGTGTGCACCATATAAGATATCCATGTCGAATTCGCAGTCATATGGATAATAAAAATCTAGAATTTTGGTTGCTAAGGATCTGAGTGGACATTGTGAACCGTAGAATTGTCAGAGAACGAATTAGAAGCTCAATGCATACGTATGTACAGAAAATACTCTCAATCAAATTTTCATTCACACAGAACCGGTATCCTCGTAGCGAGCATCCACAGCATCGATACCCTTATATTCAAAGTACCGGTTCCACTCCGGGTCCTCGAGGAGTGCCTGCTTGAGGCTCTTCTCATATGCAAGAGAGAACTCGGGTCCGTCATTCGATTCAGGAGACCGGTCTCGCGGCGGGTAAATGATAAAAACACCTTGGGTGACACAATCCATCAGATGACGGTAGGTAACTGGAGAGCCAAAGCCAAAGTTGGCACTTGAAACATTGGCATCCCGATGGTCTGTCTGGAGCACCGACATCGGTGGCTGTGAATCAATCCGAATGTTCAGCGCTGTTCTATCGCGTACCGTGGCCGCCATTTCCAGTGCCAGGTCTAAAGCCTCCTGCGTGACACTGTTGGTCAACTGGCGGATGTAGAAAGCTAGCTTTGGCAGCGGCCACTCTGAGATAACTTCTGCGGCGCTTGGGGCAGTACAAGGTGCCGTGGACGACATTGCTACGGCGACGACGTTCTGCTGAATGCGTGGGGGTACCTTGGGACTGTGGAATCGGCGCCGCATATCAATAGCCTCTCCCCAGAATAGAGGTGCTGAGAGATCGGGTTTGAATATTGGCGCCCTTAGTCGTGTAACCGTGCGCCAGATAAATGCAGAAAAGGCGTCGTAAGTAGAGATCCATGTACCATCTGTCGGGGAAGCAAGGACCTTGAGCTCTGCTGCTTTGTTCTTGGGTAAATGGAAGAGCAGACTTTGGGCTGGGATATGACCCGGATGAATCTCAGGCGGTGGTGGGCCATCGACTTTCAATTCCTCGCGCACTTCAGCTTTGGTCAGACGAGACAGATCCAGGCAACGAGCATCCCACGAGGGAAACTCTGTCTGATGGAAAATTGCATAACAGTTTTCGGCTAATTGGTGGGCGAGCCCAGCCCATCCCATAACATCATTCGCATAGTGGAGATGGTGCATAATGAAGACCAATCCACCACGGATGAAGTTGGCTTTATAGGACGCCACCACTGGACTATTATCTGGGTGTGCCTCTGGCTTCTCTCCGTATGTCATAGGAGGTACACTCCACCGCTGAAGATCACCCAATACCGAGGTACGGAAGTTGCCCTCTTCTATCTCATCAAATGATGGGTAATCCTGGCAGATATCTGGAGAATCCAGCCATTGAACGTAGAATTTGACGGCACTGTCCTTTTTCTTGACAAATGAATGTCCGCCGGTAGGGTCCTTTTCAATTGTCCCACAAAGATGGCGCGCTTGGCTCAGAGTACGTTGAAGGCCAGCCTTCAAGACATCAACAGCTCGATTCTTGTCGGCGTCTTCCAGTCGAAAGAATAGAGCGTAGTTGTTGTAGGTACATACTGTCAAATAGTCCAATGTAGACACTTTAAACCGCTCTTCCTCTGGGTCATTCTCCCACCCGAAGGGCTGTACTTGAAAGACCTCCTGGTGAGCCATGTCTACTTTTCAATTGACCTATGCAGATAATCGGGAGAAAACATAAGTTGAATAAATAATCCCCGGTACTTGAGCTGTCGGACACGGGATGTGGGGTTAATACATGCAGTTTAGTATATTGTAACAGATATATGGGCCATAATGTCTCTACCTCCTTTAGGAAGTTGAATTGGCCAACTAGAACACAGAGATGTCACTAGGGCTTACAGATCAACAAGGGCAAATTTCAAGTGTACTGCGACCCATACAAATGACTCTTTACAGGGGTAGTGTATCTCGTATAAGGCTAACGATATCCTTACTAGTGCGATGACCCCCAAGTAGAAACCGGAGATTTGACATCGCTAAGACCATTAGTGACGTATTGTCCTCCACTGATAGTCACCGAGATACCCAAAAGGGAATACTTTTACCGGAAGAACATGTGATTACGCCCTACATAAAGCTAGCTGTTGAATCCATAAGCGATGAGCCAATTCTGTAGACGAAACGTTTGGATTTCAATCTTTATGCCGGCAAAATAAGATAAACAAAGTAAAAGAAAAGGTTGTAGAGTACAAGACATTGCCAAAAGCAGCAAGAGATTAACATTTGACAAGATATATTCTCAATCAAAGAATGTAGACGAAGAAAATATTCATTCCTGGCCGGTTCGGCCGTCAGCCACATTGAGACCCCACTCAGCCTTCAAGTCTGAATTAAGGATACCCGATTTCTTGAGAATCGTCTCAGCAAGAGCCGGGATAGATTCACTGGTCAAGATCTCCAGAATCTGCAAATTAGCTTCCAACTCGCGGGTGATCCAGTTTCTGATCTCAATGGCGACCAGCGAATCGAGACCATAAACTGTGATAGGTGCAGCAGGATCAAGGTCTTCCATTGGACGCATGAGAATGGTAGCGATCTTGTTGAGCACTGCAGTCCCAACAATTGCCTCAGCCCCTTCGCGGGCCTTACATTGCCGGACAGCAACTGCGGGCGGAATCTCGGTACCATTCTGCGCAGACTCGGCCAATTCACCCGCGCCAGCGAGGGTGGAGAGGCGCAACAGATGCGACAGTTTGGTATCGGTTACCCAGAAGGGCTGTTCATTGACTGGTGTAGATTTGACGCCTTCAAAGCCAACCACACAGTTTCCATCGCAAGAGAGGTCGAACTCGTTCCGGATTGCTGCAGTCACAAGACCACGGATTTCTGTTGCGTCGACGGACTCCGTGCCGAGTTGTTTAGCGATTGCCTCGCGCTTCTGATCGTCGGAGAGGTATCCAATTCCTCGCACAATCGGCAGATCGATTGTCGAGCAGCGCATCTTGGCTGTGTCGGGGTACTGGGCGAGCGCTGACATGAAGGTTCCACTAGCTGCGTAAGGGGATTGACCGATATTACCAACAAAGCTAGCGGCGGATGAAAGGCTGACGAAGAAATCCATGCTACCGTTAGTTGTTGTCAACACCCGTTCAAGGTTCCAGATTCCGTGGACTCTGGGCATCATCACAGTCTGGTAGTCCGCGAAAGTAAGCTTTTCGAAGAGGGTATCCTAACAGACGAGTTAGTTGAGATGTGATTTGGACTTTGGTGTTGAGAAACGTACCCGGAGAACCATAGCGCCGTATACAACACCACGAACGGGAGGCATGCGGGCGAGGAGCGGAACAAGATTCTGCTCCACGCTCTGCTTATCTGCCACATCGCAACGACAGACTTCCACATTGATACCCTGGCGAATAAGATCTTGAATAGTTTGTTCCGCGATTTCAGTCTTAACGCCACTTCGAGAGACCAGGATAATATTCTTGGCTCCTTTCTCTGGCAACCAACTGGCAATATCGAGACCAATCCCGCTGGTTCCACCAACGATCATATATGAAGCGTCTGTGCGAAGAAGATTTTCGTCCCTTCTAGCGGGATGGACCTGTATGCTGAGTTAGCAATCATCCGCTCTAAATGTTACTGACGTAAATCCGAGCAAACGTACCTTAACCATGGAGTCATCAGTAACCTGGACGACCATTTTGCCAATCACTTGTCCACCCTGCAGCGCCCGGAATCCAACCTCAACATCTGAGATGGGAAGAGTGGTGACAGACCACCTCGACTGGGCGTTGGTGTCCACAAACAGCTTGAACGAATCACGTAGCAGTCGCTTCGTCAATTGCGGACGCTTCTCCCTGACGATACCCAAGTCTACAGATGCGAAGGAGATGTTCTTGTTGAAGTGGGCCATCTCCAATCGAGAGTTTGTCGTGATATCCCGCTTGCCGAGTTCAATGAAGCGACCAAACGGTGCAACACACTCGAATGTTGCCTGCAAAGCATCACCGCTAAGCGAGTTAAGAGCAACATCCACGCCCTGACCACCAGTGGCGTGCTGAATACCTTGCGCAAATGACATGTCACGACTGAAGAAAATATGTTCTTCCTTGAGCTGATAAGTTTCCACGAGGAAGTTTTTCTTCTCGAGACTGCTGACGGTTGCGAAGATATTGGCTCCAACGCTCTGAGCAATGATAATAGCAGCTTGGCCAACACCTCCTGCAGCGGCATGGATCAAGACACTCTCATCTTTAGTCAATCGTCCCAGGTCAATGAGAGAGTAGTAAGCAGTACAGAACACAGCTGGGATCGAAGCTGCGATCTCGAATGGCATATCTTCGGGAATTGCCCAGGATCCAGAGGCTGGACAACGAGTGAAAGTTGACAAGGAACCTGGTGACATCGCACAGACTCGATCGCCAATCTTGAAGTCGGATACCGCAGCTCCCACTTTAGTCACGACACCACTACATTCCTGTCCGAGTCTGTCTCCTTGAAGCTGACCCATGGCCATCAAGACATCTCTGAAGTTCAGACCGGTGCTGTGGACCTGGATCTCAATATAATCTTCCGGCAGGGTTCCGCTGCGGGAAACATCGTCTGTGAAGTAAAGCTCATCAAGACCCCTCCCGTCGCCAGCAGCAAGCCGCAAAGCGCGATCTTGTTTGAAAGGCTGCATCTGGGGAGGCGCATCTGGTGATTCTTGTTGGACACTGAGGTTCAATTCGTTGTTATCAATCAAGCGGGGTACACAAACGTTGCCATTTCGGACAACAAACTCCCAGTCATTCTGGGTTAGCTGCGATGTTCCGCAGAAGACTCCGTTGAACACATTGAGCATGTGTCTCACGGCCTCGGCATCGGGCATGGTCTCCCGTTCTCCCAAGTCAAGCGTCGCGAATTGGAGGCCAGTCTCTGATCTCACAGTGCGAGCCAGTCCGATCGCCATGTTCGCGCCAAGGGATTCCAGGTCAGCTTTACTATGACGAACAACCCACAGTAGACCTCGAACCCGGCTCAAAAGGCGCTGCAATGCCTGGAACTTTTCTTGAGTGAGGTGCGATAGGATTGAGCGATCCATGCCCCCGAGGAAAATACACCATTTCCCGGTGATATCAACCTCATCAGAGTCCATAGCAGTGATGGGGTTCACACCAGTCATGTTCCTCAGACCAGCTTCGAGGCTAAGGGACGAAATGCTGCCGAGGGAGTCAATGCCGAGAATCACAACATCGCCCGCGTTTGCGGGACCGGTCACTGGGCTCTTCGCGGTGGATGTCATGAGACAGCCAGACTGAAAAGATGCTCCAGGGTACTCCTCGACACACAGGTCAACGCCAGAAAAGCCATTCTCTATCATCACATTGCTCCACCCTTCGACGGTGAGGAGTGGTCCGTCGTTGCGGAATTTGTCATTGGCCAGCCACCATCCAGGGAGGAGTACAAATGGGAAGTGGCGTGCCTTGGGGACAGTTTCCTCAATTAGTAGGATCTTGCCACCAGGCTTCAAAAGCGCTCTGATGTTTGACATTGTTTGGCTGATATCGGAAGTAGCATGCAGCACGTTGCAAGCAACTACAACGTCATAAGTGCCATTACTAAAGCCTTGGCCAGTGGGATCGGAGGACACGTCGAGCGTCGAATATGTCATGAGGCGCCCCCAGTTCTCGAACTTTGCCTTAGCCTTTTCAAAGAAGCCGGGAGAGATGTCCGTGTAGGTGTAGTGGCCGAACCGAGGCGTAGATCCTGCTTCACCTCCGCCCAGACTCTGCAAAATAGGCAGGGTGGCACCACCTGTTCCAGCACCAATCTCAAGGATGTTGAGCTCAGGGTTCTGATGTGCCATCTTGTCGATGCAGACAGAGGCATTTGCATAAGCCTCTTTAAGGGCGTCAAGGTCACGGTAGTGTCTATCGATTCCGTCATCGTCCAGCAGCAGAGTCAAGGCGTCTACCTCGCCCCTGAGAATTTGGGGAAGCAACTCCCCCACTTTGAATGTCAACTCGCCTGCTCCATTGACGGTTCTGTTCTGTTCGAGAACGTCAAGGGGTAAAGGATATTGGATACCTGCGTTTTCGCAAGTGTTCTGGGCCCAGCGATAGAATTTCTGATGGTGGGGCTCGAAGGTCAACACCTCGTCTTCTGTCACAGACTTGACCATCTGTGCGAGGTAGTGCTCTGCCACAGATTCGAGTCGATGCATTCGTTCAAGGCCTTGGGCCGTGTTAGTCTCTGGGCGAGGGAGCTGTCGATAATCTTCGGCAGAGAGGAAATCGAAGCAAGGCTCATATTGGACCTTGTAGCAAATCTGGCCAGGCGAAGTGTCCTTCGAACCTTTGATATCCTTCGATACCGGCACCAGAGTGATACCACTGATGTCAATAAGCAGGTTTGTTGGGTTGCTGGGGAGAGTGGCGAATATGCGGTTGGTCTCAGGGTTGCTTGCGGATTCATTTCCTGACTTGCTACCATATAGTTGCAGTACAGTGCCAGCATTGAGTTCTTGGCACAATGAAACAGAGACTTGCTTGACATGCGACGGCACATGGGTGACTTGCGGCCCGGGCTCGCCGTAACCACAAAGGACCCACATGACTTGACTGCAAAGATCAAGTGTAACAGGGTGCACAATGCAGGGAGTTTCCTGTTTATAGGGCATTGCTGCCTTCGTGTCTGGGATACGGATGGTAGCCATTGCTTTCGCGTCCTTGCTCACAGATACATCTGTCAGTCCTTGGAAAAGAGGACCGTAATGGACACCACCGCTAGTTATGTTCTCATAGAGGAACTTGCTGTCAACGGGCACGTCACATGAATTCCGCATGTTCAATGCTTGCTGAGTTAAACGTGCGGTTTTCTCGAGCTGTTGTCGGGACCCATCCACAGGATTGACGTCCTTGGCTTCGTGGACCATAATGAAACCATTGCAGTGTTGGTCCCACCCGCGGCCCTCGGCCCATGAGAAAACCTTGAACTCGTGCCAGCCGAGGACCGATTTACTGGGAGCTTCCGCTCGGGCTGGTTTCAGGCTGAGCATTGTCTCCACGGATGAGTTATCCGGAATGGCGAGGACACGGCTAATGAAGATATCGCGGAGGTCGATCTTTGCAGGAGTAATGTGATAAAGCTGTGCGTGTTGTGAGATAGCCTCCATAGCCATAGCCAAGAATCCAGTCATTGGATACACATTGGTCCCATGGACTCTGTGCTCGCGGATCCAAGGGTGATCCTCCGCACGAATGATATTTCTCCATCGAGGCTCAAAGTCGACATTCTCTATGCACAATGAGCCGATGATATCACTCCGAGCGAATTGGCGATGGAAATGGTTATCACCTATGCGTGAGCTGAACCAGTATCTTTCTGAGTGATTCCATGGGTATTTGGGCAGATTTGTCAAAACAGCTGGCTTCCTTGTCGTTGTTTTCAAGTTCGGGAAGTTGATAGCTTGGAATTTGAGATTCATGCCCTGCGTGAACAGTGAGCCAGCGAGGTTTTGGACAGCCTCGATGTCATCTACCTTGCGTTTCAAGGTGTGGAGGTATTGCACATTGGAATTCGGGGCGTATTTCTGGGCAATTTCTTTCACGGGTGATTGCAGGGCAGGGTGAGGACCGATTTCGACTAATGTGCTGATTGGTGTATTTCCCTCCTCGTCGGTCACAAGGCTCTTCAGACCCTCCACAAACTCCACACGGGAGACCAGATTATCGACCCAGTAGGCGGCATCCAAAGCGCATCCTGGAACCAATTTTCCATAAACAGTCGAATGGAATGGAACCTCGGAGTCCCGAGGCAAAATCTTGCCAAGAAGGGACCGATATTCCTTTGACACAGTCTTCATATGGGGAGAGTGGTAAGCAACTTCAATTTGCAGTCTTCGCGTGAAGATCCCTTCTTTATCCAGAGCAGTCTGCAGGTGGCCGATAACCTCCGCGTCTCCAGACAAAGTGACGCTTGACTCGCTGTTTACACAGGCAATAACTGCCCGGTTGCCTCGCATCGCATCCAAGATTTGCTGAATGTCTGAGGCGCTAGCCCCGACCGCCAGCATGCCTCCCTTAATAGACTTGTCATTTGCAACCAGGTTCGCTGCAACACCACGAGAGTATGCCACACGAACACATTCTTCGAGATTGAGAATGCCCGCCGCGTAAGCTGCTGCAATCTCTCCGCTTGAATGGCCGACCACTGCCTTCGGGCGAATACCCCAGGAGGAGAGCAAATCAACCAACGCTAGCTGCACTGCGGTACAAGCTGGCTGGCTCATGTATGCGGCAGAGATAGAGCTTGCACTGGGGTCAGTCAAAAGCAATTCATCTAAGTGGGAGGTCAGACTAGCTCAACATCGCAGTGGGCAGTGTTGGAATTGGGACATACCGATAATTGAGAAAGTAGCACCGAGGGATTTCAAGCAAGCATCCACGTCTTGCATAGTCTGGTTGAAAGCCGGGTAGGTACTCAGAAGTTCTTTGCCCATACCATGCCATTGCGCACCTTGTCCAGTAAACACAAAACCGATAGTAGGCTCTTTGGAAGAACGAACAGGCACTGCGTCAGTAGACAGTGAGGAAGTCAGCTCCTGTCCAAGGATTGCAGATGATGCCAATCTCCATGGCATGAATGTTCGTCGCTGTCCCAGCGTGTAGGCCATGTTATCCAAAGTGCTGTCGTTGAAAACCACTGGGTAAAGGTCGAGATACGCTCCAATGGATTTTCCAAGCTGAATAGTAGCTTGCTTATCGTACGCAGAGACCACGTACAACTTGCGCTTGAGAGGATCGTTGTTCGCTGCAAGTTGGCCTTCGTATCTGGGACCACGCTGTAGAATAACATGGGCATTGGTCCCGCCAAAGCCGAAGTTGTTCACACTTGCATATGGTTTGCCACGAGGCCACGGCATCAGCTTCTTGGGTACCTAGTTGGGCGTTTAGCTGGGTTCGTTAATACTTCAAGTTGGTCCTTGATCTCACCTTCATGTTCCACTTTTCCATGGGTATCGCGTCGTTCGCCTTCTCAAAATTGCAGTTTGGTGGTACGAAGCCTCGCTCAAGCGCCAAAGCTGTTTTGATCACTGAAACAACGCCACTTGTTCCTTCTGTGTGACCAATGTTCGATTTGACAGACCCGATAAGCAATGGCTGACGCGGAGTCCGTCCTTTTCCAAAGACGGCGTTCAATGCAGTGGCTTCGAGTGGATCACCAACTTTGGTCCCGGTGCCGTGAGCCTCAACAAATCCTGTCAAGGACGGGTCTATACGTGCCTCTTTATAGACTTGACGAATCAAAGCCTCCTGTGCCTTCCCATTTGGCGTTGCAATACCTCTGGTCCGCCCATCCTGGTTGAGACCACTGTTGATAATTACAGATCGGATGGCGTCTCCAGCAGCCTCGGCGTCCTCGAGAGATTTCAATATAATACAACCAGCACCTTCGCCTCGACCAAAGCCAGTTCCGCGGTGATCAAATGGGTATGAGCGACCAGTGTCGGAAAGCAATCTTTCAGACCGGCGTAATTAGCTTATGTGTTTCACGAGATCGGTCGATTTCACTCACCTAGAACGTGTCATCGAGACAAAAGGCTCTGGAATTATATTCAAGTGACACCCTCCCACGATGGCCATCGAACATTCACCGTTCCGTAGACTCTGAGAAGCCAAATGGAGAGCAGACAAGCTGGAAGAGCAAGCTGTGTCGACGGTAACACTAGGCCCATTCAAGTTGAAATAATACGAAATCCGATTCGCCTGCAGTGCCATGGCCGTTCCAGTGGCAGCATACATAGGGATAGCTGAGATATCTCTGGTGTTGTTGATTTCATAGTCGGGATATGAGCCGCCGGCAAAGACTCCTATCTTTTGGCCGGTGATCTCATGGCTCGGGATTCCAGCATTCTCGAGCGCTTCATACACACATTCGAGGAAAATTCGATGCTGCGGATCCATTGATCGTGCCTCTACCAGTGTAATGTTGAAAAAGGGCGCATCGAATAAGCCAATGTCTTCTTTCAGAAAGTGGGCTCCCACTGGGTTGAAAGAGCCGGGTCTATCAGGATCTGGGTGATAGTAGGCATCGGGGTTGAAGCGAGTCTTCGGAAATGGCGACCAGGCACTTCGACCTCGAGAGCAGAGGTCCCAGAAATCTTCAGCCGTCGAAACGTCTCCTGGGAGGCGGCAGGACATGCCGATGATGGCTATTCGCTTCGGTATATCGCCAGTGGCATTATCGGGGTTCTCACTAGGCATCTCCTGCAACGAGACATTTGCGATCTCGGTGACTGGCGTTCCAGTCCCACAGGGCTGTTGAAGGCGCATCTTTTGATAGATTCGGTGTTTGGTTTCAAGAGGTTGAATTATGTACCTGGCAGCGTAATCACCACCAATGTCCAGCAAGTGTCCAAAGAAACTAATATCGATTTGCAAGAAAAGAATGTGTGGAATAGTACAATCACGGAGCATTAAAAACGGGCGATCGGTTCATCCAAGTATTTCCTGAAAGCCACCAAATAATAAAGAGTGTAAAAATGGTTTATTAGTTTGTTTAGGAGTATAAACCGCCCTTGCATGACCATCAAGCGTGCGTGCCGATCTCCTCCCAGTGGTTTCCTGATTGGCATAGGGGATTTAACCTTGATTCAGGCAATGATAGGTCGAGAGAACTTGGGAAGGCACATGCCTGTCTTCCTTGATGACGAAGTCGGCAACTCGCAGGCACGTCAATGGGATCCTGGATCATCCGTGCATCAAAGCATCAACTCCACTCATTTCTTCTCAATTTTTGGCTTCCAGGGTTGCAGATCAGGATTAGTAGATCTGATCTTGCGCTCCAAACCATGTCTCTGCGATGGTTTGGATAGTGTTTCTTTTCGGTGCCTTGCTAAGGCGAGGGTGCGTATTTTTGTACATTCTAACCACAGGGGCAAAACCCCCGGGATGATGGCAGATACCTGATGGCATAGTTCGTCCGTGCCTCCTCGCGTAGAAAGACGCTTTATAGAACACTCCGGCTGGTATTCCATCTCGCGTCTTCTCCGCGGATATTCCCCAGTTGATCACCGTGATGAAGTTTCTATGCCTCCCAGGAGGCTATTGCAGCGCCAAGGTATATAATGCCCTTTTCATCACAAGTCATTAGTTGACATTGAATATACAGGCTCTCCAAACACAGCTAGGTAAGCTGCATTCGATGCGATCAACGTTGAAAGAGAACGTTGAACTAATAGTGGATCCAGGCCCGTTCGCGGATGCCCTCGAGTCCAATGGAAATGCCAGCTTTCGATACACTCAGGGAGCCACCGAGGTGCATGTTCCCCCAGAATTCGCCGGATTTTTCGGTCCACCACCCAACTATACCTTCATCAGGGTCGATGGACCCGAACGGGTCCACGCGAATATGAGTGACTTCCCGAAACGCGACACCCCAGAAGAGGCAATCAAAGCCGCCGCAAAGGCGGCAGATGATCCCACATTCTCGTGTATCGTCGAGGTCGTGGACAGTCTGGTTGCCATTCTTGACAATGAACACGACATTGAGGGTGTGATTGGCTTCTCTGAGGGCGCCCAAGTTGGCGCGTCCCTTATTCTCGAGGAACAAAGAAGAGAGAGCGAACTTGGTCGGAGGCCTCGAATTAAATACGCGATTTTTTTCAGTGGATGGCCACCAGTGCATCCAGTAACAGGCCAGCTTCTTACGGCTGACGACTACGATGAAGAACCAATCACTATTCCCACCTTCCATGTTGTTGGTGCGTCGGATCCGTTCCTTGATGGGTCAATGGCACTGTACAATATGTGCGATCCAGACAGTGCTGATCTGTTTGATCATGGCGCGGGGCATTTAATTCCAAGAAACAAGCAGACTGCTGAGGAGATTGCTCTAGTTGCACGCGAGATGATCAACTGTATCGCTTGATTGGGGTAGCAACTTATATAGCAACATACCAAGATACAACCCTCATACATTTCATAATCAGCCCATAGACATAAAGATGGCAGCACCTGTGATTTTAAGTCTACTCCAACAGCGGCCTTATCTCCTCCTCGACTTCAAGCTGACCCTCCGTCCGAGTCCAGTGAGGAAAGAGGCCAACAAAGGCTGCAAGCCCCAAATCCCAACCTCGCCACCTAGATGATCTTTGCCCTTCCTCGTCAAGCTCCCCATACTCTGCCTCCTTCCAACGCCATCGAGTCCGGCGCACAAGCCACACCAATCCAGCCCCTGCCACGCCCAACGCCAGCGTCATAAGCACAGCACTCATTACTGACAGAACAGTCACGGTACTAGCGTGGCACCCAAACGGCATAGCTCTCAGTTCCCACCTCTCCTTGGAGCCAAGGGGGCAGATGGTTTCTGAGCCGAAAGGCGCAAGTATGGGAACCCGCGATGGGTTAGGAACACAGGTCGAGGACTATAGCATAACAATCAATAGTCAGTTTCTTCCGGCACGGAGTAGAAGATCATGGGTCTAAATGTGCTGATCAAGTCAAAGCAAAAAGGTAATAATGGGGGCCTGTGGGAGGTGTGGTTTAAACCCCTCTCCCCATTCTGCGACGCAAGGGAGCACGATATGAAACGAGTACGGTGGAGAGCTTGCGCATGTGGAATGCAAATGACGAGGAAGGGAGAGAAGGAGAGAAACGTAAAACTTGACTACAAAAACAAAGTTGGTCATAAGAGGATGTGACCTACGATGGCACACCAGCTGCAGGCAACATTACCAGTCAGGCAGCTTGAACACGACTGTCGACCCCAGCAAACATGGAAGACCGGATCGCTGGGATCAGGGTCGTTCAGGAAGCTGGAGTTTCCCTCATCCATCACTATTTAAAGTAGAATACCATGTAAGGTGCTCGTGATATCGGGGCTTTTTTTTCTTATCCTCGAATGTCAGGCTTTCCACCCTTGCATTGATAGAACGGGATTTATACGTTGTCTTTGCGCAGTTGCGGGGTCAATGTATACCCGTCACGGTGAAAGTAATTTTGCGAGAAACCCCTTGTACTTTGAAAAGGGCCTTTATTTTTATTTTTATTTTGCTATCCAAACATGATCAATTGGATCAGAATTCATGTATCTCCGCATTTCTTCTGGGTTGCGGTACTTTTACCAGCCACTGGCATCCTCAGGACAACTACAGTACCAAGTATACAAGTCCACACGAAGGTCATATGGGTCACCGGTAATACAGATTTATATTATATAGACTTAATGGTCGCATGACACCATGGCGTGAAAACGTGATAAATTTATCCTGGCAGATCGCGCTGAAAACGAACTGCTCCAGAAATACCAAAATCCACAATTGCCGCTCATCGATGCATAACAAAAGGGGAAAAAGGAGATGTTTTTGATCAAGGAAAGACGGCAAATCAAGTTTAGACCACACGCTTGACCTGCATATCGTTAGTATCTCATCTTTCGGTGTTTCAATCAAAAGAACCACACGTACCTCGAAGAATCTCTTGAGCCACCACACCTGGAACACACCCTCGCCAATAACCACCATAAGCTGGAACATACTCCACCACTTCACGCGGCCGTTGGTGCTCTCTGCGGTATTGCGGTGTACTCGCTCGCGCACGACAATGTACGATTGCTCATCCTTCACCTGCGTCAAAGCCTCGGAGAGTTTGCGAACTAGATAGTACCAGATGATCAGTCTCAATATTCTTCTGCTGGCTGTTGTTCCCGGCGCTTACCTTCAACCTCGAGGGGATCCTGCGCCATCTCGTGTTCAGGCACGTAGACAATTCCGTGGACGTTGAAGGAGACCTCCTTGGAGTTCGAGGTCCAACCCTCGTTGCTGAAGCAGTAGTTGTATTTGCCGTCCGCCTGTGCGGTGAACGAGTAGTCGTCGGAGGTAACGGCTTGCTTGAAGTACTGGCGGTTTCTCAGGGGATCCTCGACCTGCGGCGACCGAGCGTTAGCATTTGCGTTCTCCATTTGGACTGTCCCTATATCCCAGTGTAGCAGCTGGACTAGTCCTGGAAGACGTAGATCTCTCGGTTTCTGAATCCGATATATCATGCCAGTACCACCATCGGAGCAGAACAGGACTCCCGGGCGACACCCGAAACACCCAACATCAAGACCAGGACCGGGATAGTTCATACCCAGAAATCAACCTCAAGGTTTCCACTCCCTCCAAACTCCCGATCTCCAACCTGGAAAGTGACAGTCATGACATCGTCGCGGTGCAGTGACTCGTGGAAGCATTCTCGTGTGTGAGCCTTGAGTTGGATGGTGTGTGCGGTCGCGGCGGTAATCCATCCCAGCGCGGTAACCAGGATGGTGCTTGTTGAGAATCGCATAGTGTAAGGCTTCGGCTAACTCCGATGAGTCTGGGGGGATTGACGAGTGGAGTGGTGGTGATGTTAGTTGTTGGTCAACACGCAAGGTGTCAATTGGCGGCGCTCGGACCAACTTTCAATAAACACCGCTCCGCCTTGAGATTCGGTCTTGGCTCGATGTATACTGGACTTGGATTTAGGTTGTAATATAGGATAATCGGTCTTTATATGTCTATTTGAAGGTTGGTTTCGTCGGGTCTCCTATGGGATTGATGTTTACTTGAACAATCATTTAAAATCTTGCAAGGTATATCGCAACATATATTTCATCCACAACTATGTATGTTCGTGTTAAAACAATAACAGAAAGTTCCAATTGACCAATTTTAGATACAAAGCGAGAAAGCATCATACAGTATATTCAATATTCAATGAAATAGAAGACTCACAGCAGAGAGAAGTGAATTTAGACATGGTCAAACTTGATTGTACCAGTCAACTATCGATCTCACTGGATGAGATGCTTAATATCTGCAACGGGGAAATTCTCCGACGCATATGTAACAATTGTAACCATGTTAAGCGCCCAACACACCTCTGTGTATTGGTGCACCCTAGCCAATACTAGATTTTCACCAAATATCAGATCTAGAAAATTAGAAATTAGGTACCTTTTGTATGACAAGCCCATTCAAAAGATACTTAAAACACCTCGCAGGGAAAGAATTCAAAATGTGATATGGTTCTAGCCCATTGAATTTGATGCCAGTACTAATTCTCTATGTTTGATGTGGAAGAAGAGGAATAGTTTGAAAAGACACTACATATGAAGTTATATGTAAAATAATACTAGGTGCTTGCTCTCTTGATATTATTTATCAGTTTGATTATATCAAATGGACTTCCTGTAGGCTATATATATCTTCTTATCTCTTCCCTAACTAATTCGAGGGTTGATAAATCTTATATCCTACGAGGTGGTTAAATACATTTTGTATGGGCAAGTCATACAAAAGATGTTTAATTTCTAATTTCTAGATCTGATATCTGGTATCGGCTAGGGTGCACCAATACACAGAGGCGTTACACAGTCACGCCCAGTGTCCAACCAGTGACACTAATGCACTCAGAGCTCCGCAGACTATGGATACCTCCAAAGGATTAGCCCCATAGGGTCATTTATACTGTGATAGTTAGTACGTTGATAGCATTGCTGCCGCCCTCATTTTTCGAAGCTACATCTTATCAAGAAAACATGTTATGACCGAGGAGCGTAGGAAATGGCAGAGAACTCTATCCGTTTCATGATGTTGATTGCCTTCAGTTCTCTAATTAAGAGCGGCTCGAGCTTAATGTCTCAGGTATAAAAGCAGACCGTGTGTTAGCCAGACTTCGCCATAAACAGCAGTTGAGGCTAAACCTTGGCCTCAACCCTAAACCGCAATGGTTGCGATTGAGAACCGGCACTGGCACAGATGCCTAAACCTAAAAGATGTAGTACTTCATCTAAGTTCCGACTGTGTTCATTTTCCTCCCTCACCGTCACTATCCTTTCGTCTTCGCCCTCAAGCGCCTGCGAGGGAAGCATAGAATCCAAGCTTTTTGTAAGGATCAAACCTGGTCTTGATGGCCTGGAGCTTCTCCGGGCGGTTAACGTTACGGCCGTACACCTGCGGAAGCTCCTCGCCGCCCATGGCGTAATTGACATAAGAGTGAGCAATCTCACCGTTGCAGCTGGCAACTTGAAGCCTCTCTCCGAACTCGCGGGCAACGGCGAGCTCAGACCCATTATCACCGGACCAGAATAAGAAGGCAGCCAACATGTTGTACTTGTTCCGCTCCTCCGGTGGAACAACGTTCAAGCCATCAGGGAAGTCGCGGACACCTTTGCGGCCATAGAACTCGAAGATGAAGGTGGAGGTATTGTAGGTTTCAATGGCGACAAGATCAGCCAAAATGTTGTAGCTTTCGCGCATGGACGCGGGGTCCCAGCGGACGATGGAGTTGACATGGCCCAATTCTGACTCGTTACACAGACCCGATCGTCACGACCGAAGTTAGTGATATCGAAGATTTCGTTCCAGTAGATATCGGTAATAGTCTCCTAAGCTTGCTACGTAGAACGTGCTGGAACCCATGCGTGACGGGTTGGCGGGTCAGTACCATGTTCCCACAAACGGTCAGCAAGAGCTGGAAAGTGGCCCTCTTGTCTGCGGAAAGGGTGGGCGGAGAAATTCTCTTTTACTTGGGTAAGACCATCCAGGTGCGCATTTCGTTGGCCGAAGTGGTTATAATCAGTACCAGCCAACCTATATTTTAACGTATTAAAGAGGCTGAATTTATTTGGAAATAGTAAACACTTGAACAGTAATAAACTACAAGAAAACGCAACGGGAAGCGTGTATCAACAAGCTACATCCGACAACGACATCACAAAAAGGGGGGACATGCATGGATAATATAGAACAATCAGAAAGTAAAGAATGAGACAGATTGACTATTAGTATGTATAGAGGGGATGTAAACGATAGGACATGAAAAAAAAAGTAATGTAGGATATTCAATGTACAAGACCTTCGGGGGAGATTGGAGGTAGAAAAGCAGCGAAATAACGGTGTGGTATCAAATCCGAAGACGCAAACATTGATCAATGGCCATGAAGCCGGAAGATAGGTATGTATGTCGAAAGGGGGAATATGGATATAACGAGAGGAGAGAATTCTGGGAAATTGGCGGCTGGCAGAGATAGCAGTAAGACGATAAATGCAAAGATATCACAGATCGATGGTTCGTTCTGTAGTCATTTTTCTGACAAGAAAAAGAAAGAAAAAAGAGCAAAGAAACACCGAGATGAGATGGAAAATTCAAAGCAATCTATGAGCGATGATCAAAGACAGCGGGATCACTCTTCCTCGGTAGAGGGTTCGTCGGAAGAGGAGACGTCAGCTTCAGCGTCGACTTGAAGATCGCTTTCTTCAGCTCCAACCTCATCGATCTGAGGCCCAAATGGACCCTCATCGTCTCTCTCCTTCGGCGAAGCCGAAACCATCCCACCAACGGTGCTCTCGTTTTCATCCGCGAAGCTCCCGTCCTCGTAGTTCGCCGGCTCAGCGTCATGGTCATAACTCGAGCGACGGAGAAGAGGTGGCGTCTGAGGCGGTTCTGTGATAGGTGCCTGGCTGCGAACCGAGCCGCGTCTTGGGGTTGATTTGAAGCCTCTCAAAGGGCGAGTTTGCGCAAACCGCGCGGCAGCACTAGCCTGCGAGCCAGGACCGTTCTCTCGGACATGAGAGCTGGGAGGCGTTAGAAGGCCTGATAGGAAAGCGCTCGCGTTACTAGGCTTTGATGGAGTCTGCTCAGAGGTAATGGCGGCAGATTCGCGGCCTTTGCGCCAATTTCCCCAGGCGGCGGCTGCAGCTAGGGGGAGGGAGCGGGGTGAGGCGGCAAGGTCGGCGAGGGAGGGGAGGTTGCCGGTTGTTAGGCGTTCCTTTTCTTGCTGCTGCATTTGGAGGTTGGCCTTAAGGCGGATGGCTGCATCGCGGACGGCTTGCTGATTGAATGAAGGCTTGGACACGGTCTGGATAATGTCTTGCAGGTCGTCGATGCGGACGCCTAGGAGCTCACGCAGCCAGGTGATCTCGGTATCTTTCTCCTTGATCTTATTTGGCGCGTCTTTATCTATCGTGGAGACTTCTTGTTCAAGCTCCTCGATGCGTGTTTCACGCTGCTGGAGCTGATCCTGGAGGACGAAGATCGACTCGCGCAGGGCTTGAGGAGAGATCCGTTCGGGTTCTTCAGATCCCTTGTTGTAGGACATGGACGGCGTCGCCCGCGAGTGCGAGGGTGCGGCCGCCGGGACTGGGCCGGGGATTGCCTTGGCGCTGTGGGCTGCTTCGGCAGCAGCACGAGCAGCAGCTTGAGCGATCTCAAGCTTCTCTTCAAGGAGGTTCACGCGCTCTTGCAGGTGGTTAGCCTTGTCCTCGGACAAAGCTATGCGCTCCATGTTGTGACTCTCACCGCGTGCACGATCCTCCGAAGAGTTATGCAAAGCGCGAGCGTGACGTTCACGCAGGTCATTGAGAACGCGCTCATGAATCTTGCGGTTCTCATCGATGGCAAGGTCCTTAGCAGCTAGGGCGGTGGCCTTCGAATCCCTGGCTTCCTCGAGGAGAAGCTCGTAGCGCTCGCGAGAGGTATCGGTATCCATGCGGTTGTTGTCAAGCTGAGTCTGCAGACGAATGATCTGGGCCTCCAGCTCGGCACGCACAATGTTGACCTGGCTGTTAGAAGCGTCAAGGTCCGCCTCCATCGAGGAGCGAGTGCGTTGGATCTCGACACGGCTGCTCTCACGGGCTTCGATGAACTCTCGCTCGAACCGGGCAGATTTGATTTGCAGGTCATGGTTCTCCGCTCGGAGATTAGTGACCAGTTCCTCCAGTCTAGCATTTTCTTGCTGCGATTGCTCATGAATGAACCTCAGCTTTGTGGCCTCCCGCTCGTTCTTTTCGAATTCGCGGACGTCCTCCTCGAGCTTCTGGCGCAATTGGAGCTCACGAGAGTGCGACGCGCGCAGCTCATTGTACCTAGCAGATTGGTCTTCCTCCTTTCTGCGCCAGGCAGCTTGATCGCGGGTAATCTCGGCAGTGACATTGAGCATGTCATCTTGAAGGCGATCGAACTTTTCGGTGAGGTTCTGGCGCGAGATCATGCTGTCCTCGATGCGAGTCCTCAAGTGATCAATAGTCTCATGCAGAGACTTGTTCTCACCCTTAGTAGTTTCAAGTTGACGGCGGAAGCTATCGCTAGAAAGACGGTACTCGTCGAGGGTACCCTCAAGCGCGATGTTCTTCGTGGACAGCTCAGCGATAGTAACCTTGAGAGTCTCGCTCTCCTCGGAAAGAGACTCGGTGCGGAACTGCATCTTTTCAAAGTAGGGAATCTTCTCTTCCTTGAACTGGAGGAGACGAGACTCAGCATCCTCTGCAGCAGCACTGTGACGAGCAGCATCTTCTTCAGCAAACTTCAACAGTCGCTGGAGCTCAGTCATAGCATCCTGCGCATCGCGGCGATCCTTGTACTCTTGCTCGGCACGCTCATCGGCAACTCGCAACATGCCCTTGAGGCCGTCGATCTGGAGCATAAGGCTGTCGGCACCAATCTCCTCGGCTTCTGACAGGCGCGGGCTCGGGGGCTTCTGCAAGGCGATCTGCTGGGCCAATTGTTTGGCCATGGCTTCCTCTAGAATCTCGCGCATATCGCCAACAGGGTCCTGAGCAAGCTTTTTGATTGTGAGAGCCTGCAGTTCAGCAATGCTTTCCTTAAGCTGCGACATCTCGCTGTGGCTTGAGTGAGGGGAAACGCGTTGAGGGATATCATGAGTAACTAAGGCTTCCATGACAACATTCTTGAGCATCTCCAGCTTACGCTCCCTCATGTTGTGGGGCGAGCGATCGCGAACTGAAGCTTCCTCGCCATCGTCGTCCTCATCATCAGCATCACTGTCTTCCATCTCGGCGGATGTGCTGCGGAAAACCCTTCTGCTTGCAGTGCCAGTGGCAATAGAAGCCACCGACTGCTGAATGACAGCCAAGGCACGTTCCATAGGGCCCAAATGCTCGTCGATCGCGGTGCCAACAAGATCATTGATGCGACGGTCGAAGAAGCGGTTACGGTTCATGAACTTCTCGTCTTCACCGGCGGAGATCATGTCATCCCAGTCACTGACATGGTCATTCTCAGTAACAAGGTGGCGAACAGGGGACTGCAGACGAGAGATAAGGCTCTTCTGCGGAGAGAAGGTAGCATTGCTGTTGGCATCGATATCCGAGCCAAGTTTGGGAATGCTAAGCTTGTAGGTCTTGGGGACTCCACCAGGGCTCGGGCTGGGGGCTTCGCTTCGGGCCTCCGCAGAACCGAACCGCTGCTCCTTCGTGGGACCGCCCATCGACTCCGTTAGGTGGTCGCGTCGCGGTTGGAAGGGAGTCGCGTGGATCGTGTTGTAAGGAGTCGCGTGCCGCTCGATGCCGACATCTGCGTCGTCGTCGTTTAGCTGTTCCATGACTGCGTTCAGCTCCTCATCGTCAGGTGAGTCGTCCTCGGAGTCCCACGGGCTGTCGTAATGCTTAGGCTGGCGAGTGATGAATTCTGTTTCTACGCGGGTTGGAGTCTGGGCCTCAGGCTGACCTAGAGAGGTTGTCTTCTTAGGTGGGCTTGTGGCGGCAAAGCGGGAAGCCATGAGTCCAGCTTGCTTGTGTTTATCTTCAGCAGGACTCTTGACAGCGTTTCCGATGGGCTGGTCTTCGATGGCATTTGCTTCAAGAGGCTTTGGCTCAGCAAAGCTAGATGGTTGAACAGTCGTGGGAATAAATTCAGAAACAGCAGGCTTGAACTCGAAAGGCTGGGCATTGGGTGACAGCACACTGCTCTTAATCGAGCTCTTGGATCCACGAGAATCGTGATTGACACCCTTCGAGACAGTGACAGACGTATCATCTCCTGCAGCAGGCTCCCTTGGTTCACGTTCTTCGACAACAATACCCTTAGAGGTCTCTGCCCGGGCCGGTGATCCGGTTTGCGACCCGTTCTCGGCCTCGCGCTTCGCATCGAACAAAGTCCAAGTGTCAGCTTCGCTGACAGGAGTACCCGTCCGCTCTACTGGATTGTTCTCTTTGGGCATGGCATTCTCCTTGCCCTCCGCGACAGCATGGAGCACACTCGAAGCTTGAGCGTTGCCTGCCTCGCCCAGAGGGTGGGTCGAGATGCTGTATCTAGCCTCGCCTTCAGGGTGGCCAACACCCCGACGCGCACGCTTGTGGCGGTCGGTAGGCTGCACGGGTCGACCGTTGGTGTCGACTTCAATGACCCGCTCTTTTTCATTGTTCTCCTGTTCGACCTCATCGGGTCGCACGATAGGAATAGCCTTGGACTTCTTGTCAGGCGTGGTGATCTCGCTGATGTTAATGTCGCCGAAAATCTTGGTGCGACCAGCGGGAGGCTGCTCGGAGCTGGCATTCGAGTTAAGGCTGACTGAGGGGTTGGGGTTGAAAACAGGTGCGTCAACATTGAACGACGCCGTGGAGAACTTGAATCCGCTGCTACCACTGGCATTGTGGTTCAGCTTGGAATCAATTGGACCGTTCATACTACTACCAGGCGCGAACGAGGGAGGCGGGACAAAACCGAGTCCTTGCTCGCTCCTGCCGCCGAACTGGAATGGATCATTGCCAAACGGCATAGGCTGGGAATTGAACGATGCGGTAGGGTCGAATTCCTTGGCTTCAACGTTGAGTGATGAAATCGAGAGCTGCGACTGATGGCCTGCGTGGTAGGAGTTGCCGCTGGGCTGGGTCTCGTGCCACGGCCCTTGGCGAGTCTGCGGCGTACCCGCAACACTGGGGTTTGTGTCGAGATCAGAAGCATCAAGACCATTATGTTGTTGATATTGGTCTCCATAGAATTGGTTAGGGAGCTGGTGCTGGGTGAAGGGATGAGGTGCGTGATGGGAAGGGTTCTGTGCGTGGTGTTCATTTTCTGGCAATCCCCAACGCGACTTCAGCATGTTGGGATTCAGGCCTGCGTGGTCGCTCACATCACGGTAATCATCATCCAATTGTCGGTCGATCGAGTTTTCCAGATGGTAATCGGTATGTGTCATCTGGTCCAGTCCTCTTTGCAGAGTCTCGCTCAAATTATGACCGTGGCCTCGAGGTGTAGGCTGGGCAATCTCAACGTTCGATGCATGGAAGTGATCTGGGTGGCCATTAACTGGAGTCTGGGGAGCCTGATATGGCAGGCCTTCCTGGTGCATGCCGTGGCTATATTGGTCATCGAACACACCCTTATCGTTGAACCCGGGGTGGAAAGACCCTTGGTCATGCAGCGGAGACACTGGCGATAGCATGGAGGAAAAGTTGCCCATTGCCCCTGGGCCAGCCGAAGAAGTTGGCTGCCGGGCATTTACGAATCCTTGGGGAGTCATAGATCCCTGAGTAGGAGGTGTGGGCTGGAATTGGAAGGGGAATCCACCCATCATATTTTGCTCCGCGCCCATGAATGGCGTCTGCATACCGAATTGTGAAGGCGATGCAATGGATCCCATCGCACCAGGCGTAGGCATTGATGATTGATTGAAATGAGGTGAGAATGGGTGAATATGGCCAAGGGGATTGCTTGCTGCAGACGTAGTAGGGATTGGCGGGGATGCGATAAGGCCTGGGAAAGGTGTGCCACTGGGGTTGAGCGAGTAATCGGGTGAAATTGATTGTTCAGGCTCATCATCGCCGAATGACACCCCAAGAGCGCGTAGCTTTTCTTCTTGAAGCTCAGTGATATAAGACTCCCACTTGGCCCTGTCTGGGAAGTTGACGACAAGCGGTTGGCTCTTGGAAATTTCATGGAGGTCATATGGATCGGGATATAGGGGTCGGCTGAGACCTCCCAGAGTCGTCGTTATGGAGGGGTCCTCGGAATCACCAATGGTGAACCCACGAACATCGAACCCTTCGTTCTCCCATTCTTGCATCCGCTGCTGAACGTCGGCAGGTGTTAGGAGACGATACCCAGGCCCGGAGCCTCTCTTATCATCATGTGGTAGGTCGATTATGCAGGCTTTCCCACGCCAATTCAGTTTCCTTCTCCGCCGTGGTGTTTGGGTGGCTGATCTGCTGATATCAGAGACCTGTGCTTTTAGTGGACCCGGGTTGGGTGGGTCTTCCATCGTTGCGGCGTCCTCCGTCGCGTTTGCGGGCGGAGGAGGTAACGGCTTTTCTACCGGCGAGTTTACCTCGACAGTGAGTGTGTTTGGGTCTGACATGTTGTTTTGTGGTGAATCTTTGTCGTAAGCAAACCCCCAAAAGTCCTCCTGCCGCAGGGTATCAGCGCGTTTGTGTAAGGTTTTGTTGACTTTTGCACGCGCAGCCGCTTTTTTCCCAACGAAATCAGAGAGCGTTGGAGTTTTCAATAGATCGTCGGAACGAAAGTCGTCTTCCAGGCCGAGCCAGTCGTCCGAAGCGTCGTCGGCAAAGTGGTTCCTCGCAGTAATGAACGAAGGCGCTTCACTTCCTGAGTCGTCGCTGAGCCAATTGCTGCGCTCTGTTCTAGGCTGACCAGTAAGGTACTGGTTGATCCAATCTTGCGTAAAGTCCCGTATCGATTTATCTCCGTTATTGGCGGGGATATCGCGGTCCACGGGTTCAAGTGTGTCGTCGTTGGCAGCCCTCGATCTCCGCAACTCGGTGTGGTCGGCTACTGATGAGACAGGCGAGCTGGGACCAGATCCGTGGTCGACCCCAACGAACTCGATTTGGCTATTGGTCACTGACAGTCTCCGAGTACTCGGTGCTGCATATGGGGATCCCCACTCAGTGGTGTAGTAGATGCTGCTTTCCGCCTCACGATTGACCGGCGAAGAGGGCCGAGATTCTTCGGTTGCGCGGTATGAAGATAAAAATGGGAGAGGCGGGGGTTCGAGGGTGATGCTCCGCGGAGAGGTTCGTTGACCGGGGGAACCAGCCGTCGACGGACTCGAGTCTCCTGATGGCGGAGAGGACAAGAGCAGTGAGGGAGCCAGACGCGTTTCACGGGTGAGGCGCGTGTCCCGCGAGTGGAACTGTGGAGATGGCGTCGAGATGGCGGAAGAGACGGAGTGATCTAGATCTGTAGTCATCCGGCGTGGTTAGAGTGACATATTTGGAGGGGTCAAGGGCAGAAGTGCGATTGAATCAAGGGAGTTGAAAAATAAAGTCCAAATCGCGTGGCGCGAAGTAGGGATCCCAATTCCACAATCCCGAGAAGGGTTCAAAAAGAGATAGCATCAATGCATACACACACACCTTCCGTGTCGACTCCTGCAGCAAGCACTTGCTTGCCGCTCCGCTTATCGTCCAGAATGTTGACGCATGGAAATCAAATCGGAATTGAAGATCACTGCTGGCAAGACAACCTGGGGCGAGATAATGTGCAGGTTGTCGTGTTTTCTTTTCTGGGTAGGTGCACCCTGCAAGGAAATTAAATGAATAGAGAGATCAGAAGCACGCTCGAGTCTGAAGCATCAAAGACCAGGATGGGGAACTAAGGGGAAAAAAAGGTCGGACGTCACGGGTATTGGATCGTCGTACTGGGTACCTGCTAGAGTGTGGGTAGTCCGAGCTAATGCGGTGTACAGGGTACGATAGGCCCATTCAACGCTTATTATTTGGTTAGCGTAGACCGAGGCCGTTGGCTTAGCTTGTCTCGTTGGCTTTTTTTTTTGACAGTGTCAACTGCTATGCTACATATATGTACGCATAACGCACATGTACCCAACACTGAATCTGATTCAAATGACCCTTGCCTTGTCCAAAGTTAAGGATTGGTTTTATACTGCGTACTCATGGCCTCAGGTGTACTTCCCCTTGCTTGAGTAAATGTAAACAAATGAAAACTGGAGATCTAAAGAGATTCAGGGGTAGAAGGTCAGCTTTCCATGGATTTGATTGTACCGTACCATCCCCCGAGAACCGTGTTAACAGTATGACTAATGGGTTGTCTTTACATTGGCCAATCAGCGTCTATCATGCGACAAATGGGTTCCAAGGTTTGTGCCTTCATGCTGATTGGTGAGGATTTGTCTACGGGCGTCGGGTATTGCCCGTTGCGCACCCCCAGGCTAAACCCCTTCTGGTCTTATCTTTTCTCTCCTCTATGCGCTTTAATCAAGAGGCTATCTATACGGATTACCTAAAAATTTGATGTATAACATCCACGAACATTTGCATTGTTTTCCCACTGAAATGAATTGGTTACAACCACAGAGGAGACAAGGTATAAATCACGCAAGTGGAAGGCAGGAATTTGCAATACTGTAGTGTAGCGAGTTGAGCTCATGCATCTGAGTCATAATCGACAAGTTCAGGTACAGCATAATTCGAGAAAAATATAAAGACTTGTCACCGAGCATGAATCCTACATCTATTCTAATGCATAATGGCACCATCCAACTCCACACCATTTGAGACAGGCCACGACGCCTTTGGGCCCCAGGCGCCTAGTCCGAATCAGTTTGATTTCAGTCCCTTATTCGAATTTACAATATTTTCCATCTTGCCTTCTGCTCTGTTGCTGGTCTTGATCCCCGTTCGATTGTGGTCACTGTACGGACAATCACACAAAGTCTCCCGTAGCTTCCTACAGAGCAACAAGCCGGTCTGACTCTCTAGCCAACAACTACAAGGTTGTCACTAATAAGGACCTATATCACCCATTAGTTCTTACTCGTCGTTTTTACTTCTCTTCAAGTTGCTATTTTAACCATATACGCAACGAATTCTGGCGTTCGCACACCAACTTCATTAGCCGACGCCTTAGGACTATGCTGGCTTTCTCACATTGAGCATGTTCGCTCTGCTCGGCCGTCTTCACTTATCAATATCTATCTAATGGTCACCCTTTTGTTTGATATTGCACACACAAGGACACTATGGATGCAAGGTGCCCCCCCCAACACATCGCAGCCGTGTCTACAGTAACAGTAGCAGTAAAGCTTACCCTTACAATAATAGAAGCAATCGAGAAGCAAAACATCCTCCTAGGACCATACCGGGACTTTCACCCGGAGGTAACTAGTGGGATCTATAGCCGAGCACTTTACTAGTGGCTGAACACCCTATTAACGATCGGGTTTCGACGGATTATCTACACAAATGACTTATTTCCAATTGAAGAAGAGATGAAATCAACCGTGCTTCGCTGACAGGCCCAGCAAAAATAGCCTAAAGCCAACAAATCTCGCTCTTATACATTGTTCTAGTCGATATTGAATGTAACCCGCCGCAAGCTGCTCCTCTGTGTCTTTTCTCGTCTCTGCTTGATTGCCTTTCGATATACCTAACCATTTCTCCTTTCCCGGATAACGCACTTTGTTACGTCCTAAACAGACGCGAAGAGTATCGGCTAGGGTTTGACTAGAGCATTTGGCATCGTGTTCCTAGGAACAGCGATTGTAAATAGTATATATACGTATATGACCTTTTGGTTTACTACCGTTGTTCGCGGTACTTTAGTGAGTATGATCTATGCAAAAACGCTTAGCCTAAGCATTATATCCCTCGACAAGTCGGCAGCTGTGACCTTAAGGTCAAATGATACCGGTGAGCCTTTTTTTTATTGGCTAGGTTTGTGGACTATTTAGAATATAACTCATTTTCTCGTGCGCTGTCTCTAGAAACAATATGCGGAGGCTTCCAAAACCTCTATGAAATTTGGGCAGTTCCACTTGAACTGGGAATCGCCATGTGGTTACTGTATCAAGAGCTGGGATTATCCTTCCTAGGCCCCGCCGTAGTCGCAATTGTGTCAACGCTGTGCATCATACAGATCTCGTATCACATCGGCAAAGCGCAGGAACGGTGGAACGAAGGTATACAGACACGTATCGATGCCACAGCCACCATTCTTGGGTCAATGAAGGTCAGTGATGCGTTATGGGTGTGGCTTTGGTACAAGAGGATAACAAAGACATTTATCTCTAGGCTGTGAACATGCTCGGTTTTACACCGGTTGTTTATAGGCGCCATATTTTGGAATGTCTCCGTCTACCACTTTTTTCTCTACGTGGTGCCAGGCAGTGCGGAAAAACTGCATGCTGGACTTCTGAGATCGGTCATGGATGCTCCATTGTCCTTCTTCACAAGTATAGATACAGGCATCACCACAAACCGGTAGGCTCGTGGCGTACCTTTTATTGCTGTTTATACTCGCTAACGTGCAGGAACAGATTCAGGCAGGATATGTCAATCGTTGACAAGGAGCTTCCATTTACACTTATTGACTTGGTGGTTTCTATGAATCAAACGATAATGGGCGCGATATTAATGTGTATAGCAACTGGCTACTTTGCTTTTGCGCTGCCACCAGTGGTTGCCATAGTGTGGGGCAAGTACCTGCTTTCTTTCTATAGAAGACAATTTGGAATAGTCAGAGCTAACAGTCGAAAGTCAATAGTCATATAGAAGTTCTACCCATTGATCTAGCCACCGATAAAGTGATCCAAAAAGTGATTCGCCGGGAGTTTGAAAAAGCTACGATCATTTCAATCGCGCATCGTCTAGACAGTATTCTAGATTTTGATCGCATCGCGGTGCTTAAGGATGGGCAATTGGTAGAATTCGACAATCCTCGAGTATTGTTGAATAGGGTAACAGCGTTCAGGACCCTGTATAACCTGTGATTCTGGTTGGTGATGGTGAGTGTTGGTGAACTTGATTAATTGTGAAGAGTAAAATAGCAAACTTAAAGTGTTACTGAAGTAACTTTCTTAATTATTTACTACATACTTGTACTATCTATGTAGTCATTGTAAACTGCAACTGCTCCCCGGTTTATATTTTGTGTTGTAACTGCAATTTGAACTCAGCGCAACGCCGCAGCAATGTCCGTGTTATTATCTAGTTATACAGCCAATTAAACCATATTTCCATTGGAGGAGATGAAAATCTCCGGAATAAATGAATACAATCTGAAAAAGAAACCGCTAGTTGCGGGCAAGCCATCAAAGCAAAGACACTCAGACGAAGCGAACAAATAGTCACACATAGTCTATTTGGGGCAAGAGGTGTCGAACTTGACCTTGCGGTCCGCGGTGAACAGACCCCAGTGCTGCTCATCCTTCATCTGGCCATTGTCACCCTTGGTATCGGGCTTCCAGGACTCATCAAAGGCCTCGAAGTAGAAGAGATCAACACCCCAGTCGAGCATACCACAGATACCAGTCTTCCAGAACTTCTCAGCATTCTTGGTACCGGCCTTGGCATCCTCGTAGTCGGAACCGCCATCGGTGGGCCAGCCGGTCTCACCAGTAACAATGTTGATCTTGTCGGCGTTGTCACCGGCAATCTTCTGAATGTGCTCCATGGCGCCAGCCATGTCATCGAAGTAGGTCTTGTGAGCCTTGTCGGCGGCAGTACCCTGCCAGTAAGCAAAGGCGTTGGCCAAGCTATAAAGTAGGTCAGAATTGGCGCGCAAAGTTCCTGTTGTCCTTCATTCCCCACTTACACATATTTCACAACGGGCTCCTGAGTGAACAGGGCGTCGCCAGTTCCATCAGCGAGCTTGTTCCAACTCTCGGCGGTGCCGACAAGAACACCCTTGGGCACATTATCCATAACGTGGCTGATATAAGTGTGGAGCTGGGGTCCAGTCAAGTCACCACGGTAGAGTGTCTCGGATCCGACGGTGATAGCGTGAATGACGTCTTCGTAACCGGGGATGGCCTTCTGAATGGCAGCCCAATCTCCCTTGAAGGAAGGCTCCTCCAACAGGTTCTTGGTGTCGGTAGGCTTGCCAACCCTAAAGAAGAAAATTTCCGGTTAAAAAAAGATTGTTCTAATTAGGGGGTGAGGGGGAGAACTAAAAACTTACCACATGCCGAGAACGACCTTGAAGCCCTTGTTTTTGGCAGCAGGCAGAATGTTCTGAGGAGTCTTACACTCAGTGCCGGAGTAGGTACGGACGAGAGTGGACAGGCCCTTCAGGGCATCAAAATCGGCCTCATAGTCGCTGGTGGACTTGCAGGTACCGTCGGCGTTCTTGTCACCGAGGGAGAAACCGAGAGTACCCTTAGCAGAGACCAGAGCCGGGGCAGCGGCCAGCAGAAGGGAAATAAGACCAGAGGTACGCATTGTGAAAGATGAGGTCGATTAAAATGAGAGATTCGACCAAAGAGTGACAAAAGAAGAAAAAGAGAGGCTTATAAAGGGAAAAACGAAGGTACGTCAGGGACCAAGAAGAAAGACCCAGAGGATCGAGAACGGGGGGAAATGAGGGTTTAGGCCCTGACAGGGTCTGGCTTTGTTTGTGGAGAGTTCCCCACTGAAGGTTATAGGGGTGCACCTGGAACCAATCAGAGTAAAGGAAGGCTATTCTTGGACCCGTGGATGAAACAACTTCCCCGTTCAAGGGTTTTATGCATGACCGTGATTATATCCTATATCCTACTATCCTACTATCCTACCTTGATAATCTTTCTATAATTCTGTTCCTCATAATTCCCTCAACTCAGACTCCAATGAGTTGTATCCAACACTCATCTTGATATCCTTGATATCTTCGCAGCTAAAGAGTCGTGATGTCACCTTGACAAATCCCAGCCCAGATTTCCAGATGCCCAACTGATTTCTGGAAAAGCGCCCCCAATGTGGAGAGAATTGGGGAAATCCAGAATCGATCGGATGGCAAAGAACCACATTGTGGTTTGGTCCACACCGCCCACCTCGCCGATCCTCATCGCCTCGGAAAAAAGAACCACAGAGGGATTGTCTTTGGAACTGGAATTTCCTATGGTTCACTAGAATCTGGCCAGGCCTCGCCTCTCTTTCCACAACCGCTTTCTCGCCTCTGGGCACAATACACTGACTTAGCTCATCCACTCCAAATTTTGTCCCTTGCAGCCAAATCGTTCTTAAGATAGCTCATACCACCTGCGGGTTTCACAGTCAGCTAATCACCGTGGTCAAGGCAGATCCATATTCCATTCAGGATCCATATTTACAACATTGTAAAGTTGCCTCTCGTTGTGGATTGGTCAATGGCAGCCAAGGGTGGCCCCATACCGCCGTTTGCCTTTCTGAACCACACAACATCTGGAGCTATTACAACGTCACTAGGAAGTTGGAAGGATTACTTTCCATACAATGGAGGCTTGGTTCATTTGATTTTATATTACTACATAGTAGAAGAGTACATATCTAGCTTTCTTTGCACTATATCAACCGGGTGTAAATATGTAAATATCCAAGAGTCCAATTACTCTTTCCATACAAGAACACACGTAAGATGGTATGCATAGAATATCTAGCCATTACTCACCTCGAATCTCATTACCACCATCAATATCTATACCTTCAAGGTCAAAGACATTTTCCTTCTCTCCAAGAGCCCTAATATTCCCCCACTGTTCGGAACCCCAAATCTAGCCGGCATTTCCTGGCCCAGCTTCAGCTCCAAATCTAGATGAATGCCCAGTCCCGGTTAAATAACAGTACTGACAGCCAGTTTCCCGCCCGGTCAAGCCGCACCAGTAGAAATAGCATTCGAAAATGTGGATGGGTGGCGGACGAATGAGGTGCGTAGACCCAATGTGCATGAATGGCAGGGGTGGGATGAGTAAGGGGCGGATTGGTTCCTTTGGAACTGAGAGTCGGAAGATGGAAACACTCGAATATACGATCGTTTGGTTCTACAATGTTTTGCTTGGGATTAGGACTAAGGTGGTGGTTGTGTACTGAACCACGAGGCATGTGAGTGGGGGCTTGTCAAAATGTTCGATGCATGGCAGTGGCTCTGTGGCTTGGGAGTTCCTAGGGTCAGCCGAGCCCGCGCGGGAATGCAAACTTAACCAACGTTCTATTGTAGCCAGACTCACCCGGGTGTGTTTTTTTTTCTTTTCTTTTTTTCAGTGTGCTAACATTGACTATAAGATTTCAGCTATTGTTACATAGTAACAAGCTCTGTCATACAAAGTGTTTCTGACATAATTCATAGAGGGTATGATGGTATCCGGCGATGATCGCCGGTCTTGATAATAAATAAAAAAACGCCGTATGGTTTCTATCGCCTCCAGCCTTCCTTGCTGGGGCTACATAAGTGATCCTGAAGGTTCAAATCCTTCCCTACCTGTAAAACGCCCGCCAGCCCAAATCACAACGCAAAATTCTTCTCTTTCAAGTACAGCTCCTTGAGAGTGCTCAACTGTGTCACAGCCATTGTCTCCCGCCCAAGCTTGCGGGGCAGGTCGACGATGACATAGTGCATCAGCGCGAGCCCGTACTGACCAAAGAATCCGATAATGCGCTCGCCCGACGATCGGAGGAGGGCTGCCAGAAGGGCAATCTGGGTCTCCTGCAACTCTGCAGGTGGAATGGCCAGAATTTTGTGAATAGAAGCCCAGAACATGGTATTGGGGAATGGGTTGCGACGTGGGGACTTCGCAAAGTTGCGAAGGGTCATAGCAGCATATCCCGCACCGAGTGCGGTCATGCGGTCCATGTGAACTTGTTCAGAGACCCAGGAACCAGTGTCTGCAGAACGCCACCAACCCAGGACACGACGTCCACCCTCGGTCTTGTCATTGCCTGTGAATCCCCATAGAGCGGGGCAAACAACACGGTACTTGGCCCACATGATGTCGGACATGTGTACACCTTTGTACGTGAACATATCAAAGGAAAAAATCTGTGCAGCAATGATGCCGATCGGCTCGGCGTGGGATTGTTTGATGGAGGCTTCAGCCAAGAGGGAGGAGATCAAGCTCTTTGCAAGAATGTTCAATCCGTAGATGAGCATTGCCGGCACCTTGTTCTCCGACTTTGCAATCTCCTCAGGTGGGAATGCAATGAAATTTCGGATGTCCACTGTTGGCTCCGGGTACGCAAGCGCCTTTTCGAGTTCGCCTTTGAGTTGAGTAATCTGAGTTTCATTTTGAGTATTAATATCCGAACAACACATCCACTGAGCGGGGCTTGATTCCGTACCTGTAGTTTATTCGCACCGGTTCCAGCTCGAAGCTGTCCAACAGACTTCTTTATTGAGCGTCGTAAATTGCCCATGGTCGCCTTGAGGTCGGGCTGGGCTCGGGCAATATCCTTGAGCCATTTGCGCATTTCCTTGAGAGTCTTATGTAGCTGAACGTAACGTTGCTGCTCTTGGATATCCTCGGCCGAAAGGTTTCCACCACCAAGTTTCTGCTGTTGTTGGCTGCGGGCCTTTTCGTCGGCCTCTTCTTGCACCTTTCGAGCCTCCTCATCCTGCCTGCGCTTCTGGGCGTCGGCCTGCTCGCGTTCCTCGCGGAGCTTCTCCTCAATCGCGGCTTTGCGTGCGGTTTCAAGGGCAGCGGCTTTCTTAGCGGCCTCCTCCTGGGCCTTCTTCTCAGCCTGCTCTTTGGCTTGGCGTTCGGCCTCAACGCGTGCGGCTGCTTCTCGTTCGCGGCGTGCTTTTTCAGTCTTTTCACGTTCAATTCGTTCCTTTTCCTTGCGTATCGCTTCTTCCTTCCGCAGGCGCTCCTCTTCTTCGGCGAGGAGGTGAACCTTCAAGGTTGTCTCCGCTTCCTCGCGGACGCGGTCGTGGAAGGCGGCGGCCTGATCAAGGGCGGCTGTGTGAACTGCTTCACGCTCGCGGTCGATCCGATCGAGATTTTCGTAAAATTGCTTTCGCTCATACTGGTGAACTTTCTTCAGATCGGCGTCGAAGATTTTGACTTGTTCAAGATCACGAACGAGGTCAAGCATCAGCTGTTTGGACGGGCTGTCCAAGGGTGGGACATGAGTTCGAAATCGCGCCATTGTGGGGGTCGACATTTGAGTAAATTATCTGTTTACTCCGAATGTTCCTGGTGGGGAGTGGTCGAGTGGGTGTTGGGGGAAAGGTCGGGGAGGTTCGGAGGACTGGTGAGGGGAAAGGATGGTCAAGTGAATATGCAGAGCTCAAGTGAATGTAGAGAACTCAAGTAACCGAGACCATATCCGTAGTTAGGGGAGTTCAAAAGCCTTGAGCATAGAACAATATCGCAAAGCGAAGTGAGGTTGACGACTGATGTAGCTATCGATCTGATGTGGAAGGTAAGAGGAAGGAAGAAGGGTACAGCGTCAGAGTAGTTGCGGGATATGTTAATGAGATAGGTGATGAGCACAAAAAGTAAATCGCGCGTTCCACAAGCGAATAATTGGACGTTGTCGCGTCAAAAGTAGTAGAAGAGAAAGTCCATAGAGATTGGAGCTATGGGAACGTTGGGATTAGCATGTAGCTTTCGAGGGGCACAAACGAAATCAAGTGTTTGCCTGCATTGCGTAACTATCCAATAATAAGCGGCTTGAGGATTCAACATACATGGATGTACCATTGGCCTTCTAATAGTTCCTCAGATGTTCAGAGCCCTTATCTTGAAGCCAAAGAAAATAAATTACCTGTAAAGTTCAATCTTACCAAAGTTTTGATCTGCTTTCACCGCCTTCTCATCACCGCCTTATGATATCGGCCACTACTTTGGGAATATCAGGCTATTAGACACCCTTGCCCTAGTACTTATGAAGATTGAGATACGTACGGAGTACAGAAAGAACAATTTTTGAAATGAGTTATACATCAATACCTCGCATCAATCAACCAATTTCCTAGGATTTACTGCCAGTATACAGCCAAAGAGGGTCGTTCAGACTCCAAGACGAATGAGTAAGCAAGACCCGCGAGCTGGTTCGGTTCCCTGGCGCGCTCCCGCCTGGAAGCGTTGACGTTTACATCATTGTGAGCATCATCCATTTTTGACTTACCCTATATAATTGGGAGAAAAAAATACAAAATGATCAAATTTCTCCGATCATACCGGACTTGAGCTTGCAATTAGGTTTTCCCTAGGTTCCCCAGGGTATATTCCCAGCGGATACTGTTCCTCTAGCTTTAAAAGACCCTAAACTAGCCAACCCACCACTAGCTGTTCTATATTTGAACTTCCGTACGGAGTGCTGGAGGAGGATCCGTATTTCCGTACAGAAGATGCCGGCTCCCATTTACGTGTAGACTCCAATGATCATACTAGATACTTTAAGTGGGGACTCGAAGCAGTTCAACGGATGCAATCAGGATGATGATGAAGTTGGTAGCAATGGCGATCATCCATGGCTCTTAATGGAACGGAGTATGATGGATAACTGTCAGAGTATTTACATGATCCACTCCGGGATTATTGCGCTAAAACCTGTAATAAAACGTTGTTCGGTCATTTCCGAACACACCCTCTTCTTTCCGTACCAATGGCCCTCTCCCCACACCTCTTTGTATCTCCAGCATCACCTTTCTTCTTCTCCTTTCCCCCCTCCTCTCTGTTCTTATCCCATCCCTCTCTTCTTCCCCCCAATATCGCTCCTTCGAGTCGAATTAGTCGATGGTTTCATCGTCAATTCTATCCTTCCCTCTAATTTCAGTATTCGCTGTCATTCTCTTCGGGGATCAACTCTGAAACCTCGTTTTAGAACTTTGGAATCATCCTGAAGACAAGCTCGTTTCAACGACTTTCTTCGCTTAAAGCCCACCCCGGTCCATCATCGAGGTACTTTTTGTCGAATTCCCCTTTTTGTCGGTTGCAGTCGTGCTTTCCAGCACAGCTCCATCCCCTCGGTCCTTCCAACTCCTGTTCGAAGCTTCATCCTGTTGCTACGGTATTGCTCGTTCCAAGTTTTCCTTGAACGTGCAATTGCCTCGACTTCTACTTGCTATCATCCGGTTACCCCTCGTCACCTCTTGGACTTGTAACAAAAAAAAAAGGCGATCATCCCACATTGAACTCTGCAGACGTCATTTTGGAATGCTAGGGTTGGGAGGTTGTCATTAGTTTCATCTTGCAGGTAAGAGGATCGTGATATACTCCACGCATTTGCTTTTGGAAAGTTCACCCGGCTTTGATTGCCCTTGCCTCTTTTTGGTCATTTGTGAGGTCATCGTCAAGTGTGCTTCCTTCCCCCCTGAGATCGAAGCTTCCGTTGAGTCCGCCCTTACCTTTGGACTTCACTTTTCATATAGGCTCTAACACCGCCTTGTTCCCATCTTCTCGCCTTCTCTTGTTCCTACTATCATCCTAAACCCTTACTGATCCGCTCTTTGTCACTCTTCTAGGATAATTCACATATTGAAAACCACAATCCGCACATACAGACTCCTTTTGGTCGGCCTGTGATCCATCTCACTCGGCTCATTTGCCTTTTGGCGCAGTACCAGTCTCTCCTGTCGCCGAATTCGCCCCGCCAAACACACATATTACATTCTACTGTAATTGCCAGCTTCTGTCATCTGGGATCATGGATCAACAGAGTCAATCTGGGCCCCAGGGCCCCGGTGGCCGCAAGTTCCATATTGCTCATCGGAGAAGTCCATCTGAGCTCACCCCGTTGATGAGTATGTGACCACCCTCGTGACCGCCCACTATAACCCCATAGTCCCATCATCCTCTCATCCCAGCTAACTTGAACTTGTTTACAGTGGAACAACTGGCCATCCAACAACAGATCGAGTTGCTCCAGCAGCAGCAGCAGCAAATTGCTGCGACACACCAACAATACGTTAACATGGGGCTGTTGCAGCCCCAGCAATTGGGCCAGGTGCCCTCATTTCAACCCGGTGCCTCTATGGGCGGTGTCTCCCCACAGCAAGCGAATGCATTCCAGTTCCCGCAGGGCGGACAGCAGCAGCAGCTTGGAGTACCAATGAACGCACCGAACCAGCATTCCCACCGTCGCAACCAGTCTGCTCTCCCTGGTCTTCCCATGGGCCCACCCCCTGCCCCATCTTCTGGAGCATCGGGATACGCCGATTATAACCAGCAGGGCCAAAACAACAATAATCACAAGAATGAGAACACCGGCCGCGGTCGTGGAGGTCCTCCCGGCGGTGGTCACCAGCGCCGCCACTCGCTTGCTCTTCCTGAGGCTAAGAAAGCTGCCGAGCTAGCCCAACAGAAGAGAACCGCTTCCGGATTCCAGTTCCCAGCTCCTGCTCCTGGTGCAAGTGCTTCTGATAACCAGTCTTCGTCGGATGACAAGCCTGCATCCAGCACTTCTCCGGCACCCCAGGGACCCCAGGGACCCGCCTTCCAGCGGGCCGGAAACATGCGGGCTGGTGGCCACGGCCGCAGCCAATCGATGGCCATCGGTGGTAACCGAGCTTCCATCTCCGGTCGCGGTGCTGGCGGCTTCCAGTTCCCCCAAGCCAGTGAGCCAACAACAAATCAATCTGATAATCAACGGCGACCCAGCCAGGCTGGCCATGCTCGGTCATCCTCGCGAAACTTTGAGGGCAACTGGCGCCAGCCCAATAACCAAAATCAGAGCCAGGATCAGCAGAGGCCCGTCGGTCAGCAGCAGGGTGGATTCCAGCCCGGCCACCGCTCGCGCGGCTCGATGAACCAGTCAATGGGTTCCATTGGTCAATTCCAGTATGGCGGCCAGCCTCAGCTTGGCCAGCCTCAGCTCATCCAACTTCCTCAGGGCCAAGTCATGATGGCACCTCAGATGTTCGGTAATCAGCAACTGAACCCCCTTCAGCTGGCTCAGCTCCAAGCTCTTCAGCAGCAGAACGCCCAAGGCATGGGTGGTCTTCAGGCGAGCCAGCATGCCCCACCGCAGATTTCTGTTCAACAGCAGCAGCAGCAACAACAACAGCAGCGGAAGACCCTTTTCACTCCTTACCTTCCCCAGGCAAACCTCCCTGCGCTCCTTAGCAATGGACAGTTGGTCGCTGGAGTTTTGCGTGTCAACAAAAAGAACCGTTCCGATGCTTATGTGACCACCGACGATTTGGATGCCGACATCTTCATTTGCGGTAGCAAGGATCGGAACCGCGCCCTTGAGGGTGACTATGTCGCAATCGAGCTTCTCGATGTCGACGAAGTGTGGGGTCAGAAGAAGGAAAAGGAGGAAAAGAAGAAGCGCAAGGATATCACTGATGCCCGCTCCAACAGCAATGCTGGAAATGACAAGCTTGGTCGCTCTGACTCCACTGGCGATAGACAGGAAGTTGGCCCGGATGGAAGCATCCGTCGCCGTGGTAGTCTTCGCCAGCGCCCTACCCAGAAGAAGAACGACGATGTCGAGGTCGAGGGCCAGAGCCTTCTTCTGTGCGAGGAGGATGAGATCAGTGACGAGCAGAAGCCTTTGTACGCCGGCCATGTTGTTGCGGTCATTGAGCGTGTGGCGGGCCAGATGTTCTCAGGAACCCTGGGTCTCTTGCGTCCCAGCAGTCAAGCTACGAAGGAGAAGCAGGAGGCCGAGCGGCAAGCCAGAGATGGTGCCCACGGCCGTTCGCACAATGACCGTCACCAGGACAAGCCAAAGATTGTCTGGTTCAAGCCTACTGACAAGCGTGTTCCACTTATTGCCATCCCCACAGAGCAGGCACCTCGGGACTTCGTTGAGAAGCACCAGGACTACGCCAACCGAATCTTTGTTGCTTCTATCAAGAGGTGGCCTATTACCTCTCTGCATCCCTTCGGAACTCTCGTTGAGCAGCTTGGAGAGATGGGTGACTTGCGGGTTGAGACAGATGCCCTGCTCCGCGACAACAACTTCGGTTCGGATGACTTCTCCGATGCTGTGCTGAAGAGCATCGGCTGGGAGGACTGGTCCGTCTCTAGCGAGGGAGATGCCCTGGCTTCGCGACGTGACTTCCGTGAAGAGACCATCTTTACGATTGACCCCGCCGACAGCAAGTCCCTCGAGGATGCGTTCCATGTGAAGAGCCTTGCCGATGGCAAGGTTGAGATCGGTGTTCACGTGGCCGATATTGCTCACTTCGTCAAGGGTAACTCTCTGGTGGACCGTGAGGCCAAGAAGCGTGGTACTGCAGTCTATTTGGTTGATCGAGTTATGAACATGTTGCCTACCCGTGTTTCTACTGAGCTTTGCTCTCTCGTCCCTGGCGAAGATCGCCTTACAGTCAGTGTGGTATTCAAGGCTAACTCCACCACTGGTATCGTAGACGAGGATGTCTGGATCGGCAAAGGTGTTATCAAGAGCGCTGGCCGTCTTGACTACGATCAGGTCAATGCACTTGTTCAGGGCAAGTCTGATGTCAACACCAGTGGCATCTCTGCCGACAGCATCCGCTTGTTGCACGTAAGTTTACTCTGATTCCACCACTCGTCTTTTTTTCCCCCTTATGCTAACAAAAACATTCAGAACACTGCTGGCAAGTTCCGCGAAGCTCGCTTCGGTAACCGCGTGTCCAACGTTCCTGTTCAGCGTCTGCTTCAGCAGCTTGATGACGAGAATGTGCCAGTCGAATACAATATTTTTGAGTCAACCCCAGCACATGAACTTGTTGAGGAGCTGAGCCACCAGGCCAACTTCTTCGTTGCTCGTAAGCTCGTGGCCGCTATGCCGGACAGAGCTTTCCTGCGTCGTCAGTTCTCGCCCAACTCTCGTCGTCTTACTTTGTTTGTTGAGCGGATGAACCGCCTTGGCTTCGAGATGGACTCGAGCAGCAGTGGCAGCCTCCAGAGCTCTCTCTGCAAGGTGCAAGATGTGGATCTTCGCAAGGTAAGACTTTCCTATGCCCACCGTTATAGATGCAGGTATTAACACATAATGCAGGGTATGGAGACGCTCATTGCCAAGGCCATGCAGCGTGCCAAGTACTATGTCAGCAGTGGTACTCCCGATGAAATGCGCCAGCACTATATGCTCAATGTGCCGGCTTACACCCATTTCACCAACCCCTCTCGACGCTACGCCGATATCCTTGTGCACCGTCAACTCGAGGCTGTGCTCTCTGGGGGTACCGTGGAGTTCAACGACGATATCGAGTCACTGAACAAGACTGCTGATCTTTGCAACAACAAGAAGGACTCGGCTCTCAACGCCCAGGAGCAGAGTGTACACATTGAGGCCTGCCGTAAAATGGACCGCAAAAGTCGCGAGATTGGCGGCGATCTTATCAGCGAGGGCATTGTACTATGCGTTTATGAGTCTGCCTTCGACGTCCTTATTCCGGAATTCGGCTTTGAAAAGCGTGTCCACTGCGACCAGCTGCCGCTGAAGAAGGCTGAGTACCGCAAGGACAGCCGTGTACTCGAGCTGTACTGGGAGAAGGGTGTTCCCTCGTCCGCATACATTCCCGAAGATGAACGTCCCAAGCCCGGTAACTCCCGTGCTGCTCAAGCCGCCGCGGCTGCTCGCGAGGCCGACGCCGCCAGAGAGCGGGCCAGAGAGCGTGATGAGGCCATGCGTAAGCAAACCGAGACCGGCACAATGTCTGCGGACGATGTCGATGCCCTTTTCGACGACGATGAGGATGTGGATGATGTCACTGAAATGGCAGCCGGGGTGTCGCTCAACTCCGCCGACCGCTCGACTCAGAGCATGCCGCCCTCGCCTACCCGCAACGGTCACCACCAGCAGGGACCTCACCGTACTCGCTCGGACCCCAAGATTGCCTCCGGCACTGGTGATGTGCCTGAGAACAAGTTGACCAACAAGGAGAAGTACTTGAACCTATTCAAGCTGCGCGAGGTGGATGGAGACTTCATTCAGGATGTCACAGAGATGACCCGTGTTCCCATCATCCTGAAGACTGACCTGAGCAAGAGTCCTCCGTATGTATTCTTATCCAGCGGTTTTTTTTTCTAACATGAGCATTCCTAGCTAACTTGTGATTTCCATTCCAGATGCCTCACTGTTCGGTCTGTCAACCCCTACGCCCTGTAGAGGTCTGAAACTCGGCTCTGTTTTCTTCATGGGATATATTTCTTGCATGCCAGCCTGCAGATTCTTCGCTCAAGCGGAGCATGCTGTGTCTCGTGCACGCCTACGGACATAATCCAATCCCGACGTGGATCGAACATATCGTTATCGGCATATCTTTCCTTGGTTACGCTTTTTCTCGGTGGCTTCATCCAATTATCCCAATTCTACCCATCATTTTTTCGACGCGTCGTGGGATTCCTATACGTATCCTGTTATATGTGCAAAGCGGTTGTTTGTCTTTTTTTGAGCATTTTAGTTGAAACCTGGGCAAATCTCTTAGTGCCAGAGCTTGCCTGGTTTTCTTTGTTCTCGTTCTCTGGGAATGTTTGGAAACTTGGCGGGAAGGACATTGCAGCTCGATAGTCCCAGAAAATCCTTCCGATTAATCTACGGTATTACAACCTTATACCTACTCTCCACCTGGGCAGGGCTCTTTCTACAGACGTACAATTAATATATCTGGTCACAACGTCATTAAAGTATCACAATATTGCTGAAGTGCAAGCTCAACCTAGAATATAGATAGAGGTCATGAAGTTGCGCCACATTGTTGACTGCACTATCAACCCATCATATAGGTGTTGCTTAGCTCCTGCTAGAGAATGAACCCAATCCCAACGCCCGTAAGAAAGATGGCCGGGGAGCACAGTTCATAGCTGCTATATCTAGAGACGAAGTGATTTGTAGCTACTTCCCTCGAGACTCACAGTAACTAGTGGATATCATGAGACGTGTAATTTCATATGAATTCCTAAACAAACAAACAAATATGTCCAAGCTAAGTCAAATTGTAACTCCAGGGCCACCGTGCCCAACCTGGCTATGTTGCCAATGCAGTAATAGAACCAGCTCCACAAGTTCTTCTCGCTCCTCGCTTCATGCAATTTGTAAGTCCGGTTGAATTCAACAGACCAAGGGTATCAAGAAATATCGCTAACGGGGGTAGTGAAATAGGTGTAGATAGAGGGAGAGCGAAAGCCAAACGGAAAAAAATCAGCTTGACTCAGATCATGTGTTGGTTTTTTCCAACCATCAAAATGAATTGGAGGGCTGAAAATGCAACAGAAAAACAGCCCATCAGATTAAATCAAGTTCCAGATATATGGATGGGTTTCTCATAGCCGGCGAATGCCAATGCGCGGCTTTGCTCTGACGGCAAGGCGTTTGTGTAAGCCGCTCGTGGCTTTCTTCTTGGAGATTCCAGAATTGGAGGAGCCTGAGAGAGATGACGATGATAGTGACGGCGTGGATAGTGGAGCATGTGCTGGAGAAACGGGAGTAGAGCCATTGAGCGTCTTCATGGGTTGGTATTCACGCTTCTCTTTCAAACCGCGCCCGGTTGCAGACCCGCGATTCTCTTTGCCGTCCCCGCTCAGCCGCCGTAGAGGGTCTTGCATGGCCAGCTGGGGCAAGTCTTCGAATATTGGCATCTCATCGCGGAGACGGCCGGAGGCATTGACTCCTCCACAAAGTAGGGAGAGCTTAGGTGTTTTCCGTAGTGGTGATGAAGTACGGGAACGTGTGTTTGCAGTGATGTTTCGTTCATTGGAGGTCATGGCGGGGGCGTCATTGTCATTGTCGGAATCGATGAGCATCATGTCTGCATCGGAGTCTTCCGGGTTGTGAATTGAGAGGACGGAGAGGGGGCGTTTTCCCAACGCAGTCTTACGAGGACTCGGGGGCGCGAAGTAGACAGGGGAGAAGGAAAGAGTTGGGTTGTTTTCTTTGCTTGCGCTAGCGGGGTCGTCACTTTCGCTGTCGACATCGTCTGTCATGGACGGGGGAGGTTGAGCGAAAGGATTTGAGGATTGTGAAGGATATGAGGACTGTGATGTGCTTTCAAATGCAGTGGTATTGCGGGCGGTTTTCTTGCTTGTAGCGGTATGGGTGCGGGCCTGTTTCCGCGGTCGTTGAATGACTGCGTCCTCTTCTTTCTCCTTCAGTGTGGTCCCTGCCTCCTCACCTCGGAGCTTTGCTTCGGTCACTGCGTCCTTGAAGTTGGGTGGGATCGGGGCGTGGATTGAGGTCATGAGCTTGGCTTGGTGTGCGAAGGCGTCATAGTTCTCTTGCATGAGAGCGCCCGCGGAAGAGTTGAGGGCAGAGTCAGGGTTGGGGTAGATAAGCAGGCATGAGATTGTCTGAATAGGAACAAGTGATGTCGTTAGTTAGGAAACTCATTCCCCTAGTGCGGTCCAACGTACCACCAATACATCGCGGAGTGTGAGATTGGGCTGCCAATCCCGCTTAAGCGTATCCACACAGACAGCTCCGGTGAGCTCCTCCATGTTCGGATGCCATATCTTCGTCTTAAAGGTAGCCTTTGGGGGACTCTTAGGATAGTCATCGGGCATCTTAAGATGGAGCTCCCATAATCCTTGTGAAAAAGGTGTGCCCGCTGGGCCCGTGAGAAGTATTGTCAGCTGTGACAGGTCGTCACCATCTGACGGCTGCAAGTAGTACGGCGGAAGGTCACGGTGCAAGGCAGCGTGATCGGCAGCTAGCCGGCGCAAGTTGGACGGCTATATATCCATGTCAGATACAGAGCACGAGCATATATTGGTTGCTGGGGAACCAGTGTGTGTCAATGAGTTGAAAATGAAGGACTTACCATGCTGGAGCTTTGGATGGTTGTAAGGTACTAAAAGAGTAGGGTAACCTAAGTTGGAGAACAATGCAAATTCAGAAAGTGATCCGGACCAGTGAAAGCACAACAATCACAATCACAATGATAAGAGATGGTTACTTCGTCGACGGTTTGTTTTGAGTGGAGGTCGCACTAGCCTTTTCGGTCGCGCGTCAGTCACGTGGTTTTGTCGCGTCATATGCGCGTAACTAATATTGCCTCTTTGGGATTGCCCTATGTTTCACCTCGTCCTTGCTATATCCCTTGCTATCCCATGAGACATCTATCGTAAGTAGCGAGGAATAAAGGGGGAAGATTAATTGAGCAAAATCTCCTTATTTGGAGAAAAAGAAACCCATGAATACTTAAATTATATCATTCATACGTCAGGTTTACAGGAAGAGGAAGAAGGTCCAGCTGTCTACGACCAGGCAGTAATGGGGCTACTCACGGTGTCCAAAGAGCTCCGACTATGCACATTATCCATAAATTATCCCAATCCGTAAGTTGCCACTTTGTAAGGCATCTATCTGTCTACTAAAGTCAAACGTAGCCAATCAACTCAGTAGAGTACATGTACTCCGTATGCATCTAGTTCGATATTATGTAGATGGTAAAGTAAGGATCACCTTTTCCTACATCTGACGTTAAGTCAACGCATCACTGGGAGAAATCGAGCGAGGAATAAAGGGAGAAATAAAGGGGCATGGGGCTGAATAGGTCATGTGGAGGGGGGCTGGGCATTCATGACACACACTTCAGTTCTCCGCAAACACACTACAGTCTGTCTTCTTGAAAGAAGAACACGACCATTGCAAGCCTATTTTCCGGGGCCATTAAGCCCATGTTCAACCCCAGCCATATCACGACAATCACCTTATGCCAACGAGAAATACACGGTTGGGTGGATATGTGCATTGCCTGTTGAACTGGCCTCGGCAAAAGGCATGATGAATGAACAGCATGGAGACCCACAGACCCTTCCAATGGGAGCAGACAACAACACATATGTCCTTGGCTCCATGGGAAAGTTCAATGTGGTTGTGGCTTGCCTACCAATACATCAACTTGGTCCCTCCTCAGCCGCTGCCGCCGCGAAAACAATGCTCTTTACTCTCCCTAAGATCCGCGTTGGCTTAATGGTTCGCATTGGAGCGGGTATTCCAGCCTACGATGAAGATCTGGATATTCGCCTTGGTGATGCCGTTGTAGGCAGTAGCGCAGAGAACTGCAGAGTCGTGGTCTATGACTTTGGCAAAAAGATTGTAGGTGGTTCCTTTCAAAGCCTGCCGCTGCTTAACCGCCAAGATCATTGAGCACTGCCCTCATAAGGCTCAAGGCTCAACTTGAAATGAAGGAAAACAAAATTATGGATTATATTCGGGAGATGGTTGAGATATACTCCTTGATGCGGAAGACTGGCTACACTCACCCCGGCTCGTTGATGGATCGATTATATGAATCAGCCTACTAACACGCTGATGGGAAACCACGTATTAACTGCGAGTCAACACAGGAAATTCCCCGAGAACCACGAATAGATGAGGCCCCAGTGATCCATTCTGGAATGATCGCATCAGGAAGCACTGTGGTCAAAGACACGATTATGCACGATGAAATCAAGGCAAAACATTGGGCAATAACCCTCGAGATGGAAGCAGCAGGTTTAATGAATAACTTCTCGTGTATAGTCGTATAGTCGTTCGAGGGATCTCAGTATGTGTCTTGGTAGAATAAAGAATAATATTTGAATTAGAAAACCAGAACCTATGGCCTTTACCTCCTATTCCAGCCCCAAGGACAATTATATCAAGGTCCTTGCGTGTCATTGCGAGAAGCTGTGGACTAAATACAGGGTACTCCAGATATGTCGTGTAATGCGTGTTCTAGATCAAATCCAAATTCACCCACTCGTTAACGTGACCATGTACGACATACATGCGTAGTACCTGTCGCGGGATATGCACCACAGCCTATACCACTCACCCCCTTGCAAGAATTAATATTTACTTTTTGCTGCAAATATGAGCGAGCATTGTCCGTCATATGCATGAATTATTATCACGATATTTGGAGATTGTGATACGTCTAAAGCACATTTATAATCCATACTCTCGATACATACGTAGGGAATTAAGACTCGTAGTTACCCAGGGATGGATTAAGTTAATCACAAAGAGAGAAGAGAAAAAAAAATTCGGGACCAGGTGCGCCGTGAATATGCGCCTCCGGGTACAACGCAGTGAAACAGACGAGGCCTGCCCAATGATAAAGAATTACAAATTCAATATGAAACCTTGGGGGGAAGGGGGGAGAAAATAACAAATTCCCCCCCAAAAAAATAATAACCGATGTTCGCATGTTCATGTCCCTCATTCCCATTAATCCAGATACTGGATCAACATAACCGACCGACCGCAACCAAACCCTCGCCTAACTGAGACCGAAGCGGATATCACAGTACGATAGAGGAAAGGAAATTGGCGTTAGCCAGTCGGACTCATAATTTGCTTACAGGAAAGCAACAAGAGCAGCACCGGCAACCATGCCGAGACCGACGGGGCCAGCGGTGGCCATAGCAGCACCGCCGGTAGAGACTGATCTGGAAGCAGAAGCAGACGAGCTGGAGCTAGAGCCAGAGCCAGAGCTGGACGAGGACTCGGAGGAGTCGGAGGTGCTGGTGGAGGTACCAGTGGCGTTGGAGGAGGCTGAGGTCTCAGTGCCGGTAGCAGAGGTGCCGGTAGCAGAGGAGCCGGTGTCAGTGCCAGCGCTGCTAGAGGCAGTGGACAAAGTGGTGTGGGTGGCGCCGGGGCCGGCGACGGGCGAGGTCAGGCCAGCAGGAATAGAGGCGGCGGGCTGCTGTGAGGTCACGGCAGCGGCCTGGCTGGTGACAGCAGTGGGTTGAGTAGTGACGGCTTCAGGTTGGCCAGTCACCACGCCGAGAGAGTTTGTCTGGGTCAGGTACTGAGTGGCAGGGTTGTCAACGGTCTGTTGGGTTGGTTAGCTCATGTTCCTTTGGTAGTGTGGTATGGGTTGGTTCTGCTTACCTCGACGGAGGCACTGCTCTGGGCACTGGCCAGGGCAATGGCCGAGAGGGTAGTGAAGACGATAGAGAAACGCATTTTGATGGATTAGAGATTATATGGATTATTGTAAGAAAATATGGAGAACGTGGAGAGAGAAATAAAAGTGATCACAGAAAAAGGCTGGGGGTGGTGGGATTATAAGGCTGTTGGTTGTCCTGGGAAACAACGGAGGTCTCATGTTGTAGACTGTTTACCCACGTATTAGGACCAGTGACTTTTGCCAATACCTGTTCCAGTCAGCGATCAGAGTCTGGATTTAGTACAATTTGTGATCTGCAAGGTCTTGCAGTTCTATTTTGGTCGATTTCTGGGGTTACACCAAATCCATAAGCCCTATGTATTTGAATGTTATTAAGATATTCACCTCTACAATGCGTGGCAAATATATTTAACTGCAATGACAGCAAATCCAGAATCAGTTCCTCTTTCTCTTGTGCAAAATCAAAAAATAATTGGAAAACTTGGAATAATTGGAAAACTTGGAATAATTGGAAAACTTGGAATACTTGACATTGACTGGTGGCAATATGCCGACACGAACTAATTTAACCGCGTCTGCCCACCTGGACGCCCCGTACTCTGTAAGTAATCATAACAAATATAAAAAAAACTATAAACTTGGAACGATATGTCTCAATTTCAGCCTTGGTTGATTCAGTAGCGTGAAAGTTTACCCTGTAATTTACTACCTAGGTGGGACATACCCTTGACCGCGTGGCGGCATACGACTCCCTTTGGATACCATCCAGTTCAATTCTGGATTTTCTCGCATCTGACTCAATATAAACTAACTAGTTACTCCGTATGAGTAATAGTTTCTTGGGCCTCAAATGGCGCGATCCTACGTGTCTTGGGGCTAAGAAAGTCGAACCAGCCTCCAAGTGAGACATCACTTTGGTCGGCCATCAAATCAGGTATGCCGGAGGTTAATTCTATACCTTTTCTTCTACCATGTACTCGGCATGATTGTATTATGTTATTGTTATAATAATATAACTAGTTAGTTAGCCAGCTTAAAACCATCTAATTTACAAATTCTAGCCTACGGAAGTACTCCATCCACGAATTGTCTCGAGTTTGGTGCTTTGGGCATCAGCAACCCCAAGCCGTACTTTGACTCCTCAGATCGTCAGAGGTGGGTCAATTTGAGACAAGTCAACGGCTCGGTTAACTCCATCCAGTAGAGACCGCATCTATATTTATATTTTCTTTTTTTCTGGGCGTCTTGACTAAAATAGCACCTTCTTACTAGAATGTCAAAAGTGGACAAAGACGGTCGACATACTATACCCGTACCGTGCACCTCGGAGGTTTAAGCTTGATCCCGGAGCACTGCAGACGGTCTTTATCGTGACTAGCTGGACAGTACTATTGATGTGCATATTGTGTCATCAGGTTGTACAGTATACAATCTACAGTACTACATGGCTACACCTGCAATTCGCCTTGGTCTCGACTTGCCTTCTACCCATCACCAGATACAGAATTGCGATCATATCAATGCATGATTATCTGTGCTGAGAGCCAAGCATTCTCCGACGACTCTGGAATAAGCTTGCCTTTTGCTAAGCAGACGATATTAGCCCCCTTGCTTATTGGGCTAATCACAACAATTTAGGCGGAGTCATGTTTTCAATGGCCTAAGCTATACATCGCCATCCTGCATCGGTGTGACACGGGAATACAAATTGGATGCGCCAAAAGCGTCTATATCTGACAATGATTCCACTTACCAAGGTCACAAGCAGGCAGGCAGGTGGGCAGGTGGGTAGACGTACGGGTGGTATGTATGTGCAACCTCTCAGTCGCCTCCAGAGTATATCCCATGAACATGTTTGCCACCTCACCACGGGCGCATGCCACCAGTTATTCTCCAAGATCAGTACAACGATCATCGGTTTCCAGGGGTAGATATCACAATCAGCAAAAAAAACTGAGCATCTCAATTGCCGCAATGCATATTATACAGCTCTCCCCCCACTGCAGCACATAATCACAAACTCAATATTCAATATCCAACAATCACTCCTTGATCAACACATCCTGACCGCGGACCCAGTCTGCAAACTCCTTTCGCTTAGCCTATATTTGTTTTCCAAATGTTAGCTACCGAGATTCCTGGCCCAACGCAAAGATTGATGTCCAGCAATAGAAGGACATCTCCAATAAATCCAAATCCAGATGTAGTGCTGGCAAGACATGCATCCAGGTAGATCGAAGACTCACCCGAATATCCCAGAATCCATAACGCTCCTCCAAACTCAGGTACGGGTTGCGCGCTCCGCCGTCCCGTTCAATCTCGCCCGCCCATTCGCGCCAGCTAATTGGTTTCAACTTCTGCGCACCCAAGACCAGTCCGATTGAAACGATTAGTACGGAAACGAGGGTTTCGATGATAATGTCTTGTGGGAGGGCGGTGGATGTGAGATTGCTGTAAAGGACGGTGTGTTCGTGCGCCGAGTAGCCTCTGTAGAACGGGTTGTTAGCTTCGCTTGAGAGAGGGTAGACATAGTTGTTAAGCGGATAGTCGGAAAGCTTACGCGTGAACTATCAAGACAAGGCCGAAGAAAGTGACAGCGCGGGAGAGGAAGCTCATGATGGGTGGTGAGATTGGTTCTAGGTTGCGGGTTGGGGTTCGGTGGTTAGGTCGGGTCGCTGCGGGTTTTTCTCGTCTGTGGATAGTTCTAGATAATCCCCGCTGGAATTATTGAGGTGGAGATGAAGCCTGGGTCCCTGGCTGTGGACGGTGTTGTGATGCCGTTTGATACGTTGGCGGGAGGTTTGTGGAGGCCCCGGCCGTCAGGCTCATCCCGCGGTTTACCTAATCAACTTTTGACTGGCTCGGATTGCATCACATCTATTGCATTTGTTCATCCCACTGTTGAAAATGATTCATGGTTCTATTTCTACTTCTCTAGTTAATAAAAGGGATATCTCCCTAACTAACTACTCAGTGAACCTTATATTCATTCCATGCAATATCAACCCCGAAACTGAACATCAGAATACTACTACTTTGTTACATATCTACAACCCCATCAACGGACATTCTGGTATCAATTGATGAAATAAACCGGTGTATCTGACCGAACATCAGGGCTTTTTTTTGTATACTTCCTTTCGGTGAATTCTACGACGCCAGTGGGCAACACAGTAGATCAGCCCCTGAGCCAGGGTAACACTGTTCGACTCTACTGTCCAACCCCGATCTTCCCCGGCAACCTCTGTGATAGCGAAAGAAAAAAAAAAACTGTGCTTTCTGTGCAAGCTCCATCTTTCGGAGGATGCAGACTCATAGATGGCTTAAAGTGGCCGTCATACAGGTAGAAAATATGGTTCAAGAAAGAGAGGAGAAACACGTTTGATAGACCTTGCAAGGTTTACTAGCCGGTCTGGAACTAAAAAGATCAAGATCGAGGCACTCCGAATTACCCGGTCCACACTCTATACGTGTAGTTATCCGTGGATTGGGCGGTGGGAGTGCAACATAAAGACCATATTCCTTCGGTCACTTACGGTAGTTTCTTTCATTAACAGGAATCAAAATCTGGCACTGATTGTTCTCTCATTTATATCATCATAATTTCCCTTTGGTCTCTTGACATGGCACAATTGCAAAGCGATATATATCCATATTCTTCTCATTTTCTTGACGATCAGGCTACAGAGCCTGCGCCTCAATATAATGACCCTCCGAATACCCCAGTCCCCCGACTTGTACAGTCGGTCACACCCGATGCCAATCAGCTAGAGCAGCTTCTTATCGGACTTATTAGCAGGGTGCATCCTTTCGATCCATCTTGTTCCCTGCTATCGACTCCAAAAAGCACATCTGATGAGTAAGACTGGCGATATTGATCCCAACAAATGTATGATGTATCTAGTTAACGCTTGGTAAAATAGGGCAACAAAGGGCCGAGGTTTAGGTCAAGATCAAAAATTCCAATACTAAAAACAACATACACGATCTGAACGTCGTCTAGGGGTGATTGTTACTGCGCCAATAGCGTTTACTCGTTCAATAGTTTCATGCACACCGTTCTTCTGCCACCTCATCGATTCATTGTTGTAGTTGCATAATCTTGAGAGAGATGTCAACTTATTCAACTAATCACGGTACAGGCCCTAGCAACATAACAAAACAAGAGGGCAAAAGGACTGAGATGTAAGTCAGAAAACCCGCTTAACATGGGTCATCTTTTGAAATTCATGCTCTGTGATCTGATTCGGGTCTTTGGTGTCCTTGATATCATAGTCCCCTTCAGGATCGATGCCATTAAGTTGTGTGCGATCAATCACCCGGTCTATATCTTCAATCGAGATATTTTTGGTCTCAGAATAAACCAATGCGACAAACATTGCTTGCAGTGCCTCCCACGCACCGTTGATCATGTATATCTTCCAACCAATAGCTTCCAGTGCGATTGGCATTACCGGTATTGAGAGAAGTCTATGGCCTTCATCAGTTTGCTGAATAAGATGCTAGTAATGGAAGAGAAAGCTGACCCGCAAATATTAACAACCAAGGTCCAAACAGCCATACCATTTACACGAATGGAGTAGTTGAGTACCTCAGGTGGATAAAGCTGGGTTATGGGGGTGATGCCAAAGCTATAAGACCCTTGGAAAATGAAAATCATGGCAATTATGGCATATACTCCGGGCATATGGGTTCCGCTTCCAAAGACTGAAAATTGTGTATTAGTATGCGAATCAGATATCAAACTTTGAACCGAACGATTATGGATGACAAACACTTGGTTAAAATTGTAACTAAGAGCGAGCCAATGGCCATCATAATGCATGCCGACAAAGCACAACGTTTTTCACCTAATTTCATCTGTGAGAATAGTGCCAGACATTGCGCAGACTAATGCCCATGAATTGAAGACGATTGTCTAAATGTTTGTTAGGTTTATCTCATGAAAACTCTAGCCACTGAAGCTACCAAGACTAGTACTTACGACTTGAAGCTGTACATGATTGTTGTATAGTCCAGCCGCTTGATTTGGGCTGCAATGGTCGTATAGAGCCAAATTTCACAATGCTGATAAGTTGGCCCATGTCAAAGATTTGGAATGATACGTTATTGGTGTAGTCGGGAAGTTCTGGTTCTTTTATATCCTTGATACATGAAAGGTCGTGGAGGATTACTACTGAGCCAGTTCTTATCTGAGAGAGTTTGGTTCTATCAAAAAGACATGCAGTCGCCTAGCAAAACCCAACCTAGGGAGCCAGATCTAGAATGAGTCGAGATCGCCAAGTAAATAGTAGAATAACTTGGAATGTTGAGAACTACGGACAACATACATAGTAAGTTCTTACCCGTACCGATAACGGCTACGGATCTTACAAGGTACAGTACCTGACAAAGATCCGGGGGTCAAGGCGTAGTGAATCACACGGGCCGTGCCTACATAGACACCTCTATGGAATAAACAAGGCAGGGGCGGCCCGGGGAATGCTTGATGCACACACAACCTTCATTGGCGCGTCCTCATCTCGACATTCCAACCTTGGAAGTTAACCTACATGCTGGACTTGTCTAACTCTCAGTGATCAACCGGTTCTCTCTTGCTTTTGAAACAGTATTTATTTGTTGAAAATGATACACCTCAAGTCTTCCGCTTTCTACATTGAAAACAGACTCTTCAAAGATGTCATCAAGCGAGAAATATTCTTCGGTGTCAGTCCTTGAAGGCTTGTCCACAGTAGTAAAAACGTTAAGAATCCATCCCCGGGTGTTCGATTGATTCCCTCTCCAAGCCCAGATTTGTTGTGGTAAACGTCACGTTCCCAAATCGACCCGACGCACCAACACGGAAACCCTGGGTACACGTGGATCAATCGCCTCTTTGACGGGGACTGCATTGTGTACAAGGTATCATATGCTTGTCACCATCCGGTCCCAAAGACGGTAGTCTTATCATATAGCCCGGATTCCATGTGCATAACGAAGAATTTTTCAATTCCCGTCCAGACAAAGACTCCTGGCCGCCGCTCAAAGACATCTACTTCTTTCGAACCGAGCAACTGGATTGGTTCAGAGCCCGAGGTATGGGACCACACAAGGTCAGGTCTGCGCGGAGCCTGGGGACCTCAATCTATGGAATAGCCGCACAATCCACTATAGGTCTGATTTCACGCCAAAGAGTAATCAAATTCGAACGGCCATATATGCGGCATACACACCGGCTTCCATGGCAAGCCCCGGACAACTGGCTCTCAAAAACCAGGTCTTCGAGCGTTGGGGAGGAACCACTCATTGGCCCCATGATCACGTAGTGGTGCGCAATACTCAAGTGATGCTTGAGGATGAGACAAGAGATCCAAGAGATAGGGATTACCCGCTAGAGCTTCCATGATTGAATGACAAACTGCTGAAGTTTGTGGGGGCCAGGTCTTATTAGGTCATCGCTATATAGTACTAGTGCAAGGACGAAAAGGTGGCGGAAATATATATCGGGAAGAAGCACCTTTCAAATGGGTTAAACAACGCTTTTTTTTTTTAAAAAAAAAAAAGGTTCAATGGATTCTAAAGCTTCGTCTTTATCATGTAGAATAGGTACTACTCAAGCATCTATGCAGGCTTTATAACCCACGCTTTTATCAACTACAGCCAAACCGCCATCCCCAAGAAATTATGACGAGACAACGACGTCAACAGAAACAATTCAGCGACTAGGTACCTAAGCAATTGTGATTAATTACCCGAGACTATTGATTCAATATTGGTTAGAAGATCTGCTATGCACATATGTACATATTCAGCGTTGATATACAAGACATCGAACGCCCGAAAAGTCAATATCTGTCTTTGACATATTTATGGGAAAATTACACTGGAAAATTTACAGGGGTATATAATGGTCATGAATTTTTTTAAATTTTTCATCAATGACCGGTCACTACTGGACCAGCTTTCTAGTTGGACTAGGTTCGTAAAGGATTCCTTTGACATCACGCATTTCCATCACACAATTCCTGCTTCATAAATGGGCATCGCAAATTTACAGCTTCTGCATGGCAGCGATGTCAGTGGACTGGACGTGGTCCTCATCCTCCTCGATCTTCTGCTGGAGCTCATCGGTGGAAACCTTCTCGTCCTCAACGACAAGGTTGATCTGGAGCTTCTTGATACCGAAGCCGACGGCAACCCACTTGGAGGCACCCCAGACGAGGCCGTCCCACTCAATGGCGCGGACGTTGGCCTCGAGCTCCTCAAGAACAGTCTCATCATCTGGAAATATTTGTTAGAATCTGAAGTAAGAAAGAGATTGGAAAAGACATACCCCAAGGCTTAACTTCCATAGTGACGAGGGACTTGGCAGCGGGCTTGGTCTTGCCGGCCTTCTTGGCCTTGTATTCCTCGAGACGCTTGTTGCGCTCAGCAACGACCTCGGGGTCCTCCTCCTCAGAGTCGGAACCGAAGAGGTCCTCGTCATCCTCCTCCTCCTCGGGCTTGTCCTTGGGGTTGGAAGGAAGGTCGACGGTCTCGGGACCGTAGGCAGTGAAAGCTGCGGAGGAGTCACCGGGGAGGGTGGAGAATTCGCTCTCGTAAGAAGCGATGTGCTTGTACCAGCGGGCAACGTGGGGGTACTTGGCAGCGTCAGGGGCGGCGCTGAAGGCCTTGAAGGTCACGACATCGGCCTGGCTGGGCGAGTTGCTGTTGAACAGAGTCAGCATTGATGTTCACATCAGATGTAAAGTATTCAACAATGTAGCATAGTAAAGCAAGATCAGAGGTGCGATTGCTCGCGATTGGTTGTAGTCATCCAGCGGGGTCTTAATCCGCCTCCTAAACACGGACCAATGTTTCTCATCATGAAAGCATAACAGGAAAGGAAAGAGAAGGAAAATATATAAGGCCATTCAAGGGGGGGGGGGGGGGTTCATACCCAACAATGTAGGACCGAGTGGACAGGAAGTTGTTGGCCACTGAGGGGCACAGTCAGTCACCAATTGATTCGAAATAACAAAATCTCAGGGGCGCCTACGAGTCAGGCCGGCATCAGAGACAAAGTCGGTGAAACCCATTGTGAAAGAGAGGTGTGTTGGTATCTGGAAGGAAAAGAAAAAATAGGAGAAGAAAGTAGATGTGGGAGGGGTTAAAAAGGGAGGATTTTTTTTTTGTTACGGAAAATCTCTAACGGAGTCACGGAAAAACGTGGAAGAGCGAAGACTGGTCAGGTGACTTATGCTTATTGGCGACATAGCTTGTCTGGGCTGGTCATGTGATTGACTGGTGACCTCAGCTTTGACTAGTCAGGTGACTAACTGGTGACGGAGCTTCAGAGCTCTCCACCACTTAGCGTTCGCTATGTGGATCTTTCGAGAAGCCTCTCGAGGGACCTCGGTTGTTGATATTTAAGCTATACCAGTGACATTTCAGGTCTTGGGTTACTTCACGGCTTTTTGTTTTTCTCTCCCAAGGCCTGATTTCCATTATCTACATCATGGCGGCGAGATTATCCCTCAATGCCCGCAGCCGGCTTCTGCGAACGCCTCACCTATCATCGACCCGTCTTCTGTCCCCGATCCCGAGAACAAGCATACTGCCCTGCGCCTCTATCGTTCTACCAGCCGTCAACCATAGCCCAGTAGCTGTCCGCCACTATGCCAAGGGGGGTCGTCCACACCCCCCGGGCGGCACCCACCGCATGGATATGAGTGGAGAGGACGAGAAACCAGCACTCGAAAAGTATGGTATTGAGCTCACGGAGAAAGCTAGAGCTGGCAAGCTGGACCCAGTCATTGGACGAGACGCCGAGATTCATCGAACTATTCAGATTCTATCCCGGCGAACTAAGAACAATCCGGTGCTGATCGGTTCTGCTGGAACTGGTAAGACCGCCGTTCTCGAAGGATTGGCTCAGCGGATTGTACAAGGAGATGTCCCGGAGAGCATTAAAGATAAACGGGTTGTTTCATTGGATCTAGGCTCTTTAATTGCGGGAGCCAAGTTCCGGGGCGACTTTGAGGAGCGTCTGAAAGCCGTCCTGAAGGAAGTGGAGGATGCGCAAGGTGGGGTGATCCTCTTCATTGATGAGCTCCACACTTTGCTGGGGCTGGGCAAGGCCGAGGGCAGTATTGATGCTAGTAATCTGCTCAAGCCTGCTCTGTCGCGAGGCGAGCTTCAATGCTGTGGCGCCACTACTCTTAATGAATATCGATTAATTGAAAAGGATGTGGCCCTTGCCCGACGGTTCCAGCCTATTCTGGTGAGTGAGCCATCGGTCGCCTCAACTATTTCCATTCTTCGGGGCATCAAGAACAAATACGAAGTACACCATGGTGTCAGAATTACAGATGGTGCTTTAGTAGCCGCAGCTACTTACAGCAACCGATATATCACCGATCGATTCCTGCCCGACAAAGCAATTGATCTTGTCGACGAGGCTGCATCGGCTCTACGCTTGCAGCAGGAGTCAAAGCCCGACTCAATTCGGGAACTCGAGCGTGACATCACCACAATCCAAATCGAGCTTGAGTCTCTTCGCAAGGAAACGGATGTTGCCAGCCGCGAACGGCGGGAAAAGCTTCAAGAAGACCTGAAGACCAAGCAAACAGAGGCCGATAAATTGACCGAGGCCTGGGAGGAGGAGAAGGCCGAGATTGATGCTATCAAACGCACCAAGGAGGATTTGGAACGCGCTCGGTTTGAACTTGAACAAGCGCAACGCGAAGGAAACTTTGCCAGGGCTGGAGAGTTGAGATACTCTACCATCCCAGACCTCGAAGCCAAGTTACCTAAAGAGGGCGCTGAACAGGATCCTCAAAATCAAACTTTGATTCATGACTCAGTTACTGCAGATGACATTGGAAATGTCGTCTCTCGGACCACAGGCATCCCCGTTAACAAGCTCATGGCTGGAGACGTGGAGAAGCTGATTCATATGGAGGACACACTCCGAAAATCAGTCCGTGGACAAGACGAAGCGCTTTCTGCTGTGGCAAACGCTGTGCGCATGCAGAGAGCTGGTCTCAGCGGAGAAAACCGCCCTATGGCCTCATTCATGTTCCTTGGTCCCACCGGTGTTGGAAAGACTGAGCTCTGCAAGAAGATGGCTGAGTTCCTTTTCTCTACCGAAACTGCCGTTTTGCGGTTTGATATGAGTGAGTTCCAGGAGAAGCACACAATTAGTCGTCTTATAGGTTCCCCTGCCGGGTATGTCGGATATGATGATGCTGGCCAGCTTACCGAGGCTGTCAGACGGAAGCCTTACGCTGTTCTCTTATTTGATGAATTCGAAAAGGCGCATCGCGATATCTCAGCGCTACTGCTGCAGGTTCTCGATGAGGGCTTCTTGACAGACGCCCAAGGACACAAGGTCGATTTCCGAAATACCCTGATTGTGTTGACCTCAAACCTTGGAGCTAGTATCCTGGTCGGAGCAGACCCCATGCACCCAATTAAAGACTCTGGTGATGCCGAGCTCCCAGAAAAGGTCAAAGCGGCTGTTATGGATGTGGTTCAGAGCGCATACCCACCTGAGTTCATGAACCGAATTGATGAATTCATCATCTTCAGGCGCCTATCGAAGGATGCGCTACGTGATATCGTCGACATCAGAATCAAAGAGCTTCAGGCCAGACTCGATGACCGCCGTATGACTCTGCAGGTTGACGATGAGACCAAGAACTGGCTGTGTGAGAAAGGCTACGACCCGAGATTTGGTGCCCGGCCTCTGAACCGTCTCATTGCCAAAGAGATTGGAAACCGCTTGGCTGATAAGATCATCCGAGGTGAAGTTGTCTCTGGTCAAACTGTCCAAGTTTCTCTTGATGAAGCTAAGTCTAGCCTGGCGGTAATCACGCAAAAATAAACGAAAACATGAAATCTAGCGTTCTTATGTGATGCGTACGATTTGTATCACCTTTTTTGGGAATTTTTCGATTGCATGTCGGATCTCCTCTTAACATATCATGACTGTATGAGTTTGTATACTAGTCCACTCACTTATTGTACAATAATCCAGTTCTAATCATATTGATCATATTGCTTGTTTTATGTAGGCTCGAAGGACGACCCGTGGACAGGTGACTAGGCCGACTTCCCATTAATAGAAATCCATCATTTCCCTTTCTCATCGCATTTCTAGGGGCCCCAATTCCATTGGCCTTGGCAAGATGTCTTCATTAAAAAGAAAGAGAACACCAGCTTCCCGCCCTCCAATCACACCTCATACCTCTGGGCGACGACTGGGCCACAGGGCGCCATCAAATCAAGCCTTCAGCAATTCAAGTGGTCCCCCTCAAACTCCTATCATTTCATCAGCAAGTCAGTTGCGCACTCCGTTTCCTACAGATACTAGGGTCGAAACAGATCGTTCGGTGGGGGCTACTGGTGATGACTTCGATGACCATGTCATTGCTGCCATCGACATGAAGGACCATGGAACTGTGGGGTGCTCATACTACTCAACCGAAGAAGAAAGGATATATCTGCTTGGAGACAGTCGGTCAGGGGATATGGAGACAATCGACGCTCGTGGGTTTATTATTTGTTTATGTCTAGATTTGAAGTGCTAATTGGGGCATACGCAGTGCTTCTCCAAATCAAACCTACAGTGGTTTTGACACCTCCTCGTGTCGATCTTAGTTCGCAGAATCAAGATCAAAACCTCGCACAAGAAGATGGTACATTTGCCTTCCCCTGGAGCTCTTTGACGCTTTCCAGTGCAAGAAAATGCTGATAATGTCTGTCCAGTTTCTTCTATCTACCTTCCTTACCAGATAGACATTCGTCCAACGCCGGAGTTCAGCTACTCCAATGCAGAAAGCAAACTCCTGGCTTTAGAAATTTCATCTACACACGAACAACGCATCCGGTTTTTCGTGCCTCAAAATGGCCTTGCCGGACCGGAAGAAGTGGACCCAGAAGAGATGGGCTTCACACTCCAAGAAGGAAGACTGTTGCACATCTCAAGCTCCGTCGACATGGAGAACCCCGTGACTATTGGCTGCGCAGGAGCCATACTCACCTACCTGCAGCGACGAAGAGCCGCGGCACCTAGCCCCCTTGAAGAAGGAAATGAGTATCGGATTCAAGCACTGCAGATGTTCAACCTACGGGATACGATGTGGATCAACAGCAACACCTTCACCTCTCTCCAGATTATCCAGTCGGAGTCACACCCGAACATGTTTAATCAGGGCCCAGGGAAAAAGTCAGCTTCAGGTAAAGAGGGTCTTTCGGTCTATGGGCTCTTCCAACACTTTGCATACACCCCCCAGGGTAGGGCAAGACTCAAGCAAACATTTTTCCGTCCAAGCATGGATCTAGCTACGATTCGTGAACGGCATGATTTTATAGGAGTCTTCTCCCGCCCGGACAATCTTGCTGCGTTGGAGAAGATGACCAAAGCACTGAAACACATCAAAAACCTCAGACCTGTCATGATCAATCTTCGCAAGGGAATTAGTACTGGCAGTGCTAAAGTTACTGGGTTCAAAACTACGGTTTGGGCTAGCCTTCTTGCTGTATGCTTAATTTGCTACCATCTGTCTATGCCAGGGTGATAGCTCTTGCATTGTGATACTAATGGAGTGACTGACTAGTTTGCGTTCTACTCTATCGACATCAATGATGCACTGTGGGAGGTATCTGGCGCGCACAGCCTGACTCTCCGAAGCAAGGTCAATCCCTAATAGGTATCTCAGTTCTTCGTGTACTAACTTCTTGCAGGCTCTCAAAGTCTTTGAAGCAGCTCAGCTGTACAGACTTGGTCGTATGGTTCAAGAAATTGTAAGGCCCTTTTTAATAGGAATTATTAAGGCATCTAACTTTTTAGGTCGATATTGATAACTCCGAAGAGCAAGGAAGAACAGTGGTTAAGCAAGGGATTGACAGAGATCTTGATAGAGTCAAAGACAAATACGATGGTCTCAACAGCCTTCTCAAGCACGTTGCGCTCGACATTGCCGCAACAATCCCAGCGACTCTCGATGTCGACATCAATGTTGTTTACTTCCCTCAGCTTGGGTTTAACATTGCCATTCCACTCAATTATCGTGGTGCCGCGGTCTATACTGGTTCCGATGACGAGTGGGAATTAATGTTCATCACGGAGAATCAGGCGTATTTCAAAGACTTCCGCATGAGAGAGATGGATGAGAAGTTGGGGGATATATACGGTTTTATCTGTGGTAAGCCTGCTGAATTAATGGGAAACCATGGAGATGGAGAACTAAAAGGCGCACCTTAACAGAGAAAGAAATCGAGATTGTGTACGACTTGGCGCAGAGGGTTCTTCGATATGAGAATGTGCTCGTCGATGCGTCTGATATTTGTGGAGATATTGATAGGTTAGTTCTTGTGGGACATAATGCGAAGTCCGCTGATACAAATTCCATAGTCTTCTTGCTCTCACACAGGCAGCTAGCTTTTATAAGCTGGCTAGACCACGGATGGTTGAACAAAATGTGATCAGAATTAAGGGTGGCCGGTAAGACTTCACCAACAATCATTCTTCGACATCCCTGACAAATGGCAGGCATATTCTTCAAGAATTGACTGTTTCATCCTATGTGCCAAATGACACAGTGCTTGTCGGTGGAAACGAGTCCGAGACCAATGATGCTGCTTCATCCGTAGATTCCAATTCCAGCATGCTGCTCTTAACTGGACCGAACTACTCCGGGAAAAGTGTATATATCAAGCAGGCAAGTTCTATTTTGTCTTTGTGTGACTAATTTTCTGACTTAGAACCAGGTTGCCCTGATTGTCTATCTAGCGCAGATTGGGAGGTATGTCTCTTCCATTAAGATGGTCATACAAAGGCTAATAGCCACAGTTTTGTTCCTGCAGACAGCGCGGAATTGGGAGTCACAGATAAGATCTTGACCAAAATCAATACCCAAGAGAGTGTCTCCAAGGTATCTTAAACTTTCTGCATAAAGTCTCGGACTTGGCAGGCTCACTTGTCTTTAGGTCCAAAGCACATTCATGAACGATTTGCAGCAAATCTCTCTCTGCCTAAAACAAGTCACAAATCGAAGCTTGGTCATCATCGATGAGTTCGGGAAGGGAACCAACGAAAGCGGTTTGTCCTGTCTAGATATCGCTCTTGATGCTGGCTAATTAGCGCATTCAGATGGCATCGGACTTGCCTGTGGCATACTCGATTATCTGCTGTGCCTCAAGAGCCCCGCTAAAGTCATTGCAGCAACTCATTTCCATGAGATTTTCGAGAACAACTTCCTCGCTTTACGGCCTCGACTCCAGCTTGGCCATATGGAAGTTCAAGTCTGCGAAGAAACCCAGGAAGTCGAGGACCAGATCACGTATCTTTACAAGTATGTACAGGAGCACTGGCTCCTGGGTTAATAATAGTGAATGATGCTTACAGTTCGAGCAGCTTTCGTCCGGGGCGAAGTAACAAGAGCTTCGGTACCATGTACGTCCTTTCTATCATGCCCCATTCTTTTTGTTTAAAAGCTATTGACGTGCGGTTTAGTTGTGCGGCAGTCAACGGTATCGACCCAGCTATTGTATCTCGTGCAAACGAAATTGCATCTCTTTCAGCGAGAGGGGAGAATATTGTCGCGGCCTGTGCAGTCCTATCCTCAGAGGAGATGCAGGACCTCGAAGAAGCGGTACGAACCTTTTCTTCTAAAAAAAAAAAAAAAAAAAAGCCGCTAACAGCGTTATTACAAGGACTCCCTAGCGAGAGGTTTTCTGGAGATTGATTTCTCACAAGGTGGTCCAGACCATGTCAAGGCAGTCTTCGAAGGCTTGTTCGAGTGAAAGGATTTATTATTATGGCACCAAGTGCACGGAGGCCAATGATATCCCAAATAGCCCTACGAAGTACAACATACATTTACACCCCATGTCATCATTAATTGGCCGAATTTGCGATATCGATCTATCCAATTAAGAGAATGAAATATTTGCCCACCTCCACTGCATTCATAGCAACAGAAGATTAAATAATAATGAATTTACCACTTCTTTTACCTTGGTCATGTCATGTGTAGCGTTTCGAAATGGTGAGGCTGTCGACTTGCACGCTAACAGTATCTCACACATCCCAAATACGACCATGTGCACCAAGTCAAGCATCCCATACATTGTTCCCATTTTCTCTAGGTTGAACTATCTACATTGTATCATTGTGTCATAGGAAAGCTCCACACGCTATCAGCCTTTAAAGGGGCAAAGGGTATGTTTAGGTCGATATTGTTCTGTCTTTACATGGATATACGGAGCTCATCATTCGTACGGAGATCGGGGACAAGAGTCATAAATGGGGATCATAGTAGCTAGAATCGCTGATGGGATCAAGCGCATCATATACCTACTAGGAGAAGATAGATTGAGAAGAGTAAAACAGTTTTTGAAACTTTCGGTAAACCAAAAGATGAAATCGGGGTTATATACACATCGAATGCCTGAAACTGCCCGCAGTGAACGCCATGAAAACATACAGAGACCGTGAAGTTTATGATCAAGCACACATTCACAGTTTAACACTCTTGACCAGGTTCTTCTTGATACCCGTAAGCTCACCACCGTATCCACCACGACCCTCGCCGCCCTTGTACAGCTGCTTAGTACTGCCAAGCTTCTTCTTCTTATCCTCGTACTTCTTTCTCTTCTTGACACGCGGGTTACGCGAGTCTTTGCTGCGTTTCGCGTGCAGACCCTTATTCTTCTGGATCTGGTACGTGATAGCACGCTTGCCATCCGGACCAACCTCCTCTTTCTCGTAAACCTGTCCGCCAAGGCGCTCGGCCTCAGCGTGGGCATCTGCACGAGCCTGCTTGTCGTCCTTACGTTGCTTGGAGCGGGATGCCACCATGTCGTAGTATTCGTCGTCATCGGTGCCCTCCTTGGCACCCTCACCGCGGCGGAGCTCCTTGGCGACGCGACGATCCTCGTCGTCACTATCACCGCCCAGCTGCTGGTCGGGGTTGAGTTCTTTGCGGCCACGCTTCTCGGCTTCCACGTTAAGACGGGCTTGGCGGTCACGCAGACGTTCGCGGTATGGGAGATCGGCGTCTCCGCCGGCATCTCGGCCTGCTGCATTGCGCTTGTTGGCCTTCTGGGCCAGTTGGGAGGTGTAGAAACGGAGCGAGCGCTTCTGCTTGGCCTTCTCCTCTGCCTCATGGGCTGTGAGGGCATCCTCGTCACCGAAGTCAGAGTCATCATCCTTGAGAGGTGCCTTGACCTTTTGTGTCTTGCGTTTCCGTGAAGGCTCGGTGGTTAGCTTCTCGAGATCGACGAGGCCGGCCTCTGTTTGGCGGAGACGCTCGGCGCGGAGAGCTTCGGCTTCTACCTGTGCTATCTCGGCCTTGCTGAGCTTCTTCTGTTTGGGCTTCTTGGTCTCTTGGGTCTTTGGTGCCTTGGTTGTCTCGGTCTTGGTCTCCTGAATAGACTCCTCAACGGGCTCCTCAAGCTCCTCGAGATCCTTGACAGTGTTCCACAGCTTCCGGAATTTGACAAGCGATCCCATGACAGGGTGTTGTCGGAGTTCGGCGGGGGTCATCGGAACGTGTTCGCTAGTTGCATCGGGAGATGGGGAGGAGAGGAGCATGAAGTACATGCTGATCGTGCCAAGATATGCAGATAACGCACGGAATTTCACCACGGGCACTGGGGATGGCTGTGGCTCTTCTGAGTCGTCGTCTGTTGAGGAAGCCTTTGATGCTGCTTGTTGAAGATCCTTGAAAGAGCTCTGAAGGTCCACAAAGTCCTTCGCCAGGGGTTCAAACTCGGGGTATCTCGACTTCAGGATCTTCAGCTTCTCATCGGTATCCATATCCTCGGTGATCTCCAATTGCGGAAGCACTTCAGTTACCACGCCAGCATCAGCGCCGTCCTCTGTACCCTTGCCGGATTCCACCCATTCAGACTCGTCAAACCCGAAATCGGCCTCATTCATAGCCTGCAACTGCTTCAATTGTAGTCGCTTGGCCTCCTGCTCTTCCTCCAATGCATCGACCTCGGTCTCGATCTGATCTGCGTTGTAAAGATCCTTCTTTGATGAGCCCCAGGCAGCAATGCCTTCATCTTCTTCCTCGGATTCGGCGCCACCCTTTGGCTGGCCCATATCATCATATTCGTCTTCTTCTGAGTCTTCAAGGTCGTCATCCTCGTCTGCGGATTCATAGCCAAGGATTTCTTCGTCGGATGGTTGGATCAATTCCTCTGCGGCAATCAGTAAGACACCATTTGAGCAAATTAGATCATCATTAGAGCCACATACCTTCCTCGGCAACTCTCCGCCGTCTCTTTGCCTCTGGGCCTTCCTCAAGTAGAATCTGATCACGGCCGGTCTGGAAGTCATCTTCCGAGTCTTCGAATCGCTCTTCGATATCGAACTTAGAGGGCTCAGGGACTGTTTTCGGTTGCGCCGGGCGACCGGCTTTTCTCTTTTTGCTGCCCATTTTTGCGTGTAGAAATCAAACGACAGTGAACGACAGTGAACCAATTCAGTCGGTCCGATAAACTGTGATAAAATTATTTTTTGGCCTCTCACCGCCTTGGTTGCGCTAGCCTCAAGTGGGGTGTCTTTGCTCTGTTTGCACTTTTGGTAATCCAAATACCAGTAATCTTACGACAACACACCTTGAAACGTCCAAAACAGAACGATCTCGGGTATTTCTGTATCGCTGATTTACTACCCCGTGTGTGTGTGCCTTCCATTTCGAGGACAATCAACAGACGCAGCTGCCATTCATCTACGATGGATCCTCGCGAGTTAATTCCTCGTTTCCATTTGCCTCAACTTCTCTCCTCCTTGCAGTCCTCCTATAATAATACATCAACCCCGATATTGGGCGCTTCCGCACTCCTTTGCACTATTATTCTTTACACTATTGCTAAGATGTTTGGTTTCGGTTCCCAAAACGAGTTCAATGTCGTGGGGCAGGTGTGTGCAAGACTACGTGATTCATGAGGTACGTGCTGACTGGATCTTACAGACTGTGGTAATTACCGGTGGCTCCGATGGCATGGGCAAAGCTGTCGCACTCGAGCTATCCGCGAAAGGCGCAAATGTGGTCGTGGTTGCGCGCACTGTATCCAAGCTGGTGACTGCCATCGATGAGATGAAGGTCGGGCATCCCTCCATAATTAATTGATTAATATCGCTCACCTATCATCCAGGCCAAGGCAGCGAATATCTTCAAGCAAAAGTTCCATTATATCAGCGCCGATCTCACCGATCCCGTCGAGTGCGAAAGAGTCATCGCAGAAGTCACAACGTGGAATTCTGGAGCTGCTCCCGACATTGTTTGGTGCTGTGCGGGCTTCTCCCGCCCAGGATATTTCGTTGATGTGCCCATCCAAGATCACCGACAGCAAATGGACACAATCTATTGGACTGCGGCCAACACAGCTCATGCCACCCTACGCAACTGGCTGAACCCCGTTGCTCCGAGTGGACAGATGAAAACAACCCGGAGACATCTCATCTTCACCTGCTCCACTCTTGCATTCGTTCCCATCGCTGGCTATTCGCCGTACTCGCCTGCCAAGGCAGCCATTCGTTCTCTATCCGATACTCTGAGCCAGGAAATCGAAATGTACAACGGAGCCTATACCCAACGGCACCGCAGTGATGCCCCGGCTGCGGATGTCAAGATCCACACCATTTTCCCCATGGGCATTCTTTCGCCCGGCTTTGACAACGAGCAAAAGATCAAGCCTGAATTGACCAAAAAGCTCGAAGAAGCCGACAAGCCCCAGACGCCATCGGAGGTTGCCGAAATCTCTATCCGTGCCCTAGAGCGTGGGGAGTACCTGATCACTACCAATCTTGTTGGTTCCATTATGAAAGGAACGGCTCTTGGGCCCAGCCCAAAAAATAGCATTGTCGGTGATACTATGCTCAGCTGGCTCAGCAACCTGGTATTCCTCCAGGTCATTCCAGACCTTCGCAGCAAGGCGTTCGCTTGGGGAAAGCAGAATGGGATTCCGAACAATACTCCGGCTACGTAACGATCGGGTGTATTCTTGTTTTCTTCACATGCTCTGTCAACTGCTGCATGTATCATGATACCCTGAGCGCTGTCTGTACGGCGGCGCCTCCTTCACCTGTCCCTCCTAACACCTAAACATTCTTCAAATCCTTTTCCTTTTGGGCTCTGTTACACATTATTATTGTACAGTAGAAAGAAAGAAAATTAATGGCACGTCTATATTCGTATTTTTAGCAATGTCTTAATGAAAGGCCGAAAGGCTCAAATTCGTATTTCACAACGTAGAGGATGACGTATGACGCAGATAACCAAGCTTATCGTTTATCCTGCCACCGCATTTTCGACCTCGAAGTTTCTTTGTTCCCAATTGCTCTGCCCAGTTTGGGTTTCCAAAGAGTCTTTGTCTCAAAGATGAATGGCAACTGATCACAGATTACTATTTTCGGCACAAAGAGGAATTGCTGGAAAACAGAAACAAAACCCTCGTCCCCCCGCCGAAAGACTCGACGATAGCGATAGCACAAGCTACAACCAAATTCACCCTCGAGTATTTCAACCCCATTAACAGCAATCGCCGCTCAATCTAGTATCAAGATGGATGCCCTCTTCTCAATACCTATAATGTCTGTCTTTCTCATTCCAGTCCTGTCATCCTACAGCACCAGCCTGAATCTCCTCTTCTTCTACATGACTTGGTCAACGCTGGTACTGTCGCATTCCCGACTCCGCGTGGAAATGTTCGGAACGATCGCCGTGCGCGTAATCTTCTACGCACTGCCGTCCATTGTTTTCTTCCTCTTCGATATCCTGACCCCATCGGCCGCGGTTCTCATCAAGGCGCATGGCGCGACCGGCTTGCCGGGTGGGAGGAGGCGACGAAAGATCCATGCGAGGGAACTCAAGATTGCTGGGTGGGGGCTGTTCAATTTATTCTTGGGTATCGCTATGCAGGGCGTACTTGAGACAATACTTGTCCGCACGCTCGGCAAGCGCAGTGCGCTCAAGGTATCAATGAAGCTCCCTATGCCATTTGAAATATGTAAGGATTTGAGCTTGGCGATGTTAGGGCGAGAAGTAAGTATATTAGGATTTCCCGACTACATGGCTATTATGCACTTTCTTTGATGGGTCCAATTTGCTAACATTCTGGTTTTCCTTTTGATAGTTCCTCTCATATTTCCTTCACCGCTACGCTCTCCACTCCAAACTATCTCCTACGCTTGCCAGATGGCACCAAACTTGGTATCATTCGCTGTCTGCTCCGTTCCCATTGACCGCGCATTACGACCACCCCATCCCCTACCTGGTTACCAAGTTCATTCCGACCTATGCGCCGGCCATCCTCTTCCGCTTCCATATGCTTACGTATATTTTGTATCTACTGTTTATCTCTGTTGAGGAAACCTTCACATACTCTGGATATACTGTCATGCCGACAACCCTATTCTTGGGTGGGATGGCCCGTCGTACAGATATGCATTTGTTGATGGGTGGAAGTGGAAATTATGGCCCATGGGGTGTTTTGGATTGGATTCTTGGCACTGCTGTTGGAGAACTGCATAGCGACGAGGAGACGGGTGATGAGGCGGATGAGCGGGATATGCGGAGAGCGTATGAGGCTGCGAAGCGAAAGGCTATTGGGTCTGGAAAGTCAAAGCGACGATGAAACGACCATTGACGAGTATATGATGAATCATTGGGATTGCAGCTATGTAGACTTTGTCTTTGTGTTACCGTTATTATTTGGAGTATGAGTTAGGATTGTTCAAAATATATCATCCAAATCTACAATATATATCCGAGAAAGGTTAGATTTTTGAGCTTTATAGTATTTGTAAATGTTAGCATTATTAATGTCAAAAATATTTTGATATGACCTAATTATTGAATGCTAATCTCAGTGTCATGCAATTAGCAGCCAAGATGGTATTCATGACTAGTACATAGCCCTAATAATGACTGGCGGAGTGGTGGCATTAGACTCATCAACGGGATATTAAAATTAAAAAACTTATTAACTTGCCACCCAACCATGCCACAGCAATACAGCTGAGCAGCCATTGTACTCGTTCATTGAGAACTGTGTCAAGACAAGACTTGTTTTATACTTCATAGTCCACGCCTAGATCTTCAGATCTTACACTCTTAGTTCCACACAATGCGAATATCCACTTACAGACAAGGCCCAGCAACCTTATATTTTAGTGTCTTACAAGATATTACATGACCGTATAGATGAATCGAAGGAATTGCCCAATTTTGGATTGCCGCCTGAACCTTGAAATGGGAGTAGGTCATACTGAACATAAAAGAGAATCCAGCCCGCCTGCTGGAACGAGGTGATTTTTAATCTTTTTTTTTGCTTGAAGTCTTTCTTCATAACGCAGCTTCATGCAAAATCAGCCACGCGCAAAGGGAACGGGTTTCTTGAAACATGAAACATGAGAACGACATCCGGATGTCCGAATTAACCGCAAATCATAAGAAAAGTGAAAAACGTGTTTTGACGGATCCCGTAGGAATTACATGACATGGTTCATGAAACCGGCCCCCCGAAAGTCGCGAAAGGATGCCGATCTGCAATCGAGCCGCCCCTCGTTGGAAAAATGGTCCTCCCCAACTATCTACCGAACCCGCGGCTACCACACATTTACCACTTCATCTCGTGGGGCTTGTCGCCGTTGCGGAGGCTGAAGGTGGTAGCGAGGTAGCTGCCGAGGAAATCCTCCTTCTTGATCGAGGCAAGGATAGCCTGGTCGATAGCCTTCTGGTCGCTGGCGCGAGCGCTGGCAACAACCTTCTTCTGTAAAGACAAAAAAGTAATTAGTATCTTGACCACTGTAAATATGTGATATCCTAGACAAGATGCGTACCTCGGCCTTCTCGCCCTGCTTGAAGAAAGCCTCCTCGGTCTTCTGCTCAGCCTTCTTGTCCTTGGTGAAGTATCCGGGAGCGGAGATCTTCTCAACAGTCTTGGCGTCAACACCGGCGATGTCGACACGCTTGGAGGTGGCGATAACGTAGCGGGCGTTCACGCGACGGAGAGGGACACCGTTGATCTTGAAGGGACCGGTGACAAGGAGGACACCCTGGTCGAGGGACTTGAGGAGGATGACACGCTTGCCACGGAAACGGCCAGCGAGGAGGATCAGGATGGTGCCGGGAACGAGGGTCTCGCGGACCTTGGCGGGACGCAGGGTCTTGCGAACCTGTAAACACACAAAGTAGTTAGTCTCTGATGTCACACAAATCCCAGCGATTCCCGATGAATCCGCAAGTATCTCCATCGCCATAGCGACATCTTCCCCAGATGATAATGCGATTCGCACAAGATCACAATATTTGATGAACTTTTTTCATGTGTCGTCGATTGACACCGGTGTCTGGCTGGATGTCGCCCCGTAATTCACAAAGGCTCTTTCTTCCTCAGAATACCGGTGCTATCGTCGCAATCATCGGGGGCAGATGTGTGCCGGTCGCATATCCTCCTCTTTTTTGTGGCGTCCCATCTTCATAGGGTGTACTGACTTTCTTGGGCTGCGACTGATCGTCCACGGGGTACCACTTCTGGGCCTTGTCGGCGGGCACGACCCTCTGGCTCTTCCCGAACTGCTTCGTCTGGCCGTCCGACATGATGGCTGCTGGCGAAGGATGAATGGTTGTCGGGGTGGTTGTTGGAGATTTGGGTGAGGACTTGGACTGGCTAAGCGGAGTCGGCTCCAGTGCGGGAATTCGTCGAGGGTTGTGTGTACGAAGCCCTATCACGTGTTTAACCGACAACCCTAGCCAATTTTGGAAAGCGGTAACTCAGCACATTGATGCCATATTTGTAAGGCCACTTTGTACGGGCAACTGTAAAACCACTGACGCAGAACCACTGCTCGACACAAACAACTGACGTATACTGCTCGCAGCCTCTCTCTCATTCTGTATACTCTATCTCTTACATTCTCCACAACTCTTTCTTTTATCTACCTGGAGGGTGCCAATTCTGTCAATACAGTATAATCTGTTATTGGATCTCTGTTCAGAATCAAATTCCCAACATGTCGATAGCTCCGATCATCACCTTCAAAGCAGGTATCTGCGACCTGGATGTACGTGAGCTTAACTTTCCGGACCCGACTGGGATAGTTCGATGATCAACTCCATCATCCGGATGTACCCTTATCTCCATTGCAAGTTTACTGATAGTTTTAATCCAGCTCTCTAGCACTCCTGCCGCCGTAAAGCCGAAGCCCACCCCAGGCTATGTTTATCTTTACTCCGAAGATGATCTTATCCACTTCTGCTGGCGCTCGCGCAGCGCCTCACTTGACGAGCCCGAGCTTGACCTGGTGATGATTCCTTCAGATGGTAGCTTTACTCCCTACAAGCCATCCGGTAGGGACGCTACGAATGGCCGGATCTTCGTTCTGAAGTTCTCCTCCAGCTCTCAGCGATACCTGTTCTGGATGCAGTCCCAGTCCCAGCACGAGGACGGCGACCCAAGCTGGTTTAGCCCTCGTGACTTGAAGCTTGGAGAAATTGTCGATGTTCTGCTGCAGGGTGAGGATGTTGATGTAGAGCATGAGATCGCCAATCTTCCTCGACGGCCATCGGGCGGTGATGACGATGAGACCATGGAAGACGTGGAAGGCACCGACCATGATCGCGGCCGATACCACAGCACAGGCAGCGGCGGTGCCGGCCCCGATGCGACCGGCGGTGACGTGCGTGAGGAGGGACAAGAGTCGCGAGAGGGTGGTGCCGATGGTGGCCGAGCGTAGGTACATATCTCTGACAGCCTTGGTCCAGGACACCCAAGCTAATATGCTGTTCTTACAGGGCAACTACCGAGGAAGATCCAGCGTCGGTTGTCCAGGACTTTTTGAAGTCCCTGGGCGGCCGCCAGAGCCAGAGCCAATCCCAAGATCCCGAACGACCATCTACGACACTCCAAGACCTCCTTCCACCCTCGATCACGCTGCAATTTATCGATTCTGCTGATACCACTACTGTCGATCATCTTCTGAGCTTCTTGCCACCCGCACTACTTTTGCTGGCCCAGGGCAATGCTGAGGCTTCGGAAGCCGATACAGACCCGGAACTTGCCCAGGCTGCTCTCCTGTCCCTTGACCTCACCCAGAAAAAAGATATTCTCCGAAAAGTGCTTCGTTCTCCCCAATTTATGCAAAGCTTGGCTAGCCTTACTATAGCCCTCCGTGATGGCGGGCTTCCGAGTATCAGTGAGGCCTTGCAGATCCCCGTGGCTAATGGAGGATTTATGCGGAGAGGTGGAGTACCCCTTGGTGGTGGCGATGCGGTAGATGCGTTCCTGGATGGCGTTCGGCAACACGTTCAAGAAAAGGATTCTCAGATGGATACCGATTGAATTACAATCAATACGTTTACTTCGAGATTTTGAGAGTTCAATGTTTCAAGACACTCTAAGACATTTGAAAAGTAGAACTATTTTTGGACAGCACCACACTAGGCAACACAGTTTTAAGGCTGCGTCAGCATCTGGTTAAAAAACCGTTGTAATTTTCAAGGAGCTGAAATGGTAATGTAAGCACGGTACGAAGTACATATGCAAGTGTGCCACCTCACGCAGAGTTCAATCTGGTGGTATTGGTGCTATATACATCCAAACCCTTGGAAGACAAAGTGGACCTTCCCCCGACTGCGCTAATGCCAGGCAAAACAACAATCCAGCCACAGAGTATATATGGCGTCTGAAAAACCGTCGTCTTACCTACTTGCCTTTCTATACCTAAACCCTGGATATGTTATACAGTGCTAATAATACGTGGTATATAGCCGTTTTACTTGATCCCAAAGGACGGGACAGACGTATACACCACAGTCCCCGTTTTCGACGAACCGTACCTCAGTCCAACTTTACAAGGGTGATCTATCTAGGTCTTCATAGATGTCGATAAATCATTATCTCAGTAGTCAACATACAGAATCCATAGAGTTTTCTTTGGAGAACCGAATCAATCCTGTTGTGGAATTCTTGATAGTCCTGTTAGTCCTTGATCAGGGCTGATGTCAAATATAGCAAGCAGATAGGGATGCCGCCGCGGTCAAGGCCAACCCCGAGGCCGCAATCGCCAAGCTTACAGCTGAAGCTGAGGCCGTTCGGGTCCTTGCGGACCGCACCGTTGCCCCCGCGCCGCTCATTCTGACGCGCGTGTCGCTGCCGCCCATACTGTGAGATACCCCCTTCTTTCGTCCTATTCTTCCACATCAGTAAGACCTTTTGTGGGATGACAAATCAAGTTTTTTGGTCCGACATCATCTTAAACAGGTTGAGACCGCTGCCTCTGGTGAGGCTGTCGGACGCAATGTGGACTCTGAGGGTGGTGCTCATGGTTCCCCTACTGGTGGCTGGGGCGAATCTAACTTTGGCAATCTGTGTCCACTCCGTTGGTTTTGTTCCCACTGACTTTATGTAAGCTACTAAGGATACCTATGCGCAATGGATCTCTGATCCTCCCTCGTGGTTCCATAGCCTCCTACCGCTGAGTATGACCCTGAGTGGTCGACACTCATTGTTGAGAGAACGCGTTACCCTCGGTTGCGTGTCTCCGAGGAGTCGGCCCGGTCCTGGTACACCGGCATTGCGGCCTTCGTTAGGATGCCCGGGATTCCGTCTAGGAGTTGATCGACAACTCCGATGTCAGCGAGGCCATTGGCCAATTTTTACAGGCACATATAGACATTTTCCCCTTGAACCCGTAGGTATAGCGGTTGTATCTCGGCCTATTTCCGTATATGTTTCGAGACTCTATACCCTCTATTCCTATTGTTTTCCTTTTTCTCTTTTACTGCTTCCCCTACTAGCCTTAGTAAGATAGTGTAGTCTCTAGGTTATAACGCTGTTTTCTCGTTGCCGGTCCGATAGGTATCCGGTAATCTTCTAATTAATTTTGCTGCTTCTAAGTCCTTTCATAATTGTTTATAATTTTTAGTACGTTTTCTATCGCGCTCTCGGATACCTATTAGTTATATTCCGATAAATAATATACCACTTTACTAAGTAGTATAGTTCGTCTTCGAATCGCTAGTCATACTTTATTTCTTCGCCTTACTATTCGTCGTTATCTACTAGTTTAGGTATGGGTAATCGTTCGGGTTCTCCCTCGCGCTAATGCTATAATTGTAGTAGAGAGATAGGAAATACGTTATAGATCGCTACATATTACCTAGTTAGGGAGTAGGAGGCGATACGCTTGTTTTCTAACACATTCGAGGATTCTAAAAGGTCCAATCTATCGTGGTGACAGCTGCTTTGTTGTGCCTTCTTTTAGCCGTAGGTTCTTTGTCGAGAGAGCCACTAGGTCATTTTTCTTAAACGTCATCTCTTCATAGCGCATGATGATGACATAAGTTCCAATATTATAACTAGTGAGATACTATAGGGATCGCATGGTTTCTGTTGGATAGTCCTAGCTCGCCAAAAGTGACGCAGTCTTTTTTTTGATAGGCGATCTAAAAAGGTTACACGTGATGGGATTAGCGTATTGCATTTTATTGATGTAGCTTACTCAGGCCGCTCATCCCTCTAGTTAGTTAGTTACTCAGTGCGCACTCAGTGAGTAAATCGAAGTGTTTAGATGATAACTAGTGAGCAAACTACTCCGTACGTTGATTATGTTTCGTGATCAAATCACGGTACTCAGGGACGTGCTCAGTTTTACTCAGTGATTAAAAAGCGGCAAGGTGAGCACTAAAACGGAAAGGGAAAGGTCTAGAGGGCCAGACATGGTACCTATGGTACATAGTATGGAGTATGTAGAAAGCAATTAAAAAATACACCATGTACGTACGATGTATGTACAGCCCTGCCGAGGTATGTTAGCCAAAAACATCGTTCTAACGTTGAATGTCCGTAAGGCGTATGCCGGGACATGTCCACTTTAGTGCAATTGCGATCCGGACGCTCTTAGCCCAATTTCAGCTTTGGAAGCTTGTCTCTTTTCTTGATCTGTGTCTTATATTCACACTCTTTTCTTTTCCTATATAATATATCTTTTCTCCTGTCAATACACGTGTCACCACCGTGTCTGAGAACCTCCCCCCCGTTCGGCCTGCGATGTCTGCGATTCGATAATTTCTGATCCTGCCCGACGATGGCGCCAGATAGCCAGAACCTTGATAATGACGAAAACGCTCCGCCGAACCAGATCCCTCTGCAAGATCTCTCGAAACCGGGAGATGCCCCTAACGAGCGCGGGAGAAGCCGCGCGGGGACCGGTCTCTTCTCACGACAATCGTTGATCGGGAGGGGGTCGCGCAGTAATTATGAGAGTGTTGCGGAAGAGTCTCCGAACGATTCGGCTGGACCGAGCAGGAATCCATTCCAACCCTCACAAACGCGCTATACAGAGATTGCTTCCCCACTTGATGACTTGGGTGGTTTCGCGCAAGCGATATCATCGGTTGGCCTCAGTTTCGATGGGCCACAATCAAGGACATTGCCCCCGGGACCATCAGCAAGCCGTGGTTTTGACGATTCTGCTTCCGACCTTGACGTCGTACCTCTAGACACTTATGATCCCCACGACCCCCACGGCTACAATCCCCCAGCAGACGAAGAAGATACGGTACGGTTAACCGATCCTCGATATTTGCAACCAATGAGCGGTGCTGCTAGTGCAGAAGGGCAACACAGCACGAACACTGGTCACTCTATACATTTTGGTGGTTCAAGACTAGGCGATGATCTTCCTCACCTGGAGGATGGGGTGGGAAGCCGTCGTGGTAGCGGTGCCCGGGATCGATCGCGTTCTTTGTCTCCATCGTCGTCTAGCGGGGCTCTGCAGCGCGCCGGCTCAATGGTCAAATCCATGTCGCAGCGAGTGGTCAATCTGAGTAACGAACCGGAAGTTGTACAGCAAACGATTGAGAGGGAAGAGCTTGATAAGAATGCACGAATGGACGGACCCCCGGTCTTGCCCGCGATGGTAGATTATGCACATGTATCCAACCAACAGGATCAAGCAGCTCGAGAGAAGCGATCCTCCAGCAGATTATGGAGGGATCGAAACAATCCATTTAAAGGGAGGTCACTCGGAATATTGGGACCGAATAACCCTTTCCGACTCTGGCTGTGTGATATCCTGGTAAATCCGTTCATGGAGCCCTTCATCTTGATTGTTATCGTCATCCAGACCATCTTGTTGACCGTCGAAGATGCGCTCCCTACTTCCCCGGACTCAGTGAGATTCGGAAGCAGCAAGTTTGATTGGGTTTTCTTGGCCATTTTCATCATTTACACACTTGAGATAGGCTCTAAGATTTTGGTGTCCGGACTTATTCTCAACCCTGTCGAGTACAGTACGCTTAATCGCAACCTCGGCATCAGGAAAGCAATCGCGGAGAAGGGCAGGAACCTGATTACACCGCATCGGCAGGGGACAGTCAAGAAAGCATCGATGCTTCCGGCTGAGCCTCAAGCTTCAATCCTGCGAACATTTACAGGGATGAACGGATTAGATCCCCAAGTCTATGATGATCCTCTACAAAAACGTCGCGTTAGGCTTGCCCATCGCGCGTTCCTTCGACACTCTTTTAACCGGCTTGATTTTGTAGCCGTGGTCGCATTTTGGGTATCCTTTTTCCTTTCAGTTTCAGGGGTTGAGAAAACACACCAACTGTACATCTTTCGTATGCTAAGCTGTCTCCGACTTTTACGTCTCCTTGCTATGACCAACGGCACTTCGGTAAGTCTTCCGTTACGAGTATATGACTTTCGAGACACTGACCAATTAATTCTAGGTAATCCTTCGAAGTCTTAAGCGAGCAGCTCCTTTGCTCGTCCATGTCGCATTTCTTATCGGTTTCTTCTGGCTTCTTTTCGCCATTATTGGCATCCAGAGTTTCAAGTCCAGTTTCAAGAGAACATGTGTTTGGATTGATCCCGCGGGCCAGAGCAATTACACATTGAATGATCCATGGGACAAATTGCAATTTTGTGGCGGGTATCTCAACGAAACCGGAGGAAAAATGCCATGGCTTGACCCCGATGGTATCGACGCAGGTTTCAGCCCCAAAGGATATCTTTGCCCTCAAGGTTCTGTATGCATGGAAGGTGTCAATCCTTACAATGGAACCATGAGCTTTGACAACATCCTGCACTCCCTGGAGTTAGTCTTTGTGATTATGAGCTCCAACACATTCACTGATCTGCTCTACTACACCACTGACACTGACTATCTCGCTGCGGCTCTGTTCTTTGCCTGTGGGTTTGTTATTTTGAGTTTGTGGTTGGTGAACTTGCTGGTCGCGGTTATCACACACTCATTCCAAGTGATTCGAGAGGAGAGCAAGCGCAGCGCTTTTGCCGTCCAAAAACTCGATGCTGTCGATGAAGATGACACAGTGACTCGCAAAGTCAGTCGTCTCAAGCGTATATATGATCAAACTGAGTGGATTTGGGTCTGCCTTATCATCTTTGACCTTATCGTGCAAGCCCTCAGAAGCTCGTCTATGTCTGCCCAACGCACTCAGTTCATCGATACTACTGAGACTGTTGTCACTCTCATCTTCCTGGTCGAGATTATCTTGCGATTCGCCTCGGATTGGCGCATGTTTTATCGAAGGCGTCGTAACTTGACAGACCTCTTGCTTGTAATCGTTACCTGCATCATCCAGCTGCCGCCTATCAGGAACTCAGGTCGTGCATACACAGTTCTCACCTTGTTCCAGATCCTTCGGGTCTACCGAGTGGTGCTGGCTTTCTCTGTGACCAGAAAGCTGATCGTGGTTGTATTCCGCAATACTGTCGGTCTGCTCAACCTGATATTTTTCCTATTCTTGATGACCTTCTTATCTGCCATTTTCGCAACACAACTTTTTCGAAGCCAGATTCCAGATACAGATCCAAGTGGTACGACGATCATGATCACGTTTTCGAACATCTACAATTCATTCCTGGGAATGTACCAAATTCTGTCGAGTGAAAATTGGACCACGATTCTTTACAATGCAAGCGCATATACGACCGGCTTCAACACAGCCTGGATCTCTGCTGCATTCATTACTCTTTGGTTCATTGTGTCCAACTTCATCATCCTAAACATGTTCATTGCTGTCATTCAGGAAAGCTTTGATGTCTCAGAAGACGAAAAACGAATGCACCAGGTCAAGGCGTTTTTGGAACAGAAACAAATCCACGGAGCACCCCAAGGAAACCTAGCGCTCTCGAAAATCCTTCGTATGGGCCGCGATTCAGCCCGGTATAAAGATCCACTCGACCATGGTCCTGCAGCGTTGGAAATGTTGCTGAAAGACGCCGTGGTGCAAGAGTTCCTTGATGAAGAAGAAACCAGGCAACAACAACGGGAAAGACCGAAGGATACACGCAGGGTGAGCACAATGCTAGAGGGCGCGACTCAAGAGACCATCCAACCAGGCTGGATCTCACTTCTATGGACGAAAGCCACCACACTTGTTATGCGGAGGGAACCAAATCCTTTTTACTCGAAGCTGAAGTTTTCGCGTGCTTACGAGGAGCTGGATCCGAAAACCATGGCAAGAGAAGTTGTTACTGCGGCAGAGCAGAGAAAACGGGACCAGCGAGAATACCTTGTGAAGCACCCTAACTATAACAAATCACTGTTTCTTTTCCCGCCGCATAGTTTCGTTCGGAAAATTTGTCAGCGAATTGTCGGCCCAGGACGTGGCCACCAACGAGTTGAGGGTGTGGATCCATACAAGCCAGTGTGGTATGCGTTCTCTGCTTTCATTTATGCAGCTATTGTCGCCATGGTGCTTCTCGCCTGCATTACAACACCCTTGTATCAGCGGCAGTATTTCCGCACTGACCGCAACTGGTTCGTCTATACTGACTTGAGCTTTGCCGTTGTATTTACTATTGAAGCGACCATCAAAGTGATTGCTGATGGCTTCTTCTGGACGCCGAACGCATTTTTCCGCAGTTCTTGGGGATTCATTGACGGAATCGTCTTGATCACGCTGTGGGTCAGTGTCGGCGGCTCACTCAAACAGGACTGGAGCGTTTCCAGAGCCATTGGTGCCTTCAAAGCGCTGAGGGCATTGCGTCTTTTGAACGTCAGTGACAGCGCCAAGGATACTTTCCACTCTGTCATCATTGTCGGGGGATGGAAGGTCATTGCTGCCGCTGCGGTTTCTATGAGTTTCCTCATACCATTCGCCATATATGGAGTCAATCTGTTCAACGGACAAATGGCTAGTTGCAATGACGGCAACTTTTCTGGGAACTTGACCAACTGCGTCAATGAGTATTCTAGCACGCCATACAATTGGGACGTACTTGCTCCACGAGTGGCTGGGAACTCTTTTTATGACTTCGATAACTTTGGTGACTCCCTCTTCATTCTGTTCCAAATTGTCTCCCAAGAAGGTTGGGTCGACGTACAAGAAGCTGCGATGAGTATCACTGGAAAGATGACCCAACCACAAGATCTAAAGGCGCCAGAGAACGGATTATTCTTTGTGGTTTTCAACTTACTTGGAGCCGTGTTTGTTCTGACACTGTTTGTGTCTGTGTTCATGCGCAATTACACAGAACAAACTGGTGTTGCCTTCCTGACCGCTGAGCAACGTTCCTGGTTGGAATTGCGGAAACTTCTCCGACAGGTATCGCCCTCGAAACGATCGTTTGATGACCAGAGCAAGAAGTTGCGGCTGTGGTGTTATCGAATTTCAGTTAAGAAGCATGGCCGGTGGGCATGGTTCGTGACTTGTGTCCTTGTAGTTCACTTGCTATTACTTGTGCTGGAGTATTATCCCGAACCCGACTGGTGGGAGCTGCTTCGAGGTAGGTTTTCTTTTTGCCTATGTTTGAATGTTGCGTGTTACTGATCGGTCAATAGCTATTATATTCTTGGCATTCATGCTTGTCTACGTTGCGAATGTCTTCATCCGACTGATAGGTCTTGGGTGGCATCGATTTAGCCGAAGCTCATGGGATCTGTACTCTCTCATCGCCGTCCCCGGCGCTTTCATCACCTCCGTCCTTGATATTTCATACCGTGAAAGAAGCCATGCCGTGGTAGAGCTCAACAAGCTTTTCCTCGTATCTGTTGCTCTGCTGCTTATCCCGAGGAATAACCAGCTTGATCAGCTCTTCAAGACAGCAGCAGCTAGTCTGTCCGTGATTGGAAATCTTCTAGCTACCTGGTTCGTTCTGTTCTTGGTGTTTGGCATTGCGATGAACCAGGCGTTTGGCTTGACCAAATTCGGCGAACATGAGGATCACAACCAGAACTTCCGCGATGTGCCCAAATCACTGATCCTGCTGTTCCGAGCAAGTTGTGGAGAAGGATGGAATGAATTCATGGAGGACTTCGCTACTATGATCCCGCCCTTGTGCACGCAGAACGCCAATTTTCTTGATGACGACTGTGGAAGCGCGCCGTGGGCCCGAACTCTCTTCATTGCATGGAACCTGATCAGCATGTACATCTTCGTCTCGCTGTTTGTTTCATTGATTTTCGAAAGTTTCTCCTATGTCTACCAGCGGAGCAGTGGGCTGTACGCGATCAGCCGCGAAGAGATCCGCCGGTTCAAGCAGGCGTGGGCCACGTATGATTCAGATGGCACGGGCTTTATATCCACGGAGCAGTTCCCTCGACTCCTCGGTGAGCTCTCTGGCGTCTTTGCGATGCGAATCTACGAGGGAGAGTTCACGGTTGGAAGTATCCTAGAAAAATGCCGGATCGACCCTCAGAGGAACTCAATAGGTTCTTACGCAAGAAATTCGATGGTCTCGCTGGTTGAGCCACGACGCTCAATGCGGCCAAACTCTCGTGTCTCGTCTGGCGTGGATATCGAGGAGCTCTCTCGGATCATATCGCGGATTCCAATCCAAAGCATCCGAGAGCGGCGCAGACGATTGAATGCCTTCTACGAAGAAATCCTTGTGTCAGCAGACCCCGATCGCGGCATCTCGTTCCACCAGTGCTTGATGATCCTCGCACATTACAATGTGATTAGCGATAGCAAGAGTCTGCGCCTTGAAGAATTCCTCCGTCGCCGAGCACGGCTGCAGCGGGTGGAAGAGGCTGTCCGTCGAAATACCGTTGTCGGTTTCTTTGATACCCTATACTGGTCACGCCAATTCCGCCGCCAAATTGACCGCAAGAAGAACGGCCGGATGAGCGTGGTCCCGACATTCACTGTGCCGGAGATCTTTGTCGACGACCCAGGCGACGACCACGAGGAACACGACCAGCCAGGCTCTGGCGCGATCACACCCCAGACACAACCGGATTTGGATGGAAACTTCCCCCCTATGCTCTCACCGATCTCGCACCACAGGCGAGCCGAGTCCAGCCCAACTGCCAACCGCAATGCTCTGCCCCGCATCAATACCAATTTGAGCGGGTCAGTATCTGGCTCCAACACGCCTACGAGGGAGTGGTCGAGTATCAGCCCCTCCATCACACCGCGTCAAATGTATGGGGAACGCACTTCGTTCGATACTAGCGAAACGCAAGAGGCGTCTCCGGTTGCCGACACTTCGCGTCACAACAGTGGTATGAATGTACAGGACGTTATGCATTCGCTAGACAACTCCGCCTGGGGTGAGAGTATCCGACGAAGCTTCACGCAGCGACGATCGGGCGATCGCAGTTCTGAATAAAATGCTGTGTGTATTGATCTATATGAATTTTGGATGTTATCACGAAGTGGATGGTGTGGATAGTAGCATGGGTTGGCTTTTTTTTTTCACTCCTTTTTCTTTCTTTTCTTTAACATTCTCCTCAAATAGATTGGGGATTTTGGATTTTGGATTTTGGATTTTTTTTTGGTTTCGTGACCTACTTGGTCGTTTTGGTTTTTCTGGCTTTGCGCTGTATACTACTCTCATTGAGCATTTTGCATAGCAGTGGCGTGGGATTCCATTTCAATACTATTTTTTCCCCATAGAATTGGATACACAATTGACTATTGACTATCGGACATTAAAAAAAAACGAAGATCGTTTAAACTATAGGAGACTGCATGAATCAAGTGGGTCGAACTAGTTACTATTGAAGCCGAAAGAGGAAATAGGAGAAAAAGAGAGGTGAACAGGAAGAGAGTACATGAGTCCATGAACTTTAGATAATATAACTATACATAATATAACTATACATATATACATGTATACATATCTTCTACATATACATAAAGAATATGCAAAACCAAAGGGAAACATCTGCTAAAGGCATTGTGTTATCCGTTTTCAGGAACAATCACATTCATCCGCATGCGTTCAATCCGTGTCTTAACTATCCCTGCACAGTCCTTGCAGTCAAATCGAATTAATAAATCCAAATCCCCAAAAATTCTGTCAATCCTACAAATTCAATCATTCAATCCTATCCTATCCCAAACCCTCTACTATGGTATAGTCATCTCCAAAGCCTCACATTCCATCAAACCAAAAAAAAAAAAACACCAAACCAACACCGCAACAATGAACTATATCACTTCACCACTTCTCTCCTTGAGCACATCCTTCCGCTCCAGAAGCCCCAAATCAACCAGCGACACCTCAAGCCCAAGCTCAACAACAACCTCACCACCCTCCTCTCCAACATCCACCCACTCGCCTCAAAGCTCCCCACACCACCTCTTCAACCTATCCTTCCACCCCTCCAAACTCCACACTCATACATTCCGAGGACAACCCGGTGTCAAGCACACAGATAGTCCTGGAAATCCATCCCGCCCGCACCCAGTCTCCGATACCCACAATGCCAGCAGCGTGCTCCCCTGCGTCCTACGCGGCCGCTCAGCGATGTTTGTCCGCCGACGACCGTCTAAGATTGACATGGCGCTGAGCGAAGAGCGGGCGCGATGTGATGGGGACTCTATTGAGAGACAGGGGTTGGAGTTGATGGAGCCGAGGCCGGTGGATCTGGGGATTGGGGAAGTGAAGCCTAATTTTGTGATGGGCGGCATCTTTGAGGTTATGGAGGGGAGGGCTTAGGCTTGATTTCTTCTTTTTCTTTTTCTTTTCTTGTTCTATTTTTTTTTTTTTTTTTTTTGGATCATGCTGTGATACTCTATTTGTTATAATTGCTTCTGTGTATTTCTCTGAAGTTGGGATTTTCTGCTTTCGGAAAAGAATGTGGGATAGAGAATATTGTATAGTTGGATATTGGAAATATGCCGGATTGTATTTTTGGGTTACATTTTGAGCCCTTGCTGTAACAGCTGCCCTGGATATTTATATTTATATTTATTTTATGTTTGCTCGCCCTAATTGGGGTCCTAATCACTTCCTTAATACCTAACTAGGTTCAGTAGAATGCATTGCGCATGCATTCACACTTGGAAAGGAGTATAAATATCCTAATCTCCGGCTCGAGTGTTAAAATCTAGCCATACACAAACTTTACAAGGTCGAATGGAGGGCTATTTTACTTAGGGGTGGATACAACTAGACCGAGCACAAATCACAACCGATGACTTAGGTCTAAACTACCGGGATGTACAATTAGATATCGGTTACTATAAGTGAAGGATGAATATAGAGAATGAGTAGATCAACACTAATGGAAATAGCTTATTGCAGCCTATGATTGCTCACTAATCTTATAGGTAAGAAAGGTCGTAATTACGTTGCACGGACCATACCTACGAGCCCTGGATTATGCCATGGTTCCAAGGTTTGATAACCCTACTTAGGTAGCCTATATAAAATCTTATTTTAGAAACTTGTTTATATGTCAACTAGGTGGGCATATATCTATAGGGATCACTAGTTAGCTAGAATTAGAACCTTACATACTTCAGATAATTGGCAGATAATAGGCTATCTGTCAGTTGGCAAAGAGTTAGAAAGCAGAATGGTATAGTAACGGTCAACATCACTCTATCGAGCCATATCTAGCTATAGTCTTCATAGGACTAGAAAATTATACTATTGCCATTGTTCTATCTGTTGGTAACCATGCTTGGCACCTAGATATCTTACTTTACTCGCATTCGGTAATTACTACCCTTTCTGCTCCTAGATTGAAATTTATCCTCCGCAGGATTAAACTGAAGCCCAAAACCCACTGGCTTTAATAGCCATATCGTAATTATTCGAGTCTATCGAGATTAATTTCTAGATTCGATTAAATGTCCACTTCACTCTTACCTGTCAGAGAGATAAGGTCACTATGGAACGATACCACCAGGGCGAAGTCAAGGAAGTTGAAAGTAATTTGGAAGTAGGCTATGTTTGTCATTAATCATACATAATTCTTGTCAGGGTATTGTGAATCTAACACATGGCAAAGGTAAACAAAGATACCGCAGATGAAAGAGAGCCAATAGGCTTAGAGATGCCTGGAAGACGGGCAGGTTATGCTTTAATGCACTTGCGTCATAGTCATGACTGCGCAAAAAGAAATAAAAAACAATAAAAAAACCAGGTCGCTAATCACACATGATGGGGGTATGGAAAATCGCAAAGAACAAAGACGAGAGTGCATTGGCCAGTTGGCAGGAAGGGTAGCCAGTAGCCAGGGCTTGCAGGCGTTGACACAGAAAAGCCTGTTAAGGCTTGGATCCCTGGCCCTTGCGCTTGTTTGGCCACAACTGACCACGGCACTTGGATTCACCACACAAGCACTGGACTGCTTCAGGGTCAATCTTCTGAGGAGTTGTGTTCTCCTCGCCCTGGTTATAATCAAAGGTCAATTCGGTGCCAGGGGAGATGTCGCGGTAGGCAAAGAAAGCAAGGTTGTAAAGATACTCGTCGGCATGATTCGTGCTGCAGACAGGGACGATTTTGCAGTTAGGGTTGCAAGAGTGGTTCATAAAGCGAGTTGCGGAACCAAATTTGCGGCCATCGATGACTTTCATATTCTTTTCTTCATCGTCATCATCCTTGACATACCAGTCCAAAGAGAAGAGGTATGATTGCGTGTGCGAACCATCGGTGAGATTCTCTCGCTCATCGGCTTCAGCCTTCGTGATGACCTCACCGAGGTAAAGATCGATGAACTGTCCACGGTGAATCAAGTCGGGGGACCGAAGACCTAAGTAAAGATCATGATTAGTATAGATAGCCAAAGAGGGGATGGAATGAGACAAACCGAAGCCGCGAGGTCCAGTGTCGAAAATTTCAAGTCTAATAGTCCTGCCTTTCTGAACAACGTGATTCCAGCACCGCTTTCCACCACAGCCACAACGGGAGTTGCACTCATAAATGATTGCCTTGCGCTTAAGGAAGCTTTTGTTTGCAACGATCAATTTCGGGTTGCTTTCACAGATCTCATACGGGACGATGCGATCTTCAGAATCTTCCTCCTTGCTAAGGCAATCACACTCAAATCGATCACAGCCGCCAGTTTCAGTGCACGCACAACCGATGTTGAAATCCGAGTCATCAGGAATCCGTTCAACACCCGCACGGTACTGATAGCCATTGATAAACTCGAAGTTATCGGCTAGTTTGGCCAGACGCTGTGGTGACTCAACTGCCGTAATGACCGAAGGACCATTGATACGTTGTAGCTTCTCATCAAGAGCGTGACGGAGCTTCGCAAGGTGGTTTGTTTCGGTGAGCGATGGTAAGTTAAGAATGTCCATATCTGAGCTTGTTTTGAATGATAATGGGACTGAACGACGGTCAACACGAGCCTTGGTAGTAGGGTATGCGGCTTTTTTGACTCTTTCCTCTTCGTCGGTTGTAGGAAAGATATTAATGTCCATGCCATCCACATTGGACACATTTTGTGCGATTGCGATCTCGCGCTTTTGCTTTGATGTCGGCGATGGGATCACAACACTAATTTGAGATCGCTGTATGTTTGGTGGTGGACTTGGCGTAAATGGGGAAGGGGAAGGGTGAGCGTGCGAGAGACGTGCACGCCGTGGCAACCGGTGAATATCACTTGACGAAGTATCTGAGACATCCTCAGATATGCCTAAGCTCTTCCTCTTGAGTGGAACAGTTGGTGGGTGATAAGCTAACGCTGCCATAAAAGGAAGCTTGCCCTGTACCAAATTCTTTGGCTAGGAGCAATATTTAGTAACAATCAGATAAATAGTTGTGTACGTCCATAGGATCGGGTTGCCAGATAGTTAAGTAAACAGTTGGCTGGGGGGAAAGAAAATAAAAATTGACGAGACAAAGAAAGGCGTAGTGGGGCATGGGCCCAGGAGGAGATATGGGCTTAAGCAAAGCAGTCTTTGGAAGATCGAGATCAACGGGCATAAGCACTTACGTCTTCAGAATCGCCTGGGTCAGTTTCATCAGTCAAGTCGATGAACACTCGGTTCTGGTTAGCCCCCGAACCAAGGGGAACGCGTCCCGCCATCCTAAGCAGCGTGTAGGTGTTAGGGGGTGACAAGCATCAGAACGCGTGACAAAAACGCGTAGTTTCTTGCAATTACGATCCCTTTCAGGATAGTAGAGATGATAGACGAGGTGAATAAGAAAAGAGAGGCTTTTGAGTCCCTCGAAGCACCGATGACTCGAGGATCTTACCCTAGAAAGTAAAAACAAAAGGATAGGAGGGAAAAAAATGTCTGAAGAAGATGAGAAAAAAGAGAAAGAATATCTTCGAGAACCGCCGATAAAACTAAAAGTGACTCGAAGAAAATGCAATGTTCGTGGCGGATGAGAGACGTGGTTGAAGATCGAGGCCTGAGGTGGTGTTGAGGCGAGGTTGACAGAACGAGAACGAGAATATATCGTGGTGGGGCCCTGACAGGTGCTTACTCAGCATCTTTATTTCCCTTTACCTAGATAGGTAATGATCGCCCTGGCGTTAGCCTTCGTTGTTTCCTCAATTGAAAGAAAAACATGTCTATACTATTATTACTATTGTTATTGTTATTGTAATTATTATTATAATATTCATGATTTCCACTATCGAGTAAGTTAATTTTATCTTTTAGGTCTCGAGTTTGCTGTGTTCTGGGTTGATAGGGGGTATTCTGGTTGGTGGCCGCTGATTGGCGATTAAAAGGGGTTGTTGGCAAGTGTGGGAACAGCACACAGGTATGTTATGAGCCTTCAATCGGTCCCCAACCGACCGGTAGCTCCCAGGCCCAAAAAAAGCCGAAAAATGCAGCAAAAAAGCTCTATATTATAGAGCTCAACACATGCTATCGATTGGTATATTTACCAGCCAGATTAGACGGTGTGATAGGCATCTAGAGGGCTTTGGAGGGTTGAGGGCAATGGCTGTCGCAAAGTCTTGGCATCAATGTTCAACCATGTGGGCCGCAACGGAACTCACTTCCAAGTTTCATCCAATCAACGCCCTATATGTGTGATGACTCAGCATCGGAGTTCGCCTATTCTATAGAGTATTCATAGTATAAACAGGTCGGATTATGTAGAAATTTGTCGGCGTCGGACTGAAAAAGCGAAGTATTAAAGGTCTGGATGGCCCCCGAAGACACGCCCGAAGTCATCTCTAGGACGTCTAGTAATGCCTTAGTCATCGTACATATACGCAACCTTGGAAGAGATTCCGGGGCATCCGTCAGCTTTTAAGGGCATTTGGCCCTAGGCTCTCCCTAAAAGGCCGTATTTGAGTGGTGGTGAAGGCTGGAGTTGGGGGAGTTTTTCCAGTTCTACCCCTAGGCCCTAATACAAGATGAATTCTTTTATCCTCCGAGGCGATAATAGATAGCTCTTCTCATGGAGCACCTGTATTTTTAGTTTTCTTTTTCATTTATTTATTTAGTTATTAAATAACCATTAGGTCCTTCGCTGCTTCTAGTTACTCGGAAGTTTCGCATTCCTTCCGCCAACTGGCTAATTCGACCCGGCACCCGGTCCACCCGTAACCCCGCCCGCACGCCAGGTTGGACAGGGTGCGTACGGGCTTGGGCAGCTTGGGGCCCCGGGCTCTGGGCTTCGGTGCCACAACAACGGGTGCTACCTACGCCCGTGGCGTTTAGCCACACGTTTTCACGAGTATGCACCAAAGACTTCAACAATCAAATTGAAATTCATGTATGGTTCATGTACTCCGTATATATATTCTCTTTTTCTTTTATTGCATGCATACCATAAGCTTGCCATCTACGTATGTACAGACAGGGACCTCGGAGGTACGCACCCTAGAAACTGTAGACGCTATACCGGGGATTTTAGCCTCTAGACTAGATTGTAGCGATGACCTATCTACACCCTTACTAAAAATGAATCTGGTGGGATTTTTCGAACGATATTTGGTGTTTTTGGCTCGCCCCACCGGCTTTAGACAGCACATTCGATGTAACATTTAGGGGGAAGGTTTTTGGGTGAACCCCGGTCAAGATAAAGTTCCGGTTTAGAGTATCATCAGCGAGCCACCCATACATAGCTGAAGGCCTATATGGACTGCATAGGTTGTCCAACAATAGAGAAAGGGAGGAAATAAGCTAACATAATTGGTTGGATTATAATAATAACACTTGAACCTGAACTTATTTACATAGGGGGGATTGCCGCAACAATTTTTGTATTTGTAGGCACAACATGAAGTTCATAACTGTCCAACGAAAGATACAATCATCTCCCTAGGCTACAACAGCCAATAGATGACACCGGTAACAAAGCAAAAGCAAAGACGCTAGCAACCAAAACGTCTTCACTTGATTCTAATATACATCCACCATGAAGACCAAAGTGCAAATCTAGCTAGGTCAATAGGTATTGAGATAGGCGAGTAGTACTTAGGTTCAGGATGAAAGAGAAAATAACGGGCTAATGAAGATAGGTGATCCCTCTATGAAAGATGAGAGGAAAGCAAAGATAGCAATGGACATGCAAGTAATGAAGGGCAAAATGGATGAATGCTCGTGCATGCGGATGCGTCGTAGATGGATGTAACTCAAAAGAAAAAGAAAAAGAAAAGAAAAAAAGCGCCAACTGTGTACCGCAAGGACAAGGGAAGAGCCCTTGTCATAGAATGTGCTCCTTGGCCAAGGATTTTATGTCAATGAGGCAGATCACAGTTTCAATGCATCGAGGATCTTCTTCGCCATTTCTCGATACTGCCACATGCCCCCTGATACCTTCTTGAACTGAATACCATGTAGGGAGAACAAGGGCACCTTCACGATTAGGATTTCGAAACGGAGGACGAGGTTTTCTCCAGTGTCGCTCTGTACACGGGTAGTGGTTTCACCAACGACACGTTCGCCGACCGGACCACCCTGTTCCCGCGCAACATATTCATCTGAGCCGTCCGAGTTCGTGGTGAAACTATGATCCGGCGCAGCTTGAGCTCGACGAAGTTTGGAGGACCCAGTGCGGCTGTCGTGTGGGCTTTCATCGTGGTTGAGGAGGCCGCCAAAGCTGATACGACGGCGATGCCCTGATACTTGCCCCTGTCGTTCTGGACTGGGAGGGGCAACATCAACGACCTTGTCGAGATCGATGCTGGGGGCATGGCGGCAGCTAAACCCACCCTTGATCTCGACATACTCAACCGCGAGCTGCCTCAAGACCCGAATAATGTCGGCCCGAATGACGGGCAGAGGTTTGCTGCTGGTGGTGGAAACACTGAAAAGCCCCTTAAGGAACACTGGTTTGGACAAATCTTCTCCCTCGTTAGCGCTCTCCAGTGCTGTCCCTGCGCCAGAGATGTCTGCATCTGTCTCCTCGGGCACGTTGGCCTCTCGGGTAGCCTCTCGCCGGGCCCGGCGAGCCTGAATACTTTCTCGCCGCGCGTGTCCCAGCGACATGGTGCGCGCCGCGTGCGTGCGTCCACCAACCCTCACGCTCGCCGGATCTTGCTGATTATTCGGAATAACTTGATCAGAGTCACTGGCAGAGGGTGGTTGAGGGTCTGCAGTAACGTCCGAGGCATCGGCATCACTTCTCCGTGCGGCTCTCCAAGTTCGGTAGTCTGCCGAATTGACACTGGTAGATCTTTCCAGGAATTTGTTGGACCGCGAAGTGCGTTCCGACGATCCTGGCGCCGCTAGAAGATCCTGTTGAGGCCGGCTGTCATTCGAAGATGCCTCTCCTGCAGATGGCTCCGCTCGCCGGGTTCTCCTTACGCTGAAGCCACGGTGCATTGGAGATGCTGAATCTGCAGGAGGTTGAACGTTGAGTGCGGGTGTGTTGGGGGTACTGACGCGTTCACGATCCACATCGCGGCTGCGATCTTTGGTCCTACGAGTGCTGAATCTTCTCAAGATTCCAGCAGCAGTGCTTTCTTTCTTGGCGGGGGTGTCGGGCTGTGAGATTGGGACTGCGTGCGTAGATGGCGAGGGAGGATGGAGTATCTTCATTCCTTCTGAGGCTTCGTCCTCACCGTGGGTGCGGGCGCGTGGCCGAGACCGTCGTCCAGTATCCTTGTCTCCTGCCAACTGGTACTGATTGGTGTGGGCGGCTTCCGGGGGCCGCAGCTCAGGCACATGGACTTCACTGGGGGTTTGACGAAGACCAAGGGCACCAGGACGTGCTTCGGCCCGCTCTCTGTCAATCTTTTCTTTAACCAGATGGTATGTGGAGACCAACGGACTGTAAGCATTTAAAGGGTCGTTGCCTAGTTGCACCGCCTCGGCCGAAGGTGCGGAAAGAGTATCACGACTGGCCGCAGAGTTTCGACGTTTATAGAAATCGAACACTCCTCGTTTGCGCTCTGGGTGACTGGAAACAGGGTGTTGTTGTTGTTCGCGGAAGTACAGCCGGAGAGCATGTTGGTAATCCTCGGACTCCAATACTTTAGTCAACTGAGCTGTAATGTACTCCGGAGGCCCGAAGTCAAAGCCGGTCATCTTTTCAATGACCTCTTGATCCAGAGGTAGCTGCAAAGGCTCACGATGAGGGAGGTGATTCTCTGGGGGGTTGCTAAAGCCCTTATTCATCCAGGGATGGCTCATGATCTCGGTCAAGCTGGCACGCTGCTTGGGGTCAGTGACCAGCATGCGGGATATAATGTGGCGGCACTCTGCAAAGCCTAATCAGCAATGGAATTAGAGAAAGCATCCTTGCAAGGTTGACTTACCGGCAGTGAGACCTGGCGGGTACTCAACCACACCTTTCTTGATTTTGGCATGCAGCTGAGGCATACTCTGGTCATCGAAAGGTACCTTTCCACAGACCAAGACATAAAGGACAATTCCAAAGCTCCAAACATCAACTTCGGGTCCCGTATATTGTCTGGCCTGGAGCAACTCCGGAGCAGCGAAATACAGACTACCGCAGAACGTCTTCAGCAAACCTCTTGGGGAGAACAAGTTGCTGAGACCAAAATCAATGATTTTGATATCACCGGTCTTACTGATGAGGATGTTCTCAATTTTCAGATCACGATGTACGATGCTGTTGCGGTGCGAGTAATCCAAGGCGCTGGCGATCTGTCGTGCGAACTTGCGCGCCTGCTTTTCCTTCAGTTTGCCATGGGAGATGATATAATCCAGCATTTGGCCACCGTTGACATATTCAAACAGCATGTACCAATGGTATGATGTTCGAACAACGTCCCGCATGCCGCAGATATACGGATGGTTCACCAGGCTGACGATGGCGGCTTCTCGAGCTGTCCGAATCTCCTTTGAGCGATCGGCTCTCTCTGTCTCCCGCGTGGTGCGATGTTCCTCGGTTGAGAGTCGTGGCACGATTTTAACGGCAACCTGCGACCGTAGTCAGTATTGTATTGATAATTTGAGACAAAGATTCGAACATTCGTACCTGTTCTCCAGTCTCCGTATTTTTCGCCAATTTTACTTTTCCCATACTTCCAGCACCTATTGTTTTGCCTAGAGCCCACTGACCCGTCGGCGTTGTGATCGTAGTCCGTCGCCGAGGCGCGGCTGCGGGGGTACTTGTTGCGGTCGCATGTTGCGGCGGCAGTTGTGAAGCCGAGCTCGGTAGCATATCAACACTGTCTCGCTGACGGCTTTGCGTTGAGGGATTTCTTTGATGCCTCCGGCCAGTTTCAGTTCGAGCGGTCGAGGGGCGTTCCTGGGATCGGTCCGATGACGTTTCTCGACGAGGCATGCGCGTGACATTGGATGCCTCGAGTTCGCGCCGGGCTGCACCCTCAAGTGCAGTATGGTTTGAGGGAGGACGTCGGTCCTGGGAAGGAGTTTTCGAATGTGATAGGTTCGTTGGCGTAGGAGGCTGGGTCGTATTTGACGATCGAACCGCCACACTGCGTGTCCGATGCGGGAGATCCGATGGGGCTCGAGAGGGACGAGATGTAGTTGAGTGGCTGCGGACCACAGTGGGTGTTTTAGTTGTCGGTACCGACATCGTGGATGGTTCTCCTCGGGGGGTTTGGAGCGGTCAAAGGAATGAGCGGGGGGAGATGAGGGAAGCCGCAGCCACGGCTGGGCCCCGAACACGGTTGATGCGGTACGAGGACTGTCTCACAGGATGAAACAAATCCCGTAATGTGAATGCGATGAAAGATGATGATACTAAAAGGACCAAGATGGAAGAGGGGGTTAAGAGTAAGAGGAGGTTGGGATGCGGAGATCGTCTAGGGGTGACACTTCCAAGGTTGCAAGCTCTCGAGTTGATACCCAAATTCTGTTTGAGGCTGGGTTTCACCCCCGACTATGCCCCTTTTTTTTGTAGAAATTCTTTTAATTCTTTTTTAGTTCTTTTAGTTACTATTTAATTTTTTTAAGGGAAAACTATCAACATGCATATAATACTGTGACCACGTCAGCACCCGGCTACATGCAACCCTGGGGAACCATGTTGTATTAACAGTCTTTAGCCACGGTCACGTGGGCCGAGGTTCTATAAATATCCGGACGTAAGGATATTGTTCAACTTTATAACCTTGCATTTATAGAATGTGATCTCCAAAAACAAGTGCATAGTTGATGTGAAGTGAGGAAATCACCACTTATTTGGTCCAAAAGTCTCTCCATCTGCGACAGTCTTTCGAACTGCAGTATAAAGAGAGTCCTATGTTCCACATTAGGCCCACCAGAATAAATGTCAGGATATAGTTACGTACCATGGTCTCGTATGGAGCTATATTTCCCCACCACTGGGGTATCGAGACATTTGGCAGAATAATGGCGAAGAAAATAACAATGGTGGACAGAATGAGGCCCGAGTCAAGTCCTGCAGCAGTAATATAGTTGTAAGTATGCCACCAACCGCCCCACCGGCGTCGAATCCAGTAGTTGAAAATGAGGCCAAAGATAACCCATGAAGAGAAACTCAAAGGAGTAGCCCTGTAAAATGATCAGTAACACGTAACCTTGAATAACAGCACTGGGAGTGTTGTAGACTTACGGAGGCAACCAGGCCATAGCACCTAGCATCCTGTTGATAACATTAGCATATTTCATCAAAGATGATATTCTGTGACTTACACAGGTGCATTTAGGAGCCTAAGCTTAGACCGAGGAAAAACCCGTATTAAGACATAGAATACCGCCGGAAGAAGAGCGCCGATCAGCCAGAACCATTGTATTTGAGCGTACATGGCGCCGGGTCCAAACATGCGTCGTGGGCCAATGACACCTAAATAAATAGTTAGTACGGAGTAATATTTTGACATATACCCAAAACATAGCAAACTGACCCCACACGATACTGGATGAAAAGAATGCTCTTCCGTTTGGGCATGTAAAATTCCCCGACTGAGTGCTGTTCCCATAGACGGTTAATAACATGTTCTCTTTCCAAATATATGCATAACATACGGCGTGCAAACTTCATCGATATTGCCTAGAGTCCAATTCATGACTGCAATCTGAACAATACTTGCCCATATTGTCGCAACAACTTGACACATGAAGGTGACGCGGGGTGGCACTTTCATATAATGGGCCAGCTGTTGTCGAAGTAGAGTCAACAATCAGGTCCGCTGACATGGGGAGAAAGTTTCTTACCTTGAGATCCGCGCAGTATACTTGACTATTGATATGGTCAGCCTTCATTCTAGAAAGAGAGTACTGATTCTTACGCTTGCCCCAAGGTGATGGTGCTGAAGACCTTGAATACCATGACCCCAATCGGTTTTCCTGGGATCATAAAACCTGCCAAGAACGGCGACAGAACGTTGAGCGCTAAATTAGTTAGCATTGTACACATACAAGGGGAGCGGGGTTGTACGTACACAGCGTAATATTAGTGATTCCGAGAATCATGCAAGTCGGGATCTGTTGTTTGAATTAGAAATAATCTCCTAGTGATCATAACACAACATACTATAAAGACCACGGCGAGGATGATCGAGATAAAAAAGGCCCACCCTATGTATTTTGTCAGATTTAAGCATCAGACCCTGAGGAATATCACATACAAGGAAGCTGCGAATCATATGCCAGAATTCCCGCAATCGAGAATAGGAATAGTGCTGCATACCACCAGTCAGGTGCTTCCTTGTACTTCTTCATCATGGTAAGATGAATATCAGGTTCCTGTTCCCGAGAAGCCCTGAATTGATGCCAGATCTGCTTTCGATGGAAGAGAATAACGTGTACAATAGCTGCTGTAAGGGCAGCAAATGACAGTCCATAATTCAAGGCAAAGGTTGGAGCCAAGAACATTGGTGAGTATGCCTTGTATTTTCCCTCGTCGAAAGAGAAACCAGGACCTAGAATTTTGGTTACATTGTAGGCATTTTGTGTGTTATCATAGGTGCTGGATGTGTTGATGGGGAGATAGGCAGAGTACCTATATTACTATCAGCCTTGAAATTTATCTGGTGAGACGTTGCAGCATACAAAGCCCCAGAGTAAGAGATCCCGATTGTGGTGATGATCACAAACACCACAAGCCCAATGAGGGTGTTGACAAGAGCATGGACAGGTGCTAAGAGTGGATCTCCGAGATATGCAGAAACATAGCTAGTTATGATTAGCTTTACATCCTTTCTGCAGTTCTGCGAATGACGGGGACTAATCTTACGTCCAATCAAATGTGATAGGAATGAGGGAGAGTCCTGTAAAGCCTCCGAATAGTTGGTTTAAAACCACATTGTTGGGTCGGATCCCTACAGGGAAAAGGAATTAGCACAAGTCAGGAACGAAACGAGTAAATGGGACCTTACAGGTGACAAAAGCAAAAACGGAGAGTCCTTGCCATAGGACCCCCGGTATCCTGCGGTTCGAAGAAATTAGCACATGTAGTTCAGATTGGAATAGAAAAGCCTTACCAATACCAGATGAAAGCCCCAATTGTCACATATAGAAAATATCGGTATCGTGAGATGCTCCATCCGTGGGTCTCTGATTCATCCGAGGAGCTCCAGTCGTGAAGAGCATAAAACAAGGAAGTGTTCGCAAATTGACTAGGCCACATCATAGCAGCGGGCCTTGACATTGTGAGTATTGGCAATCTTGGCAGATAAGGTTCCAACTTACCAGACGAGGAACCGGCGGAAAATGCCTGCCAGTGACATACCAACTACCTGGCTGCTCAAAGCGAATAAAAGTTGGAATCCCCACCCAAGTTCCATATTATAGAGTGCTGAGAGTGTGTGTCAGACCGATATCGATTTAGAGCAAGGGACATTGCTTACGCTTTGCTTTCAATGCCAAGAGGGCATCCGTACAATAAGCATATCCGATCGACACACTATACATTGCTTAGCATCGCGATGTCAAAGCTTAGATATAATCAAGATCCACCCACTTTGCCATGATCTGGAAAAAAAAAAAAAAAAAAAAAAAACGTTCAGCTTTACTAACTTTTGAGAATCAACTTTCAAGAACTTACTGTGATAACTGCATGCTCTTTGATGGTGAAAGGACCGGTGTTCAACGTCCATTCCACTCCGAATGTATTGAATTTTCGAGTCGGCATTGTCTTGGCCCACAAACAACCCATCGGATAGACCAGCAATTGTACGACGATGGCTGGGAACGAGATGGCAGGACTCCTAGTGCAAGATGAGCAAAATATTTCCTACTTAAAGGCTTCGTCAGAATCAAAGCCCACCTCATGCTCAGGAACATGTTGAGTCCACTTCCTAGAGTAGTGAAAAACATGCCCAGCACCCAGGCGCGTACGGTGTTTGCAACTTCTCCGCCATCTGTGTTGCGCACCGCAGCACGAACAGACTCATACTGGGACTCTTGAGCGAGAGTCTTTTCCAACTCGGCAGCCTTTTCCTGATCGCCTGTCTTGACTGCCTCGTTAATGGCGTCGATCTTCTCCTGTGGCAAATTTGGATCCCACTGGTGGGAGAGTTGAACCTTGTGTAACTCTTGAATCGTATCGCTTACTGACTTGTCATTATCGTTTGGCATGTCGAGCTGGGATGGGTCAAGGCCCTTCGTGACAGGTAGATGTGAAGCCATTCTGCAACAATAGGGTAGCAGGTGACCTGGTTAGGATTTCACTGAACAATCAATTTAGAATTAAAAGCTTCGGGACATGGCAGGTGTTATTCAAGGCTTATATATTTGTCAAATAGGAAGAAAGAAAGAAAGAGAGAGAGAGAGAGAGAGAGAGATTGGGAGATTCAAGGGGACTATCTATCATAGCAGACAGCCAAGAGGCCTCTAATCTGTATACGGCGTCAATTGAGCTTGAAATGTCTTATCTAGACTTGGCAATGGCTACATATACTACCTATATAGGTATGTATGTAGAAGTTCAACCTGGGCCGGTCCCCTTGCCGGTCCAATCCTTAGAAGAATAAGTTTCTCCTCTAAACACAATGTAGCATTCGATTCATTTCCCTGCATTCCAGCATTATCCCTAGTCCCCCCTCGGATCACCCACTCTGGGTTATCATCCCGTCGAGATAACAAAGTACTACTTTAGGTATAAACGCGGAGAAAGAACGCGCAACTTTATAAGCTAAGGTTACTCTGTGCGATATGACCAAAAACCAACCATTCGGACCGGCCAGCGATATAAGGTATAATGTCGGATACACCACCCGATGTAGTATTGTAGGACCTATTAATTTTAATCAAATGCACCGCCAAGATAGTCTACGTTCTGCTTTAGCCGGAAGACTATGCTTTTCTTCTTCAATTTGGCCTTAGTTTAGTCCTAGGAAAGCGCTGCTTCTTCCTTACACATCGCTTCTCCTGGTTTCCTGCCCCTAAGACTCAACTTCGAAAGAAAATTATTTTAAAAAAACAAGGAAGCTCATATATTTCCGAACAAACCAGAGGGATAACCGGATTTCGCCTGTCATGGTATCTGTCACTTTACCCAGGGGCATCGCCATCCAACGTGCACAAGCCGATACGGTGCGCGACAGGATTGAGCGGATCACCGAGGACCTCAAAGATATCAAAGGATTTTTCCCCATCAAAATATCCCCCAGAAGAACACAGAAGTTACGCGAGTTTCTTACATCTGAGCTCGACTCACTCCGCAGCCAGCCCTTTGATCTTTATGATCAACAAGGGAAGGTAGACTATCTTCTGATAAAAAATTACCTCGAAAGACAGCTGCGCGATTTGGAACTCAACTCTAAACAAGATGAAAAGACTGCACTGCTTCTACCATTTTCAGACACGCTGCTGGAGCTGTGTGAGGCTCGTGCTATGGTAGTGTCGATGAATTCAAAAGACGCTGCCCAGAAGCTCGTTGAATCCCAGTCTCAAATCGCAGCCGTGATAGACATGGTCAAAAACAACTCGACCAAGATCCGGATGGAGAAAACGATTGCATTTAGAGCGGCGAGAAACATAGACTCATTGCACACAAATCTGAAAGAATGGTTTGAATTCTACAAAGGCTACGATCCGTCGTTCAATTGGTGGGTGTCACATCCGTATGGAGTTGTGGAAAAGGGCCTGAAAGATGTTTCAGCAAGTATCCGAGAGAACTTGGCTGGCATTCGCCCAGGCAACGAAGATGCGATAGTGGGGGATCCTATCGGTCGAGAGGGCTTACTTAGCGAACTCTTGGGTGAAATGATTGCCTATACACCGGAAGAACTAATCTCGATCGGAGAGAAGGAGTTCAAATGGTGTGTTGGCGAAATGAAAAAGGCATCACGCAGCATGGGGTTCGGGGAGAACTGGAAGCAGGCCCTGGAAGAAGTCAAGAATGATTTCGTTGAGCCCGGAAAACAAACCGAATTAGTCCGAGATCTCACGATGGAGGCAATATGCTTTGTCGAAGATCATCAACTCGTCACCGTTCCGCCGGTTGCCAAGGAGAACTGGCAGATGTTTATGATGTCGCCCGAGCGACAGAAAGTAAACCCTTTCTTCCTCGGAGGTGACTGTATCATTGTCTCATATCCAACCGATGAGATGGACCATGAATCCAAGCTAATGGGGATGCGTGGGAACAACATCCATTTCTCACGCGCTACGGTCTTCCATGAGATGATACCCGGACACCATTTACAGATGCACATGATTGCGAGATATAGACCCTACCGCCAGCTATTTGACACCCCGTTTTGGATTGAAGGATGGGCTCTGTATTGGGAGTTTATTTTGTGGAACGACGAACGGTTCAAAAAGACGCCACAGAACCGGATCGGGATGCTGTTTTGGCGACTTCATCGATGCGCCCGAATTATATTCTCCATTAAGTTCCATCTTGGTCAGATGGCTCCTCAGGAGTGCATTGATCTACTCGTTGATCAAGTCGGACACGAACGTGCCACCGCAGAAGGAGAAGTGAGACGATCATTGAATGGCGATTACTCGCCGTTATATCAGGCCGGGTATATGCTGGGTGCATTGCAAATATATGCACTGCGAAAGGAGACTGTTGAGATGGGACACCTTGCCGAGAAGGAATTTCATGACCGGTTTTTGAAGGAGAATTGTATGCCAATCGAGTTGGCGCGGGCCTTGATGCAAGATCAACCGTTATCGCGCGAGCACAAGCCGTCTTGGAAATTCTATTCCTTATAAGATCTATTTCATCTCAGCCTATATGGCTAGGAGAAACAAACGAGGATATTCTTGTCCATCAATGAATTCACCTGGTGAAGACACGAACTTCCTATATAAATTGTTTATCTTGCGGCTTCGGGGGGGGCTCGCCCTTGAACTCCAGCATCACTCCTGATTTTATGGCAAAATCTTAATGGGTTTCTACTAGGATCAATTGAAACTAGTGATCCTTGTAAATAAATACCAATGAATGAATGTTTTGACCTTAGTGACGACTAGAGGATGAGTTCTATAGGTTGTGGCGTCCATATCTCATTCTCATTGACGGATTCAGATACCGGGGACTCTAACTCGCCGAACTGCTGTGCTTCCGAAGGCCGCAAGGTAGCCTAGGCGAGATATTGTTTTGGGGCGCATATAGGATCTCGCTTCTTCAGATCAACTACGTCATAGGCCCATACAAAAAGCTCGGCGCTAGCCATGTATGACCTACATAGACCGGAGCTGTACGGAGTACATACTGTACAATGTGCGCATCAGAATCAGTGTTCAACCCCGCAGTCGTATAACCACATCTGGGTAATATATCATTGTAGCTTTATTAGTTGAAGGTTTACTTTTTAAGCCGAGGTCTTTAATCTAATTGCCGATAAATAGGCATAATATTAGCTTCAATTTGCCTCAATCGTAAGTCATGTGCGCATCAAATGATCATCCATAGACCACTACCTATTATGATAGCATACTAATATTGCATCCATGGAATGTACTCATACCAACTATTCCGTGGTTGCATTGTTGGGCTAAAGGTGTCCATACGTCATGCAGCCAGGTTGGTGGGTCTGGGAACAGTCTGGGGATATGTACAGTAGAATGGCCTCACGTTTGAAGAACAGGCTATGGAAGAAAATAGAATGTTTGAGATAACCGTGTCAATCAGAGCCACAAATCATGTTCACGCATGCAGTGAAAGTGTTGTAGATCTAAATCGTATTCCCTGTATATAACTAGTGATGGTAGAAAGGTCAGAAATAGTAGAAAGCGTAAACTGTGGATCGACCTGGGGTTACAGCCACCAAGCTTCCAAGATTTTATGCTTTGGCAAACTTGGCGCTGCACTAGTTATATATGACCTGAGGTTGGAAACAGGTACGGGCCTTTCATCAATGACGTCACGACATCATTGCCCCTGCCCCAGATGGACCCCAGAACAATATAAATATCCCTTGGACTTCCCCAGAAGTCAAGTATTCTTCATCACTCATCTTCCACTATCTCAGTCAATCTTTTTAAAAGAAAACCCACATTTTCCCACTTCCAAATCACAATGGAGACCGTCAAGGTACGTGATAACCCAACTCTCTTAGTACTTGCCTTGTCATTGACTAACCAAAAATTATAGCAAGCCGCCAACTACGTCGCTGAGACCGTCCAGGGCACTGGAGCTGAGGCTTCCAAGGAGGCCAACAAGGGCGTCGCTAAGAGCAGCGATGCCAATGTCTCTACCCGCGCCAGTGCTGCCAAGGACGCAATCTTCGACAAGAAGGACGAGCTTTCCCATAACACTAAGGCCGATGTCCACAAGGGTAAGCTGAAACCATTGAAAATGCTGGTTAGAGTAGTACTAACAATGTTGCAGAGGCTGCCAAGAACTAAAGTGCCAATACTCTTATGAGCCACTTGTTCTGTACACCATCTAGGCGGAATTCCTGTCTTTTGATATGACGATGTAAATAGCGAATTAATACCATCTGCGATTCACAACGTTGATAAACAAATTTGGACAAAAGCACACTAAACATGGCACTAAGGTAGATTCGTTGACGTGAAATGTCGGCATAAGCATGCGTGGTGAATCCCAAAACGAAAAGTTACATTTCGCACATGCTAAAGCTTGCCCATTATAAGGATAACCTATTGAGCGGGCCCACTGCTGCGTTATGCTACATGGCATTTTGTGGAAACGCAAGAAACACACATTTAGTATACGTGTCTTCACACGTTTCAACCGAGATTAGATATAACGAGCATTTTCACAGGAGTGTAATGATATTACGCGTAGACATTGCCTATATGTCAATTTTGGGGCTACTTTTTGGGTTTCTTTGGTAGGAAGTTCCTACTCGCCCAAAGGCCAATCCCACAGCGAGATGCACGCATAATTCTTCTTTGATGACTGCGCTGCATCCTGCATCAAGGTAAGGGATATGCTTTTTCGTTGGATTGAAGTAGAAGAGAATATTTAATTTTCAAAAGACATAATTTGGCAGGAAATAGAATTGGGGTTCAAAATGTGGCTCGAAGATATTTCTCAGCCCGTACTCGACCTACGGGTCTAGGCCTTCGACCCAAAAAACTCCCCCCCCCCCCGGCTGAGGAATGGGTATGGGCGAGACCTACGGAGTACACTTACTGCACCAAGATATTCTCCACTTCTACGTATTGGCAGTACCAACAGACTCTACCGGCTGACGCGGTAGTTCATGGACCACCGGCCATAGATCGGTCCAGTATTATTGGGTGGTGGGTGCGGCTGAACTCATTCTTAGGGCGGAATGCATGAATCAGAATTGGGACTCCTAACTTCTTACTAGCCTTGCGATAAGAGACTTCATCCTTCTAATCAGCCTTGAGCGTGCGCTGTCAGAACATCGGTTGTGGTATGAAGCTCCGCGATCCTTGCTCACCCCGCTCAGCTGCTCCCGTCAGGATAACGGGATCCAGGCTTCCAACCTGTAATTGGTTTAGAACGCAAAGCAAACAAATCGACTTGGGCTTATGACCATCTGCCAAGATGAGGAGATCATCTTTTCCCAGTCCTAGATTATTTGAATCATATGACTAAATATATAAACGGCAAGAAAACCACCCACTTTATAGATTCAATCTCTCGGGCTTTTGCATCCAGTCTAAGCCTAACAACAATTTATCTATTTTGTAAGGCCCAGAGTATGTCTACGGGATCTCTTACTACATGTCCTAGGTAAAGATGTTATGTATAGCTAATGTCATACCTCCAGGGCTATCCTCCTACCAACACGATGTGTTATAACATGATAACATATACCTGCGGTCACACCCTCAAATCCCAGTCGACCATCTGCACATGTGACGAACGGGGCTCGGATATGACCTCAAGCTTCAAGTGCAAAACATCATGCACGGGGTCTTAGACCTGGTCACCATTCTTGGCCGCGCGGGAGCCTCGTGGCCCTCACCAAAGTCCTCTGGAGTAATGAGGGGTTGACGAATGGTAGCGTTCCATATATGATCAAACTTTCGGGAATATGTATCTCCGTTACTGGCAGTGTAGCTCTTACAACCTTCATGTGGTGATTAATATATATATGGCCGCTTACTTTGTGTGGACATGAACAAAATTTTGGGAAAGTTTACAATGTCTTCTGTGTTATATGTGCTTGATGCAGATTGTTTCAATAAGGAATGTACCCCAAGAAAGAGCGTGTTAGTCCCGCAAGTTTCTAGCTGTTTCATTTAAGTCAAGAAAGTGACTTGAATGGCACCCAAAAGAAATGCTTTATTCAAACAGCAGTACAGCGCTGAACCCGTAGTCTTTCCTATTTCGCAAGACCCAGGGATACTCCCTCGGGGGCGGATAAATATGATACATGCAGTCCCACCCTATAATAACTCATATATTATCTTGGATCTTGCCATATTCAGGCAGAGCCCATTTTAGCATCCATTCTGAATCGAGAATTTGTTTAGTAGTAGGGCGATTCTCAGGTCTGAATGAGAACATCGGCCTTAGCATATCGAAGAAAGCTTCCTTCTCCCTTGCATCAAATGGCGGTATATCACTATCTCGCCTAGGTTGTTGCACGCTATCCTCAAATCGATCGTCCCAAGATCGGGAAGGGTTGCGGTTTATTGGCCTACCATCCTTAGTAAATTTCAGTCGTCGCGCCTCCCACTTCCTCCACCATTCAAGTGGCAAAACACCAAGAGCATCGACATGCTCGTAGGTCATGTCATCCTCCGTCGCGAGAAAGCCTTCAAATAATGGCCGTTGGGCTATGATAGACCATATCGTACAGGCGAGAGTCCAAATGTCCGATGAAAAAGAAAGAGGGTCATTTGTTCTGCCATTCAAAATAGGCGGTATACCACTTCAAGAAGGAGGTATAATAAAATAGGAAGGCGGTAGTAGAAGGGGTGTTAACACTTTTTCGAAGTCACTGTAAGGACATTGGCATCCCGGAAAATTTAGAAAATTTAGAAAATTTAGTCAAATTTAGTTACAACTAAATTTCAAGGAGAGTTGATACAGAAATACAGAGAGTTGAACACCGTTGATTGGACCCCCTATTTTTACGATACGGCACCGACAACCAAAGACAAACACCTCAAAACTGCCTTTGGACGCCAGGAACACCCAAGGGCACAACGTACCTACATTGCCCAGGTGTACCTACATGAGTTCATGTCTTGGGTGGTACCTTGGACCCGACAATCGCAATGTTCCAGACTATTTCTACTTCGGGCAATTGATTGGTGTGCCACTTGACGTAAGCTGGTGGACTGCCAATGATATGATAGTGGATGGATCATCAGTTGAAACGTGTCAGGGCACCACTGTGAACGTCAGTTGATGTTGACGCAAAAATCTGATCCGAGCCGTGGGAACAGCATCGATTGTACTCGGTGTGAGGACTCCATATTGAAGAAAAGTGGCTCTTGTGGCTCCCTCTCCCAACGGCGGAGATCAGCGACGCTAAGTCAGGCCAAGAGTCCAATAGTAACTCCATGACCCAATTCTAATAATAACCAGTCCAGGCCAAACGGATTCCACCTTTTTTTCTTTCATGCGTGCGCATTATCTTTGTCTCACCTCTCGTTTCCCCCGTCTTTCTAGAATCTCCCATTCCCCTCGTTTTAATCCATTCCCTTTCATCTTCATGCTGGGTTCTTGATTTCCTCCGGCCACTCGTTAATGCCGGATTGCCCACTCGTTTCTGCTTTGACGTAATGGATCTACATCACTTGAGCTTGCATGCTCGTACGGATGGGACGGATACTTTCCTCGAGCTTATTGCGAATCCATTTCGCTCTGCAGTAAGTTTTTTAAATTGTTTCGAGAAAAGAACACTATGCTGACAAGCTACAGTTTACAGTTACTGCTATTTGGGCCTCGCTAGGCACCTCGATCGGCGTCACTGTCCTCCTCGCCCTCCTCTTCTCTCTTATTCGACCCCGTCACTCACTTGTCTATGCGCCCAAAGTCAAGCATGCGGACCTCAAACACACGCCGCCCCCGGTGGGCAAGGGCTTCTTCGCCTGGGTCAAACCGGTCATCAATACACGGGAATCGCAGCTGATCGAGACTGTCGGCCTGGACGCCGCAATCTTCCTCCGATTTACCAAAATGTGCCGTAACATCTTTATCTTTCTCAGCATAATCGGCTGCCTCGTCATGATACCGGTCAATGTCACACAGAGCAAGGGTTCTACCGACTCATCGGCGTCTTCGGCATTCAATATGATGACACCCCTCAACATCACCAACCCCACGGCTATTTGGAGTCAAGTGGTATGCGCCTGGGCTTTTGATCTTATTGTTGTTTTCTTTTTGTGGAGGAACTATCGCGCTGTACGGAACCTGCGGAGGCAATATTTCCAAAGCTCTGAATATCAGCGCAGCCTGCATGCCAGAACCTTGATGATCACGGACATCCCTCCCAACAGTCGTACCGATGAAGGTATTCTGCGGCTGACCGACCAGGTTAATCCAACCGCGGCCCTCCCGCGAGCTGCGATTGGCCGTAATGTCAGGGATTTACCCCGGATCATCAAAGAACATGAAGAGGTTGTCCGAGAACTCGAGTCCGTTTTGGCAAAATACCTTAAGAACCCGGACCGATTGCCCGCGAAGAGACCGACTCTACGTCCCCCTCGCCGACAACGCAACCAACTCCCCGGTGGCAAAGTGGACGCGATCGATTATCTATCCGTTCGAATTCGCGTCTTGGAGGAGGAAATCAAGCACGGACGGGCGTCGATAGATCGCAGAAACGCAATGCCCTACGGCTTTGCCAGCTGGGACAATATCGAGCACGCTCATGCCGTGGCATGGAACGCTCGCCGGAAGCGCCCTGAGGGCACCACTATTGCTCTTGCGCCGCGGCCCAGCGATATCATCTGGGAAAACCTACCACTTACAAAATCGGCACGCAAATGGAAGCGACTAGTCAATTCCATCTGGGTGACCTGCTTGACACTTGTGTGGATTGTTCCTAACGGTCTGATTGCTATTTTCTTGTCCAATCTGTCCAATCTGGGTTTGGTATGGCCGGCATTCCAGACCTCGCTGTCAGGGCACCCGAACGTTTGGGCTGCTGTCCAGGGTATTGCATCGCCCGCACTGACTTCCCTCGTGTATCTGGCGCTTCCCGTCATCTTCCGTCGTCTTTCTATTCAGGGTGGCAGCAAGACTAAAACATCCCGAGAGCGCCACGTGCTGGGGCATCTGTATGCGTTCTTCGTTTTCAACAATCTGATCGTCTTTTCACTCTTCTCGGCAGCTTGGTACTTCGTGTCGTTCGTGGTTGACAAAACCAAAAACCACGAAGACGCCTGGCATGCCATCTTGGAAAGCCGGATGTATGCTAAGTTGGTAAGCGCTTTATGCACCGTGTCACCGTTTTGGGTGACGTATCTTTTGCAGCGCAATCTCGGCGCTGCTATCGATCTTGTGCAGCTGGTTACTATGGTTTGGGTCTGGTTCGCCAAGACTTTCCTCTCACCCACACCCCGACAGGCAATCGAGTGGACCGCACCGCCACCATTCGACTACGCCAGTTACTACAACTACTTCCTCTTCTATGCCACCGTGGCTTTCTGTTTCGCTACCTTGCAACCCATTGTACTGCCGGTGACGGCATTGTATTTCGGCGTGGACGCCATGTTGAAGAAGTATCTCTTGATGTACGTGTTTGTGACTAAGAATGAGTCTGGTGGTGCATTTTGGAAAGTTATATTCAATCGCCTGATTTTCGCTACTATTCTTGCCAACGTGATCATTGCTCTCGTTGCCAAGTCGAGCGGCACGTGGAACATGGTCTTCTGCGTGGCCCCCCTACCTTTCTTGATGATTGGGTTCAAGATCTATTGCGTGAAGACGTTTGACTCCGATTGCGAGTTCTACAATCGTGCAAACCTAAGCGATGCGGAGGCTATAGGCGCGAACACTTCCGACAAGAAGGCGTCAGACCGTCTGAACAGCAAGTTCGGACACCCTGCTCTGTACAAGCCACTTTTGACACCAATGGTGCACGCCAAGGCAGCTGCGGCACTAAAGGAAATCTACCAGGGTCGTCTGGACCAGGGAGACACAGGCGGCGAGTACTCAGACATTGCCATGAACCCGATGCTTGCATCGCAACCCGGCAAGTCCGCCGAACCAGCACCATTCGAGGTCGTCCCGGAGAACCACCTAGACTTCTCGTACTACAAGGATCGAGCAGACTTCCGAGACGAGTTCGGAGGAGGCATCTACGGCCGACCCGAGGATCTGATGACAGAGCGTTCGCACACACCCCGCAGTACTCTGAGAGGCGAGTGGTCTCCCGGCTCATCGCGTGCCTCATCACCAACACCCTCTCTGCCATCAATACCACCGCTACATACGCACAATGGTTACGAACACCCCGACCCGACAGGACTGGTCCACCCGGCCTTCCGTGTGCCGCTATCGCGGGGCGACAGTGGCACAGGAGCATACTCAAACACAGACGAGGTGGAATCCAGACTCCTCAACCATGCACAGGCTCCTGGGCAGATGGATATCACGAATCCGCTCGGTCGCTGGCGGACCGGTGGTTATGGGCCCGTCGGCCAGGACGACGAGCCCTCGTACACCTCCTACGATGCTTACCGTCCACAGCGGTAAGCTGTGATTTGTTAATATCGGCTTTGCTGAGCCAGCATGTGCATTTTTGTATAGCCTTTTTGTATTCTAGCCTGGCGAACATTTCTCGGGGGGACTTGGCGTCATTTTTAAACACGAAGTTCACGATTAAATCTTTTTGTCTGCTTAAGTCTGTCTTGGAAATCACTATGTCCACATAAAATGGGCAATTTCAACATCGAAGTATCAAACTTTTCCAATTCCCACGGTTCTCGAATACTAGTCCAGCTCTTAATTCAACAGCATTCTTACCCATAGTGCTAGCAAACACCCGTGGACTACTACGAACTCATTACACACAACCATTAGACAGAAATGGGCCAATAGAATCCATTTTGAAATATGAAGTTTTCTCAGCTCACGTTAGACTTTATAAAATGCGCAACGGCAGCAAGTTCACGTTTCCCACTTGGAACCACATGTCCACCCGAGTGCCATATAACAATCTGTTTCTTTTCATCCCCCACCTGACAATTTTGCACCAACCTCATCGACGCATTCTCATCCACAACGGTATCCATACTCCCCAAAAAATGTAGCACAGGCGTCCGAATGACGGGATCGTAAAAAGCCCGATAATCCGGATGAGAAGCAACATAACCCGAAATACTAACGACGAACTTGAGCGGCGGGTGTTCAAGCGAGGCGAAGCAAGCGGGATATGGAATCCCAGCCTCCGCTTCCAATCTGGCAAATGCATCTTTTCGATTTCCTTCTAACAGCGAGGCGACCATAACAGCCGCCGCGGCCCCCTGACTAAAACCAACAATCCCATCGAACGGCCCGGAATCCTTGAGAAGAGACGCAATAGACTCCAGGGCGCCTTCTAGTCCCGGGTAAAGTCCTTCGATGGATTCAGATTCGAACCAGCTCCATGAACCATGCCGATTGCGCAGGTCGGATGTGGCACCCGTGGAGGACTCTAGTGCGAATGGAGCTGTCGGGTACACGAGTTCAACTCCAGGCTGGAGAGGGCCGAGGGCTCGGTGTATTAATTTTTCTAAGGCTTGGAGTTTTGCTCGGAAGAGTTGGCCGGATTGGCGGGATCCTATAGTGGTTAGATTTACTTCGTAGTCACTGCGCGATTCTGGCGTTAAATACCGTGGATCATCAAGATTTTCATGGTTGGGTTAGATATCTAAGGGAATAAAGAGAAATTTTACTTGATGTACATGGGAAGGGGTATATATTGTGGGAAAGAGAAATACAGGCTATTTTACCACTAGACCATAACTAAAATTCGGTTTCTGTTTAGGGCCTAGGGGGCTTATATTTTTAGTTCGACACATATAACTAGCAGACTTGCAGTTTTAAACTAATGTGTGCGCATCCCGCCGCCTGGGATGTAACTGCCGAAGCGATAGGCTATAATAACCGGCGATGCGCGCTGCGCACGCTATGGCTCTTCAACGCAAAAAGGAAAAAGTGCTAGAAAAGACAGGCGGAGTTGAGTGGAAACATGAAACTCGGACAGTAGATCCTGATATGGGGCCGGAAACCCCGGTCTCCAGACTTCTCACCCGCAACACTCGCACTCACCTTAGAGTGCCTCTTGGAGACTGAGGGCGCATTGAGTATTGACCATGCAGAATAATCGATTAAACATCTGAGTGGACGGGAAGCCCTGTTTTTCACACTCTATGGTCGTACATACTCGTTACTTCGATGGAAGTGTATAATGCAAAGATTCATGGAAAATCCGATTTCCAAACGGGAATGAGTGTCTACCAGTGCGGTGGAGGCATCTGAGATGCACAAATTGATTCGGGTAGCCCCCAGTTTGATGATGTTGACAGTTAGCCATTGTTGGAGATAATGGGCGATTGAAACACAAGGGCTGTTTGAGAATTGTCGCGAAAGATAGATTCAGATGCTTCGTTGGCTACCGAAGTTCCGACAGACGGAATCATAGATGTATCTCGGTCACTTGTTTGTGACGAAATCGCAGTGTCCCCGGTTGAATCTGCTGTTGAAAGTCTGGCTCTGGGAGAGACATCGGACTCTGGCGAGACCGATTACCCGCACGTATTAGAGGGGGAGGGCTTGACCAGAGCGCCATGAAGCTGAAGATATTCCCTGATTTTCGGCCATCTATTCCCCACGAGCCCAAGCGGCGTCATTATCGTATCAGACACACAATTTATCTCGGCACCAGCTTCGACTAGTATCTTGACGACTTAGAGGGGGCTCATATGGCCAACTAAAGCATGCTTATCAACCCCAGCTTGGATCAGGAGATTCGAGATCTATTCATGCCTTTCCCATTCACAAATCATGGCCCAAACCGCTTGTCCGGGGGTTTCAATAGGTATCTGCTGTTGTATAGAAGACACTACGGGGATAACAATCACGTAACCTTCGGGGGAGTCGGGGGTAGCAACTGCGGGTTGTCAGCCTTTGAACCAAAACTGCAAGACTAGATGGGTGGCAGCCCTCTGCTTGAACTCTATCCACGGTAGTGACATGTCGCGATATCTCCTTGTTGACTGCACTAGTGTCCCAGGGGCCGCCTGTAATGACAACGTTGCTTTTTTTTGCCGATTTCCGTTCACTTTCTGATGCGATGACCAACCTAATCCCAAGCTCGACCGGATTGTTCTTGCGGAAATCTCAATTTGTAAAGGCACGTTGATAAACGCCTTTGCTATAGAAGACATCAGCGCTGGCAAAATAGATACATGTAACCATGAAAGGCGGGACAGCAGCCTACCTGGCGAGAATACCATACTCCTCCTCGATCTAGCCCATTACATAGCTGAGAGCTGAGTGTTCTGTTCTCATCAAGATAAAGCTTTGATATAATGTTTTTCTGTGGTGACAGTAAATCCATGTTGACAGAAAATTAATCAAGTAGATGGAAATATTTCGCTAAATAATTACCCAGAGTTTAGGATGGCAATCTGGAATTTCCGAGTGAGCTTTTGAGCCCTTTCACGCTTCAAGATATAAGAGAGAATAACTGGCTATATACCATTGTCTCGCCCCACTGCCAAGGCTACTTGAAACCAATGAAGAGTCGTCAGTCTATTTATTCGGTGTGACCGAACGCTCCCTAGTTATCTATTGGATCTTTGCAGCTGTAGTTCGTTACGTATAATTATCTAATCAAATTCCTTTTGATTTTGCCCCTAGATTGTACACTTCAGGGCTACTTCCTACAGGATCCCGGGATCCAGTGAGGCATTCGAACTATGACTATGTATTTTCCTATGCCAATATTCCTCCCAGATTCCTTATTATTTAAGCCCTCCCCAATTCCTAGATATTGACCATGCTCTTTTCTTTAGAATACACCCGTGTTCCAAAGTTCTCGCTATATCAAGTTCTAGTTGTCTTTCTGACTTTGACTTGATTTGTTTACTTTTGTCAATATTATTCGTCATGGTGCGCGCTTTTTCCGACGAATACTCTGATGCCTTCCCTTTTGAAGAAGAGACTCTTCCCCATACTTCGGCCTTTGTTCAAAACACACCCCGAAGCATACTTTCCTACTTCGAACAGAATCCTCCATTTCCAAGTTATGTCTATGATCCTTATATGCAATCTCCATGGACCTTGGGTGGCTTCGACCTAAACATTCCTGTTACGTCCCCTCAAATTGGCATACACTCTATCGCCGGATGGGTCAGAGACAACGCTTCGCCAGCTGGGGCAGAGAACATGACAAATTGTTCTTGCATTGAATTTGAACGCTCTGATCCAAATGACCATCAACAAGGGCAATCTTCAGCCCCAACAGGAGACCTGTTGAAGGAGGCAACCTATGAGGTCAGTCTACCTGATAACCGCACGTCACGTAGGCGTCGCTGTAAACCAAACACCAAGTAAGTTTGCTCGATACAGGTATCTATTCTTTTCCCATTTGTCTAAATTAACAAATTTCCCCAAGGGGAAGCCTCGCCAGTCCTATTAAATGTGATTGGAAAGATTGCACAAACCCACGCCTGTTCACCCGTGATGCATCGTTGTGGCGGCACATCAAAGAGAAGCACATATTCCCTGGCGCATTTAAATGTTCTTATCTGTCGTGCGATATGTCATTCGGCCGAAGGGACAAATTGATTGAGCATTTACGATCTGCTCATTCCGATCGATATCCGGGAAGAAGTCCTACTGCGATCTAAATATACTAGAGTACAGTGTGGGCTTCGAGAAAGCAAGACTAAGAACACGCTAGCTACCGTCTAAAACAAAGCATATGTTTCAACCATCTCCAGTACATACCGCTATATTCTTGAGAATACCCCAATATGGGACATATCCATATGGAAGTCACGGATCAGAATATGTGTAAAAAATATAAAAAAAAGCACCACGAGGAGTATAAAGTAATTGTTTGCACTTGGATGGATTAGTTAAAACTATCAAGGACTAAGGTTGCCATACTTAGTTGATATAGGGTTCGAATACCCGAATATCAGTTAACCGCATGTATGCATACCATATGGAGGTGCATAACTATTACGAGTTAGTCATGTCTGCACAGATTGTGAAATATTGCGGTTTTGTTATTCAAGAGAATTCAATATCCCTGAGGTTACCCATATGTTGTACATTATACAGACAGATTTCTAGAACAACATTCTCCACTTTTTGTAGTAATCGTATGTACCCTTAGTGCAGGTTCGCCGCCCCGGGGCGGTCTCTCTTAGTAGTATATTAGGATGATCCCCATTTGATATCTAACTATTTTGCAGGCTCATTCGTCACTTATGAGAAGTTTGGGACAATTTATCCCGGGGTCAGAAAGTCGGGGGAGTGGAGACCACGCTATTTAAGCTCATTTCAAGGGTCCACAGAGGAAGAATCAACACTAAGTTATGCAGGGGCCAGCTTCCAACGCCAGGATTGACTCAACCTTGGCGGCCTCTGATTGATGCTATTCGATCGAATTTTTGCACTATACAGTAATCTGTTTAATCAATTAGACTTTGCGGTGGGATCCGAATAAGCAATACATAATTGCTTCTCACATTTAAGCCTCGGGCCTTCACTCCACGTGAAGTAAAATTTCCTGGCCTATCTTGTTAGCCTGGTCTAGCGGATTAAAACTTGGCATAGAATAGCTGAGTTATATTTGCAATTCATTTCTTGGAAAAGGAGGTTTTTGGTACTGTTAGCTCTTGCAGTAGTCTGAAAAAGTTCGTCTCAAACACTAGTGCTCTTTTCCATATCAATGCGTAAAGATCATCCGTACAAGATACTCTCGCTCCCCCAGGCTCAATTTCGGATTCCGTTAGCGCCGACGCCCATGCATAGCTTACAGAGTGTCTCTGTAGAGGAACATCCAGCCCTAGTGGGTCGACTCTCAACTATGGATTTGAGACCTGTAGGGGAAAAGAATAGCCACGTGACACTCGCGGTCTTGTGATGTAAGTTGCTTCGCTTCGCTCCGCAAATATATAGAATTAGTTACTCGGTAGTAGCTAGTAGAGATCCTACTTTCCTTATAGTAATTAAATTATATCTAGCTACTGTACTCTTAATATAGCTATCCTAGTATAAGTAAAGCTTCTTTTCCTCCTTATCTCTAAAAATTTATATATTTAAGAACTAGCTTATATCTAGTTTATATAATTCCTATTACTTCTTAATCTCTCCATCTAGTATACGCTTACTTAGTATAGTCGGAATAATTTTCTATAATAATATTATCGTATCAAAGAAGATAATAATACCGGTAGTAATAAAGATATATATATGAGGATCTAGGGAAAGGAAATTCGATTCTACTAAAGATTTCCGCCTTAGCGTAGTTTATTATTTATTTAATTGATTATAAAGGATCCTATAGAGGATCCTATTTCGGGGATTCTTTTCTTTCTTTTCTTTTACTCCTTAAACTTAGTATTCTCATTAAAATATACTCTTTCCTTTAAAGAACTAGCTAGGCAACAAGTATACTCTGAACCCGTCTAACCTAAATATGACTAGTTTGCAGTGCGTAACACTGTCTACGAAGCTCTATTCTATAAGCGTATATGATAGCTATACGCTTGGCTAGGGATAACTCACCTTTCAGGCTATTTTCCACTGCTACTATGGCATAGGAAGGTTATGGAAAAGAGAGAAAAAAATGATACCTCGTTGTCGGGATGATATTAAAGTGGGGTAGTGGGTAAGGACTTATAATACATATTTAGAATGCGCTTAGGATGCTGCTGATTCAGCCTGGCATAGTGGTAAAGTACCGGTTCTCAGATCGACATATTAACTTGTACTCTCGATACTGCTGACACCTCGATACCCCACTTCGCTGCGTATGTGCCATTTCAGATGATCATCCTTAACTCGCGGGGCGATTGATCCCCCACGGAAACATGCTCGACAGTTGATACGAAGAAAAGGGACAAATGAACGACCTCGAAGAAGCGATCCGGGTGTCTCGCCAGGCGGTCGCGGCCACTCCGGATGACCATCCTGATCTCCCAATATTGTTGTATAACCTTGGGAACAAGCTTCAAAGTCAATATGAAAAAACAGGACGGATGGATGAGCTTGACGAGGCGATCCGCCTATCTCGTCAGGCAGTTGAAGCAACTCCTATCGAGAATCCCAGCCTTACGGGATGGCTAAGCACTCTCGGAAACATGCTTGAAACTCGATACGGGCGGACAGGACATTTGGATAACCTCGAAGAGGCCATTCGAGTGTCTCGTCAGGCGATTGAAGCAACTCCTGTTGGCCATCCCGATCTTCCAATATTTCTAAGCAACTTTGAGAACAAGCTACAAATACGATACGAACAAACAGGACGGATGGGTGGCCTAGGTGAGGTGACTAGCCTATCGCGTCAGACGAGTCAGGCCGCTCCTGATGATCTGAGGCCTCCGCCATCTGACTCGGCCCATATGCACAACCGATACGTATTTTCTCCATACGGAGGTTCCTACTACCCTCCATCAAAGTATGCTGATCTATCGGAAACTCCACGAGAGCGAACTATGTCCCGCCACCGGGTGTCCCGCCCGCGTCCATCCTCCTCGTTCCATAGTAACCCGCCTACAGTTGACTCGGGCACCTACTCACCCTTGTACGGCGACAATGAGCCTGTGGAGCGTCCTGTGGAGCGTGGTACCTCACGAGACGGATATGGCCGCGCCGTAGCAGCGTACATACAAGACCCAGACGAAGACTTCTACCGCATGCCACCAACAATACCCCTTCCAATGCCCAAGGTGAAGGGTAAGGCCGCCCCGCAGATTCATGAGGCGAGACACTTTAAGCCACACGAGGCCCAAACGAGCCCTGCTATGCCCTCGCAGCGTCGCCCATCCAGAAGTATGGACCGGGACATAGAGCGATATCGATATCTGGACAGATTTAACATAGGGGATCTTAAAGCAGAGCTGCCTGTGGTGTCGGATCGATCTTATAGTCAAATGTCAAGGGAGACTGCCCTGTTAGAGAGAGCCAACAGCCTACGGGATAGCCACAGAAGATCTACGTCCTACCAGGATAATCGACGTGGTGCCCAGGTAGCTGTGGCAAGCTCTAAGCGGCGGCAGCCAACCACGTACAACTACAAGGATGAGCCATCAAGCAATATGGGCGACAATCTAGAAGATCGTGACCATGAAATAAAGAACTACCAGGCAGCACGGTCTGGCCGAAACCCGACTGACGGTGAGCCTTCCTCCGCAGAGGCCATGCTCCCCAAGGCAACCACCAATCGCCAGGGTCAGAGGAGCCGGTCTAATAGCAGCGGTGGCAGCGGTGGCAGCGGCACAGACGAAGAAACGGAAGAAGACAAGGAAACGACTCTCTTAGCAAATGGAGTGAAGATGGGATTTGACCGCAAAACGATTGAAGAACAAACCATCAACATTCTTGCCGGGGAGACCCACAACGCCATACGATTGAACATCGCTGGTGGGCGCCGACCCAAGCAGTATGTCACTAGATCTAACCTTGACTATGCGGGCGGTGCAAGCCGCCGGGAGTTTGAAGATTTACGACGAACCCGAGGAGACAGTCGTTCGGAGCGTGGACTCCGCCGTTCTAGCCAGTCTACCTACGGAAGTACCCGCACGATGCACCAAAGTCAATACGGACAAACACGGCGGATAAACAGCATCGAAGAGGCGAAACGCTTGTCACCCCAGGCGGTCGACCCTGGTCATAAAGCTACCAGTCCCGAAATGACCCACGAAATCAGCAGCAGCCAAGCTACGGGTGATAGAATAGTGGACAAGCGTCTACCAGGCTCAGACAGAGATCCAGGTTACGCATCTATGTTGCATACTACAACGTCGACAGTATCCTCGGAACCAGCATCTCCCGTCAATTTTGAAATGTTGCCTTCTGAACAACCCAGCAAGATTGAGCATATAGATGACCACGAAATTCAGTCCCCCGTGTCTGACATTGATAAAATCGGCTCGCAAAAGTCCGATGAAACCGCTTATGAAGAAAAGACAGGCAAAGCTCTTTTACGGGTTTTCCTGGCCGAAGACCCTCTTTTCAGAACACTGTGTGAGAAGGCTATACTGCAGATGGGCCAAAATCGATTTGCAAAGAATATGAGGCGCTTACTAAAATCCTACTACAAAAACCTCTCTGTAGAAGCGGAGAGCGAGGCTGAGAGAGCCGCCGCAAAGCTGCTACGGAGTAGGCAAGGAAGACAACGGATCAGCCAGCAACTTGCTGTTTATATCCTTCAACAAAACGACGAAAACTGGATTGTCCACAGACCGGATCTTCAAGTTGCTCCAGAAGATAAGAATAGGGTCGAAGCATGGCTAACATGCAACTCCGAAAGGCCACTGTCTGTTCTCGAATATGAAGCTCCAACGCCTGGGATTGAATCTTCGACCTCATGTTCTGAAAGCGACTCCGATGTAGACGAATTCCCAAATGTCTCCGATTTGAAACTTACCTTGAGAGGAGCTTGGTCATTCCAGACTCTTCTCAGGGATTTCATGTTGCTTTTTTTGTCTCCTGAGTTAAAGACTGTGCTTCTGTCGATCCCTAAGCGTCATATATGGTTGTCAGAGGCACAGGACCTGTCGTTCGTGAATTGGGTAAAAGTATGGATAGAAGACAGGACTGAAACAACATGGAATTGGTGGCCGCTCGAGTCAGCAAAGCAACCACTGAAGGATGGCGAATCTCGAATGTTCTGGATATGTGTAAGTTCAAACGTCCTCGTATGCGAAGAAAAATACTGAGATCTCTAAGAGCTGTGGTAAGCGGCAGTGGGAAGAAATATCCCCGGATCAACGTGAGCTAGTGAAAGAGATACTCGCTCTGTCGGATGATCAACCCCAATCGCGGTACGTTTGCAGAACAAAGGGCCAAGAATACAACCTGCCAAACTGGCTCGAAGGCATATTTCGAAAAAGACCAAAATCGGAACTAGCTGCACAAGCATCAACAGCAGCCCGAAAATATACACCATCCGAGAATAACGCGTCCGCATCGCAACCGAGGCCGGTTTCTTCGTCCAATGGCGATGGTCAGTCCAGCGCGTCAGCTTTAATCCAGCCACATCGTGGAAACCTTGCCTCGGAACAGCGAATCAAACGATCTCCTTCAAACCTAGCTATGCAGGCTCAGAGCTGGATTTTATTTGGCATTTACGGCTCGAGGAAAACTCTGACACCAACCCAAATTTTAGTTGACAACCAAAGTACCGATTACAGTGTCTTCCAAGAATTGAGAGATTGCTATCACATTCATCGGGGCCGACTCAGGCTATGGTTCTCTATTTGGCGCCTAGAGAACTGCGAGGTCGTCAAAGTACGATGAGGAAGTCCCTTCTTTGACGCTTTATACCCTGAGCGCTGACCGTAATCAGTTCAATAGATTGACGCTTGAACGTATGGTTCGCGAGCACGAAGAACTTCCCACCCACCAGGATTATCAATATAACCCCCGTGCAGGAGCTACAGGGGCAAAGAATCCTCCAATATCACCTCATTTGTTTGAAGCTTTGTTCTACAGCTGTCGCTTCCCTTGCTCTTGGCCGATACCACATGACTGCATGCATGCTCCGACCGGTGTAAAGAACCTAGAACGCATCCCGAAAAGAAAGAGGTGTTTTGAAAGAGATCAAACTTCTCCAATATGGGGCCTCGAAACCGTCTTCGCGGTTTCTTTTGCCTATGTCCTTATGTACCATTGTGTCATAGTAGCTGGCCCCTTCGGGTTTTTCGTGTGGTGGATCAAAGTCCATCCAGGTGACTTGCAAGATGCCTCTATTCCGCTTGCCATCGTCCTGGGTGCGCTCTCTCTTTTTTGGAGTGGTGCTGGAATCCTCACCGGCAGGAAAAGACATTGAATATTGTCTTGGCTCAATTCAATCAGGGTGCACAAGTTTTTCAGATGCTGATTTAAGTGCTAGTCCAGACATTGACCAAAGTTCAACATTTTGAGAATTCATAGATTCACCGACAGGTAATCGCTCCGTTGACAATTCCCTATGATTGAGTTCCGGGCCGGGCCCACTGGGTCTTGGGCTTCGGCCATCAATTAGCGTCGGGATGGGCCGGAGGCTTTTAAATTCAAACCACAAAGTCCTGGTACACTCTCCCAAGTATATCAGTTGACAGAGATTATCGTATGTTGTAGCCAGGTTTAATGTGGGTTTGCCCATAAACTGAGTGGAGCTCGGTTGTCAATCGCTCTTTAAAGCTTTGCCAAGCTCGTCGGGGCCGGGCAGACGATGTGGATTTTTTTATTTTTATTTTTATTTTTGGGACGTTTGAGACATTTGAGAACACGCTAAGCAATTGGGAGAAGCCTAAACCAGACCACCCTCTGGGGCGTATATTGGAACCTATTGGGTTCTACAAACATCCAATCTTATATGCCCCCCCCCCCGTTTCTAACCCTTAGATACTAGCTGCTAACCCGTAATGTGAAGGTTCGTGCTCGGGGCTCTGGCATCCTTCTATCTATTTGCTTTTGTTTGTCGTTATTACTGTGATGTAGATTCATGTCGGTATTACCGCTGGAGCATGATGTTCCCTTTATCATTCTTTTTATTCATGTATGGGATGTGGGGTCAGGGCGCCAAACAGCTTGCGGCGGAAAGCAGGCAACGAGAAGAACGCGCGTAGCAAAATGAGAAAATATCGGTGTCTACCTTTTGAAACAGAGAGCGGAAGAAATATTTTAGAATTCGAGCATGTTCTTATCCCTTTTTGGCCACCTGGCGTACTTAAAATGAACTTTGATCGCCTTTCATCACAATCGTGCTCTCCTTCAGGTGGAAAGTACACCAATTGTCAAATGAAGATGAGAACAACCCCGGAAGGGCATTACCAGTGCCTGTAAATTACTTAAGAACTAAGTGATACCCAGGTGTGTAGTAGAAGTAGGCCTTTAGCATGGTTGGCAGATCCTCCAGGGCTGACACATCTGATTTCAAAGCAACTTCAACTCGACATCCCTCATATTAAGCTATAATGCTTTCTGGCATTCTATCATTGCCTGGGCCTTTGACCCGCCTTTCCTACCAGTCTATGCCGACTACTACGTTCTGACCGGTTTGAGCTTCAGTACATACGGATGGCAAAAAGAAAAATCATGATGACCCGACCCATAAAGGCTTCCATTTCAGTGAGATCGCCACCCCCGCCAAACTGAAACCCAGGGAACCTGACTGTGTGCCTTGCAGATCGACTGTGACGAATATGAGTGGGCGAAGTATGAACTCCATCGCTGCGCTATGCCACCTCTCAGATCATTTCATTTGGAACATATGCGAGGATCGTGTAACACAACTTTGGCGATGCCTGGGAGTTTTTATGGATGGGAAGAACCCGCATTTGTTCCACTTTACGGACCGTTGGAACCTACCTATGTCCTATACCCAAATAATGGGAGTGGTATACGTGCCCTGAGAAATCCTGATCCAATCAAAACTGCAGAGATTACCGTCATTCACAAAGACCAATGCGATATAAAAAGAGCGCCTCTCAGGGATTGGCTCTTTGTACACATATAAGATGGTCGTGGTATGAAGGGGAGATATACAGCCACCCATACTGTCTAAAATGTCATCGAAGGCGACTAAGCAGCATCCGTCTGCAGATGATACCTTAAGCATTTACAGTCGCTCACCGGAATCTCCGAAAGACATATTGAGTTTCATGCCAACAATACTTCCTCCTCGGCACGATATACCGGAAATAAATTCTCTAATTATCAGATTGCACTAGCCCGAGGTTCTACTATAGTTAGTTAGTTAGTGATTTAGTTAGTTAGCTATACGTAGAACTGGCATTCACCCGCGCCACGGGTCCAAGATCAGGAACCTCTAAATTGATTGATATATTCTTTGAAAAAAGAGTGGAAGACGTTAAGCATTGTAGTTCATTGGACAGACACCCGAACTGTCAGGCCGTGATCACGTGAGTATTCAGGGTCCAGCCAATCAGGTCGAAGTACCTTAATCGTGGAATCCAAACTGAGCCAATGCAATTTGATTCTCTACATTTCATTTACCAACTGAGGATCAAAAGCGTTTGGGTGGCCCTAAAAAAATGAAGCAACCGTGAAAAGGGAGCTGTCAGCAAGGGTGGACCGAGTCGCCGAGTAGCAGCGCGCCAGAGCACTGACACAGCTCCAACCCACCAGGAACCGTAACCTCCCGAGGGCTCACCAGCACTCGAAATCCACACCAAAATGGCGTGGTACTCTATCTTACCATCGGAGCTTACCCACCTCGAGAGCTGGGCGGCTCGGATCTTTGTGAGTTTCCTTTTTTCTCTCCCGCCTTTAGCCCTTAGCCCCTTCACTATGACGCAGTTGCTGATTTACCCCGGATTCTGCAGTTCTTCCTCGGTCTCATCACCATTGGCCCCTGGGCTTTCCTCGTATTCCTCGACGCAAGCATCTGGATATATCGACTGATCCTTTGGGAAGTCCCCTGGATTGGTGGACGAGCACGTGGTCGACAGCGCCCTCGCGCGCCGAGCCTGAATGAACGTCCGAGCGGGCAACGGAGGGCATTTGGACTGCGCGGCGTGGAGACGGATACCGGTGACAGCCAGGGGGGAGATCGAGATGCTTCTCCATTGCCGAAAAGGGAGAGAGATCGTGATGACCCTGGGAAGGAGAACGTGAGCCCTGTTGTCCAAATATCGAATCCACATTTGAGTGGAGATGGTGTCTTGAAACAAAGGAGCTCGGGGCAGATATGATGACTGGGTCCCTTTCCTCGTGAGATTTGACGATGTTTACGATCTTGTGGTATTGTTATGTCTCTTGTCTATGGTTTATGTCGTTTTGACTATTGAGCAAACATACATTTCTCTTATTGCCGTTGAGTCTCGAATCGTGCAACACCGTGAGTCTTCCAAGGTTGCATGTACATGACTTATACTACATCGAAGAGTGTGCGATACCAGTAGAGTATAATCTATTACACAAAATCGGTATTAGCAGTGATTTGCCTATCTAATAATTCCCCAACTATCTTATCTCAAAATACCAACCCCGCAGGACCATCTCGGCCTTGTGAGTCAATCAGAAAACATGGACGGACAGTGCAGCCACTCAAAGTAGAGAGAGATAAGCCCATAAAGTTTCCAGCCCAAGTTCGCTTTCTCGTGCGGAGATCATGCGGAGTTAGTAGTTGTTCTGAGAATAAATCTCTCTATTGAGCAAGGATTGTAAACTTCATCAGCTCAGATCTACTCCATAGCGCTTTGAACATGGCAGAAGCTCCATACAAACTAAACATTGATGCACCATGGCCTATTATCCCCAGAAATCTGCTCTATGTTCTTATCGTGGGCTTGTGTGCTGCGATGTGGAGGATTCGACAATATCGCAAGGCTAATTCATACGGGCAAACGAAGACAACTTATTCGGATAATAAGACATCACCAATCATACCTCTGGAAGGATTCAATTGGGAGGAGACCGAGCAGTTACAATATCGGCCATTCAAAGGAAAAGACAAATATAACTTGACCATGGGTGAGTTCCCTACTCTTCCGATCTTATACAAATATGCTAGATCACAACACTCGACACACATCCAGACTAATGCATCTTAGCACTTGAGAACCTCGACCCATCAGAGCTCCTCCCGATGGACAAAACCTACCAGGACCGACTCGCTCTCCGCAAGTCCATACTCGAGCAGCACCATGATGTCGTGGTAGCAATCAACAACGATCAAACACCAGAGGAAGACCCTCGCATCCGCCCCGCCATTAGCGAACTATACAATTTCGTGCTAGGAACATACCTACCAACCCGATACCCGAGCATGTTCAAGCTAAACGCCGAAAGCTCGATCTTCCAAAACCTGGTAACAGGCACAACATGGCCAACAACCCTGTCACCAAGGACGCCAGCAATCCAGGCCCTGGAAATCCTGTCCCAGACAGTAGACGATGATTTCCTGATCCTGCTCCCCGAGCCCTCATCCGATAGCGAGGAACAACCGAAATATGTACTACAGGCATTTGTAACCTGCTTTCCGGCTGGCTTCAACACGCGCAAGAAACTCGGGTTGCGTTTAGTAGATATTCATATACCGGTCCCGCGTTATCGGGAAAAGATGGAGCGCAGCATGGACAGATTCTTTGGACGCCTTCAGGTTGGGAAGTTTGTGAAACGACTCAATTGGAGTATTACTATTGAAACGGGTCTGTTTGCTGCTTTTAGTGGAACACATGCTGTGGCGGGGGAAAAGAGGAGGCTATTGAGCCCGGGGAATTGAATGTTGATCAGGTATGTTGGATGGGAGGAAGTTGATTTGCTGGGATAGCGCTGATATTATCAAAGACTGTTCTCCGATGTGAGCGTCAGACACTGCATCGGCTGCCGGTGTCCGAGGCTCTTGTCTTTACCATTCATACTTACACGTATCCGGTTAAGCAGATTAAGGATGAGGGCTGTGGTGAGGACCTGGCGAATGCGATCGATGGCTTGAAGAGGGGGAATGTGCCAGAAATGCATGCTTATAAGAAGGGAGATGTGTGGGGGGAAGCATTGAAGGACTTCCTAAGGTCCTAGACCACTGCATATATGTTGGGGTTCTGTGCAAAATCCATGAATTATATAGTTCCCTAGTAACAATTCTGTCCATGCGGAGCAGCTAAGACTATGTTAATTCTTGGTAGCTAATGCATGTACCACCTATACCATTATATCATAGGGGATATGCCATTTATACCTAATTTGTAAGTCAAATGTCAGTTAACTACCTATGTAGTATAGGATCAGCATGATCTGTATGGGTGGAATTGTTACTAGGAGGGGTAGATATGATACAAGACTTGGAGCTAAAGGAAGTGTGTTTCTTTATACTTTATATGCATTGTCAAATTTTGGGTTTTATCTTTGTGGGCCTCCAAGACTCAACATTTAGCGCAGGCGCTCGACGGCCTTGATAAGATCGGCCGAAACACCCATGGCAGTAACATCACCACCAGCACCGGCACCCTGGACAATCAGGGGATTGGCACCGTAGCGCTTGGTGTAGAAGCTGATGATGTTATCACTGCCCTTCAGACCTGCGATGGCGCTGTCCTTATCGAAGTACTGCAGGCCGACCTTGACAGCCTTGGCAGCGACATCAATGCTACCAACATAGCGCACAACCTTGCCCTGCTTCTCAGCAGTGTCCTTGATGTTGGCCATCTGGGCATCGAACTCAGGGAGGCGGGTCATGAACTGGGTAATGCCGTCTGCGGATGAAGGCAGAGATTCGAGCTCAGCGGGGATCAGCGACTCAATGGGGAAAGAGTCGGGGCTAGAGACCTCCAGACCAGCAACACGGGCAAGGATGGTCAGCTTGCGTGCAACATCCATGCCATTCAGGTCATCACGAGGATCCGGCTCGGTGTAGCCCAACTCCTTAGCCTGGGCGACGACGGCACTCCACTGCGCATCGGAAGAGCCTGATGCGGGGGCGAAGTTGTTGAAGAGGAAGGACAAAGTGCCAGAGAAGACACCCTCAATGCGGGTGACCTCGTCACCGGTGGCCACCAGGTCCTTTAGGGTGGACAACACGGGCAGGCCGGCACCGACGGTGCTCTCGTGGTACACGAGAGCCTTGCCTTCAGCTGCAGAGGCAAAGATATCCTTCCACAGGGATAGGTCATCGGAGAAACCCTTCTTGTTGGGGGTCACTACTGAGATGCCCTTCTTGAGGAATGTGGGGTATTGCCGGGCCAGGCTAATGTCGGAAGTGTTATCGACCAAAATGGCTCGGCCAGGGGCTGCGGCAAGGTATGTGGCAATCTCCTCGGCCTGTAGGGCACCGCTCTTGGTCAGAGAAGGTACAGCAGAAGCTGTGGCCCAGTCAGCGGCGGGGATGGCGGGCGAATAGGCGGGAGTGGGAGCAAGGAGGGTCTGGGAGGAACGGGCAAGGACGACAAGCTGAGGCGCATTGGGGAGACGAGCAAGCTGTTGGAGGAAGGCAGTACCAACGCCTCCAACACCTGATTCATCAAATCGTTAGTACTCAATTGATTCGGACTTTTCCAAGCTCAGTAGTGGGGGTCACCTACCAATGACACCAAGGTAGATAGGGCTAGCGGACATGATGCTGATTGTATACTTTTTTTTCTTGATGATTTCGATCAATTTAACTTTCTGATTCTCAACCAAGAGTTCAATATCAGATCAAAATTAAAAGATTGATCAATTGAGTCACGAACGCGATCGATTCACCTGAGTAGTGGGGGTGCGGGGCTGCCCCGAACATCGGCCTTAGTCATCAGTGGCTGGCAGAAACTGATATGCAAGGATTTGGCGGTGTATATCGGCCCATTGTGCTTATCGATAAGCGGATGGCATTGTAGCACGTAGAACTTCGGTGAAATTGGTAACTTCCTTCTTGACATAACACAATACGTACCCGTTCACACCATCATGCCTGCAGACCAGGACTCCCTATACGGGCAACCCCGTCTGAAAAAGAACAAAACTGAACAAACCACTTCCTCAAACCTCGCCTTCACCTCTCAGCTCTCTTCACTCATCGCCCAAGATGCGACCTCGGCTTCGTCGCGCGGGCGCCACCGTCCCTCCAAGCATCCGAAGTCAGATATCTTTTCAAAGCACAACAAAGGAACTCAGAAGCGCGCAGCTGCCGATCTCGCAGATGACAACAGGGCGCTCAAGCAGGTCCACAGGAGCACCCAGGACATTGGCTCCGTTGACGCCAGCACGCTGAGCCGGTCTCGACGCCGCATGCAGGAAAAAGCACGCGTCTACGAGGATATGAAGAAGGGACTGCATCTTGCCGGTGACAGTGATGATGATGACATGCCAGTTGATCCATCCGATCCGGACGCCTACCTAGCCCGGCTACGACGCAAGGAGAAAGACGTATTGGTTGATTTCGATCTGAAGCACGCAAACGAGGAGCCGCTCAAGCAAGATGAAACCGATGACGACAATGCATCTATTGTTTCTTACGAAGACGATCTTGGCCGTTCTCGCCGTGGCACTCGCGCCGAAGCCGCCGAAGCCGCTCGCGCCAAGGAGGAAGAAGCCGGTGGCAGAGCTGCCCAGGAACGCTGGCGTCCTACTCGTCCTGACAATTTGATTTACGGAGAGACCGTTCAGACAGAAGCCTTTAATCCCGATGCCAACATTGCGTCCCACATGTCCCATCTCGCTGCTCGCCGTGACCGCTCGCCTACCCCGCCAGAGAAGAAGCATTACGATGCCGAAACAGAGGTTCGCAACCGTGGAACCGGATTCTATAACTTTTCCACCGACGAGGAGGAGCGTAAGCAGCAGATGGAAGAACTCCGAGTTTTGCGAGAGGAGACTTTATTCAAGCGGAAAACGGACGAGGAAAGGATGGCTGAGCGCAAGGCTCATGAAGAGTGGCGAATCAAAGAGATCAACAGACTTCAGGAAGAGAGGAGGGAGAGATGGCGCTTGGAGGACCTTGAAGCCGAACGCAACCCTAAGCCAAAAACCACGCCTCCGCCTAAACCACCGCCCTCGATGTGGTTGTACCCTGAGTCAGACACCCCGTATGACCGAACTAAATGCCCACTGTGGCGACGGTACATGGTCATGGTTTATCCCGACCCAGACGATATTGCCGAATCTACAAAGGACAAGGACAAGGACAAGGAGACTTCCTAGGACTTCCTAGGACTTCCTAGGACTTTCTTGGTTTCTTCTCTCGTGTTCCGCGGTGGCCAAGTGATGCCTTATCACCTTTCCATTGCATTTTCCCGCGCTTTGGTTGACAATGTGCTTTCTGCTTTCTACTTTGCGTTTTCTTTTTGTATGTGTGATACCCTCATTAGTTAACTTGCGCTTTTACTCCCATACAATGGATTTGGTTGAATATAGTCTGTGTGTCTATATATGTCAATAGATCTGAGGATCTCAGAAGGTAGGGTGCTCTAGCTATACAGTGTAGCCAGTGGTAGGGCTGCTATGGCGACGACAAACTTGAAGCCTGTTGTACGAGAAATAAAAATAAAAATAAAAATAGGGCCCAAAGAAGGGCAAAACTATCGGAACTACTAGGAAGCAATCGACGTCTTTTGAAATCTTGAATCATCGCAGTCATATCAACATAACTCATAACTCATCATGTCAGAACAGAGATTCCAATTATAAACTGCAAGTCCCACCGCAATCCCTATCACGACTCAATCACCCAATTCATCCATGACATCCAAGAACTCCCTGGCATCTAAAACAAAGTCCAATCAGTCAACAATACTCGAGATCAGGTTCCCTTGAGGTCTAACTACTTACCAGAAGAGCTTGTGAACTCGAGGACATGATGTCCATGTGGCGTCTGCGGCGGCGTATAATCATCCATAGACATAAATACCACAGGCTTGACATTACGCAAAATCACCGTTTTCGAATCGTACGACTTAAGCCAACTGCGTTTCCCGAGGTTGTGGGTGACAAACGCAGTCCAGACGGGTGTACTGCGTTCATTGTTATTAGCATTTAGTGTTTAGTTCGCTGAATCGACACCTGACATACTGGTTCAAGTCGCCTAGGTGGACTGACGACTGGAGTCGTACGGCTCCAGTGACCGTATCTTTGTATACGCGCAACGCGTGCACGTAGTCATCGTCGGTGATTGTGCTAGCAGATGTCAGCCTCCGTGCACTTAATTTCCTTTTTGGTATGGATTAAATACCCTCCAAAGCATTCTTGTTCGTGTGCCAGCTCATAGTCTAGAATTTCTCCGACAGGGTGGCCTGCATCCTGGGAGCGCAAGGCAAGGAATGTGCCATGGAATAGCACCAGATCTACAACATAAAAGCTGTAAGCATGTCACTTCGATAGCTAAGGCAGAGCTTTCAGATGGGCACTGCTGACCTTCCAATGTGGTGAACTTCAATTGCGTCCATAGAACAAGCTCTGTGCCGCGATTCCGCCGCCTACATATTCGGAGACAAGAGCCATCTCGCAAGACCTCAAGTAAATTAAGCGGCAAGCAGTAGTAGTCACTCGGCCCCGTCCGGTGGGGTTCCCTGCAAAGGATGCGGACGCGGTGGTCTGTTCTTCTTAGGTAGAAGGAGACGCGCATATCGGACTCGTCGTTCAGGGATCTATACTGTGTTAAAACATATGCTCCAAAGAGGTATATATTCTCAACTTGCAGTTGAAGGAGCTCCTCGAAGCCCTTGTCTTTAATTAATTGTTTAATACCCGGATAAGGGTCTCCGCAGCATTGTGACCTGTTGCCGAATATATTAGCAAAATGCCGACAAGCAAAGCAACCTATCGATAACTCACTTTTCTCTGACGGATGGTAGAGGAGTGCTGGTGCCACTAGAGCCGAACGTTTCCTTGGCCCAGTGCTCTTTGATAACATCAGGGTCACTCGAATGGCTAGTAGCCGTCGTTGCAGATGCAGAAGTAAGCGGCGAGAGCGGGATATCTGGTACAGAGGGCGGGAAATCCGAAGAAGTGGTGGAGGAAGATGACATCGGCGGAGACATATGCGGCGGTCGAGTGCGCTCGTATGACCTCTGCCGTCGTGCATTCCGGTCACTCGCCGGGCGATCCCTCACCGGGTGGTCCCTCACCGGGTGGTCCCTCACCGGATGGTCCCTCACCGGATGGTCCCTCACCGGATGGTCCCTCACCGGATGGTCCCTCACCGGGCGGTCTCTCACTAGGCGGTCCCTCACTGGGCGGTCTATTACCGGGCGCTCCCTCAGCGGGCGCTCCCTCACTGGGCTCGGGGGACTCGCGCGGTTACCGGTAGGCGAGTCATGCGGACGGAGCGTCATGCCTTCAAAGCGAGCAGCAAACCGGCCATCTTGTATAGAGAGTAAAGTCTTGAAGCCACCGACGAGGCCCACAAGAAGCGAGGAGGTATAGTGACCCCTAATAAAGACCGTGAGTAAGTATGTATACACATGCACTTTTTCTACTAGTCCTTTTTGGCTTTTTTTTTGGGAGCACCTACTCTCTTACCAAGTCATTGAACTCTTTAAAGACTGTCTTATACTTGGCTAGACGGGTGGCCAGGGTATAATTTGATTGATCCCAAAAGAACCGGCTCATAATCACCCATGTGCGTTTGTATCTCGCCGAACTAGCATCGGGGCCATCGAGGCCTCTGAAAATATCGCCGATATCCTCGATTGTATATGTGAAACTGGCTTGCACGACATTCAAGTCGGATTTGATCATATCGAAATAACGGCGATTTCGGGGATCTTCAGCTAGACGTTCCAGGGTGGACATGGATGAGCTGATTGCGTATAACTCGGACATGAGCGATGTGATTTCGCCCACGTGTTCTGGGAGAGGATCTCGGAATGCAGAGAAGCCAGCCGCCACGTCGTCGGCGCTCTGACGAGATGCGCGCAGAGCCTGAGCCATCTTATAGTTCACAGAGTTAGGCCATAAGGCTTCGAGGGGGGGAGGTTTATATTTTTTTTTGGGGAGGGGGAGGGATACGGTGGGGAGGGTTCTCGAAGAGGGGCTACGGGAAAAAAAATTAGGAATTAAATAGGCCAATAAGCTTACATGTGAACAATTAAGATTATTTAACAAAGACAAGAAGGAAAAAAAAATTATTGCCCATGCGGCTCTCTCAGGGTTCTCCCTTGCGCCCCAAGATCTGACGTGTTCACGCGCGAATGGCGGGGCTTAGTGGAGTCCTAATCTCTTCGTCATCTTTGGCCAGTTGTCTTTTTCTTAGACCGCTGGTTGAGGATATAGACCTCGGGAATATATTATATATATTATATATACGCTTAAGAGCTATAAGCTCCGGGTTGACTCAGATTCCATGGTTCCCAAGGTATTTCCTAGCCCTAAATGTGGAGAACCGTTCAGTCTTACCTAGGTATGGCCCCCTCACTTAGACCAATAGGATAAAGCGTCTTGAGTACAGGGAGTACGGAATAGATAAACTCTTGGTTCCTGGATTTGGCTTGTGAAAACTTGCACGAAAGTCGAGGAAACCATTCAGAGAGAATAGGTTATAAAGTGGAACACTAGAAAGCAAATATCATCAAGTTAATGGGGGTTGCTTTCAGTTCGAGGTCTCTAGCAAAATGTGCTCCTCTTCTTCGGGCTTATATACTCCACAGCTTAAAGTCTATATATAGCGTCGCTAAGGTAAGATCACCTTAGGGTCGACGCTAAATCCTTCTCCCTCACTTCACATCTCTAGTGAGTCATGCTTAATGGTCAAACCGTACTTTATAAACTGGCTGCCCACTGCATGGCCGGAGAACCCATCGAAACCGCTCTGATAAATATCCTTCTATCGTGCGGTTCCAAAACAAACCAACAAGATAGGAGCAAAACACCGTATTGCACCTATGGCTAGAAACCTACGTTAGACACAGGCGACTAAATTTCTACTTGGCCGAGGCGCTAGTGTTAGTGTCACCAATGCAAAAGGGAATACAGCTTTGCACGAATGCATGGCTATGGGAATTATTTTCCCACAGCAGATGAGAAATGGGACCTTGAGCCTCGCGTTTGCTGATCGGACAAGAGCGCTGGATGAGATGGTTTGCTTCCTGCTCGAGGCGGCCGGGGGTGATGGTATGATGGACCAGCCTAATTCAGCAAATGCAGTCTAAGAAACTGGTTATGTGGTAGATGTGGGTGTCAGATGCGGTCAAAAGAAACAGTTAATCTTGCTGGGTACTATTTAATCGACAGTTTAGCAGTAAAACGGAAAGGGAAAGTCATCGATCGCAGCCGAGAATCCGGTGTACATATATATGCAAATGTTGAATTTAGAACGGGCTAGAACATATTAATATTTCCGTGACTCGCGTAAATGTGCTTATTAGGGCTGTTTGGGGCCAAGACTGTCACTATGGAAACCGCGTTATATAACAAAGTCGAGCTAGATCGGCACAGGCTACAGAGCTCTAGAATGTCGAAAGTACTTCGCGATTAATTGAATGCAGTTTCCTAATCGCACTGTGCTCATCGAGCGTATAGTTATTCATATCTGATTTACTCACTACAGCTGCAAAACCACCAGTACTTGTTGGATAGCAAGCGCCAACAGAAAGGCATCTAACAGAGTATTGAATTCAACAAGTTAACTACATGGATCGTTCAACATGCGTAAAAAATATAATCGCATACTCTGCGAGATCCCTCCACACTTACGGGATGGGTGTTCGACTTAAGAAATATCAGGCTTTGTTAGTCTCAGGCGCTACGCACAATTATGCCAGGAAAAGAATGATTCGACTATAGTCGTAGTAGCTATACTAGCGTAACATGGCTTTGAACAAACACCGCTGCTGGTTATTCCTGTCCGGCTATACTATATATTGCTTCCACGTGCGCCGCTCGTTGAATGGTGCGTATATGTATCGCACCCTTATGGCTGGAGTTGTCGTAATGGTGTGGTTTGATACGTATGTGGCAATAAACCACGCATCGAGGCTATATTGACACAGCAAGATCAGGATTAGTCCAAATGCATAATGCTGTGCATATAACTCGACAAGTCCATCAAAATCCCGTTTAGGAGTAGATAGATACTTACTGAGATCTTGTGCCCGTAGGGCTGAAGCACCATCCATGAGCCCAGTGTTGTGGTGAAACAATTCTCATCGCATTGTCGCCCTGCTGTCTGCCCGTCTTGTCGTGAGTCCCAAGTGTAACCGTCTTGTATAATGATCACACTGTGTGTGTCTTCGCGCCCGTAAAGTATCGTCATATCCCGCGTATAATCGCGCTGTATTATGTCGTAATCGCATCGTCGTACCCCCACCCATATTGCATAAGTATGCCCCGCGTGCATTCACTTGCGCTAGCCCTAAGGATATATAGCTGATCCCAGCCATCCTAAAAGAGCTTACCAGCGTCCAAAGTGTTTGCACCTCCAGAGCGAGGCTCGAGTATCTAGGGTCGGGGCTTCACGAATCCCGAGCTCCAGATAGTTGTGAGCTCCTAATACATCGTAGTCTTCGATAACGCTTTATGATTAACCATGACGGCTCTTCTGCTGACTTTTGTTTGACTTCCGCTTTGATCTGGGTTTGGGAATTTCCGATAAAAGTCCATGGTTAGCGGACGAAGCGACGTTGCTTGGAAGATTCCCACAGCATTCGAAACAAACTCAAGGTTAAGCTCCGAGCTTCGACCCCGGATTATTGGGGCGGTGAATGACGCAGGCGGTGAACCCCGCCCGGTTTTGCGGGGCAAAAAAGCTCAAGAGCTCTGGAGAGCTCCCGAAGCTTCCCCGAAGCTCGGCAGCCAAAAACCAGAGCCGAAGTGAGGTCAATCTGAACAGCGCGGAGAAAATCCCTTGCACAACAGACTGAAGCTTACTTTTGAATCATCCCCACAAGCAAGTGAGTTTGCCAACGCTTGCTTGCTTTTCTTACGATCGTTTTAAATTTACTTGGAAGTATGCTTTGGCACCAATTTAAAAGGTTGAGATCTCCCATTGATAACTTAATACCCCCGATAAGAGCAAAGAGGCACAGTTCAGAAGCAAAGTAAACCCCAGCCGTCCTCCAAACCCAGAAACCGTGCACGAAACCGTCCGAAAAAAAAAATCAGGAGAACCATTAGAGAAACACAAACGCCCAGAGGCAAAAGACGAAGTGAAGCTAGAGGGCATTTAAGAGGATTCCTCCTCTTCCTCCTCATCAGCCTTGGCGAGGTAGGCGGCCTTCTCCTCTTCGTAGCGCTTCTTGTCAGCGGCAGCCTTAGCATCGTAGGGCTTGCGGTCGGTCTCGCTCAGAGCCTTCCACTTGTCACCGAGCTGCTTGCCAACCTGGCCTGTAGGAATGTTAGATATATACAACGAAGCTGGGGAAGTAGATTCACTGACCGAAGCTGATGCCGGGGTTCTCCTCGCGAACCTTGTCGCGGTTGTCATTGGCGAAGAACATGTAGGCGGAGAGACCACGCTTGGGAGCATTGGGGTCTAGTAAGTAAATTAGTATAAGCCGGGGACTGATTGTTTGATTTTAACTTACCCTTCTTGCGGCGCTGGACGCGCTTCTCAGGGGCCTTGCGAGTAGACTTGGTGGTGCTGCTGTCCTTAGGCATGATGACTGATGAAGGTTAGATGCGATTTCTGAGGATTTTTGCCACAATAGATGTATTGCAGGAGAAACGAAAGGTGCAATTGTGTCCAGTGGAGGTTTGTATGCGCAATTGACATGGTATTTAAAGAAATTAGAGGGGAGGTGAGAGGGGAGAAGGATGGACGCGAGTGTTTGCTCGACGCGTTGCGCGCAAGTCAACCACTTGCGACCGAGGGAAAACAGAGATTCGAGACGATAGGGATAAGATTAACTCACATGAATTCGATGATCACGAATTAGAATATGTTGAAAAAAAGGGAACTGTGGGTTTTCATGTTAGTTAGGTGGACAAGAACATAGATCAAGGTGTAGCGCGCGACCGCAAGGACGGCGCAAATTGGGAAAAAAAAAGACAGGCAATGAGGTGAAGATAAAGGATTCCAAGGACTAAAAGAACTGGGAAAAAAAGGGGGTGTGGTGGTGGTGGAGGAAATGTGCTTCAGAAGTGTTGATTTATAGAACTCGGGGTTGATATGCAGTACCTTTTTTTGTAAGGGGAGTTTTGTATGGGGGAGTTGTAGTAGTGTAGGAAGATAGTAAGAGAAGAGAAGAGTAGAGGGGGGAGGGCCGTAGTAGTAGCAAAGAGAGGGGGGCCACAGCAAGGGAAAGGCAAGCACGGTTTCGCTGGTTTCGCTGACTGGCTGAAGAGCAACGTATGGTTCAATACTTGTAATTTACACTGGCCACTATACTATTTACAACTGATTCCTCGAAATTTACGTATTATTTCCCTAATTTACCTACAAAAATTCCATTTATATCGTTTGAAATTGATAAATCCATGCACTTTCTTTTTTTCCATTTTTTTTTCCATAGGCAAGTCTTTGTGGGCAGTTGAATGAATTAGAGAATTCAATACGGCGTTATGAAACGAGACCATCATTCCGGCATCTGGGACTTGTGGATTGCGCTCCGTCATATTAATAAACCGCGCAAACGTACAGGTATACGGTACACGGTAATACTATAGTAAAAGCGTCTGCTCGGCAAGTACCTCGTACCTATTATTACAACAAGTGTTTATCATCTAATTGATATAGTTCACTTATAGTTATTGCGAAATTTATTCTATTGAATAATAGTATAGGCATCAAGACTCTTTTACCCTTATGTTTGTTGCAAAGTAGGCTATAATGTATGTCATAAAAATCCCAGAGAAACACCTCTAAGAGACATGCGGAAGGATATAGAAATAACAATCAAACATTTTCATAACATATTCAGTTTGAGGCAGGATGCTTGTGTACTCCGTACAGACATTGGACATTATGAACTTGCTTCCATATGGTATAGCGTATAATCGCTTTGGCCGCGAGTCGCAAGGTTATGCATAGGTACATAAGTTATACGCGGTACCTCTACGGCTCTAGAAAAACAGTCCCAGTTCACTATCATTAGCATCATTATTTCCTCTAATCGATAAAATAAGGATTCAGAAAAGGTCTACTTAAGCTCTCGGTGTCAAAACCATTGATATTATCATTCAGTTGAGGATTTTGTGTAATGATGCAAACACTAATTATCACAGACGCAAAGTGTGCCTCCGGGTGTGTGTACATAAGTGTTAGTATTGAACTATCATCTTCAGGCAAGGGCGAATGGTTGCTCAATCATAAGCGTGGAGTACCCTTTTAGCGTAACCCCAGTTGAAAACATGGCTGGGCAGGTACCTAGGAACCTAAGGAACATTGAAGTACATAACTATTGACATTGATTAACTAGTTATCTTGTTGATAAGAGTCATGTGTTCTAGAGTGAGAAGCATGGGTGAACATGGTATCGCTGTTTTCTTAGCTCGAGGGTTACCCATGCCCAGACTGATAGGTTACAAAGTAAAACGGTATGGACATGGAACGTCTTAGAATAAATGATCAAGCTTAGACTCCTTCCTTACAGAGCCGGATCACACCATCATCACAAGCTAAATTCAGAATGGATTTCTTACCCAATATGAGTAGGCTTTAGCATGGATATTCTATCTAGCACGCTCCTACCGCTCAAGTCGCCGGAATACCTCATTTATCTTCTAGACAGTCTTCTCTATAGGCTAACATCTTGCTAAAGTTGCCAGATTGTCGGATCGAAAGCAAAAGTCCGTACGCCGTACAGAGTAGAGATTGCCAAATCCATAAAAACGCATAGACCATTTGTGGACATTCTGGTGTTCCCTCAGCAAAGATGTCCCTTTTTTACTCCGTACACATACCGTCGATACTGCAGTAATGGAGTACTGAGTGTACGGGCTAATCCACCTGTAATGTACTACAGTTCCACGCCTTCCGACAGGAAAGCGTCATAGAGTCGCGTCTGTATTGTGCGCTCCAAATCATTTTATATCTGATCTCTACTAACTAATCATAAAGGGAGCTAGTTAGTTATGTCTTTATCCGAGCATAGAGCCCTTACTTCAAAGACGCGAAGTGTTGTACACCGCTGTGTATAGCCGTCATTATTGCAGTACTGATGGACTCAGCATGTTGCCCTGGTAATAATTATTATCCAGTCCACATTATTCGGCTCAAAATTACCATTTCTTTTTTTCCCCCTTAAGAAATAGGAATCGAATGTTCCGGAGACTTGGGTATTATTGTACAGCACCTATGCTCCTAATTACAGTTAGGGGCCGGAATGAATTAGAGGATCGTAAAAAAAAAACGGACATCCGAACGCGTCGAAAAGAAAAACATCAGTCATCACTTTCATCCAGCACCAACGCGCGCAGCATGTTGTCATCGGCCCAATTTAGTCCACTGGCAATAACTACAGCACTTGCAATAGACTTCATAGTCTCCCACTGAGCTTTGCGCGCTTTTAAATCTGTTTCAAAACTGTCAAGGTGCGACAGCAGCTCGGGGTCTTCAAGCTTCTCTCTCCAGGATGAATCTTCTTCCGTGAGCTCTAGTAGCTGGCGCACCAGTTCCTGGTTTTCGCGATTGATTTGTAGATTCTTTACTTCTAGGTTCGAGAGCTGCCTCATCACCAAGTCATGTGCCGACGCAAGATTCTCATGTGCAAGCGCAAGCACATCGCGACGATTCACCAGACAGAGAAGGGCTCTGTGTATGCCTCTATTAGACTTCGACCTAACTCTAGGGCTTTTCGTGGGTACGTACCTCTCAGCAGGGGTGGCAGCTTTCAGGTGAACAGCTTTGAGAATAGGCTCGGTCACGAGGATAGTGCGAACGGCCTTCCTCCTGACCGTGTAAGTAGATCGCGCCTCGAGGAGCTCACGTTCGGCTATTGCGAGCTGTTCTTCGGTATCTGCGCCCGAAAATGATTCCATTTCTAATAGGATGAAAGCGATTAGAAATGAAGACAGACAAAAAAGCAAAAAAGGACCGAAAAAGGAAAAAAAAAACAAGAATTTAAGTATAGCGAAGCCTTTATCAGGTGTACCTTGTTCGAGAAATGCCTTTTCTAGTTGTTGTTCCTGGACTTGGTTGTAGAGCTGCAACACCAAGGTCTCTTTATCCGATAAAGTCACGACATCGCGAGAGTCATCTGTAGAATAATCTAGTAGTGCCACCTCACCAGATTGCAGGTGAGGCAGCGACAGGCCATGTTTTGCAGCCATGGATGTAGATCCCATGAACGCGGACGTATCTGGTGATAAGAAGATGAGACCGGAGGCGGTGGGCGAGCTTCCCTGGCCACACGAGGTTGCGGAGCAACCTTCAACGTCCTGACCAGCCTGATCGGGGGCTTCAGGACTCTCATACTTTTTCTTTTCTCCCTTCCGTGTATCTTCTTTAGGAAATAATTCTCATTTTTCTCTCTTACTGAGCATCTAAGCTCGCCTGGTGCAGAGGGGGGTAATGTCGTTGCACATCTACATTGCTCACACTGGGGAGCATTTCCTGGCTGATCCAGTGGCATTTGCCTCGTAAGTCTTCAATATCTCTATTTGATGTTGTCTACTATCTGGTTATCTATGTTTGAATGAACTATCCGGACTCCAGCTGACGCCTGTCTATCGTCTATAGTCCCGATGCTTTGAAGTCATGGATTGTTCGCAATACATCCATCCCACCTCCACGGCAAATATTGATGACCGCCCGGGGAAAGAATGTCAAGATCCAAACGCTCGCTACCGAGGTGCGAGATTATCAATATCAATCATGACCTAGAATTATGCTAACTCATAGGCAACCATCGCAGAACGAGATCTTCGTATATGACCGACAATACGTCAGTGAACCAGGCGACGTCGAATTTCCGGAACTACCTCCTCCCCAACCATTCCGACCCGGTACCCCGCCAGCTATCCTCAAAGACGTGAATGACCTCCAGGCATGGCGGAACCTCTATATGACACGGCGCAACTGGGCACTGGACTTGTCTAGTCGCTGTGGGGCAATTGACAAGAACCTCCGAGAACATAACGAACGAACCGATGTTATAAATCGCGCGGTGGGCGTGGCTCTAGAGAATCTCAAGTCTCATGTGGGTAACCTAGAGCATCGGTTCCAGGAGGCACAGTCGTGGGCGAATAGCCTTTTAGAAGAGCAGCAGGCTGCTTTAGATGGCTGGCAACGAGCTCTTTCCACATTGGACAACATACCGGCGCGGAAAGATTTCCCTCTTCTTGGACGCCCGTCTACGCCCAAAATGGACAAGGATCGACCAACCGGAACGCTGCGTGACTTTGTCGACGTAGGC